>NC_138579.1:42436000-43036000 GCF_964289735.1 Phaethon aethereus | reverse complement strand
ATCTCATCAAGCCATAATTTGAAATAACATTTAGCATGAACAAGCTTTTTTCTGTTTTTTTTTTTAATGTTAACACAGATTTATTTTTTTTTAAACCATTAATAACATGATGGGGTAAAAGCCTCAGAATTCTCATCTTTCCCAGCAATTACGTTTAGCCAAAAGTGCTCCACAGGGGTTAATCACCAGCTAATGAATCCACACAACCTATTTGGGAAGGACGTATCACCATCACACGCTTCTGACGTGCGCGTGCACACACACTTTTTAGAGCTGAGGAACCACAAGCTTAAGTGATTCAGCAAATGTTGCACTAGTATGTGACATGTCCTAGAGATTAAAAAAACACATTTTAAATAGCAAGTCCGGTGCTGTAGTCGTATAACTTCTAGCTGTAATACCGCAAAGGCATGTCTAAAAGAGTAGTTGTAAACTTAAAGAAGCGATGAGACTCTTCTAAAGAGCAAAAGTTTGAAGGTCTAGTACAGCCCCTGTTAAAATTAAAGCAAAACTCCTGACAAGGTCATGAGCAGGAGCAGGCCCAGATAATGTTTTCTTCGTCCTTGATCCTATGAATATGCAGACTTCAATGAAATTGCTCCTGGGAGTTGTTGTCCGTACATGCATGATCAGGACCTTCCTCTCTTATACAGATCCATCTGCTAATGAGGACTGCCAGGTCTTTCTACAATTTATTAAACAATTTGTTGCTTCTGTGTTTTACAGAGGCAAATATTTTTGCTAGGACATTTACAAACTGTTAACATTTCTTCCTATTTGCTGCTGTTATTGTTCATTATCTATACTCTGTAGTGCCCACAATGTGCTGGGTGTACTCCAAGCAGAAAATTACTGTTTTTGTAGCCCGCAATCCCCAGCCGTGTACAAAGCCCCATTGTTCCAATCACTCTACAAGCACAGAGGAAGTTAACTCTCATTATGTTAACACTCAAGGTCCTGTTTTCAGGCTGGCTTTTTTCTCCTTCCTGTGTGCGGCTCAGACTTTTAGGATCGTATCCCGTGTTTCAGAGCACAACAAGAAACAGCCACCCAGAGTTTTTTCCCCACAGATGATGGGGAAATGCATCTGTCCCTCTACAAATTGCAGAGTTAGGGGAAGGTGCTTGCAAACTGACCCTCCTCAGTGGCTGTCTCCTTTACAGAGTGGGTGTGTTGTTTGTTGATTTTTTTTTTTTTTAATTCTCACTGGGTGGTATAGCCCATACCTCCTTTCTTTGGGCCTGCCATCCAGTGTTGAAAATAACATGTTGCTAAACCCAAAAGTTAGAGTGTTTAACAAAAGACGTAAGGGCAATGTTTCAATGATATCCAAGTAAGCAGTGAAAGCAAGCTTTTTTTTACCCCCCCAAAGAGCTTACAAGCCTGAATGCCCAACATCAAAACGAAAGAAACCAAGGCACACAGAAAAGTCTAAGTTGACTCACAAACCCTTTTCACTGAAAGGCAAAGAACTCATTGCCCATTTTCCACCCCAGACCCACCTCCCGCCCAAGCACACTGCTCTTATCTAGGTGGCAGCCCCCTCCCCTGGGTGCTGGTAACTGGTTAACCAGACAACAAAGGCTTTATAGGGTTAATCTGTGGCACCGTCTATTCCCTGCCCCATCCTCTCTTCCAGCCCCCCTGTAGAGACCCGGGAGGGGGCTTTGGCCTACGCATTTCTCCTGCAAGATGGCCCTGTGGAGATGCTGAAGGGAGTATTGTGGTTGTCCGTGGTGCAGTGAGAGACAAGGATGCAGAGTAGAAGGTGCAGCTGGAAGAATCCTGGTTTGCAGTTACTTTTCCATTGCTGCTTTTCACTGGATACAGCTCAGGAGAGGTGGAAAACTCAGTCTGTAGGCAGAGCATTGTCCTGAGGAGCGTTGGGACTTTGAAAGAGGACTCCTGAGGGTACAATTTGTTGAGATGCTGCAGGAAAAGTATTACTCATGGTAGCAGTGTAGGATTTTTCTAAAACAAGCCAAAGGTCAGGGGAGAGGTTGGTATTCATGAAGCTGGCAATTTTTTCAGGAGTGAGGTGCCTAAATAAAAACAGACTCAGGAGTGAAAAAGAGATGGTGAGGGGTTGTATCGGGAAGAATAGGAAGTAACTATGTGGAGTTACAGTGGGAGGAAAAGAGAAGGCAAAGGGGAGCACTGAGGATCCTAAAAGGAAGACAAGGAGCTCGGGTTAATGCGACAACGTACTAGAGGCCCTGCAGCGATGGAGGTGTCTGGTCAGAGCGAGAGCAGAGGGGCAGCACGCTGCTGCTGCTCTGTGCTGGTAGGAAGCACAAACATCTGCTTAAATGGCCAGTCTGGGGATCCTGATTTTATTCCTGGCTCTGCCCTTAATTTGTAGTGTGGTATCAGCCATGTAACAGGCACTCCCTTTGCCTCGAACTGCCCCTCAATAAACCAGAGTTCTTTCTGAGTTTATTGATCCTAGGTCTGAAGGAGGCACAGTTTTCAGTCCAGGCTCCCTCGAGGGCGTTTCAGGACGGGTTTGTGATGGACACCCGTAGGCAGCACTTTCACAGCCCAAACTGCTCCACTGCAAACCCAACTGCAGAGTGGTCGCGTCCCTACAGCAAACCACCCTTCCACTGGCGCTGGCAGAGCTGGTTTCGGGGGCTGGACTGAGAAGGAGGGGAGGGATTTTCAAGCCCTGATTTGGTTGACAATGTAGGTCCACAGGCAATTGTGTGTGCAGGACCGGGTCATGCTTTGCAATGGAGGGGGCAGGGAAGAGGGCTGAGTAGCAAAGGTGTAAACACCACACACTGGCATTGCTATCAAAGAGATCAACCGCTGCCTGTGTGCATCAAGCAAGTGTGCTGGACTGTGAAAGAATGGATGCCAATAGCTTATTCATTGTAAAATAATAGTTTCATTCACAACAGTCAGGGACACTCTCTTAAAGATGTGATATTGTACCATTTCTGTTAGTGATTTCATTGCATAATTTCTAGCCTCAAGCCTCCGCCGTTTCCATGTGAATACCTGCGCAGTTCTGTGTGTACTGAAAGGTCTCTTTGTTTCCTTTATAGCCATGCCTCTCTCGCCTCTCAATGTAACTGTAAGCCAAGTCACCAGCAGCAACGCCAGTGTGGTCTGGGTGCCAGGATTTGATGGCCGTGCACCTCTCCATTCTTGCACTCTTCAGGTATGGCCCCTCTGGATTGTCCCCTGCCCTGCATGAAGGATGGGACTCCCCGTGAGCCATGACATTGCTTGGGCCATCTTTTGCTCTTTAACTGCTTTGTAGCAATGTTTGAATTTTTATTCCACAGTTTTAAAATGTAGGAACTTAACAGGATGCAACACAGGGCATATATAGGTGCCAAAGAGCAGGGCATGAAGTTTTGAGCACAAAGTGTCCAGTTGAGAATTTGAGACTGGCCCCGTTCTCCCTCCCAGCAGGTTATCACATCAGTTGCTCCGTGGCAGCTACTCCATGCAGAGTGTTGCACTGCAGCACATAGGAAGCACATATCACTCTATGGGAAGTGCCCTCGAGTAGCTGAAGGGTGCTCACGCGTCCTGCTAGCACGGAGCAGCTGGCCCGAGGTAACTTGTTCCAGTGCAGTGCAGTGGCCTGTGGCTCCCATGCCCGCTCAGCCCTGTGCTTTGCAGTGCTGGAGGAAATGCTGAGGTCTGGACATACCAGTGAGCCCAACGGATGAGCTTACGAAGTGTAGGATGTGGTACAGGAGAGGTGGGAATGATGGAGGCAGGAGACAGATTGGGCTTTTTGATACAAAGTCAGGTCTGTTTGCATGTTTCAGAGTAATTTGAAGCCCTGCCTCTAAAATCTTCATTGGTTTTCCATTGTCAAAGACCAATTCTGCCCAGAACATCAAGGGTGATAATATCCTTTAGCGCTACCAGCTGCTGATTACTCAACATCTCTGAAAAACTGGACTGCTTCTGGGAACAATGGTAGGTGTCCAACTTCAGGCAGAGTTAGTTTCTAGCATTGCACTCTTACCTGTAAAATCAGATCAAACAGCTGGTAACCAAGCGTCAAAAAGAAATGATGGTTCCTGAAGCAGGCTGCGTGAACACAGGCAGGCACATTCCCCATGGATTTATCTGCCAGGTGTGAATATTGGGCCCCTATGCTTTCCCTACCTGATTACAGCAGCAATGTGAGCTGGAGTGGAATTTCCGTGGGGTGTTGCCAACTCTGTAGAGGAGGATTATAAACACAAGGTATGCTGGAAGCAGCCTAGCTATTAACTTGCAGTCCTCTTTTTATTTTGGGGAGGAAACCAGAGATTTCATGCTCTGATGTTTATTCTCTTTCATAAGTAAAGAAACCATCATCTTGTTTTAACTCGCTGGCAGAAAGATTGCCTGAATATAGCTGGCCCCGGTCTCTGGGTTTTGTTGTTGCTTCTGTTCTTGTTCACAGTTGAAAATGGTTTTCTTCCTCTGTTTTACAATGTGAGTTATCTCCAGTTGGAACAGCCTATTCTCTCGGACTTGCATGCTGCAGTGCTAATCGCCCTGGGTTTTGCGTTCCCCCTCTCACTTTTGGCAGGGGCAGGGGTGGGGGGGATGGGACATGTGGAAAAGAGGCTGAATCAGAGCAGCTCAGTTTCTGTCTGCTCAGCAGTCTCTCGTCCCTTTTCTAAGCCTTTTCTGTTCTATTTGGAGAGGACAAAGTTCCTGTGTTTGGGTCTGGGAGCCGGGTAACTTGGCAGTAACCCTCCACTGACAGAAAGACGTGTGTCCTCTATCTCCCACATTGAGAGACATTGACCCACATTTCCACGTGAAAATGCGCACGCTCCTGGCTGCCCACGATCGCACTTCGATCCCCCTCCCTTGCGAAGGAGAAGGGGGAGTGAAGCTTGGCTGTGGTTTTCTGGCACTTGGGAATTGCAGCGGATGCCCCAGGAGCGCCGTGTTGAGACAAGCAGATTTCTTCTGGTGACGGCGTAGGGAACCGCCGTGTTTACTGACTGTTAACACACGCCGCGTTCCAGGGCATGAAGGGGGCAGATGTAAGAGCACCGACTCTTCAGACTGTTGAACAGAAACACATCATCAAACTGTTTGTCTCACACAAAAGTCTGCTTGTTTTTTCCCTGCTTTGGGAGACACTGGTAATGACAACAATATGCTTTTCTACTGAGGAAACTCGAGTTTCTCCCTTTTTATTAGCCAAATAAATCAGTGGTCCAAAAGTGTGCATGAGAATCAGCAGAAAGGCAGGGGGAGAGACTGCTGTATAAAGAATATGATGTCCACATGAGTGTTTCACTTTTGTCAGTGCACCTTGCTTTTACTCCCAGCTTTGCTATTTCATGTGCATTTGAGAAGAAAGATAGGCTGAGCCTGGGAGCTATGCAGTGATTTCTGCTATTGTCAGTACAAAAGCAGGAACATTGAACCTGTCTGTGCATTAAAAGCCCACAGTGATATCAGATTTAAATTAACATTTGTGTTGCTTAAAAGTTCAGGGGAAAAAAAAAAAAGGAGGATTGCAAGAGTGATAAAGTTTCCTTTCAGTTTCATTTGAAACAGTTTAGTTGAACCAAGCCACCAGTGCCTACTATGTCTTCAATCCACTACAAAACTAAAAATATACAAAATTCTGGAAAAGTTGAGAAAAAGGTGACACTAGGCAACAGGGAAGTCGATCTGCCAATTTTCATTGCCCAAATTTAGGCAAGCCTCAGAAGCGAGCCACTAGCACTCAAAGCAGCAAGCACATTTAGTTTTCTTTAAAGGAACTAATAATCAACTGTAGAATTTGTAACATAGGTAAGGAAATGTTTTAAAATATGGAACCAAATTTTCAGCTGGTGGAAAAAAAATTGTTGTACTGCCAGAGTTAGGAGAGTGATGCCACTTAAACCAAATAAAGGCACGGCTCGTGATTCTTAGTTTGACAACTCCCGTTTCAGTATTTTAAACACCACTGATACCATATCTATTCTTACACATTCCTAAACTAACCGTGAAATGGATTCGTATCCCTGTGGACCTGTTAGTCATATGGCTTATGGTAACAGTCTTCTCCGTTTCACTCTCGGCACAGGTAGCCGAGTCACCAGACGGCCAGGAGGTCTCCACTGAAGTCACCCCAGTGCCACCCTTTGCCTACGGCGTGCAAGGCCTGAAGCATTCCACCAACTACAGTGTTCGTGTGCAGTGCAGCAACGAGATGGGCAGCTCCCCTTTCACCGACAGGGTTTATTTCCAGACCCTGGAGCTCGGTAAGCAGATAGACAGGAAAGCAGTTCTGAATCTGAAAGAGACGACGATAGACTTCATTGAACTCCCCCTTGCTAATTCTGCAATGCAGGAAACGTTATACTGTCACATTATTTGTCCACTGTAAGGGTCTCCTAACAACTAACATAAAATAATAATACGCAGTCAAACGTGGTTAACAGCAATGATGCATAATACACAAGGTGATCCAGCCACGGGGCTTCTGCATGCTGGGCGTATGTCCCATTCGCTCTCTGAGGTCCTTGGGGTCTCAGAAAGAAATGAGAGATGCTGGCCAGCCTTATCTTCTCCACTTGAAGCAAACGTAGTGCTGGTGGCTTACAGAAGTTGTTCTCTCCCCCCACACTCTTCTGGCTGATCTCAGGAAAGAAGGTGACATTGTCTTTTCAGCCATTTTCAGTGTGGATAGTGCCATATTTTTGCTGCACAGAGTCATTGTGTTCTGTCTTCTGCTTTCAGCTCCAAGCAGCACCCCACAAAATATCCATGTTATCCAAAGAGATCCTGGTCTGATTTTGGAGTGGGAAGGTGTGGCTCCAGATGTGCTGAAAGAAAATGTCCTGGGATATAGGCTGGAGTGGATTCAGGATAATGTAACGCAGGTAACAGATTGAGAGAGGAGCTGAGCCATTGGGCACAAAGTTGGAGAATATTCATACTAAATTTTCTAGTCATAAGGATCCCTCATCCCTTATCCATACCAGGGGACTGGATTGCTGGCATTGCTTTTGTGTACATAGATCTATTCTGATTTGCAACAATGCTTCAGTATTTGGCCTCAAGATTTAGGCCCATTTCTCCCTTCCTGGCATATTCAGAATTCCTTCACTTCAATGTTCATCTGCGGACAGACCAGTTCTCTGCTATTCCTTGTACAACAAAGACAACATAGAGAGAATTCGGTTTGTCTCTGCCTCTTTCTAGTGCTGTCCCAAAGGTAGCTCAAGACAGTGCAGGATCTGGGCTTTCTCTCTCCTGTGACTGGGACTTGGCTTTCCAAATGTTAGCAGCAAAGGTGTATTTAACAAGTGGATGAGTTATACTGTAAATCACAGGAAGAAGCTTGTGGATTCTTTTATTTCATTTACAATATGTAGGGAGTTGAAAGGACCCTGTCAGGGTAGAAGGCCTTTCATTTGTTCTTCAGCATTGACCTTTCCCAGGTATGTAGCTACCTTTGAAGTTCACAGCATTTCTTATGGTTTCTCGCTTCTTCATATGTATTTAACCAGTGCTTATTAATAATGAACAATCCTGTAATAATAGGCAGCTAGAGGGAAAAGGGACTTATTTCCTTTTTTGCATGACCCATTTCGTACTAGGTCAGCATCATTGACTTTGAATGACATTATTTTGAGTTCCCATTGAATTTACATTGCGTCAGTGGTGGCAGCCAAATCTTCATGTGTTTACTGCAAATGATGTGTATGAAGAAGATCCACAAAATTACTGAAAATATGTTGGCCTTGCCATCCTAAGTGAAAATGTGCCATGAAATTCAGAAGCCATTTGGGATTTGGTCAACAAGTTAAAACAGACTCCTCCCCTGGATTAAAACTGTCAGATGCTTTGCAGTATGTTAGCACATCTTTGTGTTTAAACCACAAGAAGGAGGTGTTTCTTTCAAGAGCAGAAAAAAACGCATTTCTAAAGCAACTTTCATGGAATGACCTCCAAGGAGGAAATCATTAAACCTCGTATCTTCCCTACACTTTTTAGTTTTCGAAAAGAGAAACCCAAGATGACAGCCCAAGTTAGTGGCAAAACTGAGACTGGAGCCCAGGAGTCACAACTCCCAACTCTTATTATAGCACCAATGAAGTACACAGTGATGTTTTGGTTTCGTTTTAAAGGTGAAGTGTTAGACTAGATTCCTTTTAAGACAGCCTACAGATTGTTGCCGTTTGCTCTCAGGGGGAGATGATCGTACAGGATACAAAAGCTAACCTCACAACGTGGAATCCGCTCAAAGACCTGATCATCAGGGTGTGTGTGCTGAACTCTGCAGGATGCGGGCCCTGGAGTGACCTCTTCCTGCTTGAAGCCCAAGAGGTCATGGGTGAGTGTCCATTGCCTTCCCTTCAGTTCGGGGGAAAAAATCCGAAGTGCTGGGACTGCTGTTTTTCTCCGACTCTTCTCCTTTCACTGCTTACAGCTGACTGAGCCATGTGGCTTTATACGACAGCACAGTTCATCAAGCAGAGTAGAAATTAAATAATATTTAAAGAGCTGGTATGAATAAAACAGCTTCTGGCCACTACTGTGTCATCTTTAACAGGCTTTTGCTGTGCTTAGTGCAAAGCAGGGCAAGGGGAGACACAACGGAAAAGGTGCAAACAAAGGGTTGAAATCCTTCATTTAAGCTTAAGCCACACACATTTACAAGAGTAAATGGGACAGAAAACTCCTCTACATAGGTTCTCTTCTTTGATTTAATTTGAAGCCATTCCTGACAAGTTTCATTTGAGCCTGATTTAAACCGTAGCCTCGTGGAGTTTGTAATGATTTTACTGAATGTGTTTATGTTAAACCAGTTTAGTTCTCTCCATGGAAGAGCTGAGCTGCTGGTAGAAGAGGGAGATGATGGTACAGAAGCTGTACCATGCAACCTGGACCACATGGAAGGGTTTGTTGGAAGCAAAGAACTATGCCTGGTGATAAAGGACAGTTAGGCTCATCTGCACTGGCTTGCTTGCTGCTTGTATTTCTCAATGAATGGGAAATGGGAGTCGGGCCATGGAGAAAGGCAGGATGTCATGTGGGGAGACCGGTAGAAGGGAGACGAGAATGCTGCTTGTGAAGGACACTGTAAAACAACAAAGAGGAAGACATTCTGTGTAAAAATACGTATTGGTGATAAGAAGTTTGTGAGGTGCAATCATGCAAAAATCCCACAGTCTCCTGGGATTTTGTGCCCAGCGCTTGTGGCAGGATGAAATGGCAATCTCTAACCTCTGATGCTGACCCACCTGCTGCTGCTTTCTTCCCGCTCCACGTGTCTTTTGAGGAATCACATGGACATTGATCCCTCCTGATCTCTCCACACCTAGGGATGGCAGGAGGAACCTAGAGTGGGGTTCCCAGGCAAGCAGGAGGTGGGGATAAGAGTAACCAGGAGAGAACTGTAGCCTTACTTGCAGTAGTGGATCTAACGCTGGTTTTAATGTGCACATCGCTCAGAAAGGGCCCTTGGCAACCTGGTTCTTGTGATGTAGTCAGTACTGATGGTTATGTGTGACCACACAGTCACTGTGGGATCAAAGCCCTCAAATTATTTAAAGCAGAATGAAGGGTTGCAGAGGTCCAGAGCTGACTCTACTAAAGTTTAGGCATCGGCTCCATCAATTTTTTTCTCATGCTTTTTGCTTGGGTATTTTCTGTGGCACCCAAATGCAGAGAAAAGTACCTGAAAGGACTAGAAGATCCCTTTGGAAAATGGCCAGCACTGGCAAGAAGCCCCAGGAAATGCAGAGGATTTGCATTTTACAGGGAGCTGGAATGGGATAACCCTGAAAGCACAATAAGTTTGCTTGTTTTTATTTACAAACCACTTCAAAAAGAGTAGCATCAGGAGTGGTGCTTGTTTTGGCCAAATGCTGTCTGAAAGCACCTATATTTCTTCACCAGCATAACAGGCTGGAATTAAAGGTTCACTGTGGAAACACTGACAGGCCTTAAACCACAGAGCTGCAGAAAGACTGCAGTTTTGTTTCAGGCCTGGTAGAAAATTTAAGTTGCTTCCTTTCCTAAAATAGCAGACTGGCACTGGTTGCTTTATGTGAGAAATGCCAGGGGTGGTTTTTGACCAGCTCCCAGTGCGGCAGTAGGGATGACTAAGCTTGTATAAACTTTAAGTTGTATTTGTCATCACAGCAAAGCTTGTGGGAGCTCCACCCTGCTTATGCAGAGATCCTGTGCACTATTAAGAAAGATTGTTTTAATATTTTCGGAAACATTCTCGGTAGAAGCCTCTCTCTTTCATTGCGGAGAGGAACCCAATATTCTAATAGCTTTTGCCTATCTTTTCCTATTTGTAATCTTCATGATTGTATGCAGGAGAGGACTCTTGGATTATGTTGTTTGCATACCTTTGTGATATAAAACCTGCTACAGAAATAAAAATATCTCATCGTCAAAGGGCTCCTAAATACTCATTTAAGCTCATCTAATAATACTGTCTTCTCTCTGTCTTGTGCAGTCTTAAGGCATATGCCAGTTGGAAAAGAGGGATGCAGGAGATGGGGGAGAGACAGAGTTGGGGGAGGAGAGGCAACTTGGTCTTTACTTGGGCTGTAGCCATCCTCTCTAGCTCAGTGGCACGAGTGGGAAGCAATGACCTGTGGGGCAGAGGAGGAGAAGCAGTGAATTTCAACGTTCATTTCTATTTCTGCCATATTTGCTATAAACTGTAGGATGGGCTCCTGATTCCTAGCAGTTTAGTAACAGGGAGAATAATTTAGTTTGTTTTGTTTTCATCCATCCTCCTTTTGGAGGGACCCTCCTGGAAGATGACCTAAATCCCTGCTCTTTCACCAGGCCAGGTAGCAGACAGAGACTAGAAAAATAGGCCAAGAGAGGTTTGTCTCACCGTAGGAGGAAGGAAATCTTACTGAGGACCTTCTACATCACTGCTGTTAATTGTTTTTTTACCCTGATTGTTTTGCAGAAACAGCCCAAGTGATTGGCTTGGGAACTGTGGAGAGGGTTGGAGTTACCTTTCGTTGTATTTTCATTCCACTTCTGTTTCTGATCCCTCTCCCTCCTCATAAGCAGCCTTGAAGGCTGGTGGAAAGGTGCAGCAAGAGGGATTATCGTAAAACCCAAAGCCTATAAAAACTTCTGGGTGGGAAAAGAATATGTGAGTCACTGAAGGAGATAAGATGCTGGAAAATAGGTGCTAAAGCGCTGATAATTTGTTTAAAGTGGAGGAGTACTAGTCTGCTTCCTCACTGGTCCAGAATTCTGTTTCCTTAAGCTCTACCTGTTTGTTAGACTAACAGTGCTTCTTTGAAAACCTGAAGGATAAGGCTCGACAATGTAACTAGTAATCGAGCCTTAGAAGCCTTTTGCCTGCCAGGACTCTGCCAGTAAGGATGTCTGACTCCTCTTCACATACATGTATGCAGAGGTTCATCTAAATCTCAGCCCATTAACCTAACACCTCTTTTAAGGACAGGTTTACTTATAGTCTCAGGACATATAACATGATAGGATTACTTGCATCATCAAAGATGATTCTTCCTTAGCTTCTGGTAAAGCAGAGTCAACTGCTGACAGTGAGCAAGGGAGCGTGAGGATGAGAGAGGTGCTTAGGACCTGTTAACCATTCTTGTTTGCTCTTAAACAATTTGGAGATATGAGGGCTATCCGAGATTTTAATAAACCCATTCAAATTCCCATTTAATCTTTAGTAATTGTATTTGGAGAAGAAATCTCTCAGGGAATTGGATTAATTTATCTGTTGTTTTCCAAGCATAGTTAATATTCTTTTATTCATAACCATATCGCTTATCTCCCTTCTCTGGCAGCTTACTCAGATTGGCAGCATCTCCATTTCTTCTGTAGACAATTTGTAGTCAAAAGGATACATGCTCTGGGAGCAAACATTAGACCAGAACTGGAACCTGCATGCTGCTTAACTTATTTCTTGACTCGCAGGGCACTTTTTAAAATTCGCCTTTTCTTTGGCAGAGAGACATTGAGAAGTTACAACCAACCAACAGCATTGGGAAGTTACAGCCAATACCAAGTCCCACAGGGTGCTTCTCTTTGTGGGAGGGGTGAGAGAGCAAATGTAAATATTTTCAACCAGATTGCCATGAGGCAATTGTCTTTCTCTATTGTCTTTCAAAATGTTATCTGGTTGGCATTCAGGCAGTACTGTGTATCCTGGTCAAGGTTCTGCTGGCTGCCTCAAACAGGACAAGGTGAAACCTGCACAGAAAATGCTCATATTAAGCAACCTTTTTGTGCTGAGACTCCAGTTTAAAGCGCTCCAGATCTTGAGCTCATGTAAAGTAGTATAATCTGGAACAGCACCTTTTACTTTCTTGAGGCTCAAAACTAAGAATAAGTTCTGATAACTGGATGCATCTGCTCTGACTTTGCTGTGTGAAACAGATAGTTTTTGTGATGATTGACTGAGTAGCTATTTATGCCAAATTCCAGTGTACAATGGTCCACTGTGTACACCAGATACAGCAGCATGGCTTTTCCATTTAAAAGCAAAAAGAAGAAATATCCCAGTATGGTCTGTTTACCATTGACAGTCTTCTATTTCCTGACTGGTGTTTTCTCCGTCATCTAGGTGGCCAGAGACAACCTCCTTATGGAACGTCCTGGGTTCCTGTGGCATTGGGCATTCTCACAGCTCTGGTCACAGCTGTTGCCCTGGCTCTTATTCTCCTTCGAAAAAGAAGAAAGGAGACTCGGTTTGGGTAAGGGAGGTTCGCCTTCTGCTAAAGAGATCTTTTCTTTCTCCTCTAGTGTGGTTTCTGACTCAATTATTTTTCAAAAAGCATTGTTGATTGAGTACTTTTGGCACTTTCTTTGGATAACTGTTTTTTCACAATTTGAGGGGTGACCCTGTATTAGAGATTCACAGGAAAGTGCCCTACCTTTTCTTCAAAATGAGAATACCAAAAATACAGTAGAAAAAATGTTATGTCAATAGCTGGGCTTTATTAGAATATGCAAATATAAATGAGATCAAGGTAATTCTGTAAGTCCTTAGAGCAATGCTGCTTAAGAGATTCAAAGAGAAAAGACCCACAGATTAATCATCTTCTGTGTTCTTATGGGCTGGGCCCTTTTATCCCATGCTAGTTTTCAGTCTATCAGCTGCTTGTAACTTCCTGACTGCCCAGAACCCTTTGGATCCCCAGGAAAGTCTCCTTTCCATCACCTCTCACACTTGGCTGTGGGTTGCCGCCTGCTGCAAGCAAGGTTACCATTCTTTTCTGAGACTCCCAGACCTCCCTCTCACAGCAGCATCTCTGTTTATGTGGCTCTCGCAACTTGCCCCAACCTGCAGCTTCTCCCAGGCGCTCTGGTCTGGTCGAGTGATTCCCCTCTTTTGGGAGGCTCCCACCCCCTCTAGGTGCATCAGCAAGGCAGTATAAACCTGTCATTACTCCTTTCCAGCTACACCCTCTTTAACAAAACAGTCTGTAGTATTTATATGGCAAGGGGTGAGAGATCGTCCATACTGTTCAACACACCGTTTTAGAAGTGAATGGCCCATTGTAATCCATAACCCTTGTGTGTCTTTTCTGCCTTCTAGCCATGCCTTTGGCAGTGTGGTTGGCAGAGGTGATCCAGCAGTCCATTTCAGAGCCGCCAGGTCTTTTAACAGAGAGGGCCCAGAGCTCATTGAAGCAACATGTAAGTAAAATGACCTGAGTGATTCTGCCTGAGAAGCTGTGTTCATGCATGTACTATGCTGTCTCTTCGTTTTCCCTGAAACTGATGTTTTTGGATCAAGAACGTGGGATTAATTTACAAGGAGGCTTAGACACTCTGGATGGCAGAGGTGAAAGGCCAGAATTGCTGTTGCCACAGCAATTACATAGCGCTTGCTAATTACAGCTACAGTCATTGTGTATATTAGCGCAAGGCATAAATTCGCCACTCCCCTGCCCCAGTTTCACTCTACAGGGACTCCTCCGACTGTAATATTATGCAACCGTGAGATAAATACGGCTTAACAATATTAGCAGTATGCTTCAAACTCAGTGTGCTGAGCTGTGCTACAAGCATGAACCAATTAATCAGTCCTGGAAGGCCAGGAATTAGTAACTTCTCAAACAGGAGATTGAGTCCCAGCAATGGCCAGAGTTAAGATGATCCATTTCTGTCTCCTGGTTCAGCAAGGGCATGGCTCTCTGTAGCAGCACTGCATGGCTGAGTTAGGATGATGCTTCAGCTGTCTTTGACTTTGCTCCCCTGGGTTTAGAGGTCTCCCCATTAAATCTAGTGACTGTAAACTGTTGGACATTACGTGATCCTCTCAGCCCAGCCAGGTACTGTGAGACTTGTATTGTACTTAAAATAGTCTGAGCGCCAGTCAGTAAAAACTGGAGCAGCTCCGTCAACTTAAACGAAGTTGTATGAACCAGTGTCTTAACAGTGTCCCTTCTGATTGGATTTTGCCTTCTCAGCATTATTTACAGTAGTTCTGTGTTCCTGTTGCTCTTGATGTGTTTAAGGGTGGTGTTATCACACCCTCTCCATTTCAGTACTGCTGGTACATTTTCTTGTGGTTGACAGTTACTGTCCTCTTGTCTGCAGTGAGGCTAGAGGACAGGGAAGGAAACTTGGTCTTTTGCAGATTTTCCTGCATAAACTATGGGAATTGGATTGGAGACGGAGATTAGAACAAGTGACTCTTGATGTTGCGATAGAATATTTAAGTATCCCTTATTTAATTCTTCCTTTGGTTTTTCCAGTGGAGAGCATAGGGATCAGTGATGAGCTGAAGACAAAACTCAAAGATGTCCTAATCCAGGAACAGCAGTTCACCTTGGGAAGAATGTTGGGCAAGGGTAAGAACCAAACCTGAACAAGGCTTTACATTGAAAATCCCATTTCTGTTACCTTTGCTCTTGAATAGGGAGAAGCAATTATAAGCAGCTTGTTTTCTCTCCTTCTGCTTGTAGATGGCAATTTAAATGGAACTTTCCCTTCTGCTGGGATAAAACATTTCAAAGGTTTAGCATAACTAAGAGGATATTGGCTAAGCCATTCCTATAATATGGCTCTACAGAGTCATGAACTTCAGCCTATGCTCAGCTTTCCAAAGTACTGTTGATTCACTGGTGCATGAATTCCTTTCAGAGATTTAAACAAAGGAATAATCAATTAAACTTCTGCTCTTTCTACTAACAAAGTGGTGCTATAGAATTCCTTCTATTTACATAAGCATGTGTCAGGTATTAAATGGGCTGAGACAATACAGAGACAGAGATGATCTACCTCAAACACTCCAGCCTCTCAAAAAATGTTGATTCAGTTTCAGCTATTCTCAATGCCTGGGGTGGTTTGACTCCAGATTTTAGTTTGGGCTCTTACAGAGGCACATTTGGAACAGGTAGTGAATTTTGCTGACATTTGTCCTCATTAGTTCAGGTCCTTAGGAGCTCTTCTGACCATGGATCTCCATCTGGATCTCCCACACAGGTGCTCCTAACATTTCTCTGAGGTTTTCAGGTCAGGAGGGATGGGCAGAGTAAAGGTGGGATGCTTCTCACTTAACTTTAGCTAAAAGGTTGGCCCAGAAACTCTGTGTGAAAAAATGGTTTTGAATTTACATTTCCCAGTTGGTAGACCAGTGTGCTAACTGTTGAATCATCCTCCCCTACTTCTCAGGCTGAAGGCAATCTCTAGAAATAAGTGAAAACGTGTCATGATAAGGCCAATAAGTAAGAGAGGAGCATAAGTCAGGGGTCATAAGCAACAGGAAGCTGAAATGTTTGGCTTCCTTTTTATTTATAAGACTAGTCTTATTGCAGTTTTCTTTGACACTTTCCCACTGGGAGCATTCTTCCGTTCCATCCCTCCTAGAACAAATGCGTTTCTTTCAGAGCAGGAAGATTACCTTCCTGCAGAAGTGGTCTCGGAGGGCTTAACAAAGTAATGAAGCAGCTGTGTCCTCTGTTTGTGAGTGTCAGCTCTTGGCCAGTTTTTGGGATCCTGCTTCAACCGTTCTGGGCTGTCCTCATCACAGGTAACAAACTGGAAGTTGGCTGCACTGGGGCCCCTGGGGATGGCCTTGGTGGGAAGATGCCAGCTGGCAGGATCTGGTCTGTGTTGTCAGACCCGTTCCCCCCATTCCCCCTCAGCATACAGATTATAAGATGGCATGACTGCATTATCTGGAGTTCTACAGCTGAGCAACAGCTCCATAACATGGAAGGAGCACAAAATGCCTTTGCTCATGCCCATTTACCTCTTTTCTGGTCAGATCCACTGCTCGTGAAATAAGCATGTGCCGTTCAGTAGTGAAGGACGCTGGTGAAAAGCTAGTGGAAAGATAAGGTATTTGGGGTAGGTGTCCTGAGTGCCATACTTTGCTTACTTCTTTTCAATACCTGAGTTCCTCATACGAATTTGGGGTGGGATAAGTAGTTACAAAATTAGGCAGAGCAAGTCTAGAGCCAGATCTAATGCAAAGAGGCTGTTACTCTGTGGTATAAAGCCATTTCAGGCTAAAATAATTTGAAGAGGATTTGGCTAGTTGCATTTCCTCTTATCTCCCTTAGAGGACACACCAGGGTAAACACTTCTTCCTGTGAATTAGCGTAACATGCACACATAAGTAGGTGTTCTATGTTTTGTCTGGTCAGTTGTGATTCATAGAAGTCCTTCTGTGAGTTTTGAGAGATTAGGCCTGATTGTGTCTCAAGTGGTTGAGTCATGGAGTCATAGATTAGTTTGGGTTGGAAGGGACCTTTAAAGGTCATCTAGTCCAACCCCCCTGCAATGAGCAGGGACATCTTCAACTAGATCAGGTTGCTCAGAGCCCTGTCCAACCTGACCTGGAAAGTTTCCAGGGATGGGGCATCTACCACCTCACTGGGCAACCAGTGCCAGTGGTTCACCACCCTCACTGGGAAAAACGCCTACCTTATATCTAGTCTACATCTGCCCTCTTTTAGTTTAAAACCATCACCCCTTGTCCTACTACAACAGGCCCTACTAAAAAGTCTGTCCCCATCTTTCTTAGAAGCCCTGTTTTAAGTGCTGAAAGGCTGCAATGTCATCTCCCTGGAGCCTTCTCTTCTCCAGGCTGAACAACCCCAACTCTCTCAGCCTGTCCTCCTAGGAGAGGTGCTCCATCCCTCTGACCATTTTTGCGGCCCTCCTCTGGACCCGCTCCAACAGGTCCATGTCCTTTCCTGTGCTGAGGGCTCCAGAGCTGGACAGAGTGCTCCAAGTGGGGTCTCACCAGAGCTGAGTAGAGGGGCAGAATCCCCTCCCTCAACCTGCTGGCCATGCTTCTTTGGGTGCAGTCCAGGATATAGTTGGCCCTCTGGGCTGAGAGCGCACATTGCCAGCTCA
Organism: Phaethon aethereus; assembly: GCF_964289735.1. NCBI lineage: Eukaryota > Metazoa > Chordata > Aves > Phaethontiformes > Phaethontidae > Phaethon > Phaethon aethereus. The sequence goes on along the minus strand of NC_138579.1, from coordinate 43,018,693 downwards.
TGTCCAGCTTTTTGTCCACCAGTACTTCCAAGTCCTTCTCGGCAGGGCTGCTTTCAATCCCTTCACTCCTCAGCCAGTACTGATATCGGGGGTTGCCCTGACCCAGGTGCAGGACCCTGCACTTGGCCTTGTTGAACCTCATGAGGTTCACACAGGCCCATTCCTCGAGCTTGTCCAGGTCCCTCTGGATGGCATCCCAACCCTCAGGCGTGTCAATGGCACTACTCAGCTTGGTGTCATCTGCAAACTTGCTGAGGGTGCACTCAATCCCACTGTACTGGTCCGAATACGGACCCCTGAGATACACCACTCATCGCTGATCTCCATCTGGATGTTGAGCCGTTGACCACTGCTCTCTGGATGTGACCATCCAACCAATTCTTCATCCATCCAACAGTCCACCCATCAAATCCATATCTTTCAAATTTAGAGACGGATTTAGACAGTCCTGGCACCATTACTCAGCTCTGATGGCTGTCAGCACTGAGAGCTTCCTTAGCCAACCCATCCACTCACTGCTCCAGCTATTTAGCTCCCTCTCTGACCAGAGCCTCTCTCACTCATCCCTCATGATACGCCTTCTGCAGAAATGTCTCCCTGGGATCCCAGCTTATATTCTGACTCTGCATCGTCCATCTGGTAGAGGATTGCTTTCTTTCCCTCTTGTTTGCCTTCTAGACTGCCAGCACAGTGGCCTCTGTCTACTGGTAGTGCTACCTCTTCTAGGCATATGTATGCTGAAAGCTGCTGGCTGGAACTGCAGAATGAAAAATGAAGCTGATAGCTGCATTTCTTATGGTTATTCAGCTTCTTTGCCAGTGACCCCTGGAGTGAACCTGATGTGAATCATACTTTCTTCTCAAGAAGCTGTTCCTTCACTGCCTGCTCTGGTCATTTCACAGGGGAGTTTGGGTCAGTTCGAGAGGCACTACTGAAGCTAGAAGATGGCTCTTTCCAGAAAGTGGCGGTGAAGATGCTGAAAGGTAAGTGGGAGCAGAGCTATCTGAAGTACTTAAGAGAAGAAAGCTTGGAAAGATTAAATGCTTTCTGTCCTGTTCTCCAGCAAACAACCCCTGATGCTCTTTACTCCTCTCTGAGCTTCCCACTCAGCCACTCTACCCATGTTGTCTCCCATCCCTTTCATGTCAGTCTTTTTGTAGTGGAATCTCTTCAGGGAAAGACCTTACCACCTTAGTTGCTTGTACAGCACCTAGCACGTGGTGAGTGCAGCCAAGACCAAGTCATAGCTACAGCTGCTTCTGTGTATAGAGGATCTCGTTTAGTTGCTTGATTCAACACAGTACTACATCATTGGCACAGACTGCTCAGACAGGTCTGCTTTGCCTTAATAACTCAGCAGTGAAAGATGGTATTCCTCCAAGCATATATCCTAGAATAAACAGAAGAGTGTTTGGGCTGAGTGCAGTGACAAGCTAACTCAGCCAAGTATATTTGACTAAGTAGTCTAACTCCCTTCTGATTTGTCATGTAATGAGTGTGCATAACAAGGGCAACTAACATGTTCATTGGGCAGAAGTCTATAACAAGAAAAGTGATTAATAGATAGGTGTAAGTCAAAGCAAGTATGTGCATATATGTATGTGTATGTTAACCTATGTTATTTCACCCCTGTTGCCTGTAAGGCAAAAACTAACTGTGACTGACTTAAAGCAGAGCTTTAATTCACACTCACTTATCTCTGGAGCTGAGTTTGTCTGCCACAGAATACCGCTTTGTACTAAAGATACTAATACCACATTAGTGTTAAGTTGCATAATTTTCTCCAGTTTCAGCAATAATTCTAACCAGTTTGCAAGCTTTTGTGTAGTCTGACTGTATGCCTTCAGGCATCTAATTTGGGAACTCTCTGTCACCCTCCAGAGGCACCTTCCTTTCTACATTGATTGTAAAAAGGGAATTTACTTTTGTCTTCTCAATCGTATTACTTGCCTAAAGCAGATAATGTGAATAACTTCCCTAGAGGTCTGAGTCTGATCTTGCAGCAGGACTGGAGGACGCCCGCTAAATGCAGCAGCAGCAGTGGGGGAAGTAGTCCACTGGGCTAATTTCTGTTTATGTTGATAAACCTCCATACATCTGGAGTAATAGCAATGAGAAATAATTTACTCCAGATTTATGCTGATGTATGTCACTGCTGAAAATTTGGTTCAACCTCTCCAGTAGTGTGGTTTTTTAAGAAATCATAGCTCTGGCACCTTAGAACACTCAGTCATGCTAAGAGACGTAAAAGTGTTGATCTTTCATGCCATCCTTATCAGGGATGAATTGGGGTCTGCCGTGCCAGCCAGGGGCTGCAGGCCATCTCCCCAGTTTCAACATTTTCTTCAATTTTGTGTGACATCTCTTCTCCCCAATATTGTAGTTTAGGTCCTTTTAGCTAACTGATTCTTAACCTCTTTAATGCACGCATGATTTCCATGACTTCCAAGGAGAGTTGTTACTGAGAAGAGAGCTGCTAATCAGCAGGTCTTTATTCTGGCAAGAATCAATTTACCAGGTGTCCCTTATGTGTGCCTACTACCACCCATCCTAGGAGAAAGTGTCAGGCTCTGCTTTGTTGTAAACTGGCTCATCGATCTATAGGTCTGAGAGGGTGTGCTGTGCCACAAAGAACAAGCTTCTTATTATCAGTAGAGCCCCTGGGAGCCTTTTCCTAAGAGGAAAACTTACAGTCACTTTTTTTCCAGCGGATATCTTCACCTCGACCGACATCGAAGAGTTCCTGCGAGAGGCTGCATGTATGAAGGAGTTTGACCACCCGCATGTCACTAAGCTGATTGGTAAGCCAGCACTGCTGCTTGTGGGGCCTCGGAGAACTCCCCCCTCCCCATCTTGCACAGTCCCACGCAGCCTCACAAACTCACCCCGCTGCTGTGCAGCAGCACCGTTAGTGCAGCCACCTCTGTGCTGCCTGGAGCCCTGCACGTATCAGCATTGCTCCTTCCCAGGCCTAGAGGGGGTTGGAGTGTGTGTAAGTGCTCACACCACTTGCCCTCATACACCAGCAATAAGCATCTCTTATTTAAGCCATTTCTTTGGTTCTTGCAAATACTACAAAGAGAGTTTGGCTGGCTGAGAAATGCCTGCAGCGCTGTGAAATGCGGACGGGTGGGTTGGTAGGCAAATAGAGGGAGGGGAGATTGTGCCTGTCCGAAATGCTGGGTAAAAAGCAAGACATTCATGGGTGGGCACTATGGAACATGAGCCATTTCCAGACTGTGGAGATTGCTCTGCAGACCCTGGGGTTTGGGACTGTCTGGTCTGGAGTGATCCTAGAAACATTTCTAGCCAGTCCTGCAAGGAGAGCTGAGAGCCACTGGGCACTTAGTGCTGCCTCTGAAGCAAACAGGGTTAGAGGTATCTTAACACCTCCTGGCACGAAGCCATACAAAGGAGCTTGGAGCATAGAACTGACCCACCAAAACTGCACATTTTCCCCCAAACTGGTAAGAGAAAGCCTGTAAGATTCCCCTTGGGACTGATCTGTTTGCTAAAACCCCTTTGCTGTGTGTGTCCTCGTTAGGAGTCAGTCTACGGAGCCGTCCCAAGGGCCGACTCCCAATTCCAATGGTGATCCTGCCCTTCATGAAGCATGGAGACCTTCATGCTTTTCTGCTGATGTCACGGATTGGGGAAAACCCTTTTGTAAGGCTCTCTTACTTCTGAATTCCTTGTGGGAAGGTATGGATTTTCAGAGAATGTAGTCGGATCAGTTCAGGGTTGCTCTCCCAAAGGCATTGGCAGATGACCAGATTTTAATACCAGAGGAAATTGTGGGATGTGATGTTGAAGCGTTGAAGTATTTAATTCCATGCATGTTGAGGAGCAGCTCCCCTGTTCCGTCCCCTCCCTATATACCCCATCCCTGCTCAGTAATCTAGCAGCAAGTCTTGCAGTTTTGCCATACATGCTTGAAAGCTTCTAGGAACAGAACTTAAACTATTTTTTTCAGAACTTGCCTGTTCAGACACTCCTCAAGTTCATGATTGACATTGCCAGTGGGATGGAGTACTTGAGCTCAAAAAATTTCATACACAGGGACCTTGCAGCTCGGAACTGCATGTAAGTGACCCATGAGTTCTCAGAGAAAAGAAGGACCAGGGTGGGTGAGAGGGGGATGAGAAGCCTTTCACGTGACAGAAGTGGGGAGGGATCCTGTCCAAGGATGCTGGTCCTTGCATTTAGGTGATAATACACATAGGGGAGCCATGGCCGTGGGGGTTGCGGGGGGGTGTTGGTGGTGCTGGGAGCAGGGAGCTGCTCCTAATGTCCCACTGAGCTTCCAAATTGACCCTATTTATAAGGAACTTTTCCATCATTGGTCTGCACATATATTTTCATAGGGTTGATTACAGTATGTGTTTGTAATTAGTCACTCTAATGGCTGTGTGTCAGCAGGGGCTATTTGTTCCACAATATAATGTAACCAACAGGAGAGAATGGGTTTGCTTGTGTTAGGAGAAAGGAACTTTCGTTGTAGCCTAAGATCTGTATTTCTTGTATCTATTTTGAGGACTTGATTATCACAGTATAAGAAATGTAGAATTGCCCTGAAATCTTGTGAAGAATCGCTTATGTGGAGAGTGCCTTTAGAAATAATTGTATGGTAAACATACTGTATGATCCCACAGTGCTGTCTTGTCCCCAAACTGCCTTGCCTGCTTGGAAGAGAAGAAAAGTCTTTTTTTATCCTTTCTTCTCTGCTTCTTCCCTGAGAACAGAGTAAGGAACAACCTATTTTGGCAGACAGAACTCTGCCTCTGAACAAAACCACGACAACGGGTAAAATCCACAATGAGACACAGATTTCCAAAGGCATTTGAATGTCCAGATGTACAGACAGGAGCCTGATAGTCATAACGAAAAACGATGGGTTAGCCTGCTTTGACATTTATGAGAAATGCATACTGATTTCCTATTTTTATACCTTTAAAAAAAATACAGACTTCCTTCAGAGGAAGCTGAATGGCTATTTCATCAGATCTTCTGGGAAAAGCAGAGTCCTTTATGAGACCTGGGAGCATGAAGTCTTTGTGGGCTTTATTTGCACTGGCTACCAACGTGTCTAGGTTTAAGTGGGTGACAGCAGTTGAGACCATTAAACAGGCCTGGAAAGAACAACTTGCAGATCTAGTTTGAGCAGTTATAATGGGCAGTCTAGGCAAGCATCTATGTTTTTTTTATTGCCTGTACAGGCTGTAGGCCTTAGTGGTAGCAATGAGCACTACAGATGTCCTCTGTTAATCTTGGAAAATACAGAAAGTATCTGACTTCACTATGGCTGACAGAGTAGGCCATCTAAGCACGGCCATTTCTTTACTTCCTTTGGCCTAATTATCTCCCTGTTAGTCTCAAGGAACTGATTTGAGACCACTAAACTATTTCACATTGGTCATCAAGCAGATGAAGTCATTATCCTTCTGGGCAATACTTGGTGAACTATATAACCAAGGTCCCTGGCCAGACAGGGACATAACTCTTTCTTGCCTGAGGTAGCCAGTAAATGCTTTTCTCAGTCATGAAAACTTTCCCTTAGGTTGGATGAAAGCATGAACGTGAGTGTTGCAGACTTCGGGCTTTCTAAGAAAATCTACAGTGGAGACTACTACCGTCAGGGCTGTGCTTCCAAGCTGCCTGTGAAGTGGCTTGCTCTGGAAAGTCTGGCGGATAATCTGTACACGACACACAGTGATGTGGTGAGTTTTGCTCTGGTGCTTTCAGGGACTGCCCATATTCCTGCTGAAGTGGAGGAATCCTGTATTCACTGAGGGTGGGAAAAGGCCCTGGGTGATGGGAAAGGGACTTTGTCTTGTGTTTGAGGGACAGTGCCACCTCTACCTTGGGTGCTTTCAGAACTCAGGACTAAAGATGTGTACAAGTAGTTTATGGAAGAAGACACGAACCCTTTTCCTCTTGTCTTTTGGTCCTTCATTCTTCAGTGCTTATCCCCATCCCCTCTGTCCCCTTCTCATTTTCCTGTCTATGCAGTCTCTTGTTTCTTAATCCTTTTTCCTTTCTCTTCTGCATGACAATTTGAAGGTGACATTTGAAATGCGCATAAGCCACACATTCATGTACAAGTGCAGCAATGGTACTCCATCCTTCAGAAGGCATTGGTGGAACTTCATAGGCTCTGAATACATTAGTGCTTAGACACTCCTCCCCATAACTTTGCCCTTGGAGAGTAAGGCTAAACCCATTCATCTCAATTTTTTTCTTCCTTTTCCTTTGTTTTTTTTTCTTCTGATACCTTCTCCCCTCTTTCTTGCTGCCTTCTGGTCTGGTTTCACGCTAGTTTCGTCCTTCAGGCCTGTGGACTTGCCTTCCTAGTTATCAATGTCACGGTGCCTCTTAAGGGATCACCAAGAGCGCCTTCTAACTCGGCTGCTGTGTTGCCCAGTGATTGCTGTAACCACTGTAGACAGTATTTAGCGATTGGTGATTGCTAGTCCAGCCAGTTTACAACAGACACTGGGCAGGGTTTTGCTTATTATTAATTTATTATTAAAAAATCAGAATTTTTTGCACCTAACAAACCTTGCAGTTCAGATTTAAATGTACAAGCATGACGGTTGCACTGTAGAGCACAAATGAAGAAGAGCCATAGGTGGTTTGTTCCTTGCCTTGCTTTATCGGCTAAACTCTGCTTTCATTTGTGCTTGCACTTTTCCAGCAACACAGAATGTGGCTCAATTAATTAAGCGGCTGGTTTGTGAGCCTCAACCCAAAATGTTCATGTATCTGGGAACCACAAAATTGATACTGCATGCCTTAAAGAACTGTAAGTAGGAGACGCTTGGGAGGAGTCTGCAAGTGGAAGACAGCAGTAGCTCCCAAATCTTCCCCTGCTCCACTACAGGATGGTGCTGAGCAGGGCCTTCAGCTGTCTCCCAAGATGATGTGTCAGCATCAGCTGGGTCATTTCTTTGTTTTCTAGCTAGAGTTTGGATAGTCCTTGCATCACTGCTGATGACATGACATTACCCCAGGCTGGGAGGGTTGGCACAGTCTGCGCATGCTGAAACCCTACCCCAGGGAGCAGGGAACTGTCTGTTCACATGTTCTGTGTGCTTTTCCCTTTCAGTGGGCATTTGGGGTGACCATGTGGGAGATTGTGACCCGAGGGCAAACCCCTTATGCTGGCATTGAGAATGCAGAAATCTACAACTACCTCATCAGTGGGAACAGGCTGAAGCAGCCGCCGGAGTGCCTGGAAGATGTGTGAGTACTTCCTCGCCCTGTTGACATGTGATTCCTTGAGAAGTTTGGCTCGCTGGATGGAAACGGGCATCCGGCTGGAGTGCTGGTCTGAATCTGTCCACCTTCCGGTACACAGAGGCATTCACTAGAAAGTCTCTGGGTTAGCTACCAGATACTCTCTGCTGGCACAGCTCCCTGGAACCTGTGGTAGCTACACAAGCAGCTAACTTGGCTCAAGGGTTCGAATAGTGTCAACATTAGAAGCCCTTGCCTTCGTGGAAACTATAACTGTTTCCAGAAACTGACTGCTCCCTACCTTCTCAGGCCAGCATCTGAGAAAAGAGATGAGTTTCATGGCACACCGTGAAGGCTGAATAGAAAAGCAATCTAGCAGGACTACAAGGAAACTGGATTGCAGAGGCAGTGGCCTGCGTGTGTCTTTCGAAGCTGGGCCCAGTTTTCAAAATGGGATCTACTACTCTCACAGAAATAGCAGGGTCAAAGAAGAGAGGAGATAGATAGGAGGATCTAAGGTTCTGTAGGTCAGTGTCCCACCTTAAACTGCAGGTGGAAACAAAACCAGGACAGTCTTGCAGATACTGTTTTCAGACATTTTCAGACTTGCAGGAAGGACTCAGTAGCCTGTGGAGCAGCAGGCAGCCACACGCTGCAAATTATGCTCCTGCCTTAGTCCTGCAGCTGAGGGACCATTCTTGACCAGCAGGTTACATAAAATGTGTGCTCAGGAACCCTTACTCCATGAGTGGTGGCTGCAATAAGTTTCCTAGAGTCCACACACGGGTCTGAGGTCTCCAAGGGAATGTCCTAGTTTGGACGAGGTGAAATCGTTTCACTGAGTGCCCAAGCATGTCTCTGTTTTCTCTGTGTTCTGCCTAAAGCAAGACATAACTATGAGCACTGACTTTAACAACCTTTTCAAGCCGTTCCTTGTGTGTAAAATGGACAACATAGAATCTTTGGGTTGGAAGGGACCTTTTAAAGTCATCTAGTCCAACCCCCCTGCAATGAGCAGGGACATCTTCAACTAGATCAGGTTGCTCAGAGCCCCGTCCAGCCTGACCTGGAAAGTTTCCAGGGATGGGGCATCTACCACCTCACTGGGCAACCTGTGCCAGTGGTTCACCACCCTCACTGGGAAAAATGCCTGCCTTATATCTAGTCTACACCTGCCCTCTTTTAGTTTAAAACCATCACCCCTTGTCCTACTACAACAGGCCCTACTAAAAAGTCTGTCCCCATCTTTCTTAGAAGCCCTGTTTTAAGTGCTGAAAGGCTGCAATAAGGTCTCCAGGGCCTTCTCTTCTCCAGGCTGAACAACCCCAACTCGCTCAGCCTGTCCTCCTAGGAGAGGTGCTCCATCCCTCTGACCATTTTTGCGGCCCTCCTCTGGACCCGCTCTAACAGGCCCATGTCCTTTCCTGTGCTGAGGACTCCAGAGCTGGACAGAGTGCTCCAAGTGGGGTCTCACCAGAGCAGAGTAGAGGGGCAGAATCCCCTCCCTCGACCTGCTGGCCACACTTCTTTGGGTGCAGCCCAGGATACAGTTGGCCTTCTGGGCTGAGAGCGCACATTGCCAGCTCATGTCCAGCTTTTTGTCCTCAGTACTTCCAAGTCCTTCTTGGCAGGGCTGCTCTCAATCCCTTCATCCCCCAGCCTATACTGATACTGGGGGTTGCCCTGACCCAGGTGCAGGACCCTGCATTTGGCCTTGTTGAACCTCATGAGGTTCACACAGGCCCATTCCTCGAGCTTGTCCAGGTCCCTCTGGATGCCATCTCATCCCTCAGGCGTGTCAATGGCACTACTCAGCTTGGTGTCATCTGCAAACTTGCTGAGGGTGCACTCAATCCCACTATGTCATTGATGAAGATATTAAGCAGTACTGGTCCCAATACGGACCCCTAAGGGACACCACTCGTCACCCATCTCCATCTGGATGTTGAGCCGTTGACCACTACCCTCTGGATGTGACCATCCAACCAATTCCTCATACACCCAACAGTCCACCCATCAAATCCATGTCTCTCCAATTTACAGAGAAGGACGTGTGTCCAGATAAAACGACATCGGTAGCTCTTCCCTTGTCCACTGATGTGGTCACTCCGTCGTAGAAGGTCACTAGATTGGTCAGGCAGGACTTGCCCTTGGTGAAGGCATGCTGGCTGAAGAACATGAAGTCCTCTTTCCTCCCTCTTCCCTCCTGCTCTGATGGTGGTTAATTTAACGTGGTTTCCATTTTCGAGCCTTTTTTCCACATAAGGAATAATCTGTACTCTTGTTATTAAAGCTGTACACTTTTATCTTCTCAGCAGTTCATTTTAACTGTTCCTGAGTTTAAATAAAAACATTGTTATACCACTGCTTAAATTCATTATATGTCTGCATCTTGACTGCTGTGAGTAACTGGTTCCCAGTTGTGGAGCTTATGGCCACAGGATGTTATAGATGCCAAAAGTATGGAAGAGATTCAAAAAGCTGCTAGGCATTGAGGAAAAGTGCATCAAAAACTACTAAAAAGGTACAACCTCCATTTTGAAAGGCCCTTGAGCTACAGATTATTGAGACCTGAGAGAATATACCAGAACGATCTCACTACATGCTGACCCTCAGCTTACATGCTTTCGCCAAGCACCTGCTGCTGGCCACTGTCAGAGGCTGGGTACTGGGGCAAATGGGCTTTGGGGCTGACTCAGTACATCCAGTAGTTCTCTACCTTGCTTTCAAATGAATTTTTGCTGTTTGCCAGGGAAGGTAAAAGAAAGTATTTAGTTTGGTGCTGCAGGATAGGAAGTTTCTATTTTGAGTGTTCAGGGTTATTTCTGCCATTTGTGAGGGACATAAGTCAGGATTAAGACAACTGAACCATAGAAGCTTTCTGTAAAACTAGTGTGAGATCAAAAACGGTCTTGTAAAGCTGATAGCAAGGAAGGGACACAAAAAGTAAAATAAAAGCCATTACGAAATGCTTTATTTCCCAGTAAAGCCCATATCAGATTTTTTTCCATTTACAAGTTTAACTGAGGTTCGTTTGTCTGCAGTGCCAGTACTGTGCTTTGTTCCTGTTCCCTGCAGAACTGGCAACAACAACGCCATAGGAATGCAGCTGCCAGTCTTGTGGGGGATGCACAAAGAGGAGAAGGACAATGGCTCTGGCCACGCTCCAGCCCACTGGGGCCGCAAAGGCGGCCCGCAGGGGAGCAGAGCTCCTTGCCCGTGCCCATCGGGGCCTGTGATGTCTCCTCACGCTGGCCCTGGGGCAACCAGAGCTGAGGTAGCTGGCGTTTGGCTGCAGGAGAGATGCTGCAGGACAGGGCCCGAGGCTGGTAACGGCACTGAACACATCTTCTGTGTCAGGGTGGTGCCTTTGTAGTAGAAAGGCTGCTTCAGCATCCCTCTTCCAGCAGTGAAGCTGTTGTCCATTCCTCCGCAGCCCTCTAAACAAACCCACTGTGCCTTTTTCCAGTCCTGCTTGCAACCTGCCGGGCAGCGACAGCAGCACATCTGCGTTACGCCGGGAACGCTGAGTTAAGGCAGTGTGAAAAATGAATATTCTGGAAATAACTTGGCACCTCCCACAGCTGGATCTCTCCTTTCTTCCTGTGTTTCATCTGCTCTTGAACTAGAATTTGGAGGGATGGTTTCAGCCGCAGCAGAGGTGGTCAGGGTGCTTTTTGTGAATAACTTCAAAAGCCATTGCTAAGGGGTGTGACACTTATGGCCCTATTCTAGCTCTTCAGACAGGGGAATGAGGTTTTTTCCAAGAAGTTCAGCATCCTTTGACAGGGCTTTTGGGTTTTTTTGATACTGTCTAAATAGTTATTTTGACCAAAATGAGAATGCTTTTGAAAACAGGAAGGAACAAGGAATTAGATCCGTAACGGCTGCCCACGTCCTGTCACCTGTGCAAGGCCAGAGCTGACAGGTTTTGGGGAAGGTGTCTGTGCTATTTAAAAAGCTGCATTGTGCAGAGCCCCTGTTTGGAGTTGCAGGGGGTGGCTGCTGTGCGTCTCAGTGCTCTTGTCTCCTATTTTGCAGGTACGATCTCATGTGCAGATGTTGGCATCCTGAGCCCAAGCTACGCCCCAGCTTCGGAGTGCTCCGGTCCCAGCTGGAAATGATTCGAGGGAGAATGTCCACACTCTCTTCCAGTCAAGATCCTCTCTATGTCAACATTGGGAAGGACAAAGAGGTGTCTACCAGTGACCCTGCCCTGCACACCTCCTTCGGAAACAGGGACAGTGAAGAGACCGTAGCTGGGGCAGCTGCTGCTGTCACAAGTGACTATCGCTACATCATGAGCCCCTTGTGCCTTGGAGATGATGCTGAGGGCGAAAGGCATCCAGATGGGCAGGAAGGGGAGGACAAAAGCCTTCTGTATGAGCTGGAGACAGGAGGAGAGAAAAGTTGTTAGCCTGTACATAGCAGTGACACTCTGCTTCCCTGGGACAGGATGTGTGCGGCCGCGGTGCCGTGTCGCCGGGGGCTCTGACGCCAGACCTGGAATGGCTTTGAACAGCACTGGCCAGAGCTCTTGGGCAGCTTTTGTAGCTTTCACCACCTGTGTGGGCTGCAGTGGTGGACGGCTTGGAAGGCCCACAAGCCCAACAACCCCTTGGATTTGGGGAGGCGGGCCGTAGGGTTACAGGTTGATCGTATCCTGCTGAAAGGAGTTCAAAGCTAAGGCGGGCAGTCGGAGTCTATGCTCTGCTTCTTCTCACTGACTGCTGGAGCAGAGCTGAATACACCTTCTGTTCAGTCAGTGCTCGCTCTTGTGTAGATGTTGTCTTCGATCCTGGCTGCGTGACTTCGGGACTGGTACCTCTGAAAACACTAGTGGGTATTTACACTGTCATTCAGGACAAGAGGGCAAAATTCCCCTTGTGTTCACTCAGCAGTACTGCCTAGACTTGTTGCCTACCTCAGTGGTTCTCAAACTGATCTGCGGATCTGCTTCTACCCAGCACTGAATTTGAGCATCTGGCTTATTTCATGCAGTGACACTTGTGGCTTCCTCAGTCCGAGGGTCTTTTAAGAGTTTGAGATGTTTTGGTGAGCGATGAAATTAGAAAAAATGAAAATCCAGCATCCCGCTTCACCCCACATACCTCTTTTATGTCTTTCTTTTTCTTCTGTTTGATGCCAATTCAGGCCTGACCAGCCTTGCAGCTGGCATTAAAATGTGAAGGGAGGGAGAGCAGCTGGTATGTGTGAGGACAGAATCCAACTTCAAAGGGATGGGAAGGAAACAGTGTAGAGAGGACTTAACAGCAGTATGGGGAAACAGCGCTAATTAATGCTAAGTGCTGCCCTCCAGGAGAGGAAGGAGACAGCTCAGACACAGAATGGCAGGCTTGCTTCAGTTTCAGCGGGAGCAGGATTCAGCATTTGCTTTAAAATACGGTTCGTTTAATCTTTAACAGTCCTATGACTTTTTCAAATAACCAAGTGCTGGAGCTGCTGTAGTGAAGGTGTGAAATCGGTTTTGGGAAGGTGTGTGTGTTGGGGGGGAAGGAATCAACTGGGAGATCTCTTTCTGAAGAGAGAGTCCTCATGACGAAAAAGCTTGAGAACCACTGGCCTTCCTATTTAGGAGGTCTTCTGGCATGCTGTAAAAGCCACATTGGAACGTAAATAGTATCACTGCAGCCTTCCAGACAGGGCAAAATTAATGGTTTTGCTCTTCGGGTTTTGTTTTGTTTTCCAATCAGCATGTCTGACTCACTATAACTGCAAGCGCTTGTGTGGTTTTTAATAATTTAATATTTTACTGTAAATCAGCATTTGTTTTGTGCAGTGGTTCCCAGCAAGGAAGTGCAGTTACATCTTACTCTACTTATCCTGAATATTTGCTAGATCTTAATTTCTTTTATTTCCAGTGTGCTGAAAAGTTGGCAGTATCACAAGACTTAGGATTCCACATTGCTCTTCCTCAGGAACGAATACCACAAATGTCATCATTTGCTGAGTTAGCAAAGGTGGGACCAGTAAGTGAAATGAGATTGCAGACTTGGTATCAGAACACTCCACCCTTCAATGCCCAGTGTTTGCTTATTGTAAGGTTCAGGGCTAACTACAAAATTCAGGTCCAGTTTCAGCCCTTAGTGAGAACACTTCCTAGGGAAGGGGAATTTCAGCCTGGGGCTTGGGCATGGGTCCTTTCTGTGATGTTTCCTACTGAACAGCGATGCCCTAGAGATATCTCCAGAAGTTCAATACAGTTTCTCAGTCGCAGACACAAACTGCACCATCTTATACCCCAGGCGGTACAGGGTTTTCTCTTCATTTAGCTGGAATGCTGTAAATGCGGGTGAGAAGATAACACCTAACAAAGGGTAACAAAAACCTGTGCGGTTCATGTTTGCAGTGAGGGCAGAAGGCTTTGCTCCCTGCAGCTGCCTGGGAAGCGCAGATGTACATACAGACTTTAACTTTGGGAAGCATGTCCTTAGTTTTTATGCGTTTTTTAATAATAAAACATGTACTGTGTCTGAGTCCCAGCCTCTTACCTGTGGCAGACTTTGTGGTGATGCTCACTTACTGGGTGGGGTGGCAGCGAATCTGTCAGCCACCGCTGAAAGCCATCTTTCTCCCTTCACCACGCACGATTAAGCCACTTCTTGGAGGCAGAGAACATGTTTGGCGGTTGTTCCGCATTGCTCCAAACTTGAGACTGTGAAGGCTGAAACCCGATGGGCACGGGCCAGTGGTTCCACAAAGAGACGGGCTCTGTGGCCGCTGCTGGGACGTGCTGCATCCTACCTGGGAATGCAAAACCTCTGCACCAGTTCCTCCCTGAAAACTGTCACCTGCACCCATTCAACTCCTGGCAGTGAGAGGTTTGGAGGCGGTGGGTAAAATTCAGCTGCTGAGTCAAATGTTCCAAGCACAACACAAAAGAGCCCCTGGATCTCCAGCTCGCAGAGAAGAAAAGGTGTACCTTACACTTTTATTCCTGATCAGCAGACGGCGGGCTGCACGCTCTCTGCCTGCCAGCTCACGCAGAGAGGAAGAGCGATGGTAAATGGCGTGAGCGCTCACCCCCCCCCATCTGCAATGCAGGAAAAATGACTTCCAAGGCACCAAGTGGCTGATTTTGTTAATATTTTAAGGTGCCATTGCCCGGTGACGTCCCTTGGATCTAGTCCAAACTCCGATTTCATCCTTTTGCAGGCAAACCTAGTCAGACCAGGCACAAGTGAGGCTGCGTTGTGGGTGGGAGAAGCGACACCAGAAGAAGAGCTAGTGAGAAAAGAGGGAGGGAAGGAGATTTTAAAATGGGGACAGACGGAACAAGCTGTAAGATGGCAAGCGAGGCAGTCGGAAAGCAGAGATGGGGAATTTTATATATGAAGTCCCAGAACAGAGAGGGCATTGCCCCAGCTGGAACCAGGCAGGGGTCTGAGGTGGGGGCTGGCTTTGTGTTTTGGTAAAGGATGAGATGTTCTGGTCCAGCCCAGGTGCCCTGCAGCGTGCTGCTCTAAAAGCATGCAGAGGCTGTGCGCAGCTGGCCTGGCTCTGCATCCACGACAGTGCTGTGTCCCCGACTCCCAGTTCTGATTGAGGCACCAGCCTGGCACACTGAACTAAACTAAACCAAACGTTTCCCCCAAACCACCCTTTTTTCCCACGGCCCCAGTACAACAGTGCAGTCCTCCCATCCTCCCAAGCAGCAGCGCCCTTGCCCCGTTCCCTGCAGTGGGACAGCCGAGGGGCACTGCACGTTCCTGCTGAAGCAACCTGTGTCCCACACCGGTAAGCCTGACCACACTCCTCCTCCATCCACACCTCCCTGAGAAGGGGACGGGTTCTCCTCCTTTTAATGCAGGATCAAGCCACTCAGGGCAGTTACCAGCTCCATCGTGAGGCAGCGTGACCCCGCAGCACCCGGCAAGGGCACGGCAGAAGCTCAGAGCACCGTCTGCGTTGCGTAGGGCTCCTTAATGCACGAGGAGAGATGCCCCTGTCAGCTCCAGCGCCACGGCCGACCGATGGGCCCTAAGGCCGTGGGCTGCGCTGGCAGCTCAGCCTGCAGATGCAGGGATGCTCCAGCCCCATCTGATACCTGCACCGTGTGCTCGGGGCTGACGGCTCAGCAGGAACCTGCAGAGCGTGGATATACCTCGGAGCTAACGCACTGCTACCCTGGGACCTGCCGCCTTCCTTCTTGACCTGTGTTTGGAGGGACGTCTTGCCATCTTGACCCAGTAAAACACTCCCTGAAGTCAAGCGCAATTAATTTTGAGTAAAAGTTTGAGCCTGGCTGACCAGAGAAAGGAACAGTATTTGCACATAGATATTTTCCTGATTTACATTCTATTTCGCTGGCGGTATCCATTCTCTCCTGATGCTCAACAGCCACCAACTTTTGCAAATTCTCGTATTTTTCACCAGGGATTTCCATGAGGGACCCCCATACACAGTCCAAATTTTATACTGTTTTGTTATGTAACACCCATTATGGTCCCTTAAAAGAGCAAGTTGTTCTACAAACACTCGGAGCGAAGGAAGCCTGGTCTCCTGTGGGTTTGCATCCCACGGGCGATTGCAAGCCCCGGGTGAAGCTTGGCCCTGGTTAAGGTACTTACAAGAGCTCTTCTTGGTGGAGTCTCTGGCGCCCAGTATGAAGCCATTGAATTTCCACCTGCGGTGAAGGTACGGATGTGGCACTAATAGGGTCTGCCACAGGCAGCCTGTTTTCAGAAAACTTGCAGGAACTTAATTACCCTTCAGACCTCGATCCTGCCATCGCATTTGGCTGAAATGAAACAGCAGATTCAAAAGCTATTAGGGCCAACACGTGCGGCCGGTGATCAGAAAGCCTTGTTACCATGGGAAACGGAGCTAAAAATCAATTACTTAGTCCAAGAACAGAAAAGACTGACGAACATGGGGTTTGATTGCATTTGCTCTGTCATATAAAAGGAACTCGGCGTCAGTATGAATCAGACTTCAGTCACTGCACTGAGGTCTAGTGACAAAGCAAAGAAAGATGATCTACTCCTCGCTTACCAATTACTCGGTGGACCCTCCAGCTCAAGGCACACCAAGCCAAATTATCCCCAAATGCCATTAGGCTGGGGAAATGGAACAACTTTTGGTCACGTTTGACAATAGGACCGAAATTAGGAGCTGGGTATCTCAGCTGCTGGCTCCCACCCAGCCCAGCTTTCCAGGCGGGTGCTCCAGCAAGCCACCAGCCACAGCTTGGAAAGTATCTAAACAGCTTTTGTTTCCTCCAGTTTCTTTTCACTGGCTTAAAATAGAACTAAAACAAATGTTTGACCTCAGGAAATAGATGGCAATTGTTGATTTAAGCTTTGTTGAGTTCAGTAGCGATTTAATGGGACTGGACTGGTTTCTAGAAGAGTCTTGAGAGCAGTTGGCTCTTCCCAGCCTGCAGTGTGAGGAAGCAGGAATTCACGAAGTGGAAAGAGGGCTTGCATGCATATATGATCTAACCAGGAATATAAGATATTGCACTACATGCCTATAAGCACAGTTGCCAGTAAAGGTGACAAAAAGAAGGAGCTGAGAGAAATGGTGAGGCGCTGGAGAAGCACCTTTGTACACCGCAACACGGCAATTAGTGCAGCAAATTCAGAAGGTCGCTGCTTTCTTAGTTAATATATAAGACAACGATCCTGGCTGCTACCCTGTCATTACCCGAGTAGCGTGGGAGACTGCTGCTGCCTCTTCACTTCTGCGCCGCCAAGGAACTTCTGCAACAGCCGCTTCTGCCTGTGCGACGCGGGTGTTAGCTGGAGCAGAGAGCCCTTTGGTCACTCGCTGCTGCCTCTCCTTGTTTCCTCTTATTAAATTACCTTAAAAGAAGCTAAAAAAAACCCAAGGCCCACATTGCTAGATGATGTAAAGCAGCATGCCTCCACTAACATCAGGTAAGGTTCAGACCTAATACGTTTCCTGGTATTATTTGTCTACATTATCCCTCCTCTTGCACAAAGATACACAAGGAGAAACAGGAGCAGAAATACTTTGCAGGCTTGTGGCTGGGCATACGAGGAGGGACTGAGCTTTAACAGCCTTCTGGTGCCCGTGAACCTTGCACCCAAGCTGCAGGGTGTAAGGGCAAAGGAAGATGCAGACTTGGGGGTTACGGAGGGGACCCAAACTGCGCCTCGGAACGAAGCAAGTGCTTAGCTGTTGCCTGAACCCCCAGTACTGAAAAAAAACTGTGTCAAATCACGACTTCAAGGCTTGACATTTACTGAGCAGACAGCTTGGGGCAGTTTAAGACCCATCTCCCCAGGATTTGTTTGCTCCCCCTCTGCTGGAATTGGGGATCCCGGCAGCCGGGGCCGGTGGTTCCGGCACTGCTGAAGGTAGTGAAGACAGCAGAGGATGCACAGAAAAGGGTGAAGCATGGGCACATGTTTCTACCAGCACTGCTGTGGGGGTGGAAATCTCTGGCAGAGCCAACAGCCGGTGACTTCTCATACTCCCTCCCCTGCGTCTGATTCACTCCAGCTTGTCTGCCAACACTCCCGATTACGCCAATGCACTTTCATTGAAGCTGATACACTGGGCTGTACCTGAGGCAACGACTGGGCTCGCTAAGTGAAATATTTCCCATATTTTCCCACCTATTGATGAAAATCTCCCTGGGTCACTGCTGAAATCGCTCATGGCTGCTGCCCTGCCAGCGGGCCAACTTTTTCTGCAGGCATCATCAGGCAAGGATCCAAATGAGAGGAGCTGAACCTATTTATAGCAAAAAATAATATGGCTCGATATTTCTCCTTTTTCTCCCTTAATATAGTCCAGGAGATATTGCCAGCCTGCTGAGCTCTGTCGAGCTGTAGGCAGGGGACGGCAGTGCTGTAACTGAGGACAGGGACTTTCCTTGGGGATTTATGGCCTCGCGTTCAACCATCACTGTCTCAGTGGAGCAGATCTTACCGCAGAGGCCTCCTGCACCGCAGGCCTGAATCGCCCGTTGCTGATACTGGTGTAAATCAGCGAGAAAGGCACCGACGAGGTCATCAGAGGCTAGTTCCCGGGCATGAAAATAACACAACTGAGAGAAGGACGTAGTCTGGAAATGCACCCAGCCTGCCTTTATACCGTGCCCTGACCTCTCCTGGATGAAGATGATTTTCTGGGATGACGTCGGTTTTCCTCCTCGTGCCCGTTCAGCTGCTGAAGTGTTCTTTAGCACTGCTGAGCTCTGATGCTGATCCCACAGCAGGGGCAATGCGCAGCAGTTGACAGAAGTCCATGGGATGATGCCATCACAAGGCTGGCAAGAGTTCAACGTCGTGCTTTACAGCTTGCCTGTTTCTAGACTAATTTCTATTGGCATCAGCAATCTGTGAATGTAGAAAATCTGCGCTTGCCTTCATTCCAGGAAGGCTCTAAACTTCCACGAGAAAAAAAATAATGGATTTATTTTCTCAGTAAACATCTTACAAATGGTGTGGGCAACAGAGCATCACTGACAGTGAGCTTGGCAAATAAAGAAAAATACGCTCTTAGCTCAACAGTAGTGCTAATGAGGGTAAAATCCTAAAGAAGAGAGGGCTTTCTGTGGTCTTCCCATGCATTAGCAGGGTGAGGTGTATCTCTGTAGGACCCACAACTCTCTTTCCCTGGACCTGCTATCGCAGGTGGAAGCAAGGCGCTGCCTTGTTTTCACCAGGTATGGTGGAAGGGCACAACATAACTTTCTCTCGGTGCAGATGAACCCACAGACAATGGCAACTGTCTGGTTTCTTCCCACTGGAGCTTTTGCTTGCAGGGAGGATGCTGGAAACAGGAGCTGAGCTGGCAGTGCAGGCTTTGGTGGTAGGATCCCTCCTGAGGTGCACAGAAAAGCCCTGGGGCAGCCTGAAGTGGGCAAGATCTTACTCTGAGGGTGTTGGGGATCAAATTCAGTTTTGGCCCCCCAGGGCAAGCTGCAGAGGGCTGGCCAGGGAAGCCAGTCGGCTGCTTCAGCAGAGAGCCAGGGAAGCTCAGAGAGGGCAGCGGTGGGAAAATGTGCCCGTCGGGGACATTTTGTCGTCTGCAGCACGATGTTTCTGTCTCTCAGAAATGCTGACCTTCTCTCCTACAGCAGGAATCGGAGCTGCTCTAGGGACGCAGCTGATGGAAGACTTTGCCCTGGTTTTTAAAACCCCTCACATTTCATTGTTTACATTCCTCAGATATGTGCCCATAAAGGCAGTTGAACACGGGCCCTTCACAAAGCTGAAGACATTTATTTAATGACCTGCAGGTCTATAGGGGAAACACTGCACCATTCGCCAGAAGGTCTTGTTTCCCCTACAGCTCCCCTTCCAGCCTGCCCTCCTGCCTGCCCGGCCACAAAATCCTATTTTGCATCCTGCAAATGCAATTTCAATGCTTCCCCTGGGCCACATCCTCCTTCATGTCCCTGCCCCAACTCAGGTGGAGAGCCACCATCCCGGCCAGCTTGGGGCAGCCCCAGCACTAAGGGCAGCCCCTGAGCCCCGGCAGTGTTTCCACCCACGAGGATGCTGAGCGTGCCCAGCTGGATCCTTTGCCTTGCTGACCAAATCAAGACCTTTGCCACCGTGCCACTGACCTGTCCTGGGGGTCCGAGGCAGCAGGCACGCTCCCCGGCCAGCCTCAGCACTCTGCTCTGCTTAGTGGTCTCGCTGGTGAACAGCAAAGAGTAATCCCGCTTATGTTTTTGAACATATATTTTAACGTGATTCAGCTGTTGAGAGGGAGTAGCAGATTGCTGAGCGAGAGAAAATTCTGGTTTCTGGCTCCACGCAGTCTGAGAGTTGGGAGATTTTCTTGGCCAGACTTTTACGGCTGCTCAGTTCTACCCATTGACTCCTGCAAAACTACAGGAAGCAACTGAAATGAGAATTTGGCCCCAAACTATTAATTTTTTCTTTGTATTGACATTTAGCATGCAAAACCTGCTGAGATTTCTGGAGGTACAGTTGGTGAGTTCCTAAGCCAACAGTGAAACAGGCTTGGGAGAGATGCAGAAACACCTTCGACAAGTGCCAGCTCTCAGTCCATGCGGAGTTTGTTGCATGTTTGCTCCCTAGGATGCTCATGCAGTTTTGTGATGTGGTTATGTTGTTTATCGTCAGCATCAATGGAGAAAGTGCTTTGTGTATTTGACGGTTGCCTTGACTGTGCCGTTTTCTAACCTCTCGGGATGCGTTTCAGTGAGATACTTAACATGCGAACGCTGGCTTTAAGTGGACACGTTAGCGTGCCCTTGCTTTGGATAAGGATGCTGCTTTCATAGTGAATGTCCTGACAGTCCCTCCTCACCACGCATCGGGGAGTTTTGGCTGAAGCCGTGCTGGGAGACGGGCTGTGGGAATGCACTCACCGCTCACAGGCTGCCCAACCAAGGGCTGCCGGTTCCCCGGCCCGGGGACAACCATCCCTGCCCCAAATGGGTACACACTAGTGCCAATTGTTCTGGTCTGTGAATATGCCCTGGCTGCACTACTCACCAATGCAGCCATAGCTTTTGAGCAAGTTTCCTTGCCTCGGGTGAGATGGTGAGAGCTGCTGCTCTGCTGCCTGGTGTCTGAGCTGGTCTCTGGGTTACGTGCCTGCCTCAGGAGCTTTAGTCTTCCTTTGCGTCAGCCTCTGAGGTAGGACATGGTAGGTAGCAGGTAGGTGAGCAGGCAGGTGCTTAGGGCAGCGAGTTGCTTTGGGTGGAAAAATTGCCCGTCCCGCTGCTTAGCTGTGCCAGGGCAGCACTGCTGCGGCTGGGAGACGGGGAGGGAAGAGGGTGCCCCCAGGCGCAGGAGGGACGGCTGGTGCTTCGGGCTCCCCCCCACCTGCTATTGGCCACTCGCACGCCCTCGGGGAGGGCAAAAATTTTGCAAATGTGCGGGAGCCCGTAGATAGCCTGTAATGGTCTGAAGATCATTTCCAACCCACCCAGCAAACTTTGTGCCCCCACTGCTTCCCCTCTGAGCGGTGCCCCAACCCCTGGTGCCTGCCCCTTCCCTTTCCCCTTCTTCTCCCTCTCCCCTTTCCTTCCTCCTGGCTACCCCCACGGGATGCCTCCCGCTTTGGGGAAGGGCCAAGAAGGGCCAAAGCCTTGTCCCCAGCGTGCTCGTCGGTGGCAGCCGGGGCTGCGGGGGCAGAGCTCTGGCCCTTGCAGGAGGGAGAAGCTGTGCCTGTTTCATGTCTCCCTGCACGGCTGTAAGGCAGGGTGGAGAGGCTGCAGGGCAATGATACAGACTCTCTTTCAGTGCCGTTCAGACCTTTAATATCGTTTGGGGCTCTTAAAGCTGCTTTGAAAGAGGCTATTGCAGCATGAGGGCTACTGGCTTTCACGTATCTGAGAAATCATCAGCACTTCCAACGTAAAAGGAACTAATTCTAGGAGCCAGGCAGCGGCTTCGGTCAGCCGGCAGCACCGGCATCAGGCGCCTCAAGCCCGCAGCTGCTTCTGCACTGGTGCATACGGGTGCGTGCAAGCGGTTTTGCAATTACTGTTTGGGCCCCTGCGGTGTCCAAGGGGATCGGTGTGTCGGAGCCATCGGGGGTGCCGTACGACACCCACCACCTTCCCGCGTGGGGGGTGCCCCGCAGAGCCAGGGCTAGGGAGACAGCATCGAGCTGCTCCCCGCTGCGCCATGTCCTCCACAGCATATTTCAGGAAAGGTTTGTCCCCTGCCCCGATTTATTAAAAGGTCTCAGATGCATGGTAGTGTTGGGCTGACAGTTGGGTTGGGCTTGATGATCTTAAAGGTCTTTTCCAACCTTAATGATTCTGTGATTCTGTGGTTCTGTGATAACGATCTGCCCTCAGGGAGCTGCTCCTGCATCCTCCTTCCCTGAGTCTTTGGCAGGAGAAATGTTTAACCCCTCGCTCTCGGAGTCGCCCGTTACAGCAGGGAAGTGGCAGCACAAGGCCAGGTGCCTGGGGACGCTGGGTTTCAGCCATTCGAGCAGCTCAGGAGTGTTTTTAGGCTGCTGTCCCTGCAAAAGGGGAAAAAGAAGGAAAAAGACTGGGGTCAGCAAGGTTTATCATAGCAGAAAAGCCAAACCTCCGGTGAACAAAGCAGCTGGGAGAAATGGTAAGGCTGGAACAGCAGCGCTGGGACGGTTGTTTGCTGTTCCCTCAGGGAATGATGATCCTCAGCCAGATCCCAAAGGTAGCTTGTAACCATTAGGAACTGGCCCACAGCAAGAAAGTCAAGCCCAAGCGGTCTCACCACAGATGCATTCCCAGGAGGTTTCTGCCTTAAATAAACACTGTGCCAGGAGCAAACTGCAGAGAGACGCGCCGCAGCCAGCAGCTCGCCTCATTCGGGTGCTGCGGCAAGTCTCCTCTCTGTAAAAAGACAGAGAGTGAGGGCCTGAAGTGCAGTCCCGTTTCTGCCCTGCCTTCTTTGGGATGGGGAGGGCAACAGTTTGGGAATTCAGAGATCATGGCTGTCCCCATGGAGAAAAGCTGGGATGGGAAGACCCCTGTGGAGAAGAGGACTTGGACATCTTGCAGTCTTCTATAAAAGAGAAAGCAGGAGCCCAGAGTCAGCGGTGCAGGGTCTCGCCTGCCTCCAGAGACAGAGGCGTCTTCACCACCACCGGCCACCGACTGGTCAGGAAGACGTAAGAAGGAAGGCTACTAGGGGAAGCCGTCTGGAGACCTCAAGCGAGCTCTGGGTGAGCTTTATCACATCTGTGGAACAAAACCAACAATGAAGCTAGGGGCAGGCCGCCTACTTTGCCTGCTGTTTTTTCTGCCAGAATTATTTAAGAAAAGCTGGACAGGCCTTCCTCCTAACCTCACCTCTCCAGTCCCAGCGGCTGAGCCCTGGCTTCACGCTTTGGAAAGAAAAGCCTTTCTTGCTCTACAATTACACTGCTACTTTTGCAGCTCTGGTGACAGGTATAAAAGGAAGGTTCAGGCTTAAATTGTGACAATGATGCACAACAGCAGCGGCTCTAAGTGTAACCAAGACAACTGATCTTTTTTAAAACTTTGCCTAGTAAAAACAACCTCAGGGAACTCAGAAAGCAACCACTATCAGTGAACCCCTTCCATGTATTCAGATAAGAAAGTCCTATTTGGGATGCAAAATCGACACTAGAAAGCTAGTAAATGTCAGCTTCACAATTATGTCAGCAATCTTTATCTGGCTCCCATATGCGTAATGCTGATTTAATGAAAAATTCACACATTATTTTCTTCACATGATCCTGACTCATTCAGTGACCAGGAAGTTGCATCCTTAGTTCTGACATGTTTCAGATTTTGAATGATTGATTAGAGCATTTAAATAACATACATCAAACATAGGGGTGGTGGTTGTTGTTAAATATAATTATTGTTGCTTAAATGTAATTATTTTTACATTATGACTAACTATAAATGGATATTATTAATGGAAGAACAAAATTTGTTTATCGGGGTTTGAATTCTGCAGTCATCAGGAATAAACACACCAGGTAATGAGTTTGGCAATAAAATGCCAGCCTTAGGCATAGACCAGATTTAGCACCGCCCTTTCTCTTTGTATCACACTTCCTTCCTCCCACTAGCTCAGCCCACTCAAAACCTGTATAATTTCTTCCTACAAAAGGATGTGCCTGTTTCTGCTCAGTTTTCTAAAGCATATGTCTTTATTTCCTAAATATGTTCCTCAGTGGGAACTCTCCTAAGGGATTTACAGGCCCGTTTTATCACTCTTACAGGAATGGGTTGAGGATGGAAGAGCTGAAAAAGTTGGGGTTTGGTTTAGAGTGAAGGGGAGGAGGCTCACGGTGAACGATCTGCAAACAGGAGAGCAGGGAGAAGCGGGATAGTGAGCGGGAGCCTCTGGCTGAACTGATGATGTGGAAGAGCAGTGTGGTCGCTGGGCAAACATGCCCCTGGAAGAACAGGTACTGCTCTTCCCTCCCTCCCTTTTAAAGGTTTTATTCAGAAAGGAAAGGACTGAGAGAGGAGGAATATTATCTTTCTCACTTATTTAAGCTCCCTGAATCTCTGATGAACTCTAGTTTCCCAATACTCAGCTTTCAAAAAAAAACTGATTAGCCAACAAACAGAAGATTGACTGTGGGTGAAAAAAATCAGAGGGAATGAGCTGCAAAGAGTTTTTTTTGCAAAACCTTGCCACGTAATTTGGGCACCTCTGCTTCAAATTACATGCACATTTGCAAAATAAAGATTTCCAAATCTGACTTGCATAAGGAACTTCTTCAGCAGAGCAGTCGTGAGATCTGCCTCTGCGAGATAAAGGATGTTTTTTGCACTTAGAGGACAAAACAACGTGCTTTTTTTTCTTCTTTTTTTTTTTGCCATATCACGCTGTTGGCTCATTTCTGTGATATTCACAAACACCGTCAGGTTTCCTTCAAAACTGCTCTAGTCAAAATGTCTTTTTTTCTCCTGAGAAATAAATACCAACGACATACTTCACTTGCATGTGTTATCTTGTCATTTGTCCAGAGCCCCAGCGTCTTTGATTGCCTTTGCATTACTACTCTGTTCTCTCCTGCGCTTGCAACATCATTACATTTAACGTCACATGGTAAATTTCATTTGCGTGACGTTTCCTCTGCTTGACCTGCCCTTTAACTAAAACACATCTTGCAGCTGGGAATTAGGCACAGCAACCCTTATAGCAGCAGGAATTTCAAAGCAGCAGCTGAAACTTGGCCATCCCTCGATCCACTCATGAACTCCAAAATGACAGGACCTAAACCCGCCGGTGCTTGCTCCGCTAGCTGACACCCGAACGCTTCCAAACTTTGTAAGATTCCCAAAGCCCACAAAAGGTCTAGCTTATTCACTGGTTAATATGTTTGTGATCTTTGTATATGGATTCCTCAAAAATATGGATCCAATGGGTGAGAGAAGATATTTTGGAGCTTCTCAGTGATCTGGGAAAAAACCACTCAGTATCAATTCCAAAGGAAGTTGAATTTTGTAGAAGTATAAATCTACGCCTAATCAGACACCTCCCTTTTTACATCCCTCATGGACTCCTAAGCCGTATTGCCACAGATTCTCAGTAACGTTACCCTGCCCGAGGAACGCTGATTGCTGCCGTGACTGAGCACCTTTCGAGGCCAAGACCTCCACCACAGAAATTTTAGCCTGTTCAGGCTACATTTCGGTACTGTTTATCGTCCCCTTCTGTTTACATTTTTAATTAGTTCCCATTATATGTGATTTGCCTATACCCAAGGCAATTGGGTATAACTGATGATTATATATATATATATAATGAAATTATTTTTCAAGACCGTGCAAGACGCCGCTCCTTCTTCACTGACACAGTCACCCCACTGTCGGTTACAATTGCCACCAGAGTGATCCAGCCTCACCCAGCTGTACGTGCCCTCGCCGCCGACAGCTCAGGGGGTTTTGTGTATCTTTTTTTTCCTTTTCCTTCAGCATTTGTTCCATTATTTTACTCTGGACCAAATACAGACTTTCTGGATGGTCATCTCTGGAATCACCTTTTGTCTAAGCTGTGCAAGGGTGTTCTATTTAGGTACTTTATTGAATACGTCCCCACGCTGAAGACTGTACAGCCTTTATTTGTTAAATTCTTTCAGCATATAAGTAACCATAGGTGGCTTCCCGCTAACGCGGCCACCGGTGCGACTGCCGTTCTCGGCGAACGTCCTTGCCCCCGGGAGTGCTGCTGGGTGCAGAGGCTTCCTGCAAGCAACGTCGAAAGGGTACGGAAACGCTTATGAACGACGTTTCACGGCGTTGCACCGTGGGCGTTTGCTTGTAGCTGGAATGACCGCCCGAACATCGCGCCCCGGGGCAGATGAACCCCTTTTCACTGTCCTTTCTGAAGGCCGCTGGGGGGGGGGTGGGGTGGACGGGTGGGGCAGCGGCGGCACCGGCCGCTGCAGCGGGGCACCCCTCAGTTGCGGCAGCGGCGCCGCCCGCCCCCCGCGGGACGCTCCGGGAAGCCGGCGCCAGGCCGGGCGGCTGCGAGCAGCGGCCCCCCGCGCAGTGAGGGGGCCGGCGGCAGCGCCGCAGCCGCGGGCGGAGAGCGCCCACGGGAGGCACCGGCGGGGACCGCGCCGCCGCCGCCCCGCCTAGACGAGCCCCCCGCGGCTGCGGAGCCCGGCCCGGTGGACGGTCGATCCCCTGCCACCGGCGGGGGGAGGGCGGCCGCTGGCCCACCAACGGCAAACGCGCGCCCGTGCGGCCCACGCGCGAGCGGCGTGTTTCCCTCGCGCAAGGGCGGGGGAGAGGCAGGAAGGGCGTGGCCCGGCGGAGGGGAGCGGAACTGCGTCGGCGGGCGGCCCTGGCCAATCGGAGGCACGCCGCCGGCGGGCGTCGCGAGGCAGCTTTACCGCGGCCGCCGCCGGCTGCGCCCCCCCGAGCGCCACCTGCCTCCCGGACGGCCGCTCCGGTACCCGCCTTGTGGGGGCGGCCCCGCTGCAGGGGGAAGCAAGAGGAAGGGGGCAGGAGAAACGGGAGCGGCCCACGTGATGGGCTGTTGCAGCCAATGAAGACGGCAGGAGGTTGCGCGTGGCAGGCGAAGGCCGCAGGAGCCGCCAGCGGGGCGCGTGGGCCGGGGCGTTGCTCGGTGCCCCGCGCCGCGTGGAGCCGGCGGCGGGAGGCAGGTAGGAGCCGGCCGCCCCCTCGGGCGCTGCCCGCCGAACCCCCTTCCCTTCCCCCCCCCCCGTTTTTGAAGTTTTATTCGAAGAGGTGGCGTGAGGTGTGCGCGTCACGTGAACGCGGCGGCCCAATCACACGTGCGCGCTGCCTCCCCTTCGGCCGGGAGGGCCGCGTTTGAGGCGAGGGGGCCGCGGGCCCGCTGGGCGGCCGTGGCGGTGAGCGGCGGGCGGGCTGCCCGCTCTCCTCGCTGGCCCCCGCGCCGTTTCGTCCGGGGTCGTGGACGGGCAGGGGAGGGGGGTTGGAGGGGGATGGGCATAGCTGGCGGTCACCTGACGTGGGGGTGGGGGGGCTAAAGGGACCGAGCAGCCCCGCGGCTCCGCATCCGGGCTCTCCGCCCGAGAAGGGTCGGGTGAGGCCCGGCCCCGTGCAGCTGCCGCCTCCCGGAGCCATCGCGCTCCCAGGGACCGTCCCCCGGCGGGGGCGTGGCCGGCGCCACCCGTGAGACGGGGCTGGGCTGCCCGCGCCGCGCCTCGCCCCGCCCCGGCGGGAGAGCCGCTCCCGGCAACCTGTCCCGGCGCCGGGGGACGTGCCGCCCCTCCGCTCACTCGGCCCCACAGAAGGGTGGCTTAGGGGGTGGAGTGGGTTGCGCGGGTGGCTGCAGGGACCCTCCGCCGGGCGCGCCGGGGGCGGAGCGTAACAGCTCGGCGAAGCGGCCCGAGGGCGGCCGCTGGCCCGCGGCGGCGCGCGTGCGCCGGGGCACGTCGCGTGCGGCGGCCGTTGGTGCCGGGGGGGGCGGGCAGTGCCGTCCTCTTCCCCCACTCCATGTCCTGCCGGCGCTCCTTTACCGAGGGCTCGGCTGCCTGGCGCCGCGCGCCCGCCGTTATTCTGGCATCTTCCAGCCTTCCGCCGGCGGAGGCCGAGCGCCGCCGAGACGAGGGCGGGCCGCCGTGGCGCGGGAGGCGGCTTCGTGCGCGCCGCCGTCCGGGGTTGTCGGTGCCGGTTCCCGCCGAGGGGAGCGGTGTAAATAAACGACGGTGCTTTCCTGTAAGGGCGGTGCGGTGCCGGCGTTGGGTTCAGTGGTGGTTGTTGGCCTTAGGTACCATGCTAGTTGGTAAGCAGTTTAAAAGGGGGCTAAAAAATGGTAAGGTGAGCTCAAGTTTGTAGTCGGTAGGCATGAGGTTTAGCAGCCACTTGACCAGCCTGGTTTAGATGAGCGGTTTCCAATAATGTGGTTTGAGTGTCTTGCTCAGCTTCTTAAGATGTCAAAGCTTATATGCAGTCACGTTGCCTTACTTCTGACACATAGTGTCTGAACTCATGGGTCGTCTTTAATTGCACTTGAAGGAGTGGGCTAAAGCCCTGAAGCTTTGGAGTTGCTACAGGCTTTGTAAACGGAAGGTTGGGTAAAGAAGAGGGCAAGGCTGGTGAATTGCTCTTGCCACTTTAAGGTGTTTTGCCCGACGCAGCCGCTAGCTCTGCGGCTGCAGCACCCTTTCGGTGCCCTCGGGCATGGTTCCTTCTGAGTCTGTATTGAGAACCGGAATGGGAAATTGATTCTGCTTGAAAAAATGTTGCTGTGGGTGAGCGTTTTTGTGCGTGCGTGTGTGCTTAATGTGGGGAGGGAGAAAAAAAGCATAGTTCTTAAGTCTGGCAGAGACGGGCAGCATTCATTCACTTAGGTATTCCATCTGGCAGCAGCTGACCATTAACCTCACTGTTTGCTCTGCGTTGGTGCAGACGCAGTTGTACCTGCCACGCGAGGGAAACGTGCAACTGGAGGAAACCAATGTTAGTCCCACTTGTGAATAAACTTGTTTGGTCACCTACCAGGAAAAAAGAATAAAATTTGAAATTCTTTGTCTTTGAGCTTATGCCACTTCTTCATTTTTACTCAAATCAGCTAGATCACTTGTAAAGTATGTGGTTCTGTGTGCTGGCTTTTTAAAACCTAGTCTCCTAAGGAATGGGAAGTCCAAGACGTTCTTTTTACAAACACAATGAAATAGATCTCTGCTTAGAGGAGTGAGAAAGAGCTCTCACCTAAGAAGAGGCTGTTGTCTGTTTGCTATGTCATAGACAACAGAGAATCTACTAAAAAAGTCAGCCATGGTTTGCACATAGGCAACAGTGCCACTAGCTGTGACACTAGCAAGGCTTACCTGATGGCTTGTCTTGTTCTTTCATAAATAAGGATGTGGCGTGGTGTGTGTTTTGGGTTTTTTGTGTGTGTGTGTTGTTTTGGTTTGTTTTTTTTTTCACACTGGGTGACTTCAGAACAAAGAATCAAATGGTGGTGGTGGAGTTGTTCTCGCGTCACAGAAAGATGGAATGTGCTTTCACTGTTGGATTCTGCCTGGTTTTAGTACCTATGATAAATCCTTGATACATCTTTTTCCAAACTGGGTAAGGAAGAATGCAGTGAGAATGATATGAGTGAGAAGAACAATAAAGGCTTGTCATGAGAAGAAAGCACCTAGAAGAAAGTCTTTTTTCTTTTCCCTTTTTTTTTTTTTTTAAATCAAGCCCAAAACAGAAAGGCAGTAAAGGATGTGAACAGCATGAAAGACAGAAAATTCATGTGGGAGCCAGATAAAACATATCTACAATAAAAATGTTTGCATTTGTTGCTACAGTCACTGTCTTCAGGAGAAGCCAGTGTGGAGGATGACAAGATCATGACCTAATTACTGTTAAACAAATACTTGTAATGATAGAATTGTGCTATTTTGCCAACTCTTGGAGTACAGTGCTTTCTGCTAATATGGTGTGGTCTGCCTGACCACAGGGTAGGTCAATAATGGAGATGGATATAAACCTGGAACTCATCACCAACAGTCTGGTACTTTAATTTGTGTTATTCTCTTTTTTTACCATGACTTAAAAGGGAAATAGAAGTTCCCTGGTGGTTCTAACTTCATGTGCCATTGGTGACTCTGTAGGAATGAGTATTGCTATAGGACAACAGCTGAATGAGTAGGATAGTCCTGAGCTCAGGTGAGGGCTTTTTTACTTGCCTGACTTGTTTTGCTGAATTTTCTTACTTTTTCACTAATTTTTTTTTTTTTCTATGATGTGGACAAGTTCCCCAGCTGAAGACGCATGTATGTGATAAATGTTCCTCCTCATGGCCATAAAGGGACTGAAATTAATCAAAATGGTGATATTCCTGCTGATTATGGCTTGTTTCTGCCAGTGCTGCATGGCAGAAAGCATGAAACATTGCTTTATTCTTGTATTTTGTAATTTTCAGTAGTTGAAATAATAGTAAATTATTATAAATAGTATATTGAAAAAATACAGCAATCATTGAATGTATGAGTGGGCATATCAACAACTTTCTGATAACATATGGAAAGTAATGTAAACCACGTTATTTTAAATGTTGAAATAATGATCTATTGTATACAGATAAAAAAGCAATTATTTGTAGGGAACCCCAGCTTTTCTCCCTGCCCTCTCACCGCTGGTTCATGCTTTACATAAATGGATTGTATGTTTCCATTTTGTAATCTTCAGATTTCTTTATTTCCCAGAAGTTCAGGTAACTCTTGGGACATGGAGAGCATTGTGCACTGTACATTGCAGGATTAATGCTGTTAAACAAAGCACCAACTTTATGGGCGACTGAAAGTTCAGACTCTTGCGGCAAAGTATTAGCATTGGCGAGGAGAAGCAGGTATTTCCCTCTTCGGCCCCCTTCCCCCCCCCCCCCCCGCCAAGTGTTTGCCCTCTTCCTCCAGTAGAAGCTGCTGCTTTTGCAGGGTTGTAGCTGATGGTTGATGAAGCACTTCCTGAACTACCACCTATTCATCCTGCAATAGTCAGGACTCTTGAGTGTTAAGTGAATTTGGTTTTAGTATAAATTAAGTGAATTTGATTTTAGTATAAAAGTAGTGCTCTGGGCTGAAATCTGATGGCACACAAGCTGTGTCATACTTGCTGTTGGGGATAGTGCATTGTGTGTGTGACTGGAGCATGAGTTTTAGCATGTTTGCGCCAGCCAGAAAACCTAAATCTGGAAAATCGGATTTCTTGCTCTTTTTTTTTTCTTTTTTCTGCAATAGTCCATTTCTTGCAACAAACTTCTTTTAATCTCACACTTTTTAGCTAGATTCTGCCACCACGTACACCTTTAATCTTCATGACACAGGAGTATACTTCCTCACTGTAGCTACTTCTCTATCATAAACAAAATGATGTAAACTTTTTTTTTAAAGTAGGTTTGGGCTGGGATTCTGTTGCCTAAGGAGAGGGATCTGGAGCTGTCATAGATGCTGCAAGTTATTAGAGACATCTGTGTAGAGCAAGCATGCAGCTCTGGGAGGCTGATACTCTTCTGGAGAAGCAGTTGGAGGCCAGTGGAGCCAGTTATGGTATAGAAAATGGGACTAGACACCTTTCTGTAGGCAGTTTAATCCAACCTGGAGTTTCAGAATTAACAGACTTTCTTGCGGGGTGCTACCATGTTAATCATTCTCCAAAGTGGCAAAACATTGGCTAAACAAAGTATGTTTTTGTATTTTAACCCTTCTAGTGTGCATGTTGCACAATGCTTCTGACTATAACATCACTATATTTTCAGGCCTTTAAAATACATATTTTTTTTTTAATGGCTAAAACTTGTGACTTTGGTTGTCCAGGCTGCCTGGTTGTAGTTAGTAATAAACTTGTAGGCTAGGCTCTGCTGACTGCTGTTGTGGGTGTGTTAGATTGGCACAGGCTGGTTTTGATAGCTGTTTTTTTCAGCTAGTGAGTGTAGTTTCAGCTAGTGCTCATTTTTTAGCCAGTGAATTTGAGAGCTGAAAGCCTCTGTGTTCCAGTAATTCTCTAGTAGTAATGCTTTTCAGAATATACTGTGTGACAGAAATGACCTGTTGTGTATCTACTTGTGTGTAGTAAAGATCTTTGTACTGAAACTGAAAAGGGGATTGCTAACAAAAAATTTAATCGGCACATCTTTGTTTTCTGCAGGTTGGCAACTGTTAGGTTTTGCTTAACTATGTCTGCAACTGCTCTCCCACTTACAGATCTTCAGCAAAGCCTGGGCCTTGTGACCTTCCAGCGTGTGATCTGTTACTGAATCTTTACTGAATCTTTGTTTTTGTTTTTTTTTTTTGAGGCAGATTAGAAATCAGAGTGGCTGAAGAACACAGTTTTTTGCTACAGCTCCCACTAGCAATCTCTGGACTACTAGATGGTGAAGGTTACAGGCTCTGTGTTACTTGTAGTGTGCAGGCTTGAGCTGGCACTTTATGCTTGTAGGCATTACTGAAAGAAGGAATGTGATTTACTGGATACTGAAGTACAGTTTGTAAGACTGTAGTTCATACTTGCAAGGTGCTGCAGTGCAGGGAATAGGTCTGAAAGAAGCATTTTGTGGAAGAGGGTACTTCTTGGTAGTGAACTTCAGCATTTCAAATACAACCATCACATTACTGGTTAGTATAAGGTAACTTGTTGTATAAGTTGGTGAAAACCAGTTCATTTCTATGCTGCCGATTGGTGTTTAGCACGAACAAGGCCTTAAAACAGGTGTTTGTACTGATCTAAACATGATGAAGTTATTTATTGCAGTATTCCTGTTTCTTGTCAGCTATAAGCTACTCAGAATGGGGTTACTTAAGCTCGTGGGAATCTGTGGTACTGCTCTGACTTCTACTGGTGAATCCGCTGTCTTGATAAACTAGAGGTTCTGCTTTTGCTCCAGGCAAGGATTGCTACCTGTGTTAGGTAAAATGGTAGCAAAATCCCTGGCAGTGTCAACAGTCTCTGGTGTTGCTTCTCTTATCATCACTGGAACATGTGGCTTGTGGGCCATGAATGTGGCACTGTCTACTATTCAGATCTGTGCAGCTGCTCTTAGTTGTACAAATGGCCCTCTTCCTGAAGCAAAAAGAGTTATTTCTGTATTGTCACTGTTGAGAAACATACTGCTTAATACAAAATAGTGTCAATGTATCCTGTGACCCTAAAACTTGATGACTGTTACACCTAATACGTGATTGCTGGGGGTATAAAATGACTTTCATGATCAATCTTGGACAACGTGGCTGAGTTTTTTTTTTTAATTGGTGTAATTATTTCTGATTGAATTTAGGGGGAAAATACTGTGCTGGATCTGACAGTTTGACACTGCTGCAGCTCTGTGCCCCCAAGTATAACCAGTAGTAAGGCTGAAAATGTATTCCCAGTAGACACAAGCACATAGAGCACATATGACATACACATGTATACATGCCTAGTGACACAGATCCTCACAGGAACACTGACAGCAGTGATAGCCTTATCCTGTTCCCTTCCCTATCTGAGCAGGATGGAGGTCTGCTAAGTGAGAGTGTGTGTGTGTACATGTATTTTATATACACACATATACGTGTGTGTGTATGTACAAGGTAGATTCCCTCCAGCAGCTGGGCTTAGACACTCAGTCTGACCAGCAGCTGGTTCCTGGGCCCCAGTGTCCCCAGTTGCTGGCTTCCGGACACAGACTGCTCCAGGTGCTGGTACATGCTGTCTCTCTCTCAGCTGGCTGGGACTACTCTGGTTCCCTGATGTCTTAACACCCCTCTGCCCCACATGACTTTGCCCTTTAGGGAGACACAGATGTGCATACACACACACAGAGCTGGTGGCACTCCCCTGGTACCCCTGGTCCTTTGTTGAGCTGCACACCCCCCCACCCCCTTTGTTTATAGCTAAACTGGCATGCTTTCTTGATTCCTTTCTTCCTTTTACATCCCATTTGCTATATGAAATGTGAAAGCACTTGGCTATTAGTCTTGGCTTTTTTTTGTGCAAAGATATTTTAGGAACTTCCAAGAGAGAACCATACTGTGAAGCTGTTTTAGAGAATGGCTGAACATGACCCTTAACAAAAAGAATACCATCTCTTTGTGATTTTTTTTCGTGTGCATCTCTCTCTGTCTAATTCCCCTGAACCTTTTTTCCTCTCCAAATCTGCTGTTGCCAGCATTTGGGGTGTTTCCTTTCCACTGTGCCCACCTTATCTAGTATATGGATGTTGTGGTTTAACCCCAGCCAGCAACTAAGCACCACAGAGCTGCTCCATCACTCCCCCATGGTGGGATGGGGGAGAGAATCAGAAGAGTAAAAGGGAAAAAACTCGTGGGTTGCAATAAAGACAGTTTAATAGGTAAAGCAAAATCCGTGCACGCAAGCAAAGCAAAACAAGGAATTCATTTACCACTTCTCACCGGCAGGCAGGTGTTCAGCCATCTCCAGGAAAGCAGGGCTCCATCATGTGGAATGCTTACTTGTTCAGAGTGATGGTATTTGTCTTCACACTCCCCCCCCCCTTTTCTTCCCCCCAGCTTTTATTGCTGAGCATGATTTCATATGGTATGGACTATCCCTTTGGTCAGTTGCGGTCAGCCGGCCTGGCTGTGTCGCTTCCCAACTCCTTGTGTACCCCCAGCTTCCTCGCTGGTGGGGTGGTGTCAGAAGCAGAGAAGGCCTTGACTCTGTGTAAGCACTGCTCAGCATTAACTAAAACATCCCTGTATTATCAACACTGTTTTCAGCACAGATCCAAAACACAGCCCCATACTAGCTACTATGGAGAAAATTGACTCTATCCTAGGCAAAACCAGCACAACGAGGCTAAAGCTGCCCTTTGGCCTCTGTCCACACCTCTCCTTTATAAACTGCTAGAAGTATCAAAATCACAATCTTATATTCTTGCATATTTGCAGAATTTTGTATGTAAGCAGTTTCTCTGTACAGCAAATGTGTTTAATCTTCACTTTTTTTCAGCCTGAGTTCATTCTTCTAGTTAGAAGGGAAAAAGCATTCTGTGGTCTTCTCCTGCAGACCTGTCTATGTTACTGTTTGGATGCACGTTTTTCAAGTGTCTTAAAATGTGTTTTCTTCAGTTACGTGCTTCTGAGATGATCTCCCACAGCATAAAACTTAATGTTGCCAAGAAACTTTCAAAGGGCTGCTGGCCTTTGTGATGTTGCTCTTGTTTTGCCCATTTTCTGTGTCCTAACAGCAAAGGCATGGCTGTGTCAGTTAAACTGAGGAGCAGACCTAGTGAAGTTACAGTCTGCAGTAGGCAGCAGCCTGTACAAAATTTTGGTCTACTGGTGAGTCTGCACCTTGGTGTCAGCCTACTGACTCAGATGCCTTGACTTTTTGTCACCATCTGGCCTTTTGGAATGGATGCAGTGTTGTAAAATAAATACCCTTAACACAAGAAGAGGGGTGGGGGGGCAGGGGGGGCTTCACAGGGGTGTTTACCTGCAGCCATGTTGCATTTTGGTATGAATTCCCTTAACATTCAGAGTTCTGTTTTAGCGGGCTTATTCTCGGAAGTGCCTGGTGTACAAAATGTAGTTTCCTTGACATAAGTGAAGGACTGCCAGTCCAGGGGTGGTGTGGCAGACTGCTTGGTTAGGTGCTGTTGGGTGGGAAGACTCAGTTTGAGGTTATGCCTAGACTGTGCTAAGCCAGGTTTTGTTTGTTAACTAGTTTTGCCTGATGTCACATGGGACAGCCAGGCCTTGGGCACTTGGTTAACCTGGGGCAGGGTTTGACAAGTTTGTATTAGCTGCCTGAAAGTCACAGGGCATGGCCACAGCATCGGTGGTGTAGGGTCAAATTCTGACTTGAGCGTTGGCAGATCAGTGAAAACTAGCACAGCGGGATGGATGGGGACTAACGCTGATCCGCGCTTTAGCGGTGCCTCCTCGATTGACCTCCCCGGGGAGGCGGGAGGTGTGGGCACCCACGCTCGTGCCTCGGCGCCAGCTCTCCCAAGCGCCTTGGAGGCCGGGTGCGCCCCGCCTTTGCGGGGGAGAAAGGCGGCGCGTTCCCGAGAAAGCGGCGAGGGAGGCGGCAGCCCCTGCCCTGGGGGTGGCGCGGCGCTCGCCCGTTCTCCCCAGCCCGGGCGGCCGCCGGGCGCGCATCCCGCCGGCGCCGCCCCCCGGCCGTCGCGCGCCAGCGCGGGCGGCGTCCCCGCCGCCGGCGAGCCCCGGACCAGACGCGTGACCAGAGGTGGGGCCGGGTCTCTCCGCCGGGGGGAGCCGTGCTGCCGGGCGCCTCGCCCGCGCTCGTCGGGCGGCAGAGGCGGGGCCGCGGCGTCTCCGCTCGGAGCCCCGCGGGGCTTCGAAGGCGGCGGCCGCCGGCGCCGCCGCGGTGCGTGCGGCGGAGCGCGGCGTCCGCGCCCGTTCGAGAAGCTTCCCCGCGCGCGGCCGCGCCGGGCCGGGCGCCGGGCCCTCCGCTCGGCGCGGGCACGTGACAGGCAGGCGGGAGGGAGGGGGGCGCGAGCTGGCGGCGCGCGTGCGCGCGCTGCGGCGCGGTGACGTCACCACGGTGCGCACGCACGTTGTCCCCAGCTGGCGGACACACGGTCCGCGTGAGGAGAAAGGAAGTGGGAGGCCCCTCGCCTCGCCGCACGGTAACTACCGGGGAGCGGGGGCACGCCCGGGGCGCCGGCCGCGCGGCGCGCGCACAGCCCGCGCCTACCCCCCGCGCCTCTTGCCTGCCGCCCCAGCTGCGAAAATTAACACCAGCCGCAGCCACGAGGCGCCGGTCCCAGGCCCGCGGGCCGCTCCTCGGCGGCGACGCGA
The DNA here is from genome assembly GCF_964289735.1 of Phaethon aethereus. Taxonomy (NCBI): domain Eukaryota; kingdom Metazoa; phylum Chordata; class Aves; order Phaethontiformes; family Phaethontidae; genus Phaethon; species Phaethon aethereus. The sequence continues at coordinate 42,982,294 of NC_138579.1, read as the reverse complement.
GGCGCCGCTTCGGGGCCGCCCCGCCGCGCGCGCCCCCGGGGCGGGCCCGCCTCAGGAGCGCCGGCGGCGGCGCCGCCCCGCGACCCTGTCTCCGGGCGGAGCCGCGTCCCGACGAAGAGCGGCGCGGCTTCCCCACGTGCGCCGGTCCCGCTGCCCTCCGCCTCCGCCAGCCGCCGCGGCCGGCCGTTCCGCCCCGGGTGGCTCCCGGCGGCGGCTGCCTGACTCCATCCCGAGCCTTCCGGCTGGGGGCCGGGGCGGGGGGGGGGGGGGCGGCGGCATTGAGAGCGACAAGTGCGCCGCTCGGCCCGTGGCCGTGGCGCCACCTGCCCCAGGCGGGGCGCTCGCCTCTCGCCGCATCGGGCGCAGCCTGCCGGGCCGCGGCCGCCCCTCCGGGTACCCGGGCGGGCGGCACCGCTGCCGCGGTGTTGAACGGTAGCGCCGCGCGTTCAGCGCTCGCTGCCATTGGACCCGGCGGCGGGCTCCCGTCGGCAACGCGGCGGCGGCAGTTGGCGGTTGGAGGGCTTTGCCGTGGGTCTCACGCTCCGCAGCTCCCCTCCGCTGCGTGATAGCTTTTCTCACGCGAGCAGTGAGATGTCGTCATCGGCTCGCTGTGCTTAACGGTGCTTGCCCTTCGGCCCGAGAAACCCGTGCAGAGCTGCTTGCTCGTGAGCGTTGTGTACATAAATCGTCGTCTTGTTTGCAGGTCGGGGTCTGCCGGGTTTGGGGGTTTTTTGTGTGTGTGAGGGTTTTTTTTTTTTTTAAGAGGATTTCTTCACATTTTATTATCTTCTTGCTTTTAGCACAACTCAGTGCAACTTTGAGTATTTTTGGCCACTGCTGTCTAGTTCGATGTTGCTTCTCAAATATAAGGTCTGTGTATGGGTAGAGAGGTGAAATATCCAAAGCCAATTAGAACTTCAACTTCCACAAATACACACATTTTCCTTGAAATACTAGATTAGAAACTGCATGCTATAATAAAATAGGCTAGTCTGTATGAGCAAGTGTCATAAAATGTGTGAAATTGTTCTTGTAATACTCCGTGTTAGCACTGAAATACTGTAGCTTTTGGCTACTGTAATTGCACGTAATCACATTGTAACCACACACGTCTTAGACTGACTTGGTACTGTGAGCAGTGCTTATGGGAGAAATAACTACAAGAGTGCAGTGTAAGAACTTTAAATGTTGGAAAACAGAAACTGTGACTCAGTAGCTCTTTATGCATAGAATTTTTGCTGAATGCATGGTTGTTGAGCTTTTTTGAATTGATTTCTGGCATGTGTAAGTTCTCCCTCAAGTAAATTTAAAGTTACAGGCTTTCTGCATACCTTAAACCAGATGTGATATCACTTTTGATAGTGTATTTCCTTCATGAGCTAATACAAGTTTGATGTATATTGCACAGCATTAATGTGAACTCACTTTCTGATTGTATGCTCAATATACATATAAACATGCTGTATATGTATATAGAGAGGGTAGATTGGTGGGAAATCACATACAACGTAGGATGTGATTTCTTTCTCCCCACTCTGTGTGTCTGATTGTTAATAGAGTTTCATATTTCTGTTGTGTTTTAATAGATGAACATGAAAAAGCTTTTTTTGGGAGATAGCTTTTTGTGTTGCTTCAGCATTGTTAAAACAGAAAATATGAAGCTGATCTTGAACAGCTAATTCATTTTGTGTTCCAGAGTCCCTGGGGGGGGGTGGTTGTGGGAAAGTCTTGCCTCCTCAAAGTAAAACTGAAAACCAGATCTTGTAACTTCACAGGTCTCAAAACCTGTGGAGAACGGTTTTGGTTTTTTCCTCCAATTTAACTTTTCTATGAAGTTTTAAAGTGCAAAGTCTAAAGGGTGGAAGTAGGTGTCTTGTATTTCCTAGGTGTCAGGAACATTTATCATGGAGTATAAACTGCCTGGAGTATAAACTGCCTGCCTCCTGGGCTTTGAGGTCATTTCCCACATGCATGTGGCAGCTGGTTTGCACTCTAGAGGAGTGTTTCCTCCTACAGTAACCCAGTCCTAACAAAATAAGTATGTCTTACTGAATACCTAGTGCACTTAAAACTCGTGACTTTCTTAATTCTCTGGAAAGAAATATGATTGTTTTCAAGCAGCTAACTCCTAGTGGTGGTGATTCACTTGTGTCTCTGGTTCCCACAGAACTAGACATTCGATACAGGAATCAACTATTTTTTCAATGTTATATTCCATACATAATAAGTATCAAAATGCAAACCTCTCAATGTGGGAATGGCGTTCTTGTGAGTTACTAGGAGTGCTTTAAATTTTCACATTGAGAAATGTACAAGCTGTTTGAAAAACTAAGTTGTTTATGATCTTGTGTTATGTTGATGTAATACTTAACCTGTGAGGTAGACACACAAAAGTGGAGTTGTGTATATGCAGATAAAGGTAACTGCTAGTCATAACAGTATGAATATTTTCTTATTTGATTTAAATTATTTCTATAATTTAGAAGGTAGACGTAGCTAAGATTGCCTGGTGCTTCACACTCATCCATTTAGTCTTGACTGCATTTGGGGGGGTTAGCTTGTCTGTGTTTCCCCAAGGCTTATCCATTTGAACTATTTTTTCCCTTCTGTTCTTTGTCTCTGCCTTGGACAGATATTTAGAAGTTCTTGGAGTTGGGGCAGGGGAGAGGGAGGGCAAAGAAATCCCAACCACACAAACTCAGTCTTTCAATAAAGAGATTTGGGGAAAATGTTTTTAAACCCCCCCCCCTTCCCCTTTTTGTTTTTGAGAAGTTTCAGACCTCTGGGAACTCTTTCTTTCTGGCAAGAGCGAATGACTTCTGCCTTTGTGTCATTTGCTCTTCTGAAAACTTCTGCACATTTTGCCAAATGCTGTTCGTTAAGCAAATGATCTGAAGAGTTGAGGCAATATCAGAACAAAGAGCACTTTGAAATATCAAGGAAAGCGAGGAGTCCTGTTGTGGCAAAGCATTATATGAGAATGCAGTTTAAAGGTGTCATAGCCTGCATGTCTGTAAGGGCTAAATTATATGCACACAGGCAACCTTGATTTGATATATCCTGATTGTGCTTGCTTTTAGAGTACTGATTATCTTTTAAGTTTTTAGTGTGGAGAACTGTTACAAAAAGGATTTCTTAATTACTTTTTTTAGACTGTATTTGAATAATTTTAACTGGGTCTTCCTTTTTTGCAGAATGGTGAACACACATAGAAGATCATCAGAACTGTGTAAAATTTCTATTTGATTTGGGAGCTTGTAAGAGTGCTCATCATGGAGAAACAGCAGATTGTCTTGGGTGGCCGGGATGGTGGGACTGTGTCTGGTGCAGCGCCTACTTTTTTTGTCATCTTAAAACAACAGCAGGGAAACAGTAAAGCTGACCAAGGAATCCTGGTAGCAAACCGTGATGCTTGTGCTCTCGCCAGCAGTGTATCAACTCCAATAAAATCCAAAGTCAAGACCTGCCTCCCAGCTGACTGTGTCTCAGGGGGCATTACCGTCACCCTAGACAACAACAGCATGTGGAATGAATTCTACCATCGCAACACAGAGATGATTCTGACGAAGCAGGGGAGGCGCATGTTTCCCTACTGCCGATACTGGATTACAGGTCTGGATGCCAGTCAGAAGTACATTCTAGTCATGGACATATCCCCTGTGGACAATCATCGATACAAATGGAATGGCCGTTGGTGGGAGCCCAGTGGAAAGGCAGAACCACATGTTCTTGGGCGAGTGTTTATTCATCCAGAATCCCCTTCCACTGGCCAGTACTGGATGCACCAGCCAGTATCCTTCTACAAACTCAAACTTACCAACAACACCCTGGACCAGGAGGGTCATATAATCTTGCATTCTATGCACCGTTATCTGCCACGACTTCACTTGGTGCCTGCAGACAAAGCTACAGAAGTCATTCAGCTTAATGGTCCTGATGTCCATACATTTACCTTTCCACAGACAGAGTTCTTTGCAGTTACAGCCTACCAGAACATCCAGATTACCCAGCTGAAAATAGATTACAATCCTTTTGCTAAAGGATTCAGAGATGATGGGTTGAATAGTCGACCTCAGCGTGATGTGAAACAAAACAGCAACTTAGAATTGGAAGGAGGTGATGTTTTTAGCGCTGCTAGCATTCGTGGTCGCCCTGCTGAAGTTGATGCATTAGATTTGCATCAGAGGAGTTTAGATTCTTCATTCATTGGTCAAAACCCATCAGACATTGATCTGGACAAAGAGTCCTTTAATGCAGAAAGGGACTTCCTGGGTTTCCTGGACACTGACCTGTCTTCGGGTGATATGCCAAAGCTAAAACAAGAAGTCTCTGAAAGGTGGGTTAACATTCTAGCAAATTAAATTAAATCCTAACAATACTGGTTCAGTGGGGTATTTGGTAAAACATTAAATAATAGGATGCTCAGTATACAGATTTACAGCTAAAGGTTGCCTGACCTGAAACGGTGGAACACTTAGTATTATTAAAAACTTTTCTTTGCTTAAACAGTTATCTATCAGTCTGGGCTTTCTAATGTGTCTGAGGAGTGTAAGAGTTCAGTATTTTTTCCTATGTTGCTTTAACTCCCTTTGTAAAGAAGTGTTAACGGGTTTCTTTTAACCCTCTTAGCATTTTAGAATACTAAATTTACTTGTTCAGAGTTTTAAACAGCACATTGCAGTCATCAAAACATTGCCTTTCTTTTTAGGGTTGCTTACCACAGCGACGTGCTGTCTGTCTATCTTTGGTTTTCATTAGCAGATGGGGGAGGATGTGTGGTGTGTGTGGGTATTTAGGTTGGTTATGTGTAGGGGTTGCTAGAAGGCAGTTGTAACTGGCAGCATGCCGCTGTTTTGTCAATAACTGCTCATGTGAATTCTTTTATTCCACAAAGTAATATGAGGTAGCCTGCCTGTTGATAGTGAGTTGCCATGTGTTTGCCGTGAGGTAAGAGAATCTGCCCAGGAAAGTACTTCAGAATAACTGTTACACTGTGCAGACTTAATTTACTCTGTGGTAATTTTATGTCTACGTACTTACCCAGTGTTGACTTTTTGAACCATTCTATTCATATCACACAAACAATAGTGCAGCTATCTAGGGTATATTGAGAGCCTACCCATAGTATGGAACCTGCTAACCAGTGTTTGTGCTGGTGAAGCAAGCCTGGCAAAACCTATTACTTTACTGCACTTTCACTTCGTTTCCAAAATCTAAGCAATAGAATAGAGCAGATTTAGTGAATAGTTAATCTATTAATTAATAAATGATTTATTTAATATTATTATTTTTAATTAATAACACTAATTATTAATTAAAATCAAGAGATGCTAGAAATACTTCAAACTTGAAGAAGTGATTTAAAAGAGAAGAGGTTTATCTGCTGCCATGTTTCTTCATGTCTGTGAATACGAGACTTAATCTGCTAAAGATTTAGTGGCAAAAGCAGCCTTACATAGATCAGTACACCAAGAAATGATTTAACTGCAGGATATCAGGATAATGTTAGTGGTGTAATTAGAGGCAAGTTGTTAGAAGAAAAAAGTTGTATTTATGACATAACTATACAGTTTTGTTTCAAAGGCTCTATTTCTAAAACACACTGTAGTAGTATATTGAGGACAGAGGTTTGCTCAGTTGTGTTATGTTTTTTTTTTCTCCCTTGCAGAAGGCATCTCCTTGCCTTTGAGTAACTGAAAAACTTCAAAGTTCTCTATTCTTTGAGACTTTATTGAGTTTAGTTGTAATAATTCTTAAGAATACTAGAATTGCTTTGGGGTCTAGAGTGTCCTAACCTTTCTTTTGCAGTATCTTCCAGTGTCAGTGTATGAGGAAGAAGAACATCTTCTAGACTTCTTCTGTTTTTCAAATATGTTATTGTAAATTCTAGAGAAACACATCTTGAAGGCTGATAGGACACTGATTTCAGAAAGGATGGGCCTTCTTTAGATCCTGAGAATACAGTATGGAGAAGTGTTTAAATAACTTTTCATATAGGGAGTAAAACAGTAAAAGTCTGACAATAATTACTGAAAGGTTTATTTTGTTTTCAAAGTGGTTTTTTTTCTCCTTTGGGAGTCAGCTGCAGTTGAAAAAGTTAAAATTTTGATAATTCTGTTTGCATGAAGGGGTCGTTGAAGAAAATTTTTTTGGAGAACTGTTTGAATTGGACAGCTTGGGGGTTTTTTTTGTTCCCTTTTTTCCCCAAGGAATAAAAAACATTCTTGTAAGGACTTGAGCACCTTCCTTAAGAACAGATGATGCAAATTGGCAGGCTTAATTTCTTTTGGTCCAAAGTGTGTTAGATGCCTTCCCTGGTTTCACCTCCAAGACAATTTATCTCTGAAAGGTGCTAAAAGCTGCATAGATAGGGAAAGACTGTAAAAGGTTTTTCTCTATTCTGGACTGGAAAGCATCTATCATTTGATGAATAAATGTTACCATGGCCCTAGAACTACCCTCAAGCATTGTCCGGCTTTTAATTTTAGTTTTTGTAATCTATATGAAAAAGTCAGATTCTGTACTTGGAAAGAGAAAAATTGATCTCATCCCAGAAATGGCAGAACTGTCTTTTTATGTGCTGGTGTTTTTCAGAACATTAGTTCTCCTTTTTCTTTCAGATCTGTTGACAGTGTTTTCATGCTGTGCAGTTGAGATCCGTTCATATATATGCCAGCCTTTCAAGGACAGTCTTGAGCAAGTGGCATTTTTCTTTATCAAACGACACATTAATACTTACATATTAATGAGACTGGGCATTTTTTTTTTGTCTTAGGCAACCTGTTACTAGTAGTTGATAGGCACTATCTTGCTTTTATGCAAGGTGGTGATTTCTGCTGAGTTTAGACTTCAGTGTGGGTTAGAAGTTGGGAATTGCTGCCTCGCAGATAACGCTCTCCAGAGGAAATGGAGATCCTAGTGCTGTAGTGTATGATATTTCCCACCAATGCTCAATTTTTCTGACATTTTTGAGAATTGAACTATGTAAAAGGTTGCATTTACCTGAGAATAATTTTAACCTTGTATTATTAGCACACTTTGGAAATAAAGGACTGTTTTCTTCATACAAGATAGTATGGTTTGTTTTTTTTCTGTGGCCTGGTAGTATGCTTAGTTTCATCAGGTGAATTGTAAAGAAAATAAATGTTTAATTTGAGTTGTGGATACTTCTGTAGGAATGCTTGTTCCTGGAATCACTCAGATGTTGGGGATATGGAGGGAACCACTAGCAAACTTTACTGGTTCTTAAGTCTTACAGGCTAATGGTACCCTTTCTCCCATTCAAGGTCTTTTGAATTTTGAAGTAGGGAATTCAAATACTGTGGGATTTTTAATGCTCCAGTAGTCTTATTTTTGTAATTTAGTTGTCTTTAGTCTGACAGTTTACTTTTCTTCCCTCCTTACCTTCCTTTCAGAAGAGGAAGGCAAGTGATCATCCTTCAGACCTCAGCCACAGATTGCTAGATTAATTCCAAAAGAAATCAGATTTTATTTTCCTCTGTGGTATATCTTAAAATTATCGACTTAAAAAAAAAAATCTTTATATCTCAGTACTTTCAATAAATAACATTTGTGTCTAGAAATTTCTATTTATACAGCAGGGCTTCTTTGTTTTGGATTTTGTCCAGATCCCTAATAGGAAGGTAATCCTTAGCTTGAGTATACATCTTGCAATAGATAAAGAAGAATGGCTAGAGAAGTCCAGGCTTTGCAGGGCTTCCAGCTGGAAACGGTAGAACTCAGATGAGACATTTATTCCTGGACAGCAAATTTATTAGGGTTTTTTGTCCCTTTATTTTAGAGAATTTTAAGATAGAGGAGCAGATGACTCAGATCTTCTTAGTAGCCTTCACTTTAGAATTTCTTCACTGTAAACTCACTGAAGGAAGGCTTTTTAATCTCCACACTTGACATTCTTAATTAAATGAAAGCTAGAAACTTTATAATAGCAAACTCATTGTCCAGAGAAGACAGTAGACAGAACAGGACTGGTATGCCACTCTCCTGCTGCCCACTCCCTCACAAGGCAGGTTTTTGCTTCAAGCTTGATGCTGGTTACTTGGTGTCCTTCTGAATTGCAGCGGGCTTTCTAGATAAGTTCTGTCTCATTCTTAGGAATTTTGTATGTAGATACATAAATCTGTGTCTTGACTGTCTGCTCCCTGTTTTAACACTGCAGTCTGTCTTCATAAGATGGAGACTACGAACTCCATGTTGTTACTCTTGTGTATCCCAGCTTTTCTCCCTTAAGTATGTCATCAGTCTACACAAGACAGAAGCAGCTATTTCCTCCACATCTTCCCTTCCCTCAGCCAGGGATTCAGCTGAGTATAGTCATTCTTTAAAGGCAGGGGGATGGATAATAATAATAAAAAACACACAAATATATATATAAAAAAAGCAATATTCCCTTTATATATAATACATTGTTATTAATATTGCGTTAAGTTATATTTAAAATTATGTGAGCATTAACTAACGTTAATATTGTTATTTAAATAACTTTTGAATAACATAAGGTTAACAATTGGAATAATAAATTAACATAATTAAACTATATCTAGTGTCTTAAAATACATGTAAAAGGAGTATTGGAATACTGTGTGATATGTTTAGTAAATGAGCTCTGACTATTGTTTTCTGAGGTTCATTGTGGATATGAGTTTCTGGTTTCGTATCTTAGCTGTTTCCCCTTATGATGAGGAGTCAGCTTCTGATGCGCCTAACAAAACTGCTGACTGCAGTTTTTTGACTGATGTGTTTGTCCCTCAAAGAAGCTCATTGTCAGAGTGTAACTGGCTGCACCGTTAGTCTTCAGTATTTAACGCATAGCATGTTGAATTCTGGTTAGGTTAATACTCAGACTTCATGGAAGATAGAGTATAATTCAGTAGGATATTAACATTCTGTAAGCATTCAAGCAACAGTTGAATTTAGGAGTTCTCTGTATGTGGCTTGAGGATGAACTAACTAAAATTTCAGTTAAATCATGTGAATTGAAGTGCATCAGGTGCTCACTTGGCTTCTTATTTGCAAGCACAATGGCTTTAGTACAGTGACTTAATGAGATACACAGCAAACTAAGGCCACTTCTGAGCATTTAAAACATGATAACTTAGCATGAGTTCATGCTGAGACGCAAATAGGAAAAAATGCAAATGTCACCCTGATGTTACTAGGGAAGGAAATTGTGCTGCTGCCTTCAGATAAGAAGTTGGATTGTTTATGATGGCAATTTTAATTTTTTTTGAGTGCTTCTAAAAATGTAAACTTGTAAATGACAGCTTATTTGGCAGACTCATGGCTGAGAGCATTTTGAAAGTTTTTTACAATACGTAACCAAGGATTATGGGAGATGATAGTATTTCGGTAAAGAGATGTGATAAAGATCTTGTGTTGTGTTTTGTTTTTGTTCCCTCCCTTCCTTCGCAGTCCCATTGCTAGCAGTTATGAAAGCAGTTCCCGTGTGGCATCCCCGTTGGACCCAAACGGACACTTTAACGTAGTCATTAAAGAGGAACCAGTAGATGACTATGACTATGAATCAAGTATTTGCACACAAGGAATAAGTGTGAAACAGGAAGACACAGATGAAGAAACTGATGAGTATTCCAACACTGATGATGACGACCCCATCTTACAAAAACACCTGATGAGACGCAGTGAAACAGGTGGAATTGATGGAGAATTCAGGTTGAGGAAGCGTGTGCTAACCAGTCCTTCAGGTGTTGCCAAAGCAAAAATGTTAAAACTGGATAGTGGGAAGATGCCTGTGGTCTATTTGGAACCTTGTGCAGTCACAAAGAGCACAGTGAAGGTATCTGAGCTGCCACAGACCATGCTGTCCTCTTGCAAGAAGGATAAATCCCCTTTTAGTGCAGTATTGGATTCCTTGCCTGTGTGCTTTGAAAATCACAAAGGCTCTTGCTCAGGCACAGCCACTGTAACTGAGGAGTTAATGATGAAAAAACAATCTCCTGGGAGTAAAATGTCACAGAAATACTCTTCAATCAGAGAGGCCCAGTGGGCTCTATCTAAATCTCCTAATTTTAATCTCAGGGGTTCAGTAAGTTGTCACTTTTCAGCTAAAGAGATTTGTGGAAGAAAAAGACCTGGTATACTGAAGAATCCTATGTCCCTGAAAGGCTCTGGTAGCAATCAAAACACCCTATCATCAGTTACAACTAAAAGAGGAAGGCCACGGAAACTGAAAATTTCCAAGGCTGGTCGACCACCTAAAGGTATAGGGAAAACTGTAATAACAAGCAAGAACACCTCTCTGGGGCCTGGGAGTATGCTTCCAGATGTTAAACCGGACCTTGAAGATGTTGATGGAGTCCTCTTTGTGTCCTTTGCATCAAAGGTAAAACCTAACTGTTTTGAACAGAATTCAAAACCTTTTTTAATGTCTTATTTTTAAGCCCTTTGAATTTATAAGCCCTTTGAATTTATAAGCTGAAAGTATATTTTCTGTTAAACTGAATTTTGAGATTTATGGCCTCTTTCCAAATCTGTTACCTTGTCTCTATGTTAATTGTAACATTTTCTTACTTCTTAGCAACTTGGGGGGAAATAGTAGGATCTAGAGTTCTGTATAAAAGAATGTATACTTGTTTATTAAACAGTCTTTCAAATGTTTAATTCTAATGTTTTGAATATTTCAGTAATGTTTTGATGTGGCCTAGTTTGTATCTAAGTCAGTGTTTTAAGGTATCTTATACTTACTCAAGGCTCTTTGTGTGTGTAGGAAGCTCTTGACATTCACACTGTTGATAGAGCTGGAGGAGAAGAGTCACAGAATCTTCAGGCTCCCTTGTTGACTACAAATGATCCAGGTACATTTTTGTATTTTTTTGTAAGTGGCTGTTCCCTGCAATAAGGGAATTTGTAAAGACATACTGGAAAATTAATCATTTGAGTAAATTTTTTGCATGGTAAATGTTTTTTGTATGTTCTCTCTTCTTTTATTTCTTTGAGTAGATTGTCAAGCAAGAATAGAAGTACTGGAAAAGGAATTGATGGAAGAGCTGAAGACCTTGAGGCATAAGCAAGTAATACATCCTAGCCTTCAGGAAGGTAAGCAGGCAGTGTACATATTGTTGCACGTGGTTGTACATTATACTTAATCATACTGAGCTGATAATTTCCTACTGGATGTAATACTGTGTATGTCCAATACAGCTGGGATCTGATTTTGGTTGTGGTTTTTTTTTTTTTTCAAATGCAGTAAAGCATACAAGTGTGTATATACAAATGTGAGAGTATGAAAGGAAATTTGTGTGAAACTGCTAGTTTTCCTCTTGCCACTTGTGGCAATGAGAGAGAATCTGTGGTGTCTGACCCAGTTTTTTTCTTAGAGGCTTTAAAAGTAGTTTCAGCCAGCCAGTAAAGATGTTTTTGTCTTCACACGTTCATGTTGGAAACTACTGGGAGGTGGAGGAGGCAGGTGACGAATCCTGAATGTCCAACAGCAGAGCAAGAGTCTGCATGTCATTGTATGCCTCTTGCAAAAGATGCTGAGCCTTCAGACTTCATGCCATGCCTGTTTTGTAATGAGCTAATCCTTGTAGAGAGTAGATGGAGTTGATTTTACTCCTTCATAGAAAATAGCCATTTCCTGGTAGTAGACGAGCTAGACGTGCAGAAACATTTAGCTAAGACTACATTTGCTATGTTTGAGTCTGTATTTCTTTTGAGTCACTGTAGATACAGGTTCACTAGCCACATAAGAGGGCCAAGCAAGGTGCTTCCATCTGACCTCAGAATAATATTGTATATAAATGACAAATCACAACCTGGAAGAGGTCAAGGATCAACACAGCAGAACTTAATGTTCTCTCTACTGATGATGTTGAGAGTCTTCAGCAATAGAGACCTATGGCATTAACATAGCCATCAGCAGATGATGAAGAAATTGATGTGAATGGAAGCATCATACGTCATGCTCTTGAGGTTCTGGCCCTGAATTTTTCAAACATACAACTGTGGTGCTGTAGGGTTTGAGACTCCAAATACTGATCTTGACTCTGATACTAGTTATTTTGGGTCCTCACAGAGCTTCTACTGTGAAGAACCCTAGATTATCTTGAATGATTTATGCACGGGGTATGATGAGAACTAGCCTGGCATTTTTTGCAACCATTTAAAGAGATGCCTTTGCATCTTGCTAGTGTTGAGCTGACATTCCTGTCCTCCACCTTTGCAAAGCAGTCATAAGAAGGGTAATAGAGAGCTCTTGGAGCTCTGTCCTGGATGTGGTGGGAATGAAACACGATAACCTGTCCCCAGCCAGGTTGGACCTCAGTGGTATAGTATCAACTTTGTTAGTTGTGTCATGGATGTCTAAATGCAGTTTTCCCCTCCCATGATTCCAGAAATAAGTGTCGCTGTTTTCTAATGACTTCACTGGCCAACCTGCCCTCGCAGGTCTGCATGTGTTGTCATATTTCAAGAATGGTAGTAAAATCCCTTTTGTGGTCAGCTGCTGGCAATGCTAGATACAGTGCTAAGCAAATGTTACAGCAACGTTAAGGCTTTTTAGGATTATGTTGTGGGTCTCCTAGATTTTATCTTTACCCAAGAAAAGTGTAATAAAACTATGGTATGTTGGCAACCAGAACACTAGCAAGGGCTCTTTTACTCATGAGATGATACCGAAGCTGGGAATATGTAAAATCCACCTGTTTCTCCTCCAGCTTCTGAATGAGTGGTGGTGAAATGTGTGGTTGAAGGGTGGAGCAGTTCACAGATACTACAAAATAGACAAGAAGAGTCAAGCATCAAGCTCAGAAAAAAAGATCTGAAAATTTTTGATTTTCTTGAATGCTGGTGACCACTTTTTCCAGTGTTGGATGGTGATCTGCTGAGCCTCTTAAATGGTGAAACTGTAAGTCGACAATGAAGGGAATGACCCTCACGTGTCTAATTCTTAGAGGGGAGAAGAAGTTATGTGAAGACTATTTGCAGCAAGAGCATTACTACAGACAGATATAGATGTAATTTGATGAGGTTGTGAAGTGAATTACAATACAAATACTTCTGTTGTTAGACTTCAGCTGCTGCATGTGAACTGGAGTCAGTCTTTATTCAGATTACCTTCACCTTCCAAAAAGCTACAGATCTTTTGCCTTCCGTTGCAGACTTGAGATGGGGAAAGGAACACAATTATGTTAATGGAGAGAGGGATTGTTGGGGTTTTTTTCTTCTCTCTCTCTCTACAATTTTGTCAGTAAGACATAAGGAGGTGGCTGAGGAGTGCCTTTAGGTGAAACTTAAGGGCTGTACCTTTTCCCAGACATACTGATTCTAAGTAGCACCTTGTAGCTTGGTGCAGCCTCATTGGCCTTCTTGATTCTGATACTTGTTCTCCAAAATTTCTTGGCCATAGATCATGACTAATACCTTCTTGTCATCTACTACAGAACAGGTATAGAGGCATGACTCCCTTATGTCTGGAAGATGTGAAGCGCATGTTTCTGAATGTGCTTTCAGCCATTTTGTAGAAGCTTACTGGCTTTCTTGTCCTCACTGCAGTACGGGAAATGTACATAGCAATTCTGATGTTAACTCATGCTTTTGGTTTTAGACAATGTAGTCAAGAAGCTTGTTTCTTTTGAGATTCACTAATCATGTGTTGGAGGAGTACCTGAACCCCACAGTTACTGTTGATACATGAAGTTAAGAAAATGGTGATTGAGACTGTCTAAATCTTAGAATCACCAGGACTGCAGGAAGAAGATGCTTCAGAAAGAAGGGGATTCAACTTAAGCATGTTAGAATGAAAGCTCCTGCTGGAGTACTGGAATGGGTACTATGGGATGCCTCTTCTATCTGAGCTAATTTGAATCCCTTATATTCTTGAAAATCAAAGGCACTGTTGTCAAGCATCTTATTTCAGATTTAGCAGCTGCATCTGATGGAGAGGAGAAAGTTCTGAAGGAGATGGTTCTTCATTTGCTACTATTTGATTACAGCAACTGAAATTTAGCAATACACGGGATGATAGAAATTAATAAAAATGATAGTTCATATCACGTACGCTAATGTCTGTACTGACATATACTTACCTGTTACTGCATTTATTCCATGTTACACTTGTTGGAGCCATCCTCTGTTTTTTGTCTGGGTGTCTTTTACTTCATGATCCTAAACTGAAATAATTGATTTTGTGTATGGGTGGTGTTCTTATTTTTGTTTGAGTGTTAAACAAAGCTAGGCTTGTTTTTGAAGATCACAGAATAATTCAAATGGAGTGTCAAGAAAAATAAACTGTATCTACTCTTTCCATTTTATTTTAAATTTTGCTTGAAAAGAAGTGTATGGCATGTTGACATTTGGCAGTTTACATGTTTTTATACAAAATGCTGCATTGACTTGCTGCTCATTTTCCCTATGTAGATTTGAAAATTATATCTCATTAGACTGTCTTTGAGAATGGTATCTGTTCAAACAACTGTCTGAGATTTGTTCCATGTCCATTGTTTTTGGGCTGCCAGTAATTGGGTCACTTTGCCACGTACGAAAATGAATGTGTACCACCAACACAAGGTTTCTGCTGTATGTGCAAGGACAACTTTGTGTCCTGAGCCTTGTCAAGTACTACATTTTCAATTTCAAACTAACATATTTAATATATGAATTTCAGATTTGTTGGCAACAGGAGCAACATTTTTATGTTTCTGTAGCTAAAAATGAGAATGCATGTTCTCAACTTCATACTGTGAGCTGAATTTCATTGACAACAATAATTTCTTGAATTCAGTGTAACGATATTTTTCTGAAAAAGTTACGAAGTCAAATTTAGTAGCATCTTTTTTCTCAGCATTTCTGTATCTATATTTAGATACCTTTTGTGACCAAGTCAAGTCTTTCAATTTGAGTATTTTGGGGGAGTTGATGAAGGAAGGTGTTATAGGCAGTTAAGCATTTGTGGTGGCATCAACAACATGGATTGTTTAGTTTCTTTATAGTTGTTTTTTCTCCCTGCTTAAAAAAAGTGTTTTATTGGAAACTGCCAAGCCTGGAAAAAAATAACCTACTGAGATCTTGGTCATTTGATGAACTACTCCTAAGAGCACTGTCTGAACACAGCTTTGTTTATATCATGATTTCCAAACATGCACACACACTTCTTCAGAACTGAAATGTGGTTTACTCTTGTCTCTTACTGCTGATTGAAACTGAAGTGTGTGTGGTACATCTCTCGCACAAAAATAGGGTTCAGTAGAGGAGGGGGTGTGTAAGTACCACTGGCAGGACTGATAATTTATATAGTGATATGAAATGTCAAATAGTCAGCTGGTTTGGTTCAGGAAGTAACTAGCCTTCAAGGATGTAACTGGTGCTAACTTCTTCAAGAAATGAACAAACAAAAACTTTTATTATGAGAATTATTACAACACTGGCACTTCAGTTAATAAAGTTCTATGGAAACTTCAGTAGTAATCAAGAAAACTAATTCAATTTTTTTCTTGATTTCGCATTCCCTACAATACTCTTTAATTCATATGTGCTGCAACTCCAGCATAAGTAATGGTTACAATTGATAATATTCTCTTTCGGGTCTCTTAAAATGGTGGGTGGATGCTACAAAAGTTTATCTATAACTTACTGGTTTATTTTCTAGTAAATGCATTGACTTTCCTAACATCTTGCTGCATTGAGACATTTACTGATATTGCCTCTTGTAGTGGGACTGAAGTTGAATTCTGTGGACCCAACAATGAGCATTGACTTGAAATACTTGGGTGTGCAGCTGCCTCTTTCCTACTCAAATTACTCTTTGTGGAGCTATCCAGGAACCAATCCCAATTCTCCAGGTGGGTAGAATATGAATTTGCTGAAATCACAAGTATTACCTTTTTTTATTATCAATGATCAGAAGGAGGGAATGGCTGTTTAGTTGAACTTGATATCTTAAAGAGAAAGTGTGATCACTTCCTTAAATCATTATGCTGTTACTGGCCAAGGAGTCCTGAGTAATTCTGGCTAGGTTGTCTTTAGCCTTCATTTTTGTGGTGGTTGTGATCCAATAATAGTATCTGTCCAGCTTATTTTAATACAGGCATGTTTTGTCTGTTGGAGCCGGATTTTCTAAATGTAAATACACACATTAACTATTCTCAAATGGCTCAGAAAAAGCCTAAGCAATCTCTTTTTCTCTGATGCTGCTCACATGCAAAACAAAAAAAGTTGTCTTTCACAGAGCTGAGTATCAGAACTTTCCAGAAGAAGAGCTTGAGGTGTCACTTGGGGGCTAACCTGTAACTTCATGATAATTATTTGTTACAAAAGTGCTGAACAATTGTGCTTTTTCAAACTTCTTTGATATGCAAACAAATGCATTCCTCATCGTAATGTGACTATGCTTCTAATGCTGTTGTTAGATACTGTTTTTAATAAACTGGTTCGACAAAGTAGAGGAGTGCTTAGCTTTCTCCTACTTACCTCTTTTTCCTACTTTAATATTCTGATTACTGTGTCTGTCTTAATCTGCTGCTTTTGGGAGCTGGTAAAGAGACAGACATTGTATCTCGGCTGTTTACACGGCAAGAGAGGCAGGTTCAATTCAGAAGACCTCAGTCAGCTCAGTGTCAAATGCAATTATTTCTAGCCTAGCAATATGTAAAACAGCCGCAAAGATCCCTATTAGTATTTTTACATTCCACCTTGGCTCCCAGAGCTGATGGATAACTTGACAGAGATGTTGCCGTTTGCCTTTTGTGATTATTCCCTGTCTCTACCCCTAATTGATAATCAGCTGAATTTGACAGAACAGCAACTATTAAATGAAGTTTCCACAGGTCTTACAAAAGCCATTGGCTCATCTGAGGGGAAAGACTCAGATTACTTTCCTCACTGAGAGAGGCTGTAGTATCAACTCAGAATCTGCCTGTTCTGTTTTAGCCTACTAAGTAGCTGATTTGCCTGTTTGAGTTTTGGAATCAACTGCTTGCACCATTGCTGAGGAGACTAAAACTGAAAATACAGGAGAAGACATCTTTTGCATGGGATAGCAGATGCATGGCCATACAGTGGAACTCTACAGGAAGCTTGGCTTTATTCTGTTAAAAAAAAAAAAAAAAGTAAAAATCAAGTGTCTGTCTTCAGTCTTTAATTTTACTACTGTTCATACGTCCATGAAAAGGAATAAGCAGAGTTTGCTAGGACATTGGCACAGTCAAGTATGGCTCATAAACTGAGGCTAGGCTGCTTCTTTTCCAGATACCGGATTTCCTTTTGTTTCCAGGACAGGAAAGACAAATGACTTCACAAAAATCAAAGGCTGGCGAGGGAAGCTTCATGGTGCTTCTAGAAATGAAGGTAAAAAAAAAAAAAAAAAAAGAGACAGAAAGAGAGATGAGAGTATTTCAAACATGTGGCCTTTTACTTGACCTTCTATAGGTCTTGCAATTTAATAATTCTGTGTGTCTTAATGAGAGATTTATTTTTTTATATTGAAACTGTCATGCATAAAGAATTTTTTTGTAATGTTTCCCTGGTCAGAATGGAGCTTTAGGAGGGAAGAGAGAAACTTACTTTGAGTAAGATAAAAAATACATATATTCTGTTCTACACAAAAGGCTTGAGTGAAGATAAAAGCTGTAATAGTTTTGGTTTTGTTCATCAGTTTTGAGTTTACTTCAGCATATGGTATTTCCAGAATTCTCTTGCCCCAGGGACCTTAATGAACTAGAGTAATTTTTATATATATCAGTGTATTTTTAACTCCAGTTAGAGTAGGTATTCTGTACATACTAGATTACTTTGCCCTGCCCCAGGAAGAAATGGGTATTTGGCAATTTGCCAATTTTTAATTTATATAAAGATTAAATATTTACATTGTACCTTCTGCACTTTGATACAATGTTGCATTGGGATATGCCAGATGTATTGTGGAGTTTGGGGTAGGCTAGACATTCAGGACAAAGTAAGTTGCACAGAAGCACTGCCTGTTGAAGGTTTACTGATTTTGTGAATGAATACACATGCAAAATCTCACAAAACCAGGCAGCTGGTTGTGTTTCAGTGTGGGTTATGTTTGGTGTGCCTGTGTTGTACTCTTCTAAAAGAATTGTATATATTTTGAGAGAGGTGTTTACCTCATATATTCTTTAATTATTATAAGATTTGTCAGTATATTTTCCCAGGAACTAATTAAAGTGCTCTGTATTTGTTTAGGTGGCAGTTCAGAAGGTTCGTTGAAGAATCGCTCAGCATTCTGTAGTGACAAGCTGGATGAGTACCTGGAAAATGAAGGGAAGTTGATGGAAACAAGTATTGGATTCTCTTCTAGCACTAGCACTCCCACTTCTCCTGTGGTGTATCAGCTTCCCACTAAGAGCACTAGCTATGTGCGAACACTTGACAGTGTTTTGAAGAAGCAATCCACCATAATTCCATCAACATCTTATACATTCAAGCCTGTTCCCCTGTCATCTACCTCTAGGAAGACAAAGACTCAAAACAGACAGACATCTACAAACAGTAGAGTAAAATCATCTTACAAGCCTATCCTGCCTTCACCTTTTTCTTCAAAGCAGAAACAGAACTCTTCAGGATCAGGGGAAAAGGCTGCTAAGTCTGTCTCAAATAGCAGTTTGACTAACCAAGCGGATAGTTTCATGGTGCCAGCTCTAGATGAAAACATACTTCCAAAACAGATTAGTTTGCGCCAAGCACCACAACAGCAACATGCAGCTCGTCCACCAGGTTTGTCTAAATCTCAAGTGAAGTTAATGGACTTGGAAGACTGTGCTCTCTGGGATGGCAAACCACGGACCTATATTACAGAAGAACGAGCAGACATCTCTCTGGCAACCCTGCTTACGGCTCAGGTAGATCTGTAAGAGTTTCTTTCTTTCTGTACTGTTGCTTTTCCAAATCTGTGCAAGGAGCGTGACAAAGCAAGCCTCTAAGGAGTGTGACAAAGCATGATGTTCCTCTGTGGTGTAGTCTTTGCAATGAAAGTTGAGAAGTGCTGACTTTGCAGTATGTGGAAAAAAATAATTGTGATAATAGCTGTTGATATGAATCATTAATTTGAGTTATCTCAAATTTTCAACTTTAAAAAATTCCGGTTAATACAATTGCTGTTCAGTAACTGCATTTCCTTACTATTTGTCACTTCTTTTTTCCATTGAACTAACTGCAAAAAAATCCTGGTCATGTACTTGGTTGTCACATGATAACCTCTTTTGCTTTCTTCACATCCTACTTATTACCAAGATGGTTTAGCTGTCTCAGATTGCCTCTCGGAAGACTTCAAATGCAAACTCTCCTCTGTTTTTGGTGGTGTGGTTTTTTGGTTTTTTTTTTTAGTGTAGATGACAAATTTTCATATGTAAACTGTGTAGGTGGAGGGATTATTTTAAATGAACTTCGAATAGCAATTTTGCATATGCTTGATTTAATCTGGCTAAAATTTCGTCTTATTAAAATTTAAGTGTATAATTCTTTAAAACTTTTCTTAGGCTTCTCTCAAAAACAAACCTATCCACAAAATAATAAGACGACGAGCACCTCCTTGCAATAATGATTTCTGTCGACTGGGTTGCATATGTGCCAGTCTAGCACTGGAGAAACGTCAGCCTACCCACTGCCGCAGGCCAGACTGTATGTTTGGTTGTACTTGCTTGAAGAGAAGAGTGTTGCTGGTGAAGGGTGGATCAAAACATAAGAAAATAATGAAAAAGGCTGTGCGTGGAAATCTTGTGTTCTGTGGAACACAAGAAGAACCGCAAGAGGATGAAGATGTGGAAGAAGAGGGTGATGGGGAAGAAGATGAGCTGAAGCAGAAAGATAAGAAGAAGAGAAAAAGAGTGGAATACAGTGAGTATTGCTGGGCAAAATTGATTACTTACAACTTTGCAGAAACCACCTATCTTGGTGGGCATTTTTATTAGGACGCAGTAGTGATGCCATTTCTAAATCCAGAAATTGGGAGTGAATTCCAAGAGACTGGCGGGAAGTAACACCTTTTCCCTTTTTTTTAGCTCTTATCCCATCAGCATTTTGGACTCTACTTAGTTTATTGTGATCAAATAGCCAGAGTTTCTTTTTGATAATTTAAACTCTTGCTCAACTCTCCAAATATCTTTAAAGACTAAGGCTCTGAGATAATTACTGCTATCGCTGTTGGTAATCTTCACTGTCAGGGTGCTGTTTTCTTTCCCTCTTACCGAGTGAGTATCTATAGCTGTATTTTCAGTTGCTGTATATGGCTGCATAGTTCACTGACTTCAGTGGAAATACAGTGATCTATAGTAGTTTCAGATCTGGCCTACACGATGCTCAGAAAACCAAATTGGTAGAAACTGACCATGAATTTACACTTTCAGTTTCTTGCTAGTAGTACTTTTATCAATAGCAAAAAAGAAACTGCTATCTGCTGTTCCATTGGAATAAATGAATTCTGCCATAGAGCTGTGGTATAGAGTCTGGGGTTTTGGGGATGTTTTGTAATTTTTAAGTATACAGCATCCATGAAGATCACTAATTCTTCAGTCTTTTTCTGTGTCTGCTATCACAGTACAAGTGAGAAACAATGATTAGTGTAGAATCATTTTTTATTTTCATTTCCTCTTTCTTGTGGACAAATTCCAGTCACTTTTGGCTAGAATTTGAGACAAGAAAAACAACCAGTAGTAGTTTCTGGCAGTATGAACTAGTGATTGCTGCATGACTAGACCATAGGCACAAACAAAAATTTCTGTTACTGCTGTGTTAGATGGTGTTTCATTTAGTAGTAAGTTGGTTTTGATTTTTCCTGTTTTTTCAGCTATCTGTGACTCGGAGCCAGAACAGCCTATTAGGAATTGTCCATTGTGGGTGAAAGTAGAAGGTGAAATAGATCCAGAGCCAATTTACATCCCAACACCCTCTGTTATTGAACCAGTTAAATCTGCGGTACTGCCAAACCCAGAAGTATTGCTTTCTAGTAAGCATAGGTCTTCCGGTGGAATGAAACCAGGCAGAGTGTATACTCCTAAACCCAATCCAGTGGTAAGAAAGGAAAAGTGATGCTTTTGTTTTTCTTTGTATTGAAAATTAAAAGAAACACTGTCAAAAGCTTCTGTGCTAGGCCATTTGAGATTAAATTTGAGATGAAAACCTAAGATTGACTCTGCCCATAGGTATGTTGGTAAGCTAGGATGAATTCAATGTATATAAATCTTTATAATGTCTGTCTTCTGTTGAGAATTTGCTGTAGCAATATGCAGATGGTGGAAGGTGATTATGATTCACTAATAGCCTCATTTAAAAAATGCACTAATATATGCTATTTCTGGCAAAATGATTGCTTGTCCTGTAATGTTTGTGTAAGTTATTAGCTGCATAATGTAGCCTATGTAATTAATTAAGTACTTAAAAAAAAATAATACTGGGATGCAGACGCACTGTTCAGTGTAGTCCTGGAGTCTGTTTTTTTGTTCTTCTTTGAGGTTTCACTGCCAATGTTGGAAGAATCTGCCTTTGCCTCTCCCCTCCCCTAAACACCCTGTTGTTTATCTAACAAAAGCAACAGCAGCAGTAGAGGAAGAACAGAAGAGTTGAGTTTAGTTATGTCTGAAGAACAAACACACCAGAGTTGCTGTTTAATGTATACCAGATAATGTTAAACAATGCATGACACTTAGGACTCAGTTCCCCACTTAAGAGTATCTGAACAGGTTTGGATTTTTAGGGGTGGTCGTGGTGTTCCGTTCCCCCTCTGCCCTGAATATGTAGTTTGGAAACAAGGTGTAGACTGGGCTATGTGATACTAAGAGGGCAGTTTCAGCTTTAAGTACTAGACCTTTCTTTTGACATTTACTATTGAAGCATTAATGTTGAAGTGTTGTTAGAAAGCAAAACAGTTTCACAAATCTAATGTGCATCTAAAATTGAGAGGTTTTCTTTTTTTTTTTCATAGATTCGAGAGGAGGACAAGGATCCTGTCTACTTGTACTTTGAAAGTATGATGACTTGTGCAAGGGTCCGAGCATATGAATGCAGGAGAGAGGAGAAAAAGCAACAAAAAGACAAAAGTGATTCGCAGAGTTCTATTGTAAAGGTAAGAAGTGACACTGTAACTAGGATGTGTCATAGAACAAGCAGAAATAGTGAAAATGTTGAAGTAATTTTTTCCCCAGGAGCTCCTACGTGACATGAGGGCTTGACTTACATTTGATGGTGATAGGGCCATGGAGCCGGAGCCTAAATCACCTAGCAGTGCTGTCAGACTTATCTTGTCACTGCAGTAGACATTGTCTTGTCTGTGGAAATTCCTGGCTGCCAAGTGTGTTATCATGTAAGGCTTAAATGTTCATTGTTGAAAGAGCTGTTCTAAGATGCGAATTGTAACATTGTCAAAGTTAGCATATATTTTATGATTTTATGATTTGTATCATATACATATGATAGTATGATGAATTAGTTTATTTTGTGATGTGATTTTTGGCATGGAAGAGAGATACATTGGATGAATATTCTTCTTGCATTTCTTTCCTCCTGCAGGACCATGAACTAGAGCTTCAGTCTCCTGAGAAAACAACCTGTGAGATAGACAAAGACACTGATAAATCAGGAGGTAAGAGCTGAGTCTTGAGTATAATTTGATGTCTTTGGTAGTTCCACATTTTCTTTTTTTGTTGTGTGTTGGCTTTATTTTTTTAAGACTTTACAGCTATTGATGAAACAAAAGTCCATTTGCTGGGGGAGTTACTACGGTTGTCAATAAAAAACCCTTATGATGTGCTTACAATTTCGTGTTTTCTTAAGGAGTTGTGTGTGTGTTGTGGGAGATGTCATGGGAGCAGGCTAAATATCCAGTACTTGCTATTGTTCTAAGGTTAAAATGGCCAGTATTACAGTAGCTTGTTTAGCAATAAAAGGTAATACTGCACAGCAGACTTGCCTTCAAGAATGCTAATTAAATACTTGAGAAGGAATGGAGATCACCGTTTTTGGTTTGTTTGGTTGTGTCCTCCTCCTTTTTTCTTTTCCCTTACTATTACTTCTTAGTTACTGAATAAATATCCAAGTGGTACTGGGAGGATGGGATCCTCGTGTTCTCCACTTAGGACTGTATGGGACAAGGAAGCGCCTATACTTTATTTGGAGATTGATGTTGAATTCTTTTAGTTCAAGTTGAAAGGTTGGATTGAAGTTTTACTACGTTATATATGCTGGGTTTGAGTTTCTAGTTCATAAAGAAGTAGGCTAGACATCTGTGTTCTCCTTCAGTCTGAAGTTGCCTAAATCGTGTTACAAACTTCAAAATGAGACGTACACTAGAGGCATTATGTCATCCACTAATGAAATATAGCTGCCTTCTTGAGCTGAATTTTTTCCCTGTTTAATGTGTACAACAGCACACTCTACATTTAAGGATGGGAATGGAAAAATAATACAACTAGTTGAAAATGCTGGTGAATTGGTAGGTGAAATTAAATGGCCAGGACACAGGGCTCAACATCCTTACAGTTCTGCAAAAAGTGACGTTGGATCTCTAATGACAACAAAAGGTCATGCTTCTGTTTTACATCTTCTGCAAAAGACAGTTCTGCTAGTGGCGTGTTTGCTCCTCATGGCATTATAGGACACTGGTCCTTTTCTGACTCCAAGATAAAAGTGACATCTCGAATAACCAGCGATGCTTTCTACTGCATGTTGGTGTTGCTTGGAGATCATTCATCCATGTACTGAAACAACCCAGCTTTGTTTAGCTTGTGATGCAATGGGATACAGCGTGAGATGGTATGGCTGCAGGGAATGAACTGTGAGAAATAGTTACAGTAGTTTTGCAGTGAGTTTTTGCTTGCTTGTGAAGCTCTGCAAGGGGAAGTGATGCTTTGAACAGTTCTTTTACTTGTTGCCCTGCAGCTGAGACGAGGGTGGAGGTGTGGGCAGAATAAAACTGTTTGAATATCCAGGTGATTAAAATGCCATAGTATTGCAGAAACCTATTTCAATTCTTTCTCAGAGAAAAGCTGGTGGTCTTCCCGTAGTGAGGGGGACTCTTCCTCCACCTCCTATGTTCATCACACCACTCAAGGTGGACCAACCAAACTTATCGAGATTATCTCTGACTGCAACTGGGAGGAAGATCACAGTAAGATCTTGACCATCTTATCACAGCATATCAACAGTAATGCACCACAGTGCCTCAAAGTGGGTAGCTTCATTATTGAATTGGCTTCGGAACACAAGGCCCAGGATGAGAACCACCCTCCTGTCTACTCCTCCAGAGTGAAAATTTCAGTGCCGTCCTATTGTGACAAGGACAAGAAGCCTGAGATACCTGTCTTGGAGACTCCTGATAGCGGAGTGCCGTCACGCAAAAAACGAGAAAAGCTAAAGTTCTTGCGGGCAGACACATTGGACAAACTGCGGGAGAAGTTGCATGGGGGCAAAGGCTTGCCTTTTTATGCAGGGGTTTCTCCTGCGGGAAAGCTGGTCGTCTACAAACGCAAAACTAATAGGAACCCCTCAGGCTTGATTCAGGTGGGTCCCTCTGCCTTTACTGTGGAGATTAGATTCAGTTTCATCCAGTATCCCAGAACTCCTTGAAGGGGAGAACACTCTTTAATTTGTCTACCTAGTCTTTTGCCTGTCCAGATAAAGATTCTTAGTATCTGGTGGCATTCTTGCCTCTCCATAAGCTTGTCCCTTTTCAAAATTGACTTGATAACAGGAAATCTGATTGGAAGTCTGAAATCTGATGGTTTAGCTTGTTCTTTTGGCCATTTGGGTCTTGGTGGCCCAAGTTCAGAATTTCTCTCAAGATCTTTTCAGTGCTTTGGCAAATGCCATGCAGATGCATTTGACAGATGATACTTCTATATGAATGGCTGTTAGAGGCCACAAAAGAACATTTTCTGAGGAAGTGTACACTGGGACAGAACTTGAAAATGAAACTGTAAACACTAAATTGCTTTTTGCTACAGCTTACTTTAATCTTCACTAGTAGCCTGTGTCCTCTTTGCAGAATATATGTTGTTCATCAATAGACTTCATAATAGAAAGTTCAAAGTGAGTCCTTTCCCTGCAGTTCCATGCTGCCAACTTGGTATTATGAATTGGTGGTACAAACTGTAGGGCTATGATGAAGACCTTTGTCAATCAGAGGTATTTGTGGTTATAGTAACACCACTTTCAGAGAAGCATATGAATTAGAGAAGAGGAGTAAAATCTATTTTCATGACACTCTGCAGGTATGGCACCCTGACAAAGAGAAGCTAGTGGAGAGCAAAAATGTGGGAGGAAGATTTCTTGTTTTTATTAAAAGTTGATTAATAAAAAGAGCCAAGACCTTATTTAGTAGTGTGTTAAATATATTTGGCTTTTAGAAGGTATTATCAAACAACCTGAGAGTAAAATGCTGCACTACCAAAACTTTCCATTGACCAGTAGGCATAAAACCTGACATTCAGAAAGATGTTTTCTGTTTCTTCTCTCCCATGCAATCAGTTACCGCTACAACCCTGAATTTGGAGTTAGTCAACTCATCATACCTTTACTACAGTATTAAATAACAGTATGGATAAGACAAAAGCTGATAAAGCTTTTACAAGCTCTTTAGAGTTTTGTCCCAGTGTGTATGACATAAGTATTCTTTCTTCTGTGATGCTAGGTATTAATTAGGTTTGAGAATTTTATCCAAACTTATCCTTGAATTTGGGAACTGATTTTTTTATTCAGGACTGTAGCATAAGTAAGGGACAGGAAAAATAAGTGCTAGCTTCACTTGGTCTGATTTCAGTGATTTCACATGCTCCATTGGACTCTCTGGTTCTATGTGAGAGTCTGAGTAGCATCTAAAATCTGTATTCTAAAGATAAAACAGAGTTGTTTGGAGTTCTCTGGGGCAGTAAGGAAATGAGGAATTCCCATTCTGAATTGCAATGTTTTTTTAAAAGGACACTTGGAGGTCCCATGGAATGAAACGCCTCTCCAGAGGTGGTGAATTCGCATTCTTTTCACAAAATTTCCCTTTTCCACTTTTTTCAGGTTAATGATAAAAGGTATCTTCAGGCCAAACTGCTTTTGGGACAGATGGGGGCATTACATCCCGCCAGTCGGCTAGCAGCTTATATCACAGGCAGGCTGCGACCCACAGTACTTGATATCTCAACCCTCAGTACTGTGATCTCCAAGG
This sequence comes from Phaethon aethereus, assembly GCF_964289735.1. Lineage (NCBI taxonomy): Eukaryota > Metazoa > Chordata > Aves > Phaethontiformes > Phaethontidae > Phaethon > Phaethon aethereus. The sequence goes on along the minus strand of NC_138579.1, from coordinate 42,956,154 downwards.
TAGCATCCAATGCTAAAGCAGCTGCTTCTGGGACACTATCAGTCCAGGTGCCCACAACATCAACTCCCAAAACTACATCTTCCACCAGCACTACTTCAACCCCCACTGTGACGACTCTGAAAACCCATGTCCCAGCACAGAGACAGATAGGTAGGTTGGAACTTATTACTGTGTTTTAAATTGCGTGAAGCTGAAGTAAAAAGTGAGTGTACAGGATTGCTGTTGATTTCTGTGCAACAGTGCATGCTGCCTTTGGCTGCATTGCCTACCTAAACTGCCTCTGCAATAAATAACCTCTTTAAAGCAGAAAGTTTTATTTTTACTTCAGAATAAGATTACAGGTGTGACTGTTAGTTATTTTATTAGTACTACTAGCGCATATTTTCAAGAGACAAGAAAGAGTGGATGGAGACACGCTGAATGTTAAGGTTGGATTTTTGTTTTGAGAATTTCTTTACTATGATTTTTTAATTGCTTTTCATCAAACATCGATTTAATTTAAAATGAGTAAAGGATCACTCTAATCTGTGGTTCTTCAGCGTTAACTTTTCTGATGATGTTGCACTTATAATTGGAATTCTTGTGACCAGCAAAGATACGTGAAGCAGCAGCGAAAGACAAGATGGTCCAAATCTGGATTAGCGAAGCAACAGGTGTGCAGCCAATAACCACACCGGCCTGTAATCTCATTGGATTTCACAAGCTAAACGGAGTTCGACTTAGTCAGCACTTTGAGTTTTGAAAAAAAAGTATTGGAAGAAGCATGTGGTACTTGTATCTGAGTTGATACTGATAACCCCAGCATGGCAAGAGAGGAAGTTGGCTTTAGCTATTGCATTTTGTATTAGTTAAAAAAATTAAAATAACTAGTGCCCATCCACATATTCCCACGTGTTAATTAAACATCTGAAGAAGCTTTGCAAGAGAAAAGGATGTTACCTGTGTCCTGGCAAAACTTTAATTTCTGATTGATTGTTTTGTTTCTTTCTGCTTAAATTTTCATTGTCGTGTAAATGGGTGTGTTGTTTTTCTTGTCCTGTAATAAAACTTCTTGTATTGTGTGTTTATGCAATATTAAAGAGCTGGCTGCATTTCATTGATGGGTGAAGTGATCGTTGCATATATAATCTAAGTGTTCTGGCATATTCTATGTGAAAAATGCCAAATGCATAAATAACTACACTATTTAAGCTGGACTTGCTCCATAATCTCTATGCTGTTATACTCATCTGTAGGCATCTGGAGTGATGTAGATGCAGTATTCTGATCCCTTGGAGAGTAAGGGATGAGGGAAACTATCTTTCCAATAGTGTTTACTTCTTATTGGTTAAATTTGTCCCATCCAGTCCTCGGTTGCACAAATGTCACTGCAATGAGAAGGTGACATGGCAAACTCTAACTCCCTCCTGCCTTTTTCCCCCATGGTTGTGTAAGATGTGAATACAGTAGAAGGAGGATGAAAACCAAGAAGCAGTGAAAAGAGGAAGATCACACATGCTGTTAGAGGAAGAACTGAGGTTTAGAAAATAGTTTGAGCCCATTATTTCACTTAGGTTTTTGTTTTCCTGTACTGTAATTAGAATTGTCTGATCATAGTTTCATGATAAAGAACAACCCCTCAAGACCCGACTCTTGGTGGCTGGGAAGAAATGCAACAAAAAGCTGTAGAAGTGGAATAAAGCAGACACTTTTCTAAGATGTAAGGCATGTTCATGACTCACAAAAAAGTTTCAATTTAATGACAAGGTACAAAGAAAATGGAGGCTCAAATTCATGCTGAAATTACAATTGTAGCACCTCATGAAAGGCAGAGGAAATCTATTAAAATTTTGACCTGCAAGTTTTTATTTGCAGCTGCCCGACCCTCACCTGGTGGTGTGTTCACACAGTTTGTGATGAACAAAGCTGGAGCGCTACAACAGAAGATTCCTGGAGCGAGCACGCGCCAGCCTCTTTCAGGGCCACAGAAGTTCAGTGTCAAGCCTACACCAATAATGGTTGTTGCTCCCGTGGTTCCCTCAAGGCCATCTCCAGCTCAATGCACAGTCTCTCCTGGGGTCACTACAGCCACCACCATTTCTCCAGTTACTGTGGAAAGTACCAGTGTGTCAGCATCAACTGTGACTACTCCTACCCAAACGAGAGCTAATGAACTTGCCTGCTCTCCTCCTGCAAATACAGTTACAGCTGCTCCTGCAACACCTGGAATCAACACCTGTACTATTCCTTCATCCACAACTGCCACTGTGAACGTAACAAAAGCAACAGGGATTGTTGCACCAGTAGCAACCACATCATCCCCTAAAACCGTAGTAACACCACCAACTGTTACATGTCCTGTTGTCACAACATCCACTTCTACAGTTGTACTAACAACTGCAACAGCTACAGCTACATCTGTGGTGACCACACCAACTTCCTCTGCTGGCTCTGTTCCAATTATGCTATCAGGAGTTAATTCAAGTCCTTCACTAAACCCAAAAAGAGGTAAGGCTTAGGTGCTTTGGGCTATTACTGCAAATACTTCCTTTTTTTTTTTTTTTTTTAATTCTGCCTCCTTCATAGCTGGAATACAGTCTGCAACTGTAGAACCCAATTTAATTATAGATTCACTTGCCTCACCCTTCTTTCCAAAATAGGGTAAGAAATGTAATCTCAAGTTGCTTGTTTTATTCCAGCCTAAGCCAGTAGAGGAGGAAAAAAAATGCAGCTATCTGGTCAGTGACTGCTATGAAATGAGCTGGAAGTCTCATAACTTCTTGGCCCATAGAAATGTATAGCACAATTATGGCTATGACTGCTAGAATTTTATGGTTGGCATAGAGTGCAAGAATTAGCTATGGAATTACTCTCTCGTCGTTACCGTGGAAGTCTTCTGAGTCATGGTTGAGACATGTCGATGGAACTGCACAAAAAAGACTGTTCTGTTCTGGGCTGGTTGGTTCTATGTGTGTTCTGTGAATAAAGAGAGAAAAAAAATGCATTCAAACAAATTTAAAGAGATCCAGTTGTTTCCAAAATATTTGTGCTTGTTTTTATTAAAGATAAGGTCTGATTTGTAGGCTGTTCTCTTAAGCTGATTTTTATATAATTTTAAAAATGTTTCAGAAGATGCTACTCCACAAGCTGTAAGTAAGACTCCTCAGAAGATGTCTCCTGGAGCAGAGAAACGTGTAGGACCTCGATTGTTGCTGATTCCAGTGCATCAGACATCTCCTGCTTTGCGACCGGTAAACAATGCGCAGGTTGCTCAAAGGCAGAGGATGATCCTTCAGCCTCTCAGGAGCCCTGGTGGTGTGAACCTCTTCAGACATCCTAATGGGCAGATAATTCAGCTTGTTCCTCTGCAGCAGTTTCGAGCTGCAGGTGCCCAGCCTAGTGTGCAGCCAGTGATGTTCCGCAATCCAGGTACAAAGTCCAGCGTTTCTTTCTTGACTTCTACTTTCAGCAGGGGAAGGGAGCATCAGAGACATTTATTACAATGATAATTTCTGTGATGCTCCTCTCCCCTGATGAAAGTAATTGAACAGAGTCTAAGTTGGTTCTGCATGAGTAGTTGAAGAACATAGTGTAATTATTCAGACGTAATGCAACTTAAATACCATGTGTCTAAAGTACAGAAAGTGTAGTTAATAGCTAAGTCACCAAAATTTGTGAGTCCTGTGGACCAAGTAAAAAGGCCTGTATGTATGTTGCAAAGGAGCCACCTACATTGTACTGTCATAACTTAAAAGCAATTCTGTTAATCTGGTGATTCAAAAATAATTCTTGTTGGAGATTTTCTTAAGAAGAATGAGCTGTTATGTGTGCTGCTCTGTTTTTGTTTGGTTTGCAGGTTTGTTAGTGCATTTACAGCAGATGTTCAGATCAAATGTTACACTACAGTACAAAATTGTTGTGTTTTTTTTTTCTTCCTTGGTGCGAGAAGAAAAATAAGTTCGATTTTCAGGTGTTTCTCTAGTGCATACTTGAAAATAAGGTTGGAAGAGTTAGAAATTGCAGGTATCTGAGAGAAAATAGGCAGAATGCTTGTTGAGCATACTGTTCTATATGTATTTGTAAATAAAACATGTTTATAAGCAAAATATACTTTAAATGCATATTTACTTTCCAGTAGGATTTTTCTTCTGTTCTCCCTTTATAAAGAAGCATCTTGAGGGGAGGGAGGCAGAGTCATGTTGAAAAGAGAGGCGAGAACAAGCACAGTAGATGACAGAACTGGGGAGAAGAGAAAATAATCCTGGGCCTTAGTTGAGGTTTGAGCATGAGGTGTAATAAAGAATCTGTCAGAAAGTTCATTGAATTCCTTTCTGGTTTGGGCCTTTTGCTGTACAAGAGAAACTAGTTGCCAGTGGTGGTATTTTTCCTCCTTGTTTTACAGAGTTCTGAAACACTACGGAAGAGTTTATTAAGGCAAAAAAGACCGTGGTATAATTGTGTAATCTTGTCATAGTTTTTCTCTGTGGAAGTCTTTTTGGGGGGTGGGGGGGGAGGACTTTTAAATTAAATATTCTTTTCTCACCTTTTTTGTCAAAATCCCCATTTGCCGTTTTTCCAATAAATGGGAAAGTAAAATGCAGAGGACTTTAACTAAATGCAATGCCTTTTTTGATTAAAAAGCTTAATGTTAGAACTTACCATTAAATGTGCTAGTTTTAGAGTAGCCACCTCATGTATTTTATTGGGGTGTTCCATATAAAAATTCAACAGTTTATATGTCTTTATGCAGTACCAGCTCTTTTCACTGAGAACTTTTGGTCAAATACCTGATTACATCGTGATCCTTGAGAATGCTGGCTACTACAGCATCAAATACTAAAACTTAAAAAAAAAAAACCCAACAAATTTTTTTTTTTTCTTTGAGGAAGTATTAGTTGACGTTTTGTTTTCTTCACAGGATCTGTTGTAGGAATCCGGTTACCTGCACCTTCTAAGCCTTCTGAGTCACCTGTGTCTCCTACTTCCTCTGTGTCTTCCGCATCTCCTGCTGCAAATTCAGCTGTACAAACTGCAGTACCCAAATTATCCCCCACATCTAACCTAGCCACTCAAGCATCTTCTCTTCTTCCTTCAGTAACAAGTTTTGTGTCACAGGCAGGTACTCTGACTCTGAGGATCTCTCCTCCCGCTGCTAGCAGCGTGACAAATCAAGCAGCCTCTGAGTCGAAAATTACCTGCAGCTCAGGTGGTCTGCCAGCTACCACTGCTAATCTCATACCTTTACAATCCGGTAGTTTTGCTTTACTTCAGCTCCCAGGACAGAAGACGGTGCCAAACTCCATTCTTCACCATTTTGCATCTCTTCAGATGAAGAAGGATTACAGGAAAATATGTAAGAAGGAGGACTCGAGTGCTGCTCAGCAGAAGGAGAGTGGGAAGGCTTCACGCTCAGATGATGTTGAAGTTATAGAGTCTGAGGTTGCACTATTAGATAAGAAACAAGAAGAAAATGAGTTGTCAGTTAACCAGTCAAATAATGTTGAAGAGTTAGCAGCTGACACAATCACTCCTGATAGAAATTCCACTCCATTAGAGATGGTGGAGAAGGACTCAAAGGTGCTAGAGAGTTCTTGTGATGATAGCTCTTCTTCTCAGCATGATGTTTCTACAGATATCATATCATCTGATCATTCATACATCAGTGAGAAGCCAAATGATGAGGAAGAAAAAGGGGCCTCTGAGGAGAAAGAGGACTTTGTCATTTCTGAAACTGTAGTGGAGGCTGTTTCAGCCAACTCCAAAACTGTTTGTGGGTTGTCAGATCAGTCTCTAGTTGTTCCTCTGGATAATGCACATCCTCAGAGTCTTGAGAATCAGGAGACTGCACAGTTGAAGAACCGCGGGAAGGAGCAAATACATGCTGAACAGGAAGAGAAACCAGTAAAAGAGCAGGAAGGAGATGTGCAGACACAGATGAAGGAGGACAACAAGGCAGGTTCTGGGTCATCACAGAGTCAACAAGAGCAAGATACACAGCTGGAGAACAAGAAGGAACAGAGAGGGACTGAACTGTCTCAGAGCAAACAAGAATGCCAGGGTGATGCCATGCAGCCAGATATGGAAAGGAAGGAGTACAAGGGCTCTACAGAAGCAGAAAGCATAAGAGAGAAAAAAGGAATTAAGTCTGAAATTAGTTCTGCAAGAGAGCAGGATAATGCTTCAGGTGAAAAGCATACAGTCAATACCAGGGAAGGCAAAGCAAACGTAGCTAGGCAGGAACGCAATAACAACAAAGAACAAGATGCTTTTGATTCTCAGGAAGAAATGAAAACAGGTCATGAGATTGTAACACATGTCAACAGTTCTTGGAGCAAAATATCTAGCATTGTACCCACTTTAGAAAATAAAAGTGAGGCGGATAACAAAGCTGATACATCTGAGAAGAGGGACTTCCTGACACCAGAACAGAGGGCACAGGAACCCAGGCATCACAAAAAGGGTTACATGCCCACTATTGATATAACTGCTGATGATATGGAAGAGGAAGAAGAGGAAGATGATGAGGAGGATGAAGAGGATGAAAAAACTGATGATTCTGCTGATGAGATGCTGGATGGTGCTTCTGACTTCCCAAGTGAAGATGAAGTAGATATTGAAAAAGTGGTAAGCATTTAACTATTTATGAAGGTTTTTTTTTTGGTTGGTATGGTTTGTGGTTTTTTTTTTTTTTTAAATTGACCCAACTAACCTGTTGCAACCTATGGATTTGAAAGGTAGTATGATACTTGTGTTCTGGACTTTAGTTTCCTTAAATCTAGATCGAGGTTCCAAGTGGAAATGTCTCTTATTTCTTCATAGTTGCATGATTTTTTATAGGTAGCATTGTAGTGGCCTTTTAGAAATTGTCCATTTTTCAGATAACAGGAGTATAATGAGCAAGCTGTAACAGAACCGTTGCATGTTGTCTTCCTCCGGTATTTACTCAAGCAACTTGGTTCCTTGTAATATGACTTAGGATCCTAAAATGTAGTAGCCAGTCTGTCACTTTAAACTGTTTCCTTCTACTTAATTTTTGTAGCCCTTAGTCAACATTTATTTCTGGAAGGGATGTTTGAATCACTCCTTAAATCTCCTAAAAAATCTCTCTTGAAATTTAGTAATAAATTTAAGTAGTGTGTGAAGACTGTCATTCCATATTTGACAGAAAACAGATTGCTCCAGAAGTCACAGAAAAAGGGTAAAACACTGTGGTTAGTATAGTTAAGATATATTTAGATTTTAATGCTCATAGAATTTCCATCAAATTTCACACACACAAAAAAAAAATCCACAGGTAACTCCTTGATGTATTTTCTATATATCATATGTGACTTAAACAGTGCATTGTTACTTAAATTTTAAGTTGGGGTTTTGCGAGTCAGTCCAATGGACATAAGAAATAAGGTAGCCGTTTCTTGGGATGAGATAAAAGTGGAAAGGGAAAGGTTAAAGCGGAGAAGAATTGAAGAACAAACAAATTAACAGTAGGAGAAATCACGTTAGTATCTTCAGGAATTTGAAAGCATATAGTTCTTTTAGCCCTTTTGTGTTAATGTAGTCCTCTTGCAGTTGAAAACCAAATTAGACTTTTTTTTCTTCTGTCTCCAGAGTAACTTAACTGCTAAGTCAGCAACTCTAGCTTTTAGAGAATCTGTTTAACTTCCAGAAAAATTGACTAATCACTTCATATTCCAGCTTGCTATTCTTAGGCAAGATGATAGCATCTCAGCTGCATGAAGGTGAGGAAACTGAAAGCAGATGTGATTTTTGGAAGTTCTTTCAAGCTGAAAACTGAGCTGTTGCTGTCTTCTCTTGAGTAGGACAGTGACAGTTTGATAACTCCTGTATCATTCACTAACTTCAGCAGACTTATCATCAAACTTTGAGAACCATGGTTAATTTGTGCCTGATGCCCAATAAACTTTCCAGACAAGCTAGTCTTGGGAATCTGTTGGTAAGCCAACAGATGTCTTAAGTCACAGAGTAACCTGTTATCAGAATTGATGTTTTAAACATGTGGTTGGTTTGTTTTCTTTTTTTTGTCCTGCAAAAGGATGATGAAACAAAAAAAAAATTATCAGAGATTATAAGAAATGTTTGTTTTGGAAGAAACTTACTATGCAGGTTTCGACTCATACGGTTTGGTAAGCCATATAAGGGTATGTCTTCACCATAAGCTCACATGAACTTTAGTAAGCTAGCTTTGGTTCTAGAGCAGTAAAGCTGAGGAATGAGGTCTCAGAGGTCTGAAATTTGGGTGAGCTCTTGGTTTGTTAGTCTGTGCTGCCTGCAGGTTAAGTTAGCATGTCAATGCCTAATGGAGAATTCTGTTTTAAATCTAAATATTTAAGTCTCTGTTGTTTTTCACTAGGATGTACTCTTTTTATCTGTGTAGTGCTTCCAAGACAGGCTGCACTGGTACTGTTTGTCAGTCTGGATGAAATCAGATCATATAAACAGACTACTAGATGATGTTTATCTGTTTCATTGAGCTAGTGGAAACATAGAAGCAAAGTGTACATGCATGTCCACTAATACTTTTGTTTAGTGGAAATACTAATGACAGCTCTTTCGCTACTAGTTTGGAATATGGACTGGGTTTAGTTACTCAGGAAATAGCCATTAAAAACCCCAGAAAACTCCAGTGAGAGTCAGAATGATTGCTACTTACCTGTAGTAGCTATTACTGTTTCTCTTTTAGTACATTTCCCCACACTGGTTCTTATTGCAGTAATGACTTCATTGTTCTTAATTTTGCGTATCGATGCTCCTCACATTACCTTCTTATCTTGTGCTAACTTTGCGTACTTAAGAGACTCTTGTAGACCCCTCCTCTACTCTACAAAAAGAGAGAAGCTTCCTAAGATGGTGTCTTTGCCCCTTTTGCATTTCCTACCCTGAATTGCATCAACAGAAACTTAGGAGGGTTGACCGTCTTGGGTTTGGTGATATGAATAAAACCTAAAAATATAAACCTTAAAATATAAGCAAACTAATCAATATCAGGACCTGTTCTCTGCAAAAATTCAAGTGCAGTGGTCTGGGACATTGTGTTAAACTGTTGATCTCCAAGGCATGATGATTGCACACAAAATTCCTGTTGAGGATGACTTCTTGGCCCTGGGCTAAGTCACAGACTGTGTCTGTGAATTGTTCACATGAGTGCTTGTTGGCTTAAGCCAAAACCATGCTAGGGATTGTTCTAGTATTTTAATGCTACAGATAGAGTCCCATGGTCCTGTTTAACTTATAGTCTAAACATAGCTTCTGTGTCTGGCAAGTTACTTTAAATGCTGTTAATGCATGTTTTTCAATTGTTCTTTTTCTGAGCTGAACATTAAAGTGATAAGGAATTATTACAATATTGTAAGCTTAATAAAATGTGCAAGTGACATGTTTTGTGGATGAATTAAGTTCTAACAATTGCTCGTATGTTCTGAGCTGTTGGTATGGTCCATGTGTGAAATCTGCCAGACTTTGTAGCATAGAAGGCAGATCCAGAATGAGGCATTTGCTTGGGTAATGCCTAACAACATCCGTTGCTATCTACCCTCCTTCTTTCTCAGCACTTTCAGTGAGGACGCTCTGCCGTCAGGCAGTTTGCTCTTCAGGAACCAGCAATAGGGGTATGGGCTGCCAGGAACAGACAGATAGAAGAGGGTGCTTAGAAACAGGCATTGCGATGCAGAGAGGGAAAATGCTGAATTTCTGTAGCAACTTCAGAACTTCTGTTGTAGTGTGGGATTGCTCCTTTTGTGTCTCCATTCCTTAAGGTATTTTTCTCTTACAAGCTCAAAGGCAATTAGAAGTTTCGTAACTACAGGACCTGTGGAAAGACTGATGCTAGAAAGGTAGGGCTTCCACAAGCATTTTAAAAGTTTTGCACCCTGACAAGAAGTCATGCTATGTTATAAATAGGGTTCAGCCTATGATGGGTTGGCAGTACTTACATAGGAATAGCTGTTCTTATGGCAGAACCTCAGCGGAATTTACTTCTGATGATCTTCACAATTGTGATGTTTTTCCCATTAGGAAGTCAGAGGTAGAGAAGAAAGATTTACCATCTGAAGCATTTTCCCTTTGTTGTTAGATGCAAGAATGAAAAAAGTAATGGTTTTTATTTTACGTATGTCCACAATCAGGATTTGTAAAATTAAAGATGTGAAGTTTTTGGTGGGCGGTGGAGAGTTTTTACTTCTGGTTTGTTCGCTGTCTTGCATGAAAAAGATGCCACATCTTGGGATTTGAATACCATTTTTTGAGTACGATAGCATGTAGAAGGTTCCACCATGAGAACAGCTCTAGCTGGGTAATTACTATCAACCCTTTGGTTAGCCCGGTATAACTTGTCAGCACTCAAAAGCTTTACCATGATAGTGTTTCTACAGTAAGCTAATTTCCTGTGGTGTTTTTCTCCTCACTCTGTGGATTACAGCATCTTTTGAACTACTCTGCATGTGCCCCTTCCCTGCAGTGTAATGATGTCCAACAGTAGTTCAGACTAGAGTAGTTCTTCCCACTGAAGAAAAACAGTATGTATCTCTTGCATGTAGAATCATAGCAACAATACTGTATGAAATGGAAGAGCTAGAGAAAATATCAGGAGGCTTCCAGCATCAAGGAGGTTTTATGGATGACTCAGGAGAGCAGGCAAGGATGAGAAGTGCTCTATGTGTAATGAAATACAACTGTGCTGTCATGAAATGTGACCTGTTAAAATTGCGTAACCCTGTACCTCTTGCACATGTAATATTTTCAACATAATGGTATGTATCTATTCAGTAGTTTTGTAATTTAAATAGTATCTTTGTTTGAATAATTTTTGTTCAGACAGGTTTTTTTTTTTCCGCTGGCTTTGTGATGCTTTTCCTTCTCTCATCAGGCCCTGGGGAAGATTAAAAAAAAAGCTGTGGAAGCAGCTATGCTGCATGTTTACATCACCTGTTGTAGCTCAACAGAAGGTCTGCGTCTGGGGAGATGGTGTAATTTTGATATCTTCCAACTTCTTTTCTTTTTCTTTGCCATCCCTCCACTCTTACCAGTTAGTAGACGTTTTAGTTTCAGATTCAAGCTTACATTCTTCACAGGTGAGGAATTCTTGGAATTTCAGCACTCTGGGTCCTCTAGCTCATCCTCTAGTTCACTCTGTGAACCCTGGCATAGCAATTAAGGACTTCTAGAGAATTTGGAAATCTTCAGTTGTGCTTTTGATTTTCCTGCCTTTCTGTGACCTTGTGCAAATGGGTTAGTCTCTGCTTTTCAATGGGGAAGCTACAGAATTGACTTAAAGACAGCTTGGGTGCATCTGTCTCAAGAACAAAATGACTTGATAAAAAAGATGTATCTGAAAAGTTGCTCCTCATTAAAACTGGATCTTGACCAAGTCTGTAACAAGTAAAGCAAGTGTGAGGAGGAGTTGTTGAATAAATGCTGGTTGTTTGCATAAGTGCTATTCTTCAAGTGTGATTTTATATAGTAGAATGCAAGATTTCTTAAGTTTCTGTAAGGATACAGAGCCACTTGACAGGAAACAAAGCTGCATACTGTTCACAAGCAGTGTTTGAAAGCTGTTGAAATACCTATACTGAAGTGCAATGTAGTCTTAAGTTGGTCACAGTTTCAGTAGCCCCTGCATACGTGTTCTGGATCTAGACTGCAGGCAGTATTTTGTTGGACCTCACCAAGGTCCCAGGGATGTGGTGCCTCCTGCTGTCTTGGGGAGCAGTGGTGACATGTAGCTCCTAATCAGCCTGTCAAGTTCAGAGTGATGCACTGCTTCCTTGGTAAAGACAGTCCATTTTCTCCGTGCTCTGCCTGGTCCCAGTGCTAACAAGTCTTGCTTTGCGGGAGAATATTAACAAGATGGAATAAATAAGGATTTTACAGGCTTTTACGCACAGAGAGAAACAGTATTTCCTCAAGTTCCTGCCCGTACCAGTACCATACTTTCAAAGTTGGATGGGAATTTGTTTTACCTCCACGCTGCTCTTCATACTCCTAACAAGAACTGTCATGGCATAACACAGATTCATAGCTGCTCTGAAGGAAAGCTGCAAGAAACTCCAGAAGTTAATAGTAGTAGAATAATTTATGTATGTCCTTTCCAAATACAGAACTGACCAGAGATGAGAGCTGCTTTCCTGGGCAGAGAAGAATGGTGTCTTTAAAGTCAGCACATGTTAAAAATATCTTTAAAGAAAGAGTGAGATTGTTCTCTAAGGCTAGTAATTTCTCATCTGAGGTCATTCTCCTTGCTCTTCTCTTTTGTTTTTCAAAAGACATGACTTTTTACAAGCATAGAGATAGTAGGTAACATGGGAGTGTGCATAGCAACTTGCAGAAGTACGGATACTTTTCTGTTCAGATCTAGCAGCTATAGCTGATAACCCGAGCTTCACTTTTCTTCGTTTCAGTAGTAGTATCTCGATACTTCATAGTACAGGAAGAGGGGCGTCAGCTTCTCTGAAAGTGAGTAGTTTGGAAGCGTATACCTCTTCCTACACAGAATCTATACTACCAACACTTTGTAGGACCCCTCATGCTGTGAATGGAAGGTGATGGAAGACTTGGGAGTATGTGAGAGTGGTTTTACAAGGGGAGGATGCTGCACGGTTTTATTCTTAAAAAACTGGAAGATTCTACCGGCAGTATTGCATATCTCTGTGTATGTATTTAGATACTAAAATATATGTACTATATACACACACTTTTTTATATATATGTATGCTGTTTTTCATATATGTATATGTGCACATTCACTTACTATATGCTTTACTAAAGGCTACATCACTACAGAGTCTACACTGCTGTACTTCACAAAGGTTATATGCCCAGTGTAACCTTTGGTAAAGGAGGGCAAGCTTGCTTAATTTTTCACACGGATTCTGTTTTCAGTTTTCTGTAGCCTTGATCACACAGCCATGGGAGATGATGTATTTCACAGGGTTTAAAAAATATTGATCATTTTCTCTGGCAGCATGATTCACAATGGTGGTCAATCTGTAGTGTCAGTAACTAAGGTGGCAATTTTTACGTTGTTGTTTGAATTTGAGAGAGCTGTTGTGGTTCAACCTGGCAGGCAGCTAAACACCACACAGCCATTTACTCCCTCCCTGCAGTGGGATGGGGGAGAGAATTGGAGGGGAGTGGGTGGGTGAATCTGTGGGTTGAGATAAAGACAGTTTAATAGGACAGAAAGAGAAGGGAAAGTAATAATAATGATACAAGAATAGACAAAATAAGTGATGTACAATGCAGCTGCTCACCACCTGCTGAGTGATGCCCAGCCAGTTCCTGAGCAGCAGCCCTTGGCCAGCTTTCCCCCTAGTTTATATATTGAGCATGATGTCATGTGGTATGGAATACCCCTTTGGCCAGTTGGGGTCAGCTGTCCCAGCTGCTTGTGCCCCCCCAGCCTCCTTGCTGTCAGGGCAGTATGAGAAGCTGAAAAGTCCTTGACTTGTTGCTGAGCAGCGTTTACACTAAGTAAAACATCAGTGTGTTATCAACATTAACCTCATCCTAAAACCAAAACTACTACTAGAAAGAAAATTAACTCTATCCCAGCTGAATCCAGGACAGTAGCCTTGCCACAAGTTGCTGGTTTCAGGCTTGTGTTTGTCGTCTTTTTTTGGTTTAGAAAAGGTTGTGTTTAGTCAGTATGAAGAAGCCAAATATTATACCAAACATTAGGTTATTAGAGATCTTGCTTCCCTGTCAAAAAGGATATTGTCAGCTAAGATTTACCATCTGGTTATAAATTGAGCCCCTTTTAAACTAACACAGCTGCAGATTTCACAGGTGTAAATTTCATGACTGATGATTGGAAATGTGCATCCTTAAGCACTTCTTAGTTATACTTGTGTGGTAATTTAGGCTGCTGTTGTTTGTTTTTGATATAGTGCTGTGTATAGCCTAATCTGTGGTCATCTGAGGAAGTGCAACGCTTTCTCTTTTCTAATCAGTTCCTTAAAACAGTATGAGTGGCAGATAACTTCATATAATCAGTACCATGAAAAGCATTTATTAGAGGTCACTTACTGATCCAGTATTGCACATTGGTGTTTTTTTTTTTTCCTGTTCTGCACTTAGTGTTTTTTGTGATTAACTGTTTGCATCAATTTCAGGTAGGTATTCAGTTCAGAGAAGAAGGAGATTGCAGCTCCTCAAAAAGAAAGAAAAGAAGGACAAAGAGAAGGAAGGAAAGACAGAAGAGAAGAATAGGAGGAGGACGAGATTGGGTTAGTTCAGGGAACTGGTTGAAATAAGAGTACAGAATGGAAGTATAATTACATTTTCTTACTTAAGGAGGAGAAAGAGTTCTGCATTCTGTAAGCAGACCAAAGATTATAATATAAAAAAACTTCAATAAAAACTGAGATAAAAAAAATTGCTTGAATAAGGTTTGTTTTGTTTGGGGGGAGGGGGAGAATCACCTGATACTACAAATGGCCACAAGATTGTAATGAGATTGACATTAACTCCTGTAGTTGCCACAGCACTGCAGTTGTTCTCTATCTCTGTCTTCACAGATGGTAGCAAGTTTTCTTGGTCAGGCAAGCATGGAGAAAAAGTACTCTTCAGAATATCGTAAATATTTAAAATAATTATTGGGCAGCGTTTTGGAAAGAGCCAAAATCATACCCTTCATCATGTAAGCAGTTTACTGTATGACCCAAAGAAGCCTGCTGTATGATGTTCTGACTGTTGCTATCTTAGGTATGACAGACCATTACCAAGGTGATAACTATCTTGACTCTTGTCAAAAACATGTTAGTTAGCAAGAGTCTACAGTAATAGGTTGTAAAGGCAGTTTAATCTTACTTGAAAATGGAGGCAGGAAAGCTCTGCCTTGTGAAAAGCTTTTTATCTTGCCCGTAGTAAAAGCATAAATGGCAAAGATGGGTTTTGCCCTTACCACAGTTCATTTTGCAGAGTTGCTAGTGGGAGGAATTCCTTGAGGTGACAGTTAAAATAACCACCTGCTTAGTACTGTTTATTGGCCAGTGTAGCTGGAGATGTTGATTCTTTAATGGTTCGTAATGTTATAATGTAATATCTTTTGAGACTGAAGTGAAACTGTTTGGCCTGAGCTCTATTGCTAAGTAGATACTCATTTTAAAAAACAAAACAAAAACTGTTCCAGGATGCGTGTGAATACAGTGAGGATGACGAGCAGGTGGACATTGAGACCGTGGAGGAGCTTTCAGAGAAGATTAACATTGCCCGTCTGAAGGCCACAGCTGCTAATATCCGACCTTCCAAACAGAAGTAAGCATCCTTGGAGAGCACTACAGTTTTGCATTTTATTGATGAGCTGGAGTTGAATGAACCCATTAAACAGAAGGTTTAATGTGATGGTAAGGTAAAGTAAGGCTTGTGTCAGGTCTTCCTGAGCACTGGTGCTTCCCAGTGTCTGTGAGGACGGGGCTGTCAGAGCTAAGAGTAGATTCGAGTGTCTTAGCCTTTTTTTTTTTCCCCTTTTAATTAATTTGTTCATGGCGATGTGTATCTTGTAATGTAAAATTATTATGAGTTAATCGCCTCCCTTCCTGCAATCTGAATACGAGCAGGATCGTCTTGGTTTTAAATGTGATTTTGCAAGCTATGTTTATTCTTGCTGGTGGACTTGTTATTTTTAGGCAGGAGCAGTCATTGGCTTAATCCCTGATTCTGTAAATGAAAGCTTTGTCTTTGGGACCATTGCCCCAGCAAAGAAAGTGTTTTCTTATTTACATATAGTCTGCCATGGTTGGATAGCTTGGCTTTTTTTGTTGTTGTTTTGTTTTTGTTTGCTTGTTTGTTTTTGTTATTGTTGCTGCTCTTGCATTTATAATGACAAAAAGACATGGCTTGAGGTATCTAAAGCTGCTCATGGCTATTTCTCAGTTGCATCAAACAAGAGAATGGGGAATGTTGCATCCTTAGTTCTTTTTGTTTGAAGAATTTTTTGTAGAAACTTTGAAAAATCTGATTGGTGATATTATATACCTCCCAGATAGTTCCTGTTTTTTATCTTAAAAGATACAAGCTCAACTTTTATCCTTAGGTGTTGACTTTGCTATAAATTGTGAAGATCTTTCAGTGAGAGAGAAAGAGATGTCATGTTTTGTAAAAAAATAACTCTTTCAAATGTGTATGGTTCTTTGTTTTCTTGAAGCTCTTGAGATATGAGGAAGCTGTTATTATAAATTTGGATAGTAATAAATGCGAGGATTTTGGTTGGTTATTCTTGGTGTGGGAGGGATTGCTCTGCCATCTGTATTGAATCTGTGTTTTTTTAAAAACAACCAAAAGGTAATAAAAAAAAAGTTCCTGTAGCTAACAGTCATAGGCTGAATTTTTTCTCTTTGGCACATAGTGAAATAGTTTGTCTTGTACTATGGGATAATTTTACAGCTTTCAGAACAGCTGAATTTTTTCCAGGATGATGGCATTGGAGATAAGAGTTCACTTTCCTGAGAAAGCTCAACAGTATCCTGCTTTCATGTAGCTATACAAGGAAGAGTTAATTTCAAGGGATAAAAATGAGCAATTTGAGGCTGTTGGAATGTAGTTAATGAGGATAGAGTGCATGAGATGAGTAGCGTTGGGAAAAACTTTTTACCTTTCTTCCAGATACCATGCTCGTAAATCTTCGGATGAAAAATTATCAGAAAAACCTACGAAGGTATATGTTTGCTCTCCTCTTTCCTTTTGGTATCACACCTCCATTTTAAAGATAAACTTTCATCTCAAGTACAACTCTTAATGCAATTTATCTACCTTCCATATATTTATGATTAAATGCGAGAAGTCAAATGTGAATATGGGGTGGAAGGGGCTCAGTCCAAATCTCATTAAATAAAAAGGACTGCTACTGGCATCCGTGGGTTTCAGGTTCAGCTTTATGTACGGGAGGAATATCTGCCTTTTATTAGTAAGTTTGCTTAGATTTTGTGTTCTTGGCATAAATCATTTTTACAGCACCCATAATGTAACAACTGAGAAATGTTTTCATGTGTCGAAGAAGACAGTATGTAGGATTATATAGGCACAGCACTGCATGAAGGATTTCTGAAAACTAGTTCAAATAACATGTGCTTAGGCAAGTTAAAGATAATGCAGAATCCTTACAAACCAAAACTCATTGCAATCCTTCTGAAGTTTATGCTGTACTTTAGGGTGGCTTTCAAGCCAGTTCTGTTAACTGTCCATGACAACTATCTTGTGATGTACTTGATGTCAGGTCTACAGCTACCTGCTGGGGTGGGGTGGGACTTTGAGGTGGGGTGGGAGCCAGGTGTATGTCTTACACATAGAGCAGACTGGTATGTATGCTTTTGCCTGAGATGGAGATGGGTTGCAGGATGCTCTGCCTGCCTCGCCTTCTCCATGTATTCTTCTCTCTGCCCATGAAGTTACAGCATGAGGCCCTTCCTTGAAAGGAACCTAATGCCCAACACAAGTTGCAGCCTTAGTCTGCTCAGTCCAGTGTAAAATGGATGTCAAGAGCCAGGTTTCAGGAGACAGTCTTCAGATTCCTCCTAAGGCCAGCAGGCTCAGAAATAGTATCACTGGACTTGAGGAGTCTTTCCACTGATTCACTGGGGTTTGGAGCAGACCTAAAATGATGTAAAAAACACGTTAATGCTACTTATTAAGTATTACCTCATCATGAAATAAATAGCATAATTGTGCAAAACCTGTAAGAGTAATGATGAAATAACAAACCTTCAAATCTGTAGAGGTTAGTAATTACGCCTATTGCCTGTCAATCTTTTTGGAAACTTAAGCAAATTCAAAATCAGAGCCTGTCTTTGACACTTTCTGTTTCTTGGTAGATGTCTAGGGTGATAAGTTTCAATGCTGTCTTTCGCATTTTTACCTACAATGTCTCTTTCTCTTGGCCCCAACCCATATGTACACATGAAACAAAATAGAAATCAAACTGGTTTAACTCCAAGGAAAAATTAAATTTGATATATGTGATGCGGTTGTTTCATTCATTAGTAGACTTTTTTGACAAGCAAACAACAAAAAAAAATTAGGCTCAAACATGCGTGATTTTGCTGTAATCCCGTGGTTTACCTAAGTAGCCTTGTATTGCAAAAAATAAAAGCTTATGGATAGAAGGGACTGCTCATGATCTTTTCCTTTAGGGTTGATATGATTATTGGTCAGCATTTCATGCTTATTGCGTGTGCTTCTGACACTGAACTTTCATGAAGACATAATAAGAGACTAGCATGACCTGAAATCTTCAGATGTCTGTAGAAACCTTGTAAATCAGGCATGCCTTTGAACATTATTTGCCATTACATTACTTTTTTTATTTAAACTGGTCAATATGGTTACTTCTCCAGCAGAAACCTCAATTCTGGAACAGAAAGCTGAAGACTGAGGCAGAAGCCTTTGCTCATTACCGCCAGACACATACAGCAAATGAACGCCGGCGACGTAATGAAATGAGAGATCTTTTTGAAAAGCTGAAGAGAACTCTGGGGTTACACAACGTTCCCAAGGTCTCCAAATGCTACATTCTCAAGCAAGTAAGTATTTTGAAGCCTAAGTGAGGAGGAGAATCATTTAATCTGGACAGAGTAATTAAGCTAGTATGAACTGTTCGAAGTCCCAGTGATATTGTGGATAGAGAGCTTGTGTCACCTTTACGGGACTCCTTAGAATAAAACTATCTGAAAGAATCTGTATTCCTAAAAGCTTAATCTTGATGACACAGATGCATGTTTTCAGATTAGCTCTCTCGTTGCTGTGTTCTTTGTTAATTAAACTATCAACGGTTATGTCTTATTCCTTAGTGGTATACATCAGCCAATTTTGAAATACATTGAAAACTTACTTTTTTAATGCAGGAAAAGATAGCATTTCATTAAGTATTATAATGACATTAAAAACTTAATTGCAAAGATATAAATGACAGGAAACAAAGCATAAGTTGTAGATACGTAATTATGCTTATCAGCTATACCTTGAAATTGTGCGATAAAAGTTTGGTTTTTTCTTTAAAATAGGTGAACTTTGGAGGAAAAATGAACAAGATAGATGTTTTTGCAGCTTGCATTTAGGGAAAGCTGACATTACATGGTACTGCACATGCTTTTTCTGAGTCCTAGTTTCTCAAGATGATGAAAGCGTTCAAATTTTATAAAAGTTTCTGGGAAGGAAAATTATTGTGTATCATTGGTTTATAAATCAGTTCCCTGACACTTTTCTAGGCCTATGAAGAAATCCAAGGATTGACTGATCAGGCAGATAAACTTATTGGACAGAAGAACTTACTGACACGCAAACAGGATGTTTTGATTAGAAAAGTATCTACGCTTTCAGGTGAGACTGTTTTTGGATACAGACTAGCTAGAATAATGAAAGAAAAGGCTTTTAAGAGTTGGAAGTGAGTCGAGTAATCCTCTGTGGATCCAGGTGAGTCATTAGTTCACATAAAATTTAGACTCTTGATGCCAAACGAAGACCTGCTAAGCTCTGACTCAGTAATACACTCATCATGCTGATAAGAACTGCTTTTATTTTCCTTTATATGCCTAAAGGAAGTCTACAATGATCTCTGTGCTGTAAGCCACAGGCTTGGGTTCCTGTGCATTGAGTATGCCTCAGCGTGTGTGTGTCAGGGGGAAAGTCACTTCATTCTGTTATTGGTCACTTCCTGAAACTGCTTTTCTGCTCAGTGTTTCACAAGTATGCATAGCTGTCTTTGACCAAAACCTCTGACTCTTTTGGTCAACTTTGCAAATAACTATCCTTGTATTGCTTTTCTGAGAACTTGTGCAAGTAGTGTCTAGAAGGCAGCAGCTCTGGCTGTAGAACAAAATCGCAGTGTATTCTGAGCTGCTACTCATCTAGGCATTTCAAGACAAAACCCTGTTGCATTTATTGTGTCTTGTCTCATTTGGATGTGTAGGAAAGCTGTGACACATGTCCAGCCAGTACCAAAATGTGTGTGAGCAAATAAAACCTTAAATTATTCTTGCAATATTCTTACTGTCTGGGAATAAAAACAGGAGACTACCTGTAAAGTAGAAATGAAAGATACTTAAATATTGTGTATTTATGTGAATCAATTCATGTATATTTAAGGTACTTGGTTAAAACAAATAAATACTAAAAAGTGTTTTAGTTAACCCTCATCTTAATTCAGAAATGTATGATAGCCCTTTTGGGCAGGGAATGAAAGCAAATAACTTCATAAAGTAGTTTTCTGATCTTTTGCATTCCTGGTGAAGTACCTTAAAACTGATGAGGAAAAACATCCTCTCAGGATAGTTAAATATAGACTTAATTAAAGAGAGACCGTGATGTTAGACCATAAATACTAAGCAGGAAGCAAGCCAGTATAGTTATTTCAACTTTGATCATATTAAATCGTGTGCATCTGCAGAAAACAAACTAGTTATAAAAACTTTGTGTTTGTTCAAGGTTACAACTTGCATGTCAATGGCAAACTGTATGTGAATTTACTTCTAAATGTCGTTTGAGTAACAGGGTCTGTTAGTCCAAGAAGCTTCATACCAGGTAAAGGTAACATTTTGTCTGGTAGTCGTACATTCATCATTAGGAGATATGTGGGTTTCTTTCACAGCTGTGAATATTTTCAAATGGTACTTGTTCAGCAAGAACTAGTGCTTGTCCAGGCTGATTTCCGCTCATCAAAGCTGCAGCTGATAAATTCTAAAATGTATGGATGTTTCTGAAGGGGAAAAAAAAAATCTTGGAATAAATAGGTAATTACTCCCCTCTGTTATTAAATTTGCTATTTACTTTGTGGGATTGGTGGTTGTCTGTTGTAAGGTAGTTGAATGCTGTCAACTTAATGGACTTTTAGCTCTGTCTTCATCTTTTTAGTTTTGGAAAGAGTTTGAAGATGGGTTGACCCTCTGGTAATTTTTCTGTAGGGAAGACAGAAGAGGTTGTCCTGAAGAAGCTCGAATATATTTATGCCAAACAAAAAGCAGTAGAAGCACAAAAAAAGAAGAAACAAGCTGAGCCGGAGGAATCTGTTGTAACCTCAACTGCTAGCACACAGCAAGAAGGATCTTCTGCTCCCTCCAGAGAGCTGACCCAAATGGCTATGACAAATAGAAGAGGCAAGCCATTGATACTCACCAGAAAAGGAGGCCGTGCCACAGGTGGGCTAAAAGCGACGCACCTTTTGCATAAAGGGGAGGCAGACACTGAAGCAGCACCCCATGGGATGGGAAAATTCTAGCCTGCTTATACAGAAAACTTCTTTCTTGAAGGATAATTGGGTACAGGACCTATTTTTTCCAGTAGGTGTGGAAACAATTTGTTTTCAGTAAGGATGAGACCATCAGTACTGAGGTCTTCAGATAAGCATGACTTACGAGTTTCAGAATGAAGGGAAGTAAATGCTTATTAAGTTGCCCTTCGGTCTCATGGAGTTTCACTGCAGTAATTTCTGAGAGTCAAAGGTGGTTGTTTTCCTGCTGACTCAAAACCTGAAGCTTAACCCCCAGAATACTGGAGCTGCTAGAATAGATTCAGTTTTTAAAACATCCAGCTCCAAACAAGCTAGCTCTCAAGGTTGTAGAAGACTTCCTCTTAAATTAAATGGCAGAATCATTAGATACTTGACAATTTTTTTGGAGCTGAGAACTTGTGGAGAAGTAGTTGGCATTTATGAAGATGTTCACACCCTAAAAGTAGTAAGGAACAAAAGAATGGCAGAAGTCCAAACTTTCATGATGGTACCACTAGAATACTCTGTAAGGATTTGGTGATGTTTCTTATTTTAGTAAAAACAAATAGACCATACTTGAAGTGGTCTTGGGCTTATATAAACAACCAATCATTCTGGTTTCCCAAGCCTCATTTTTGTCCAGTGCTGGGGAAGTTTGGCATCAGAATTTGGATGTGGTGAGAGAACTTCCTTTCTTTCTCTGGACTGAACAAGTCCCCTTTATAATTTCAGCGAGACTGCTCTGATACTTGATCAGGATGCCGCTCTGGATAATTAGGATTATGTTACACTGGACAAAAAGATAGCACAGCCTGGTTCTAGCTGTGTAGTTTGAGGCTCCTGGAGCCTGCATAGCTTCTGTAGCAGCTTTCTAATCTAGGACTTGTAAACCTTCTAACTGGAGTTCCTTCCACAACTGTACTTAACACTGGATTGCAGGATATCATTTGCCATCAAGAGTGCTATGCCAGAATAAATTACTGATTTACATATTTCTTTTTTTACAGAGGACACCTCATCCTCTCTTACACTAACTGCTGCAAGCCTAGTGATGACTCCGCAGGGGCAGGTGCTTACACTGAAGAGCCCACTGGTACCAGGGCAGGTGGCAGCTGTTCCGTCCACGCTATTGCAAGCTGAGTTAAAGCCTCGAGCTGTCAGTACTACCATGGCAGCACAGCCAGGTATGATCACGTGAGAACATGTTAATGAAAATCAGTATAATGCTGTTCATAGCAGTGCATAGCTGTTTACAAAGTAACATGTTACTTAATTTTTGCTTTAATTTGGGAGGTTTTTGTTGTTAGCTTTTTGTGGGTTTTTTTTTTTTTACAACTTTACTGACTGAGGTAGAACCTGCTTCTGATAAGAGAGATTTGATTATAAATAACTCAGAATATCAGTTTATCAACCCGTGAGTAAAATCTGTTAAATTTTCATTATTCCCAAATTAGGGAAACATAGGGAAGATTTCTTAATCGCCTAACCAATCCATATTTCTATTTTTTACCACTTTCAGATGGTATTACAGTGTAAAGTCTTGCCTAGAAGTGCAAGGCCCTTATTTTCCAGGCTTGATTGAGTATCTGAAAAGCTCTTGTTTCCACCTCACTCCCCCTTCCCATTTTCTTGGATAAGGTATTGCTTCTGTGATGATTCAGCTGCCAGGATCAACAGTTCCTGTCCAAGTAAAAGGAATCCTTACTAACTCTACCATTCCCATTACACTGTCAACTGTTGCTGGAAACCCAGTGCCCTCAACAGTAGTATCGGCTACAGAGCCCCATTCAGGTAGACTCTTTGTTTTTTATGGATCTTTTTGCTTGCATGCAGGGAACATTACCCATGCAAAAATGAAGCTAAATTGTTTATGAAGTAATGATAGGTATTATTGTTTGGGTATTCAAAGAAAATAGCTGTTAAATGTTTTGAACAGGTTAGGGGGTCCTCTAGGGGATTAGAGATGAGAGCTTTTTAACTTTCCTTCACCTCACTGAGCCTCCTTGCCCTCAGCAAAATGAGAGTAAGTGGGGACTGGAATGTGTCTGTGGTGTAATGCATCCTGCTGTGGAAGCTGCAGTACAAAGTGGTGGGGGGGCTGTTGAAAATCTTTGCCTGTTATATCCAGACTTCTGTGCTGGCACAACCCCTTCCCATACCCTGCCAGCTCTGCTGCCCATTGGAGAGATGATTTTCAAGACTGAGTACTGTACATTGGGTTGAGGCGTGGGGTGGTTCCTGCCAATAGTGTGCTGCTGGCTGGCTGTTGTGTTAAAAGCAAGCCGCTCGCTTTCTGCTTCATTCATAGAATCATAGAGTAGTTTGGGTTGTAAGGGGCCTTTTCAGGCCATCTAGTCCAACCCCCGTGCAATGAGCAGGGACATCTTCAACTAGACCAGGTTGCTCAGAGCCCCGTCCAACCTGACCTGGAATGTTTCCAGGGATGGGGCATCTACCACCTCTCTGGGCAACCTGTGCCAGTGCTTCACCATCCCCAATGTGAAAAAAGTTTTCCTTAGATCTAGCCTAAAACTACCCTCCTTCAGTTTAAAATGATTACCCCATGTCTTGTCGCAACAGGCCCTGCTAAAAAATCTGTCCCCATCTTTCTTATAAGCCCCTTTTAAGTACTGGACGGCTGCAAGAAGGTCTCCCCGGAGCCTTCTCTTCTTCAGGCTGAACAACTCCAACTCTCAGCCTGTCCTCACAGGAGAGGTGCTCCATCCCTCTGGCCATTTTTGTGGCCCTCCTGGACCCGCTCCAACAGGTCCATGTCTTTCCTGTGCTGAGGGCTCCAGAGCTGGATGCAGGACTCCAGGTGGGGTCTCACCAGAGCGGAGTAGAGGGGCAGAATCGTCTCCCTTGACCTGCTGGCCATGCTGCTTTGGATGCAGCGCGGGATACAGTTGGCCTTCTGGGCTGTGAGTGCACATTGCTGGCTCACGTCCAGCTTTTTGTCCACTAGCACCCCCAAGTCCTTCTCAGCAGGGCTGCTCTCAATCCCTTCATTCCTCAGCCTGTATTAATGCTGGGGTTGCCCTGACCGAGGTTCAGGACCCTGCACTTGGCCTTGTTGAACGTCGTGGGGTTCATTGTAGTCATTTGGTCATAATGAAAAAGGAAAGTTCACTTCAGTAGTCACGTAGTCCCTGAAATGCCTCTATGGTATTGCACACAAAACCCGTATTGCAAAATATGAGCATAAAAGTAAAGCATGAGAAAACAGTAAGGGAGAAAATTGTCATTCTGTTTTCCTTGTGCATCACTGTCAAAATTGTAAGCATTACAGTTACTTGCATTGTGCCAGCCTGCTGGAGGAAGGGACTGGGCAAGTGGTTCTGGGATAATAGATGTGGAGCTTGCTCTTTTTCTGCAGGTTGAAAGTTAAACTATTAGTGTTTTAAGGCTTCAGTTGAACAAAATTGTGTAAGCGATTTAAATTGTGAATAGCAGCTTCCTTGAGGAAGACCTGAAAGTAAGCAAGTTATATTTAATTAGGAATTATCTTGCAATTAGCATGGATCCTGATGGATGCTGCTTTTTTTGGTTTTGCAGAAAGCGAAGATTCATTCATGATGCCAAAGATTGTTAATGTAACATCACTGGCTGCTGAGGGAAGCGTGAGTCTAAACCTGAACAAAAACAAAAATTCTAATATAACAACAGCTGCAGGTGCTCACACTTCTGAGAAATCCTTGGTTGTAGCACCCCTTGAAACTAGGAAGAGTGATAACATCCTTTCAGAAGAAAAAGCCAAACCATGTCCTGGAGATGGTGGTGGAGATGGAAGAAATGCCACAGGTCCCACAAAAGTGTTCTCTGAAAATAAAGATGGCTTTCCACAGCTCCGGAATGTATCGTGTACAAAGGAACCTCCAGAGTCCTTCAGCAAAAAGCTTTGCATTGGTGAGTTTGTCGGAAGCCAAGCCAGGAGGAAAGATGGGGATCCCGGAGGGGAAAGATTAAAATCTAAAGAATTGCCATTCCGCAAGCTGCAGATCAAAGACTCCAGGATAGAAATGGAATTGAGGAAAGTAGCATCTGCAATGGAGGAAGCAGAACTGGATGCAAGTGAGTTGCTGAGCAGCATCGAGGAGAGTGATGACACCGATGAAACCCTCACTTCACTGCTCAATGAGATTGCCTTCCTCAATCAGCAGTTGAACGATGATGCTTCAGCTATGTCAGAACTGCCCAATACTCTAAACTCAGAGTTCTCTCATGAAGATGCAGAAGCTCGTCGGGGAACAGCCAGTGATCTCACTGCTGCAGATGGGTCTTCCTTCCAGTTTGGCCATTTGGGAGGTGGTTTTAAAGACCTTTCGGAAGTTCCAGGGAGTGGTGGCTCTATAAGCCCTCTCCTGCTGCACCTGGAAGATGATGACCTTACTGACGGGGACAAGAACTCTGGGGAGCCTTCATCTGAAGCAGATATTTTAAAGATAGTAATAGGTGCTGAAATGAAGGATTCTCTTCCCAATCTGTCTGTAACCAGTGGTGGGAATGGCAAAACCGTAACAACCTTGTCAGAGACCACTAATGCGACCCCACCGGTTTTGCAGATGAAAACTAGTCCAGAAGCTAGTAGTGCTGACACTTGGTGGAGGCCCATGCCCAAGCTGGCACCACTTGGCTTGAAAGTGGCAAGTCTGCCAGTGGACTCAGAAGGGCAGAGTAACAAAGTGATGCCCTTATTGGCACCTGTAGTTGCAAAACCGGCACCCAGTGGGGCAAAAACTTCATTATCTGCAACTGTTCAAGAAGGACAGGATAACAAAGTGATGCCCACGTTAGCACCTGTGGTTACGAAATTGAATACTACTGGGACCTTGCCTTCAAATTCAGCAGGCAAATAAATGCATATATTTTTTTATCAGAGACCGGAATGGAAATTGGGAGCAGTGTGAACCAGCGTCAGAGTTCGGCAACCTCCCTTGTCTGCAATGCTCGTTTTCTGTATGGCATCAGCACTCTCTTCATCTGAGGGCAGGCCCCAAATTGACAAATAAGTGCTATGAAACTTTAAGCATGTTGACATATTTTTACCTCACAGCTGTATTCTGGGTGTTCTCCTTCCCCTTCACAAAACAAGAAGGATGATCTATAACCATTGCTGGGCACATGGTATCCTTCCAAAATGGAGTCCTTCACAGAAATAGTTTGTCAAAGGACTGAGAAACCTAGGCTATTGAAAGAGATTTCTTCCTTCCCCCACCCCCATAGGGAGGCAGCTGTCTTGTTGGGGAAAAAAATCTGGATTATTTGTTTTTGTACCAGGCAAATTATCTATGCAGAAATGGGATTGTTCACATTTGCTGTTTTTAATGTTTGCAGAATATGATGAATGTGCAGAAATGAGATTGCGGTTACTCTTGAACTTGTTACCTAGAGCAGCGGAAGGGAAATCTGAGACACTGCAGAGGGCTGAAGTGAAAAGTTTTTGTTCTTTGGTGCTAGATTGTTCTCTGTCGGAGACTTTTTAGGAGCTTACGCGCAAAACATTTTAATAAACATCTATAACTCTCACTACATGGGGAAGAATATGATATTTCCCAGTGTGATTAGAAGTATGACAGTATGTTAACTTTAATAAAACTACTAAAAAAAAAAAAAAACAAACCCAAACACCTCACTTTTGCCTCCTGCCCCTGTACAAATACTCCCTCCTTTGATGCTTAGGGCATCTGGAAGGAAAAATTAGAGTAGAAGGAAATCTGGGCACCCTGTTGCTATGTCTTTAAATACGTTGCTGAAGTAGCTTGAGTGCTTTCCCAGTTCTTGTTTTCTTTTCTCCTGTCATTCTTCAAGATGTATTTGGTGGCTAGGAATGTTAATAGGAAGTGTTGCTTCATAAAAATACAGAATGCTTTCAGGACTGTTGTAGCCTAGCATAAATGAGCGAGGTGTATATGTGAATGTATATATGAAAATATGTGTATATCTTTCCAAACCTTCAATTTCTTTATAAATTCAGGAAAGGTACTCAGAGGTTCCTCACTGCATTTGCACAAGCTGTGTATAGCAAAAAAAAAAAAGTCAACAAAAATGCTCATTACCAGGGAAATAGGGCAGTATTGAATCACAAGATGTATTTTTTATTCTTCTCTGCCACTGCTTACTCAATAACCTGTAGATACTCTTCACTGTTCAGCTGTTGGATGTGAAGGGCCTACAGACTGTAAAGATATTTATATTTTTGTACACAATTTTTGTTTTCATAGTTTTCTTGACAAATGAAATTTTCAGCCTAGGAGAGATGATTTGTTAATGAGTGTATACACGATCTTTTCCTATCAAGTTTGTAAATATGAGTTACGGTGCGCTTGAGGGGCTTCTTAACTGCTCCGAAAAGGTAAAAAACATTGCCATCAAAATTACACAGAATTTAGTGGTGCATTTTGCTTTGTGTAGGAATGTAATCCCCTGTCTTACTGTTCCAGCAACAGCAGCTGGGATTCCCCCCCGCCCCGAAATTCCCCATCTTTGGCAGTGCAGTAATGTAGGAATTTCATCTTTCCAGCATTGAAGATGGTGCAGGTGTTCAGAGTGATGTTCTTCCACAGTTAGGGAGCAGTGTTTGTACACAGTGCAACCGTATGCCCTGTTCAGTAAGCTGCATCTTCTGGATCTGTGCCTAGGTTAGATCCACCCGGGGATACACGTACTTCGGGTGTTTCCTTGTCTTTTTTTTGATGATGTAATAATGCTGCAGAGGAGAGAAGCCCTTCAAGCTTGGTATGTGTAAAGTTACTCCAGAGCCTACATAGAAAGGATTCTTCACCTGGCCGTTTTAAATGGTGTGTTTTAAAGCAGTTACGTCCAACTCTTCATTGCCTTTTGCATATTTCCTATTTTAATATTTGATACAAGTCCTGGGTTAGTGATTTGGAAAAGAGAGTACAGGTCAGCATGAGCCATGCAGGGTCTTACAGTTGTCACTGAACGCCTTAGAAAAGGGACTTTACGATATGATTAAGTATTTAGATATACGTTGCTTATTACTGAAGAATTTTAACCTTATTTTAAACCTGTTTAACCTTATTTTTAAATCCGGAGTAACTAAGTCAGCTTAGTAGCAGTACATCAAACTTAAATTTGTTTACCTGAGAATCTGGTTCTGAGCATTTCTAATAGGCTGAAGTTGCTTGTTTTTTTTTTAACCTATGGCAGTTTGTTTTGCCAATAGATTTCATTCCTCCTATGTGTGAAACAGCAACCAGGACTGTGCTGCGATTCCTTTCAAATTCCTAATCACTGACCTTTCTTTCTGCAGCCTATCCTTCTGTGGTTCTAAATGGCTAATTTTAATTACAGAATTGTGTGCTAATTATATCTAAATACTTTTTTAAAAGTATGTGTGCTTTGCACACTTCTGTGGGACAGAAAGCCGCAACATGAAAACCATTCAAATATTACCTAAAATAAATGCTGTACTTCTGAGGACGTTTTGTCCGTTATCTAGGTAATGGAAAATGCTTGGGTGTGTTTACTGTTTGGCACTGGGCAGTAAGGAATTACACTGCAATAAAAATGTACTGTTTAAAGATGACAGCAAAAATTTTTGGTTCCTGAATGTGATTACTAAATTAACTAAGAACAGACCCCAAATTTGGCTGAAAAAAGTGGTAGTTGGTGCAGTTCCAAGAAAAATCTATGATGGGTTCTACCAGGCAACAAAGCAGGTTTGAAATGCTCTTAGTTTTTGCTCTCCTTGTTCCACCGTCTCATGTCTGCAGATTAGTATTTTGCTATGAATTTAAATGCTGACTTTTTTTTCGCTCTTCCCTCAAACTCACATTGGTTTGGAACAAACCTTTTTAAAATTGTATATGCTGTCTTTTGAGGCAATAATGCAAGAATATGACACATAATGAAAAGATTTTCGAATCAGGAGAACAAAGGAAACCCCTGCAAGGCGCACGTTCTCACTAGACCAAGAGACATGGAGATTTTCTTTGTTTTTTACGCATCTGTAAATAGACTGGAATGTTTTTAAGAATATAATGAAATGTCAGATTTAGCTTTTTTCCTTTTATATATTAAAATATATCTTTCCCTCTTTTCTGCTTTTGAAAAATTGATATTTTTGTAGAAATCTAACAGTACAGAACTCTTAAATAACTGTATGTGAGGGACAAAGTGTAAAACTAAAATAAACCAATCGAGATCGACTAGAAACTGGCTTTGCAAGTTTATTAGAGGGAGGGAGAGGGAGCAGAAATGACGTGGTGGCGTGCTGATGGTGACATGTGGCATTGGACCTGAGCAAGTGGCATACATGTATGCTCGGAGGCAGAAGCTTTGGTAACGCAAACATCTGTTTTTTGGTTCAAGTAATTGGACAACGCGTAGGAGATTTCTCCAGTCTTGAGCAGTATGCAGGAAATGTTATTGATTGTAAAAAGGGATTTTGACATGCTAAACACAGAAAAGCTGCTGAAGGGGCTTTATTTTCACCAAAATGTATCTTAAGCAGGAAGCCAATGGGGTTGACATTTGATCATGGCATAAAAAGGAAAAAAAACACTAACAGTTTATGTCCACATAAAATCACACTCCAGTCTCCCTCCCCCAGCCCCAAAGTTAGGTTAATCCTCTGTATCCATTTCCTTTAGAAAAGTTTTACAACACGCCTGTCTTCATGGGAACAAGTTAGAAGATGTGTCTCCGAGTGAAGTGTCAGAGAAAGATGCTGTTTTAGAAGAAACAGGTAAAATGCCTGTTACAAAAGTTACCGTCTATCACTTCCATAACCATTAAATGGCAAATAACACTTGCTAAATAAAAAAAAAGTAAACGTCTAGAAATGAGCAAGTTTGACTTGCAGACCTGAGAAAATACAATGAAGAAAACAATTATGCATGAGGGTAAGTGCTGGACTGCAGAAGAGATGTTGCAAATGTTTTTAAACAGGAAGATCAGATCTCATAAGAGAGAATGAATAAAAATGGGTGATACAGTCAGGTAATATATTTCTGAAAGCTTCTGATGAAACCTTTCAGCAAGGCCTCCTGCCACAACCCCTTACGTTAAAGTAAAGTTACTTATTGGAATAGGAAGGAACGTTAAATGTAAGGTATATCCAGTCAGGCTTGCAATGGAAAGAACTTACCAATAGAGTCCCATGATGATCTGTGCTGAGGATCTGTGTTTTCCAGCATATTCATTGTCTTCTCGGAAACGCAGATGATGGTACAAATAAGCTCAGTTACTAGTGGACTGAGAAGTTGGAGAGCCTTTGCAATAACTGATTTAAGGCCAGATTTGAGTCCGTAAGAGCAACCCAAAAATGTGCGGAGGACCGGTTTGTCCATAATTAGCAACAAATGGAATCTACATTAATTACTGTCATTTGGGATGATGGTAGTGGAGGAATTGTAGTGCCATCTGTGATCACTTAAGCTCAGTGCATCATCCATTTGCCCTTTTAACTGCTGCTACAGACCAAGAAGGTGGTGTCACACCACTGTGTGCTTGGTGGTTCCTGTGCATTTGAATTTTGTGTTGTCTGTCTTGGGTCTCCTGGGAGCTGGAGCCCCCAGACAGGTGACAGCTCTTTCGGAGGTCCCCCCTCTTCATTTTGAAACAGAATTCTACCTCTGGAAATTATCTGGAGTCTCCACTTGTGTGAGTCTTTCCTGATGAAGAGGAAAGCCACTGTCCTTCTCAGCGGCTGCTGGGACCTCGCAGGCTGCCAGCACAAACGGCCCGTGCAGCATTTCAAGCAACCACAAAGCCCCTTTGCCCCAGGTTTGCAGCCACGCAACTGCCGGTACGTTCAGCAGCGTGAGCACATCCCTAGGCCAGCGGGGCCTCCAGGACCCGTGGTTATGTCTGTCCGTAATCTGCTTATGCATCCACCACACCAGCCTGGAGTGTCCGACCTGCCTTAGCGTGTGTGTGAATGCCGCCGCCCACCCCTGGTTCGGCAAGGCTGCCCTCAATGAGCCCCTTGCTGGAAGCAGGATTTGGGTGATACAACCGCACAAGCGGAGACCTCTCCTTGCTTTAACAGCATTCGCTTACCTGGTTGTCTTGCTCTCCTGAGGGTTCCCTGTTTTTTGTAGGACCGTCTGTATGGGACTCTGGTTCCCTGAGGTTACAGCTGGTGGCCCTGCCTCGCCTCTGGTGAAAAGCAGGTGCTGGAAATGAAGCCGAAGGCCATTTTCTAAGAAGCTGCCTGTGCAGCCTTCGCTTCTCGGCAGGAGGGTAGCTGCCAGCCAGACCCGGACCCCTGCCCCTGTGGGATGTGAAGGGGGGGTCGGTAAGGGCAGACGTGCCTGTCTGGCCATAGTCACAAGCTTCGCGGGTGTAAGCGGGCGGGCTGCGGTGCTGCAAGTGCAGGGCTCTCCCTCTCCTGTGCCAGCCTGCTGGGACCAGCTCCGAGGAGGAGATGGGCTTTTCTGCATGTTTTTTGACTTACCTCCTCCTCCTCCTCTCTGGCGGGCGGCAGGGCCTCGGGGCCCCTGTCGTTCCCCCCTCTGACGCGGAGGGGTGCCCCTCGCAAGCGTCGCGGCGCGCCGTGCCTTGTGGGCTAAAACCAGGCAATTAAAGAGCAGCTAAAAAAAGATACACAAGCATAAGCCGTACACTGTTTTTAGTGGCTTTCAGTTTTGATTAAATCCTTAGACAACAGCTGTATGAAACAACTTGCCTGGCTCCTCAGCTTTTCCTGATCCGCTCCTCTCCGGCCAAACCCGGGCTGTGAGGGCCTGCTGGGGCAGGGTGGTGTCTGCTGCGGCCACGCAGCGAAAGCCGGGAGCTGTGCGGCTCTGCCCCTCTCTCTCCGGGCACAAAGCTTTTGGGCAAGGTCTATAGGCTGGCGTGGGTCTGCAGAGCGGACGTTAGCAACGTGCTCCAGTTGCAGCTGAGGCCCCTGAGCCCTGCAAGGATATCAAATACTTCACACCGCCGAGGTGCTGAAGGACCTGGAAAATGGACTTTGGGTCCCTGGACTTTGGGATCTAGTCATACGTGACTGATATTAGAAAAAGAATTAAAATAGGCTCTGTGTTATCACCAGTCAGCTTAAAAAAGAGGGGCCAGAGTTTGTTTCCAAACATAAAAAACGAAATGGGAGGATGAATGCATGATAAAACCTCACTGGTTTCTGGAACGGAGCAGTGTGTTTTCAGCCCATGGGGACTGGGCAACCATGATGACCCTCGCCCTTCCCCTGGACCCCTGTGACCCTGGGGTAGTTTGGCAGAAGCAACTGGGGAAGTCACCGCCAGCTCTTGCACCACCCATCCCTCGCTGCCTCCACGGGGCCCGTCTGCCAGCAGGCCCCCGTGTAGGGGCTGCACAGGCCGCTCTTGGCCTGAGGGGCCGGTGCTCCCCTTGCTCCACCAGTCCTTCTGCCCGCTCGGGCCTGGACCTCTGAGTCCCCATCCTCTGCATAAGGAAAAGGGGCTCAAACCCTGCTGCTTCCCGTGCTCCGCCCTGGCCTGCCATGACACGCACACAATGGCGCCTGAAAGCCCAGGCCCGTGGCTACGCTCGCCTTCCGGCTTCAAGTCAGGTGCTAAGGAGATGCTGAGTTTTCTCTTCTGAGAGCACGACTGGGCAGCCTCCCAGCGTGAGAGGGCTGCAGCAGGGCCCTGTAAGCTGCAAACAGCGGGTCCGCAGCACTGGCCTCCTACGTGTTCTGTATCTATCCAGCTATACCCTGGTTTCCTTCGGGTGCTGCCTATCGTCCCTTACCCTGCAACCAGCAAGTGCACATCTTGCACCCCTCTGGCCGCGTCTGGCCAGGTAGCCGCATTGGGGCAAGCCCTCTGCTCCCTTCTGCGTCCTTCGGGCTCACCCTGCCCGCTGCGTGACTGAGGGCTTGCCGGTTGCGCTCTTTTATTCACACGCCTTCCACCCTGAGGCTTCCTAAAACAGCGATAAAATTTTTGAAGGGATCCTGGAATTCCTTGCTGAGTTGCTTTTCTCCTGAAGGAAAAAAACCCAGCGGTGACCAGGTGTCTGGTTTCTTTGGGTATCGAATGAAGCCCAGAGCTGTTTGGGTAAACAGCAGCTGAAGATGCCCCTTCCTGCAGGAGCCGCTTGTTCCTTGGCATGGATGAAGCTGCGCCGGCCTCAGCCATCAGCCCGCGTCCCTTGTCGCGTGGGGCACAGCTCTCGGCTGGACAGCATTGTCCGTCCCGGCCTAAGCCGGAGGCACGGGCAGCGCTCAGCCTTGAAAGTGCATTAGCTAACGCTAAGCCTTATTTCTAAGCCGTGCTGGACCTGGACTTCGCTATAAAACAACGTTATGCAGCTGGAGGAAAACGTGATTCGATAAACCCTTGGTGGCCCCTCAGGGCCTGGCTGGAGCCACGTTTTGTATGCTCAGCCTTGTGAAAGCAGCAGGGCCTGGACAAGGTCCCCCCTGCCCAGGCAGCCCCGTTGCAGGAGCGAGGTGCTGGGGCGGGTGGGAGGCTGGTCGGAGCCCCTGCAGAACATGCCCCTCAGATGCAGGGTGAGGGGCAGCCGCTGGCTTGGGTGGGCGTCACTGGGTTCAGAGTCTGCGGGAGACAGTGGTGGGGCCTGCTGATGGCTGCTAGCCCCTCTCTGAGGGGCTGGGACAGGCTGTGGGGCTGGATAAATTTGTACAGGCCAAGCTTCAGAAAGTTCAAACGTGCGTGGACGTTTCCATGTACGAGATGGATAACACAGCAGGTAGGATTTTCCTGCTCTGATTATCTTGATGCTTTTCTATTTTTAATGACGTAGATTTGATGTGATCTTGTTATAACTTGCGTTAAGGTGACTGGCTGCAAAAGCATGATGGAAAAAGGAGGTGCCTGCAAACCTTTTGCAATAGTAATGATTAACTCAGGCTCCTCAACCGGTGCTCTCCCTTCTAGGTTTCAAGGACTGTTTGGTTTTAAAAAAAATGGCTCAAGCAGACTTCCAGCTCATGACCACTTTGCGAAGCTTTACATTTGCTTCCTCAGCTTTTGAACGTCCATGGCAAAAAAAAAAAACAAAAAAAACAAAAGTCTTCCTGCAGAATCTCACCCCACAACTGTTTTGTGGCTCTGACATATGGGGCAATCAACTTGAACCGGGAGGCTTAGTCTCCAGGAAGAAATTTTAATAAACGGCTCCCACCAGGCAAGCTGAACGGATGGCAGCCACAGTGGGAATTGTTTACTACCGTGCTCCAGCGTAGACAAGGCCTCATTGTCTGGCTTTGACGGGGAAAATGTCCAGTTTCACAAACTTTGCTGAGCAAGGGAGAAAATAATTATATTGCAGATCAGCTTACAAGGGGCACATTCATGTTTGAAAGAAAACTTGATTTTCATAGGGTGGGGAAGAGAGGCACAACTGCCAAAGGGAAAAGCCAGCAGCTTCAGTGACCTACTAAAATTGCCTCAAGTCAGAAGTTATTCCTGGCTGAAGGTGGGTCCCAGGGGGCTGGATCCTTGGCTCTGGCTTGGAGGCCGGCAGTGCAAGTGGAAAGCGTGTGGGAAACCAAGCGCTCCTCCGCCTGCGGAGTGGCGCCGGGTGCGAGGCGGGCAGGGCAGACAGCGGAGCCCTCGCCGCGGCTGGACAGAGCGCTGTTGCTGCAGCCGCCTCGTGCTCTGGTCCCGATGCCCTTGTGTCTCCCAGCTCCCCAGCGGGCGTTTGCCAGGGCAGAAGGGCGGCGGGCTTGCGTGTCCCCGTCCTTCGCCGGCCAACTCAGGAGCCCGCAGGCGCTTCGGAGCCCATCAGCGCAGCGCTCCTCCCAACGTCATGAACACGTGCGGGCTGTGGGCTCCCCGACGCCGCTCGCCGGGCGGGTGACATCGTGGCGCGGGAGCACCGCTGCCTAGACTTTGCCTGTTTTCAACGCCCAATTACCGCAGTTGCAATTTCATTTGCAGTATTTGAGCAAAGTGTTGGCAGCGTTTTGCTTCATGTGTTTTCACTTAGGAGGACGACAGGGTGAATATTGAAGGAAGATGTTTTACAGCACCGGGTTGGCTGTGATAAGCCACATGCAGCCAGCCCGGGCTGCTGACTGGCTGCTGGGAGTATTAGCTGAAGCCATTTTGGTTGTCTCCCCAAGGGGGAGGATGTAATTATCTTCTTTTTGCAATATTGCATGTAATTTGCTCCCCTCTATCTTAAAAAAAACAAAACTGAAACAGAAGCAGAAATGAACTCTGTAGCAAGCTGATAACCTATTAATTCTTTCATCAGATTGAAAGCAAAGCTCAAGTAAGTCTAGTGCTATAAATCTCGCTGCTTTTTTTGGTGAACATTTCCCTCAAGGAAGCATGCACTCTTCTCTTTGCAGGAAGCTGTAACACCAGCATAAACCCAGTTTGTTGTCATGGCAATGTCAGCAGTTGCCTTGTCTGTATGCCAAATCATAGGCACTCGTAGGACCATAGGAAAATTCAGGTGGGAAGGGACTTCTGGAGAGCTGTAGTCCAGCCTCCTGCTCAGGGCAGGGTCAGCCATGAGTTCAAACTAGGTTGCTCAGGGCTTTCTCCAGCCAGGACTTAAAAACCTCAAGGGATGGAGATGGTGCCTCCTCCCTGGGCAACATTTCTAGGCTGTTGCTACCAGCGTTCTAGCCTTCCTGATTCCAGTCATTCTGGGAATAATATTTTGAGTTTGTTGTGCCTTTGACATTTATTCACTGTTCTTTCTATTTTTCACCACCTTGAGTCTATCCAGAAGAGGAATTTCCCTTCCACTTTGATTTCTCTCTCTGTCTGTAGGGTTGTTACACCTCGCGTCATCGCTCATGAACGTACTAGTGCAGGCCACGCTGCTGTCTTGCATTCTCTTACCTGCTGAGGTTTTTTGTGCCATGCTCATCACCATGACATCTGAAGAGTCTCTCCCATGAACTTAAGATCTGGCTTTTTATACTTCCCTCTCTTTCGGTCAGTCATCTTGCCTGATGACTAATTGGCTGTGTTTTCTCATATTTGACATTTGTTTTCTGCCCATATTGGCACTGCTTTAGGAAAGCATCCCTACTGTTCTGACTAGAACAGTATTTGCATATTAGCAATGGGAACAAACACATCCGTACATACAAGTTAAATGTGCGCTTGACTGCTCTTCAGATACACTTACAAGCATGCAAATGTTGCCATTAATCCCAGTCCTTCCTATTTGTTGTCATCTTTGTAAAGTGCACTGGCCTAAAGAAAGGAGAGCGCGCGCGTTTGTGGTTGTCCTTGTCCTGAAGGGCACCCACTTGCCAGCTCTCTTTTGACAGAATTGTTTCATGAGTTTTGTGTTTCACTCTTCTCCTGCTTGTATCATATTTAGTATACCATGTCCTGAGGGCAACTGCTATCCCACATTTGTCCCGTTTAATTGAGTTGTGGTTGCCATGGGTAGTGGAAAGGTCAAATTTCATTCTGTATGGTGAATTCTACAAACCAAGGTATGTTACAGAGGAAGGAAGAAACCTGGCTCTTAAAGTCTGTGTCAAGGAGGGGTTGAACTGCTGAGGATTTTAAAAGGAGTTTATGGTAATTTGTTGCCCTACTTCCCAAGGAAATGCAGCTGGAGTTGGGTACCAAATTTAGGCTTATTGGAAAACCCCAGCTCCACAGCCAAGGGCCACAGCTCTTTTTGTGCCTATCTCCATGCTGTCTCTCTGCTTTCTGGACAGAGTCTCCTCTGGGACAGAGTCATGCTTTGCCTCAGACACCTGCCAAAGTCCTCTCAGAGAGTCTCTCTAGAGAACCAAGCACAAGTGAAGGGACTGACATAAACCGCATACTTCTAGGTAGGGCTGGGCAGGGTACCGGCAACTGATCTGGAAAAACACAAATAGATGCAGTGCCAGCATTTGTGGTATTTGGTTTTGAAACAGCATGAAATGTTGTTTGCGTTTCAGCTCCTGTGCCTCATTTCAGCATCTCTGAGGTAAGAGGATGGAGCTTGGCGCTCAGGGATGCCACAGAGCGAAGCGCTGCCCTACAGGCTCCGTAACAACCTCTGGGGGCCTCCATACTGACTTCTGTACCAAGCCGATGTATGGACCCCGAAGCAGCCCTGCCCCCGAGAGGTGGGCACCCCTGTGGGAAGCAGCAGAACATCTCTGTGCGAGGGTCTGGGACCCCGCAGGAAGTGTTGGAAAAAACTCTCTTGCAAGGTTTTGTTTTGATGTTTGCTTTTTTGTTGATAAGGATGTGAAAGGCAAAAAGCAGAGCAAGTAAAGGGAACATTCATGAAATGTCACTCTCCGGTCAGGACTTCATGACAACAGATGGGGAAACTGAGGCAAAAGGCAATGCTTGAGACTTGGCCAGCTGAGTGTTGCTCAACATCAGAGAAGGAGAGAGAGAACTTGCATGTACCACTGCATTTGATTTCCCAACATTCATACTTCAGCCCTAACAGGGAGGGCAGTGTCGTGACATGAGAGGAAATTTAGAACATCATCAACGTGCTAAGTGTGATTACAGGAGACATAGCGAGCAGCTGCGAAAACTGATATAAACGGGTGGATTTCACGGCTTGCAATATAATGCTTGCCATCAGAGGGACTCTCATTTTTGCTTGCTCGCTTACAATTTTGCTGTAGTTCTTTAATTTTACTAACAGTAGTAATAATAAAATACATCTGTGGAGGCCAGACAGCCATACAGCACATTCAGGCTGTAAGATCTGTCATGCCATCTTCTCCTCAGGGCGAAACCCAAAGCTGGCTGAGTTCTGGTTTACGCTGTCAGCTTGCTGAGGATCACCAAGAGCAAGACTAAGTCCAGCCAGGGCACTGTCTGTTTTGGGCTTGCAGAAGATATTAATGCTGCATCGTTCTCCTTAATTACTGCTCTCTGGAAACATAAGGCACGGCATAAAGGAGAATGAAACAAGCAAACAGGCTTATTGAGGTCAATTACAGAAGTACAGGCTAATTGCAAACAAAGTGGTAAAACAGGAGTGGAGGGGGCTCAGAGGAAAACAATATCAATAGTGACCTACATAGTCCCGGGGAGGGAGGGGGGTCAGACAGCAGGCAGTGGGGAACGCATAGCTCAGCACGAGAGGGGTTTGCATGCTTCTCTCCTTTCAGGTCCCTGGGACAGGGCCAGCCCTGCGCGCCAAGTGCCGTCCCTGCAGCCTGCGCAGAGCCGGCCTAAACGCGTCCGAACATCCAGGGAGAGATCAGAGTGATGCAGAGGCATCGCTCCTGTGTGACATTGAGCCCTGCAGGAAGCTGCAAGACCTCTTCCCTGAGCCTCAGGGCAGACCTGGAAAATAACAGCCCCTGCGTCCCATGCAGAACAGCCCTGGAGTGAGCACGGTGTGGTTTGTACACTCTTGCTTATGTTGGCAGAGGGAGGACAAGTGAAGGACAATCAGTTGCTTAGACGCGTGCTGGAAAACGTATCTCATGATCCCTTTCTGTGTCTGTAGAGGTAAGGAGCTCTCTCTAACCTAAGCTGACCCAACATAACCTAACCCAAGTCAAACTTTCTAGAGGAAACAGGCCTTTGGGTGATCTTAGAGCAGTAAGGCAGCAGCTTTCAACCTGCGCTCAGTGACCCTTTGCGAGTACTTTTAAGATGTTTGTGAATGGTAGCTGTCTCCACTGCCTTTCACAAACCCCCTAAACCCACTGCCAACAGGCTGAGGTGTGTAGGTGTCTGCACCTCCACTGCAAAATGTTTATGGACCCAAAGCTGGGAAAGTTACAAAGCGACTGCTTTAAGGGAAAGCTTCATCATTCCTCGCAGAGTTCAATGGTAAGTTCATCCCGTGCTTCATATTTCCAGAGAGCAGTAATTAAGGAGAACAATGGAACACAAATAACTCCTACAAAAGGGAACAAGGATTTGGCATCCCTTATTTAAGTACCAGCGCAGTCAAATGCTTTCCTATCATGTGGTTTTCAGCTCTGCACTCCCCTTGCAAGTAGGGACCTCTGTATCCAACATCCCATCTCTGCGTGCCCGCCAGCCCTGGCACCTGGCCAGTCAAGGCGAGTCAGCACTCTCCTGTCGCCATGCCGCTGTTCCTGTCTGTACCCACATCTAAGGTCCCAACTAACTACTCTCTAAAAAAGACAAGAGTTCATGCAAGACTGCAGTTCCACTGTGGGCTTTTGAGACTGCCAAACCATTTGGTTGCGTGTGTAAATTGGACCAGACTCGGTTAGATCTAAGCTTAAAGAAACCCCCGCGGATTAGCCTGGGTCAGGTGTCATGGCTTATCTGGCCAGCCAAAGCTGTGATGGCGGGGAGTTCACGGGACCTAGATGGTGTCCGGGATAAGTTTTGCCTCGGTACCTGCTGTATGTCCTCCCTCATAGCCTCAGCACAGACAGCAGGAAGCATGATGGGTTTACATTCAGCGGCTACCGCATGGTATTCTTATCCCCAGCCACTGAAAAATGAACAACACAGGTCCTGACTCTGGCGAAAATTTAATAGGGTTGTAACATAACTTACCTCCCTTCTCAGCCTGGCTGACACACGTATGCGGGCCAGGCCACAGCTAGTGGGGATAACTGTTCACACGTAATGCTGTACTAGCTTAGAAGGCAGAAGAGAGGTAGCTGGGGCTGCGGCATCGCCCTCGGGGAGCCGCTGGCCCCC
Organism: Phaethon aethereus; assembly: GCF_964289735.1. Lineage (NCBI taxonomy): Eukaryota > Metazoa > Chordata > Aves > Phaethontiformes > Phaethontidae > Phaethon > Phaethon aethereus. Next base: position 42,916,413 of record NC_138579.1, on the reverse strand, counting down.
GTGGTGCCCTGGCAGGCTTGTCCACCCCCGTGACATCCAAGCGCTGACGAGGCTCTCGTGAGGACGGTCCACAGCATGTGCTGCCGGAGGTGGGAAGTCCTGCAGCCATTCCTCCTGGCTTAAATCAGCTGGCCCGGATTTTTTTTTAATCAATCACATGCGCCACGCCACAGCAAGCCTGGAAGCACACCTTGCTGCACGCCAGATGCGCACGTGCCCCAGGCACCAGGTGAGTCAGAACGTGGCCTTGGTTTCACAGCTGAAAGGACACACGTACGCACTTTGCTAATTGCGTTAAAAATAGCTTTAAATGAGGGCATGGATTTTGTTGATCCCTTGAAATACAGCAATGAGACATAAGTGGGCTAGTTTACCTGTTATAATAGCAGAGCCAAAATTTAAACAGACTTGTAATTTTTTCCTTCAGTTTAGGGCACATTCTTCTAATTCAGAAAAAAAATCAGTGTAGCTGTGCTTGGGATTTCCAAGTACATCTGTGCACCTTTCTGTCTTATTACAGAAGTTATCCCTCCTTGGCGGATACAAGCCTTTTCTAAGCAGCATCTTCCTATCATCAGTTGGGCTTTCTGTACTACACATTTTTTTTGTACTCCTCATGATCTCTCTTTATCAGCACAATTTCCTGGAGGCCAGCTGAATGACATTCATGCATGTATATTTTTCTTTTTTTTAAAGCTCAGCTGGGATGTGTGATACAAGCATATTCTTCCTGGACGCATTATGAACCATAGATGTCTACATGACTTTTCCATGGGAACACATGAAAAAAAGATCCTGTGTAACCTCTGGTTAGAATCTAAACATTTTAAGTCAGGTACCAGGAGTCTGATAAAAACAGCCAGGCTATGGTTGGAAACAGTTTCCAGAAACTCATTTTGCTTGTAGCTGTGGCAATAAAGGAGAGAGAGGAAGGGACAAAGCTCACTGGGAGAAAAGTCAACAAACACAACTAACTTGGTTGGGGTTCATCACCTGACATGCGGTACATTGAGCTTTGGAGACCTTTGTGTGTCCTGCAAAGAATCCTCAGTTGCACTTTGCCAGGGCAAACTCATATCTAATTAAAAGGTTAATAATGAAATTATTATTAAGCTTGCAGTCATTTTCATAGTTGGAATAAACTTAAATGTAAAATGACCTCTATATATACTGCATGGTATCTGCTTTTCTTCTCTTGCCCTCTACCCTTCCATTTTCTCATATAGTTATTTTTACTCTGGCTAGACCAAAGCTGTTTATCTTTCCTCCTCCACCCTCTCTCCCTGTCTGAGTTCCTGCTGTTCACTGCTCTAACAACAAGTCAACAGGTGGAAAAAGGCGTTATGACCCTGCTGAATCAACATCCTGTCAGGCTAAAATGATAGCCGTTAACCTAACTGGAAAGCAGCGCCATGGTCCTTTGGGAACAGAAAGGTAGACAACCCTTGCAGACGACTGAATGCTCTTCTTCCACAGGGTTTCAAAGTTTGTGGGGGAAAATGTGTTCTCTGCTCTTCACTTGGCCTGAAAGCTGCTCAGGAAAGTGGCAATGAGGGTGTGGAGCAAAATGTCTGTCCCCACTATTTTTTCAGGCACACATGAACAAGTTCAACCCATGCTCTAAGCTGTCTGGAAGCTATAGATCTGCATGAGTGTGGCACTGATGCCTGACTAACTCACCTGGTCTCTGAGCTTGCCTCAGTTGCTCATGCTGGTTGCCACAACTTCCAGCTTGGAGCTCCCTCTAGTACCAGGAGAGCAGGTCAGCTCCGGCACATTGGTGTCTGAAAAAATGAAATCCTTTCTCAGTTCTATTTCTCTAAGAAGTCAATAAAACAAATGGCAAAAACAAGCTGATCAAGCAACCATCCAAGGTCATGGCTGCAGTGTGGTATCAACACGTTGGGACCTCACAGGCAGGGAGCACCTTGCTGCCCCTGTCACACAGTGCTTGGGCAGCACTCAGCAGATCTGGTAATGGCACCACGACTGCCCTCATCATGTCCAGAAGGCCAACCATATCCTGGGCTGCATCAAAAGCAGCATGGGCAGCAGGTCGAGGAAGGTGATTCTGCCCCTCTACTCCGCTCTGGTGAGACCCCACCTGGAGCACTCTGTCCAGCTCTGGAGCCCTCAGCACAGGAAAGACATGGACCTGGGGGAGCGGGTCCAGAGGAGGGCCACAAAAATGGTCAGAGGGATGGAGCACCTCTCCTGTGAGGACAGGCTGAGAGCATTGGGGTTGTTCAGCCTGGAGAAGAGAAGGCTCCGGGGAGACCTTCTTGCAGCCTTCCGGTACTTGAAGGGGACTTAGAAGAAAGATGAGGACAGATTTTTTAGCAGGGCCTGTAGCGACAAGACAAGGGGTAATGGTTTTAAACTGAAGGAGGGCAGATTTAGACTAGATCTAAGGAAGAAATTTTTCCCAGTGAGGGTGGTGAAACACTGGCGCAGGTTGCCCAGAGAGGTGCATTCCAGGTCAGGTTGGACGGGGCTCTGAGCAACCTGGTCTAGTTGAAGATGTCCCTGGTCACTGCAGGGGGGGTGGACTAGATGACCTTTAAAGGTCCCTTCCAACCCAAACTGTTCTATGATTCTATGTCAGCACAGCTGGCTGGAGAGTGACCTCATGCTCCATGCCTGGCTGCAGGTGATAAAAAGGGCTTGTGTATAAGGAGAACAAGTTCAAGGAATGGTTTTAATATCATGCTGAGAGGCCTCATGTAGCACTTCTGCTCTGTTGCTTTGAGTCTTCTCTTACATGCTCTTTTTTATCATGCTATTTGTGACTAGAAAAATAATTTTTTTTAAAATCACTCCTAAAACATCCCTTTTGCTTGGAGCCCTACAGGAAGATTCCAGGATTATTTGCAAGATACTACTTCTTAGAAAAGCACAGAGGATTTCCATAACAGATAAAAACATTTTCAGATACTTCATTACCTAATGCTTAAAAATACGGCATTTCATTTATTGAGGCATCTGTTCACTCTCATTATTTATGGCATCCCTCAGAAGACTGCTTTACGAACACATCATTCAAGACCAAATGCCGCAAAGGCCAAAGAAAAAATATATAATTTATTCATGGTACATTGTCCTTTCTGGCAAGGAATAACTCATGACCTCTAGAGTGAGGCTGAAAATCCTGTTGCCTTCAGTTATCATTAACGGATCTCAATCAAGGTGCTGCCCTATGGAGATGGGTCCTACAGCCCTGCAGGACCCAACATACTGTAAAAGACAAGCCTTGTTCTGAAGTAAAGGCAATCTACAAAAAGGTGAGCAATCGTGAGAAGACAACAGCGGCACAGCAAAAGGAACAGCAGTAGTCAGTGGAGTGGGTGAGCACAGTGAGAAGCACAGACACCATCACAACTCACACATGCATACCTTTAATGAGGACATTATTTTGGACACCATGAGCAAGAGCAACATCAGGAGGCACGTCATAGAGCAGCAGGGTTTGCCAATTGCTTCTAGATGTGCCACTGGATGAAAAGTAGAAATTTATTTCTCTTCATTTCAAGTTATTTGGTATTTATTAGAGGATAGGACCGGGAAAACAGAAGCCATGCAGATTAGCATCATCTACTCCAGTATCGCCCAAGCTAAAGCTCTAGTAGCTGTAGGATCTGCACTAACCTTTCTGAATCCTGATGTTAGAATTGGAAAATCGGGCCCTTCTAATGATGAAATAGGTGTGTAGTAAGACTTGTACTGCAATACCTAGAGGAGGCTGGTGATTCCTGCTTGTTTTCCTTTGGTATTAATAGGATCAAAGAAAAAAAAAGAGCAAGTGTTTATATTAATAAAACTATAGAAAAAGTTTATTTCAAAATCACTGGCAAGATCCTTCTCTTTAGGAGGAACTGAGAAAGCCCTGACATTTCATCCTACTTAAAAAATAACTAGAAAGGCAGTGTGCTTTAGTCAGAAAATCAGAAACATCCGTTCCCTGTTGCAGTTCTTTTGCACGGAATTTAGAAGGCCACTGATGTTTCAGAGCTAGCCTGTCTCTTCAGTCACTTCACAGACACAAAGAATTGTAATCACAAATCACATTATGCTGTGCTCAGCTTTCAGCAAAAGAGGAACAATGCTACCGCATTTAAAGAGCGTCTCCCAAGCAAACATCTCAGCTGTCCCGTGTTTTCAAAGACATCCCTCAGTTCTTTCTCAAATGTATGCATGTTTCTCTCAAATGTGATGACTCTGATGTTTTACTGTTGAACAGCAGAAATTTAAGAAACATCAACTACTTCCCCCCCCCCCCCCCCGCCCCCATGCAGTGCCAGGTCCCAGTCCTGTACAGGCTGGTGCACGTTTTTAACTCCATGTCCAGTGTGAGTAGTTCCACTCACTAGAATTGATCCCAGTCTGGATAAAACTAAGCACACATGTAAATCTTCATAGAGGAGGGATTTTATTTTTGCAGCAGCCGCTCTGGTTTCCTTCATGAATTTCTCCTTACCCTTAGCAACAGAGCACTGTTACTCAGCAGTAAGACAATAGAGTCGGTAGGAATGGACAACATTCACATTTTCTAAAAGAATCCTTTTCTTATGTGCCACCTTTTGGGTTGCAGGCCATGACTGGGGCTGAAAGCTATGATACTTTCATTCCTAGCTCCCATGGACTTAATTTACTTTCATTTTAAAAATAATTGCAATATTATAAACTCTTGCAATTTTATTGTAAATCTCACAAAATTTGGTATCTTTCTGAAACCCTGATTCCTGGAACCTTGTGACTTTTTAACACATAGCAACAAGCATGGATTTCTCCATGGCACCTGTGTATCAAAACTAAAGCCTAACAAATCTCAGAAACTGACATTTTAAATTCACTTCCAGCAGGTTACTACGGCACGACGAGCTGAAAGAGAGTAGAAAAATGTCTTGTGTTGTGCCTCTGGGTGTTTTCATCAATACATGCAGGTTTCTGACCAGTCAAGCCTTAAGATCCTAGTCCTGTAAGCACTTGTGCCTGCTCAGAATCCCACTTTGAATGCAAACAACCTTTTCCTGAAATTCAGGTGGTGCAGGTTCCCACAGTCACAAGCGGTGACGGTGGCAGTGTGTTGGCCACAGTGGGCACTGCTAAGGGGAAGACCATAGCCCATGTGGATCATTTTGCCATGATAAATCCGTCCCTGAACTTCAGCAAATTTTCATGGACTGTATTTTTGGAACGATCACCTCCAATTGCTGTGAATACCCTGGGCTTGCTTTAGTCACTAAAGATGAGACCGTCACCAAAGATGGGAAAGGGGGGGAGGGCACCCACAGTATCGAATAGGGAGCCAAAAAGATGCCCCAAGGTCAGAGGACAGATTGCAATAAATGGCAGAGCATGTTAAGGAAGGGGATGCTAGCAGGACTTTTCCACCCTAAGAAATACTGGTTTTCTTTCTCTCCTTTCAGGGTTTTGGTGTGGAGATGTGTGTTAGGCCAGTGTGGACACATACTGTCTATTTGATCTCTTAGAGAGAGTGTTACATCCTACATATATGCCCTTTGATAGCAATTCAGGCTTGGCGGCCTGTGAAATCTGTCTGCCCACCTCCTCTCATGTGGTTGGTACCTGCCACGACATGGTTGGGCAGTTGCCTGTCCTGGTTTGGGAAGCACAAGAATCAGCGTAGTGGCTTCTGAACTCTTCCATGGGCAACAGCTATAGGGCAGCTCCAGGTCAAAACCTTCTTGCTGGCCTGGTGTATGTTTGCTTCTAGGCTCTCACCTGCTATGAGCCAGCACACAAGCGTCCAAATTTCTGACTTCACGGGCTCCATCCCCACACCTTGATGCGACAATGGGCTGTCAGGCTCTTAGCAAAAACTTTAGAGGGCTGAGGGGAGAAGGACCTCCAGGATCTCTTCATAGGTGGGAACCAACAACAGTGGAGTCCTACCACGCCATTGTGGGGCTGTGGAGTCCCATGGTCATCTAGCAACACCCAGCTCAGCTGCTACGGGTTTGGCTTTGCCAGCAGGCTCTGCTCCAGCCACCTCCGTGACTGTTGGAGCCCCAGTGAAGGATCCAAACACCAGCGATTTAGAAGCTGTGTATCACCCAGGTCTGGCTACCCTGAGGTAAGGCGGCCACTCAAAAACACCTTTTCACCTCCATAATGAAACGCAGGACCCACATCCTTCCGGAAGCACCCTCAGCACCACTGCTCTCAAGAAAGCCTGGAGATCCCACGGGTGTCACAGCGATGCTGTACGGGGGCAAGACCAACCCGACCACGCCGTCCCCTCTCCCAGCCCAGGGTGGCAGAGCCCCACGGCCCCCCGCCCCGCTGCTTCCCAGAGGCTGCCGGCAGCACGGGCAGGCAAGTGCCGCGAGCCGGAACCGGCTGGCCAGGCGCGCGGGGCAGAGCGGCCAGCGCCACCCGCCCGTCGACAAGCACCCCCCCGCCCCAGGCACGGAGACGGTGGCCAGGGGGACACAACCAAGCGCCCCGAGGGGCGGCGGGCCCGGCAGAGCGGATCTGTCCCCGCCCCCGCCTCTCAGGTGGGAGACGCGCTTCCAGTTTCCCACCGTTACAGAGCCCCGGGGACTTGAGCAGCGACAACTGCCACTTTTTGCCTCACACCGAACCGCGATCCCTCCGCCACTGCCGCCCCGTCTCCCTCCGCCGCCCCCCGTGCTCCCCCCCCCCCCACTCCGCGCCGCGTTTTGACCCGCGCGAGCCGCCGTAGCGCGGCCGGGCGGCCGGCCCGGGGCTGCGGGCGGCGCTGCGGCCGCCGGGGGGAGGCGGCTGGGCGGTGCGGGCGGGCGCTCGGCCCTGGGCTCCCGGGGCCGGCGCGGGGCTCAGCGGGCGGCCTCGGCCCCCCGCGTCTGGCTTCGGCCTGAGGCTGCGGAGCCGCCCCCTCGCCGCCGCCGCTGAGGGAACGGCCCCCCGCCCCGCCCGCGGGGGCGGCCCGCGTCGCGGCCCCTCCTCGGGGGAGGCCGGCTGCATGGGCAGGCGCTGCGGGGCACCGTGGGCGCCGGCCTCGCCGGCAGAGCAGCTCCTGGGCACCAGGTAGGGGAGGTTTCACCCGGCGGGGCGGGGCGTGGGAGGGAGACGTGTCCCCTCAGCCCGCGGTGCCGCCGCCGGCGGGAGAGGGGCTGGCGGTTCTGCTGACTTGGACGTTTCTCTCTTCCTCTCCTCTCTCTCCTCTTCTCTCTTTCTCGTTCTCTCTTCCCCCCGCCCCCATTTTGCACGGAAGCCGGGAGGGTGATTTACAGCAGGCTGTGACCGGATCCCTCCTTTCCCCCCGCTTCCCTCCGCCGGGGCTTCGGGAAAGGTGAAGGGTTTGGCGGGGGGTCTGTAAGTCGTTGGTGGCGGTTGCAGTTCCTCGTTGGTCCCCTTGATAAATAGGGGGTGGGGGGATGTGAAATGTTATACGCCTTTTTTATCAGATATTGCACACTATATACGCGCACTTAGAGCTAAATTTGTGGGAGTTAAAAACTCCCTCGTGTTTATTCTCGGTGTGCTTCTGCGACTTGGTGTCTGGTAACCAAGTACAGCGTTGTGCTTTCTAGAGTGCAAAGCCTAAGGTGGATTTGGGTGTGTATGGAGCAAAAGCAAGGGGCTGGGTGGACCCCGTTAATGGACTCCAATGGTGGGAATTTTTGTATTTGCTGTAAAAGCCGATACTGAAGTGTAAAAACATAAAAATTTTGGATCTGGGAATTGGTTTGGATGTGCTAATTGATACTAAAAGGATGATAATTTTTGTGGAAGCCTCTGAGAATAAGTAATACTGCACCCATCCTTATCATAAACTCTTGCATTTGGCATTTATTGGAAAGAATGAGGCTAGAATTTATTGTGAATGTCGTATTGACCCACGGGTGCACCTTTCAGTTTAGATTACTGCTGATTTGATCCTCTGGAATCTGCAAAAGGAAAGTCTGCCAGCCTCTGTGAATAGCTTTGTAGTGTAACAGGAGTGGAGTTCCCGAGCAGAATCGCTGAGAGATATGTGAACGAGCGTAAGCAAAGCGGAGCACATCGGTATTTCTGCCTCAAACCTGGGCTCGCTCCCCAGGCACAGCCTGTGTGTGGGGTGACTACCCTCTTGGCACCTGGAGATGATGTCGGTCGAAGGGTCTACAATAACAAGTCGGATCAAAAATCTACTTCGCTCCCCTTCCATTAAGCTGAGGAGAAGCAAGCCTGGGAACAAGCGTGAAGATATAGGCAGCAAGGTGAGTGCTGCGTGGTGTGGCCGGCATGCTTCTACTTTGTTGCCTAACGTCCCATCTGTACTGACAGTACTGTGTTGGGAGAACCGGTGTAACTGTAGAGTGATGCAGAGCAGCTGATACGTGACTGTAGTCTGGCTTTTAGTTGGGATCTCTACTGTGCTGCAGATCCTTGCTAAAGCCTGGGGCCTGCTTCTGAAACACACTCTTTTTGCTTGTGTGGTATGTACCCAGTCTGTATCAGAAAGGTTTTGGGATTTCCCATGCTGTGGTGTGTGGAGTTGTTACAGATGACAGACAGGGGAAATACAATGCTGCCTCTTCCTCCATGTTTCCAACTGCTAACCTGCATTACTAGCAGCTAACAATACACAAAGACCTGTTCTTCTGTGTAAGCAATTGCTCTCAGCCCCACAAAGGAGTGTTCTGTGAGCATGTGGGGAAAGGGAGGATGTGAGACATGTCTCGGAGGTGACTGTTGAGATGGGGTCTGCGTTCCACAGGCCTGGGTATGCTTTCCTCCATGTTCCTTCTCTGTGTGCCTCAGACACACTTCCCTTGGGGATGTCTTGTCTGGGGTAGAATTGCTTCTACCTGAAAAATCCATCATTCTTCTTGGTGTTGTGGAGAATTCCTGACAGACAGTCATTCACTGGGAATTGACTGGTGTCATGAGGAGAGGAGGATGACTTAGCCCCGGCTGCAAGGAGAACAGGAGCTGGGTGGCATTGCCATGTGCTGACAGCGGCCGCCGCTGAGTCAGGGCACCTTGTTCTGTTCCCGCCACTGATTCACTTGTAACCCTGGGCAAATCACTCAGCTTTTGCGTAGCTCGCGCTCTCACTCCCCCATAGACAGACAGCTTAATCCCTCCCCCCTTGTGAAGACTCACTAATAAATAAGAAATGCTTGTAATCCATGTCTGCAAAGTGCATTCCTGTGTCTCAAAACAGTAGTGCTTCAAGACTTATCTCTTGGAGTGAAGAGTGTGTGTAATAAATGACACCTTGCCTAAATGGCCTGTCCCCAGCATGAAATCCTGTTCTCAGAACTCTGGTCTGGGTTGGAGTTTCCCTGAGATAGCTGTTTAATACCATGGAATACGATATTCTCTTGCCAAGCAAGAAAAAAACCTGCTTGGCGTCCTCAAAGTTGGCTAGAGGAGAGTCCTTGGTGTTTGTGTGTGACCTCAGTGTGTGCATGTGCATGCACGTGCTGCATTTAATGCAGCCTGTGGACTGCCAGCGAAACGTGCTTTGTAGCTGTTGGTGCAGAGCAATTTGTTGATCTGTATTCTGCAGAGGCCTCTGTCGAAAGAGCCAAAAGCCACCTGTTCCACCGTGTACAGCGGGCATTGGATTCTGGCTCTGAATAGGAGCTGAGGTTTGCACACTCCTGAAAAGAGTAGAGCTGGGACCTGCTGCTACATACACTGGGTCTTCTCTGGTACTTGTTGCATTTTGTTTTCCTTGCCATGTGCCTTTTGGAAGAGCTCCTTTGTATCCCTTGTGCTGTCTCCCAATGTGCAGCCAGGGCTGTCTGATCCCCTGGGGATATCATGGATTCATTCCACACCATCCAATTAGGGTTTGAGGGCTGGATTTTGTGTATCTTATTAGTAAGAGCAGTTAATCAGTGAGATGCAAAGGAACTGCTGGGGAGTTTGCTGGTAGAAGCAATGTCACGAAGAGGAGTTAGGTGCTGGTGTTTGGTTTCCTAAAGCGATCTGCTCTGAATTTCCCTCAAATGAGTTATGGCCTGCCTTCAGTGGGACAGCTGAAGTGGGCAAGGCAAAAAGGAGTGGGCCCCTTACCAAAGATCCGACGTATGTTGGATATTTGTGGAGATGCTCCTTCTGCTACCTGTGTGCTCCTCTGCCTTCCAAGGTGAGGAGCAGCTCTACTTTTTTAAAATAGCAGGAAACAGATCCTCTCAGTCTGCTCTTTGGTGTGAGTATAAATCCCTTGTGAGTGAAATTGAACGTCGTATACATTGCTCCTGAAGGATCTTTGCTGACCTGCAGGGAGAGTTTTTTCAGGCATCTTTGTCTCTTGGACTTTTTGAGAAATGACTGCTCCAAGAGATGCATGTGACTCCAGTCACATGAAATATGGAGAGGCCTATGAAGCCGGTAGCATCATAGCCTACCTAGTTGGTCATCTCTGATGAATGCTGCTTGGCTATATAGGATGGAGCGGGGCTGTTGCCCTAGATAATGCTTGAAAGGTGATACTGTGCTTTGTATGTGCAGATGTAGGTGAAGAGCAAGCCCTCAACAGCCTTGTGGTTCCTCTGAGTCCCTCAAACTTTTATTGCAACCAGCTGCTCAATTTAGGATGGACAAGCACCCTCAGTGGCAGTGCCTTGACTTCAATAAGCTGTGATTTTTTTTTTTTTTTTTTTTTTTCCCACACCCCCCCCCCACACCACCCCAGTGGAAAGTGTCCCTGGTGTCCCTGCTCTTTCCTAAACAACCCTTTGGTGGTGTGAGGCCTGCCAGGCTGTCTCAGTGGTTAAGGACAGACCCCCTGGGCAGTTTGTCATGCTGAAGAGAAGCCCTGTGAAAATTGGCTCCTTTCAGTGAAGCAGCCATGTAAGGCTGTGCTGGACGTGGGCAGGCTGTGGGAGGCTGGCTCCGCAGAGACCTGTTTGTGCATTTCTCTGGAAGGGGGAGTTGTGGGTAAGTACAGATATTTTGCATGAGGGCTGCGCAAGACATGCAATGTGTTACTTGGGAGCTGTACAAGAGAGAACTTGTTTTGTGGACTTTTATTAGGACTTATTTCTTGCAAACCATTAATGCATGGTTTTGCTGTGCAACCCCCTTACTGTGCAGGAGATCTCTGCAGGAGTAAAACTAGTGAACCAATACATAATCATGGATATTTAAAAAAAAAAAGGGGGCGGGGGGGACACGAACAGGAGCTCTTTAAGTAAAGCTGGTTGACAAATTGGATGTAGTGTTTGGTTTTGTTGCTGCTTTTCAAAAAAAACTTTTTTTTTGTGGGAGTCTTGATTTTTGTTGCTGCATGTGTTTAGACTTTTTTTTTTTTTCTGGTGTGTCTTCTGATGTTCATGGCTTGAACCCACTCTTCCCATCCTCCCCAGATCTCCATTTTTTGTGTTGAACCAATATAGACCTAAAGTACAGGTCTTAAGTCTAGGCCTGTTGATTGTTGGAGTCTAACATGTCAGTGTGGTGGCTGGAAGCTAAAATTTCCTCAGATAAGTTGGTTGGCCTGAGTTCAATTTCTAGAGGATTGCTAACCCTACCAGAAACCCAGCTGTGCATCTGGTCGCTGTGCTTTTGATTCCAGTAGAGACACAGAGTTAAAAACTGGCCAATGAGTGCCTGTGAAGCAGCATCGATGACCCTGAAGGAGTGGCACTAGCATGACAGTGGGGACGCTAGGGGTTGAGCCATCTCCCGTTGCTCAAATGCCCCAGTTGCTGTAGTACCCTGCAGCTTGGCTACACAAATCTTTCTCTGCTCACAGAAGTAATGAACCTGAGCAGGTACAGTTCTGGCAGAGGCTGTTCATGTTGTTAAACTCTACTCTTGTAAATACAAGCATCTTTTTAACTGATGTAGCTGTGCCTATTTTAGAGTGTGTGTGTGGGGATATCCTCAGTCAAACCAGATTATGAATGTCAATGTAGCAACAAATTACTACAAAGACTGCTACAGGATTTTCCCTAAAACTGTAAGCCAGTGAGTCAAAGAAACACATTTGGAATTTGCTGCATGTTTCTTTGATCTCTCCTGTTTTTTCTAAGCCAGAGATCATAGAATCACTAAGGTTGGAAAGGACCTTCAAGATCATCAAGTCCAACCATTAATCCAGTGCCACCATGTTCCCTAAACCATGTCCTGATGTTTCAAGCTGCCAGTTTAAAAGAGCGCTTTGACTAAAATCTGACGTTCCCCAGCAGGACGTCATTCTGCACAGGGACTGTTGTATTGTGGTCTCTACCCACCAAGTGTCGTGCGAGCATGTGCAGCTGGAGCCCGTTCCCACTCCATGATGCTGGGTTGGACTGGGTGGCTCTGCAAAAGCTTTTTCAGAGCTTTTGTTCTGAAAATGAGCCTTGACTAAGTTGCTCCTAGTGGGACAGGGTTTCCTGTCCTCCTTTGGTGAGGCGTGGTCGTTCTTACTGCCAACCTCTGGGCTCCCATCAGCCAGGTGGTAGCTCCTTCGTTAGGGCAGCAGAAACACGTACGCATACCTCTGTGTCCTGACCGTGAGCAGGACATGCGCAGGCACAGATTTAAGAGGGAAGCAGATTCGTGGAAGCTTGAGACCCCTGTGCCTTCTCATGCCCCTCACATTGCCAACACAGTTCTCCAGCTCCTCAATCCCCTGAGAAGCTGCAGGGCGTGGCTAGGACCACAGGAGAGTGGAGTAATGTTTCTGGCCTTGCTGTAGCTTCCTGCTTTCGGTACGCAGTCCTTTTTGTTTGAAAATATTATAGCTTCCAACATGAATCAGTTTAGACCACTACTGGTCTTAACCAGATCAGCTGGGAATTGCTGAACCTGAACTGGAACAGAACCAAAAAACACACAAGTTTGATTCACTGATCTAAATGCTTCAAAAATCGTTGCCTCATGTTAAATTGTTTAAGATGCAGAGTGGGGTTCTTTGTATGTCTTTGGGAACAACTTGGTCCAGCAGCAGGAGAGTCTGCTGGGTTCCTCATGGGCAGCATTTCCCAGGGAGCTGGATGCAGGGCTGAGCAGCCAGGCTATGTGGGTGAGGTAGAGAGCAGCCTGTCTGATGCTGTCGCAAGCTCTTGTTCTGGCAGGATTTGGAAGGGTCTTTACGTAATGATAGTGCTTTTGAGGAGCTGTTCAGCACAGTATTGTTGCCCTGTTTGCCTTCTCCACTCCACTGGAATCTGAACAGTGCTTAGTCCACCAGCTCTGGGATCAGTGCAGCCAGTAGCACAGCTGAGAGGATGCATCTAACCCTGGGCTGTCCTTCTGCTGCTATGCCTGTTCTGCTTCAAAGCTTATACCCATGAATGTTGCTTGGCCCCGGTTGATAGCTAGGGATCTGCACCATTCAGTCTAAACACACCCAGTTTCTTCAACAGCTTAGGGGTGGCTGTCCAGAGATAGAAGGGATTTCATGTCTGTCCCTGGTTGGGCTTATAACAGTGTCTCTTAAAGCAGAGGACAAAGGCTGGTTAGCTTCTCCATAGCCAGACCTGCATTTCAATGGCGTGCCTGTATCTGTGGATAGAGTCAGTTGAACACCTGAGAGTGTCATAGCTGAGGTGCTGAATCTTTCCCTATTGGGTTGCTCTGGTCCCTTCTACTCCATCCTCAAATACATGGTGCTCAAGACGACCCTGTGTTTGTTAACAACCTAAACCACAGGTTTTCCTTACTCCATTCTTCACTCTATGCATGTTATGCCTTGTCCTGAAATTACAGGGTGAACTGGCTAGCTCTCCTGGCCTGAATTGGATCTGAGCATAAATGTTAAATGTGTCTTATAGCCACCATTTTTCTGCTGGTGGACTGCAGCACTGATTGCTTTTGGTAGATAGAAAAGCATATAGCAATTCAACGTTCGGTTTTGTAGCCTGCAACTGTATCCATGATCCACTGTGATCCTTCTTGCCAATCTTGGGACAAGATTTCTGGAAAGATCCATCCTCCTATCCACCCCTAAATAATGTGCTGTCTTTACTGTGAAAGCTAGCAGGAAGACACCTCCATGGCAGGGGGAAGGCGGTGATGTGCTAACAGCTGGGGTGCAGTCAGCATAAATAACACAAATGAGGTCATTGCTGAGTGGGTTTAAATGGTTATTTCTTCCCCTGGATGGTCATATGCTGCTTACCTGGACGGTCTTTTAGATCTGCTGAGGTCTTGCCTTGCACGCCATTCTTTACCTCCTTCAGACGAGCTGGGTATTCTGAGAAGGCACGTGGGACTTAGCTAACCTGGCTGGAGAGACTCGTAAGCAGGTTTAACTCTGCCCCTGCTGTGCTGGATAAGCCGTACACATATAGACTGACAACCCCCTTTTGCTTGTGGGCTGTTGTTCTGCAGTGGGCTGTGAAGCATGTAGTGTTTTGCCAAAGACCTGGCTGGGATGGTAAGATGGCAGAGGTCAGGGCTGGTCAGAGGTGTTGCAGGTAGTACATTTGCTGCTTGCTGGTCAGAGCTGTTGTTCACTGTGGTACAGAGAGGGCTGCTGGAGGAAGGCGTCCACAGACACAATGGAAAGAGACCTCCTCCAAAGTGTACCATCTGTTTCACTAGCTGTGTGCTTGGCACTACCTGTGGTGTATCACCTCATTTGTTTCAGTAGGGCAGAACAGTTGAAGTGATGGTTGGGAGTCAGGCCAGGTTGGGCCACTATCTGGTTTTGTATCATCAAGAGTCTGCAAGTGCCTGTAAAATGACTTGTATATATTTTCACTCTCCTCTGTGTCTAGTGGAAAGCAACTGCAGGGCATCACCTCTGTTTCTAACTGAGAAAGTTTGTTCGCCTGGCAAAGCTGACGGTTTGCTTTCTGTTGATCAGGTCTTAGGGAGAAGTTGCTTGATTAGCTTGGTACAATTTTCTCTGTGAGAGTGAAAGTGAACATTATGTGCTAGCTAGTCTTTGGATTTTTTAAAAGGTCTCTTGCCTTGATGTTCGGGGCAGGGAGTGGCGCTTACATGGCACTCAAACAGCACTTAGCAGAGTGAAGCCCTGATACTAGTGCTGAATGATCCCAGCTAAGGTCTGAATAATTAACTAGCACCAAGCCCAGTTTCAGTCACTTCAGGCTTCTGTTTCCATCTGGTGTACTTGCCTCCACAGAGCTGGAAATTTCTGAGGCTCCTGTATGTGTGTGGCAGGGTTGCGGTGTGCTGTATGCTGTCGTTTCCAGCTCCAGATGGGGGCTGGTCCCTGTGCCTGAAACCCTGCGGGCTCTGCTGAGGCTGTACCCACCAAAGCGTGGCTACTGCAATTCAGAAAAACCTCCCACTATTTCCTTTCACTGCAGTGCTGCTTAGCCTTGCCCTGAGCACGTCTGCATGTTCTGCAAGGAAAATACAGCTGAGGCCTGCGGCTATTGTAACCGGCAGTGGATCTGTGCGATGTGTCTTCAAAAATATTAATTTTAAAGGTGAGTCTCTGATAGTATTTGTGTGACCGTAGACTGCAGGAGCATCTCATCTCTACCTTGCTTTGGTGAGCATTGGACAGATATGTATAAAGTAGACCCTGCCCAGAGGAGCTTCAGGCTTAAAAAAAAAAAAAAAGTGTGTGAGGACATGCTATTCCTATACAGACATGGCTCCAAACTCCCACAGAAGTCTGAGGCATACCTAGAAATTGAATCCTGATCCTCTGAGGCCATATCTTAGCCTTAGCCACAAAGCCCAGCCTCTTGCAGATTACCAGGAATGTTCCTCACCTCTCCCATGTGAGGACTGTGTGTTCATTTAGGATTATTTGCTTAAAAGTCCCCAAACTGTGCTGTTGTAAATGCTGACTTGGTTCCATTGTCACTAATGATTTCAGTAGCTCTGGTGGTGATGACTTTCCAACAGGCTCAAGCAGATTAAGCACCGTATGAATTAGAGCTGTGGAAACCCCAGTAAGCCTTGTAATTTTGCTAGTGTCCCAGGAGACCAGTACTGTTGTTAGTTACTGTGGGGAAACTCTGATTGAAAATAATACTATAGAAAATTCTATGAACTGCTGGTGTACTCAGTGTTTCCAAGCCAATAGCAATAAAAGCCAGTCCTGCTTGTTCTCCCAAATACAGTATTAAAATTCACAATTGGTCAAGGAGGCTAATGTGATTTAACAACTAATACGGGATTTCTTACCTGGTGGAATTGAACAATGACATTTCTTCCTTACAGTGATGGTTCTTTAATTTCTGCATCTCCCAAACACTTTGCATAGCTAGGCTGAAATTTCCTCCATCATGGGTCCAGAGAGACTCCTTTCTCTGGAAGAAAGATTATTGGAGGTTGCATAGTAATAGAGAGTCACAACATTAACAAATGTCTTGAGAGCAGGCAGATGGAGGAGTTTCTGAAAGAAGGAGAAGGCAACTTTATGGCAGTGTCAGTGGATTCAAGGATAGAGACTTACAAAGCTTTCTGCTCCTGTTTTTCTTCCAAGTAGGCACTGTGAAAAACAGTGCTGCCTGTTCAGAAGCCCTTCCCTATGGACAGGCAGGCCCAGCACAGCGCAGCTCTTGTTTGAAGTGTCGGTACTGAAGTGTTAGCAATGTGTCTCCTGTGCTCAACAGTGGTAGCCTTTGAGCTCTCCCAAGGGCTTTGAAATTGATTGCTCACCTTTGAGTAGCACAGAAGGGGCCACTTGCCTTTGAAGTCTTGTTTGTAGGAGGGATGCTTTCATCTGGAGCGGGAGGGTGGATGGGGGACGGGAGTCGGAAGCAAGCACCGTTGCTCAGCCCAGGAATTTGCACCAAAGGAGCTTGAGTTTGTTACACAGTCCCTAACACAGTCTAGATGCTGGAGTTGTGGAAACATTGAATAGGATGGAGAGTGAGAGTGTGCAGGACCTGCCTTCTCCTTTGGTGACTGCTCTTGGTGCTCAGAACTTGCTGTGCTCTGTGCTTCAGCCATGGCCACACCATGGGGCTGTGACCTGGACCATAAGGGGATGGGGATGGTGTCAGAGGTATCCAGAGTGGGCACGAATGTAAGAGTGTACTTGGCGAAACACTTGCCTGTGCTAGAAACAATTTGCAAGCTGAGCTTCCCTAACAAGCTGTCTTAATGGTGACACAGCACCAAAAGTCTGTTGAATGATCCTGTCCCTCAAAGAAACAGGCTATACCAGTAAAAGGACCTATTTTTGCCAGTTATATTGCGTCAATATTAGTATCTTTTCTGCAAGACCTTTGCCTGGATTGAGTGACATTTTTCATGCTCCTAACTAATGCTTCTGTGCTGCTGAAATGTGTAAAGGTAGAGTGAACCTTGAGACAGAACTGTGGTGTTTTTTTTTTTTTTTAAATGCAGTTAATGGTTTTGGGTTCTGTGCTTGCTCTTCAGACTGTCTCTGAGCCTCTTTTTTTTTTTTTTCTTTTTTTTTTTTTCCCCTCAATGTAAAACAGACAGGATACTTATCCACTTACTGCAACATGCCCCAGCATCCAGGGCTTTAAAACAGCTGCAATAACTCCTTGCATTTGGCTTATCTCCCACTTTTGAACTAGATATAGTGGTCCCAAGTGCAGTTGTTTCAAACCTGCTTTGGGGTGTCACCCTTCTTGAGCAGCTGGGTCCAAAAGCATTGCTGGCTGTGAACTGGTACTGACAAATTTGGGATCTGCTTTGTTTGTTTAAGCCCATCTGGTCCCAGCTCACCTGGTTTTCTTGAACTGAATTGTGGCCAGACAGGCTTCAAAAATGTTCTGTGTATCTTGCCTGACCGTGAGGGCTGGCTGGAGGGTGTCTCCCTATCCTGTGCCTCGAACCCTGCTATGGGGGTGGTGGTGGAGGGGAATGGGGACAAGACGACATAAAACACTCTTAATAAAATACATTAACAAATATTTCTGATGAATGTGTGGTATACCTCAGTGGATGTAGTTGTTTCTGAAACCCTGAGCTGCTTTTGAGGCTGGAATTGGGATTCCACCTTCTCCTCCTGTACCGTGAGGATAATCTTCCTCCCTGATAATCCATGGTTTGCGCTGCATGTCTCTGCAGGCTTCCCCAGCTAAGCTGTCGAGATGTGTTTTACAGGCAGTCAGCAGTGCACGTCACTGGCACTGGGGGAGGATGAAGGATGGGGTACTCTGGGCTGGAGGGTTCTTCCTCCAGCTTCCTCGGCGATGACTGCTATGGCTGTGTTTTTGGCTGTAACTTCTGGAATAGTGGGTCTCCTGCATCTCTGTTGTGGTGGGTGGCTTATAGATGCTTGCTTTGCAAAGTTCTCGTCCCATGTTCTGTAGCGGGGCTGCAAATAAGCTTTCTGATGTCTTGAGACCTGTGATAAACACTTTTTTGATGGAGCCATCAGTGGGAAACAGAGTGTGGTGGGTGGGGGAGAAGATGCAGCACCTGGACTAACTTTGCTGTGCATCCGAGCTACTCCAGCTCCTTGCAATGACCGTTTCTACCCAGGAGCGTCTGAATGTAAACACGGCCACTATAAAATGGCCAGCGGGCTGACCAGTGGCCTTCTGGTGAAGCAGAGGCGAGGGCCGGTGGGCGACGCAGCAACAGGGCTGCAGTTGCACGAAATAGGCCTTGCCCGCTCGCTGCTTGCTGGCAGCTTCGCGGGGCGGGCGGGCGCCTTCCGCCCTCGCTTCGTCCCCCCGGCCGCTGTCACAGCGCTGCCGCGGCGGCCGCGCCGGAGCCCGCCCCGCTCGCTCCCCGCTGGAGCCGCTCTCGGTCCGGGCTGGCTCGCGGCGCGGCGCCGCGGAAGGGGCGGTGCCTGCGGCCTCCCGTCGCCATGGAGACACCGCCCGGCCAATGGGGGGGAAGGGGCGTGGTGCGTCCTAACTCCACCCTCCCGGGCGGCCGCGGCGCGCCATGTGCGCGGCGCGGTGTTTTCGTCCGGGCAGCGGACGGCTCCCGCCTTTGGGAGGGCTCCTCTGAGCATCGCGCTCCCGGTGCGCGTCCCAGGGACTGTACCCTTGGGTAAGCCCACGGCGGTTAATTTAAACACAGGTTTTCGGGAAAAAAAAAAAAAGACCAACCAAGCTTCCAGTCTAGACAAACCCTACATAATATGCTTATAGGCTGTGTCTCCAGACAGTGTCTGGTCCTTTGTGGTGGAGTGCTGGTGAGCAAGGTTCCAGGCTGACCAGCAAGGCTGTCGGAGAGTACCAGGTTGCCCTGGGTAATAACACTGTCCTCTGTTGTAGAGGATATTGTTGCCTGGGCAGCTTCCAGCTCTGCATCTCTGCCTAGGGAACTGAATTGTCCTGTTTGGGAAAATCTGCCTCTTTTGTGAAAGAAACAGTGAGGTCACCAGGGGTGGAGAAATACTGCTTGCTGTGGAGAGTCCTGTGATGTTCCAGTGGGGAGGAGGGTGCTTACTGTGATAAGGCCTTTAGTTCTGCTGTGAGTGCTTTCCAGAGGTTTAAAACAATTGGGAACACTCATCACTTACTGCCTAAAGGTTTGTTGGCAAGCAACAGATACTCTTTCTTTCGACTGGTAGTTTTTTCTGGCACTTAGGGCCTGTTGTACTGGGAGGAGCAACCCATCCCGCCTTAGCCAGCAGCCCTGGCTGAGGAGGGGAGGAGGCTGTGGAAAGAATACTGTAACTCTCCAGGCAGAGAGGAGCTGGTATTCCTGCCCTGGGCTGTGGGGAAGGGAGTTGTGGGCCTGAAGCATGTTTGTGTAGCAGTTGGAATTAGTTGAGTTGGGGAGCTCTCATGCTGAGGAGATGGCAGAACTGTAAATCATCAGTGATCTACTTAATCTGCGGAAGCAGTTAGGGCAGAAGGAAGGGCTTAGAAGCAAAATCCATTATAAAATGTCAAAGTGGGTGATTTCCCATGCTGGGGAGGGGATCTTGTCTCTGGGCAGCAGAGGGAATGCTGCCTATGTGTTGTGGCCATCCCTCCGGAAGAGGGATTTACTTCCAGGTCTGCTGCCTGGGTTCTGTCCCATGTCTTGCCCTCCCACTCTCTAGCGGGATTTAATTTGGAAGCTTTTTCTCCAGATCCCCAAAAAGGAAAGTACTGTAAACAGCTGCCAAGCAGGATTTTGTGTTGTAGAGCATACTTAAATGCTGGGGCCTGGTTGGATGATGGTATGAGTATGTTTCTATTTTTTTGT
Organism: Phaethon aethereus; assembly: GCF_964289735.1. Taxonomy (NCBI): domain Eukaryota; kingdom Metazoa; phylum Chordata; class Aves; order Phaethontiformes; family Phaethontidae; genus Phaethon; species Phaethon aethereus. Next base: position 42,896,421 of record NC_138579.1, on the reverse strand, counting down.
GTATGTGTGTGTTTAATAGGAAGAACCTATTCTGTTCTGGTTGAGTGTATGTTGCTTTTCTTAGTGTGCCTGTTAGTACAGTAATTTACAACCTACTCTTTTCCCCTGTTTATAAAGTGACACTGGTATTGTGTTACAGCTGTAATGTACACAGAGTCTTGTACAACTCTTCGACTAACACTCTTACAGTCATGATGACCTTGAAGAGTTTAAAAGAAAACTGAATGTAAACTCTGGTACCATTCCTGCAGATACTTAAGCATGTGCTTAATTTTGTGTGAGGTAATATGAGCATGAATAATTCCATTTCACTCAATGGATGTAAAGATAAAAGCCCCTGTGGCTGATTGCAAGATCAGAGTCAATGTATGATGATTCATGTCATGCACATAACTGTATGTGTGTGCATGCCTTATATGTCTATCATGCAGTGTGTATATCATGGTATTTTGTCCATTAATCCATATTCCCTGGGCATGTTGCTAACCAGTTCTGTGAAGCCTGGAACAGAGACTGTTTCTTTTCCCCAGTTTCCCATCCCCCAAATAAAGAGTTAACTAGAGAAATTCCATTTTTCTTTCGTACCCCCATCATCATCCCCAAAATGTGCACTTGGTTTCCCCTTTCCTCCCTAGCTAGAGGCTCCCTGACAGAGCCTCCTCTCATCCAAGCAAGGTGCTGACCTGATGTGTTCAGGAAGGGCAGTTTCATTCCTGAAGTTACAAACAGGTTTATGTAAGGATAAAGCTAGGTTGTTTATACTCCAGGACAAGAGACGCCTGTCTCTGCAGAGGCCTGAGATGATGGTCATTAACTTTTCCACTTCATGTAACCAAAGATGCCATGCTTTTTTAGATACTTCTGAAGTGTTGATTATTCTTTCCTCCTCTTTGAAGTCCAGTCCCATTGGATTTGTACATAAGAAAAGGCAAGACACATTAATTTCCCCCCCTGCCCCTGATTATTTAGCTGTTGCAGAGAAAAAAGCGATGAAAGGTTGTTTTAATGTGTTCTGGGAAGACTGGCAGAGCTGTTTTTGCAGCCCATGAAAGGGACAATCTGGTGAAAGGTATGGTAGCTATCACCTGGTAGTTGTCTACATGTGGTAGCAGGAGCACCCTCCTTTAGGAGAGGGAATACAGCAGACGCAGTGTGTCCCTGTGGGCTGCTGCCTGGGGTTTGGCTCACCTGGAGTCGTGTTAAAACCTAGGCCTAGCACTGGGATCAGTATCCTCTGGATTTATAGCAGGTGCCTTTCTCATCTACATGTCATTGAGGTCCCTGCAACCAGTTCTGGGGGGTGTACATTTTGGATGTTGGTTTGTGGCTCCTGCACCTTGCCCGTCTTGTTTCTTTCCAGTGCATGAGCTTATGGGTATTAGGCTAAAGTCAGACTCATTAAAATATGGTAGCACTACTGGTATTTTCAGTACAAGCAGGGTTTGCAAATAGAGCTGTGCAAATCTGACTGTCTTGTGTTTGTCCATCACTTAAGTTTATAAGATTACTTTAAAATGCAAATGGGTACTGGCAGATGCTCTATGTATTGCATGTCTGTCCCTATGCTGGCCCACACCCTGTTCATCTCTATATGGTCTCTTGGCAGTCAGCAGTGCTGTGCAGGTGGCGAGTGGCTTGCTTAGCTTCTTGGTGGGTGACTTCTTTTTTTCTTTTGGTTTTTTTTTTTTTTAATTTTCCTAACATGACATATTTCTGCAGTGGTAGAGCCTGTTCTGGTCACAGTGGAGCAGCAGAGTTAACAGTGTTTATAGGACATTCTTTCCAATTGCTGTGGTCTAAACACATGTACACCAGCATTGAGTTACTTCTGCCTGGAAATAAACCACAGAGCTATATATATAAAATTTTTGAACTGTTGCAGTAATGTTGTTGGTATAAATAGGAGAAAGGGGTAGCACCAGGGCTTCCCTTCCTCAGAGCAGATTCAAGAAAACTTCCCAGTGCTCCAGCTTAAGTGGAAGAGGCTGGGGAAGGTGGCTGAAAGCAACAACAAAACGCCATATGGCTGGCCTTCAGGGAAGAGCATAAAGGGTGAGATACTTGGGTCTGGAGCGTTGGCTTCCTGCTTGACGGTTGCTCAGCTCTTTTGTGGTAGAACATCTGTCAGAAACCCCACAGGGTTGAGTTTGCAGTGACTTAGTCCTGAAAACCATGGTGTTTGGTCTGTGACAGTCTCTTGGTTTCTTGTGACTCCAAAGCTGTTGCTGAGTTTTCTTGAACTCCTTCTGGCAGACATTTCTCTGCTCAAGGTATTAGACAAGTAGTCTGGCTACTTGTGGAGCTTCTAGTTGCTTTGGTCGTCATGTTGTGACATACTGTAGGGAGCAGTATTTTGAAGTGACATGGTTGTGTGGCTTCACAGGTGCATTGGGATGCTGCTGTCATCTTTTGCACCATGTGAAGTGTGCATGGGACTTCTCCCAGGCAGTGCTAGTAAGCAAAACAACTTCTGCAATTTCTGAGTACTGTTCTGATTCTTTGTATGAGATTGTTTAGTGCAAGACTCTGGTCGGTCAGCTTGGCTGCCATAGCAGATTGTGCCAATTTCTGTGGTCTTTTCTGTCACTAATAGATTTTTATCGCATCCAAAAGAAATGTGGGAAGTGACCTCTATAGATACAGCAGAAAGTGCTGATAAGCACTGAGCAGCCAGCTTTGGTCTTTGCTTGTGGCTGGTGTTAATTCTATCTTTAAACTCTTAAGTGCTTGTTTGTCTTTGGCTAATATGTAAACAGATCCTGCCACAATATTGTCTCCTAAGTGCTTTATTGCAGGTATCAACCTGTGATGTTCTAAGGACATGAGAGACAAGGTTTGCAGGTAGAAGTAATGTCTTTTCTTAAATAGATTGATGCAATTAGAAGAAGAGAGGCAAGATTGTGGACAGGTGGGAACATTTTCAGGGTTCAGTGCTCCATGAATAATTCTCTACAATCGTTTCGTTCTGATTTTTTTTTTTTTTTAAGAGTCCGAATCATCAGTTGCATTCTTACAACTCTGACAGGCAGTCAGCTCCATTTCATCCAACACTTCTTCTCTGGTCGGTGATGGGTATTGCAGCCTGGCTTCACGCAGGGGCCAGTTCCTGTGAAGGGATGACAGTAAAGCTTGTATTCAGCAGTTGCCCGCTACATAGCTGCCGGTGCACCACAGCAAGGAGTGGACACAAACTGCACAGAAGCTTTATAGCTATCTTTTGGCTGTAGGGCATGAAATACAGTTTAAGTATGTTCACCACATATGACAGTCAACAGGGATGATGTTTTGTTGTTCAGTCTTACTGCTTGCCCTTCAATTGTTTGTCTGCTTCTTATATCTTTTGTTTAAATTGTAGAAATGTACTTGGGATTAGTAGTTCAGGTATTTCTAAACTACACGGGTGGCTCAAAGTTATTTCTTACCAAGACAGATTCTGCAAAATGCTTCTTAGTAGGTGAATGCATCTAAAACTATTGACTGGAAAATCATGCATTGAGAGCATTGACTCTTTGCTGAAGACTGGCGTTCCATAATATCTCTTTTTGTCTTCTCTTTTTTTACAGCAGCAGTTTTTGCTAAGAACTAAATATGTAAAAACAGAAGTACTTTGTGAAGTGTTGAAGGAACAGGAGTTGGTTGTGTGCCTGGATCCAGGGCTTTCTGAATTCCTAAATAAGGGCAGTAAGAAATGGTGGTCGTTGTAATGGTTTGCTTTCTTGAAGTATGGCAGAAGCTAGATGGTAACAAAATCAAAGGGCTTTTTAAGCCTGCGGATAAAAATTGCTTCCTCTGAGTGTGGTTTTACGTCCTCAGTTCTCATATTTGGTAATTCTACCCGTTACCCATGCTCCTGAGCCTAAATGTAGGCTAGACAAGACCTGCTTTTCCAGCCTTACTTCCCCTGTTTCAGGGTTTTAAGTCACTTAGATGGCAGCCTGCTCTGTTTTTGTTAAGTCACCTTTAACGAACTCCTCAAATAAGTCAGCTTATGTTAGACTATTGTACCACTCGTTTACAGGCTTTGTTTCCTTCAGGAAAAGAAACTGAAAAGGTGCTTGGGAAAAATCACAGGAAGAAGTGATTTAAGGGCAAAGTATGTGAAGAAGGAAAGTGGGCTGAATGAATGATTTAGTGAGTTTGTTTAGGATTGCTTTGTAGTTATCTTTATAACCTTTTGTCTCTCTGTGCAGTTTATTGTCTAGCGGTGGTTTCCTCTGTGTGTGTGTGTACAGGAGTGAGGATCGATGATGTTTCTTGCTGCTGACTTGCAGGGAGAGTTATTCAGGACTTTGGGGTGCTGGATCTAGGCCATAAAACTTGCAAGACATCTTAATTGTTTGGAAAAGACTAAACAGAGTTCTTCATCTGGGATATCTGTGACTGTGAACGATGATTGCCTCTCCTGTAGTACCAGTTTGCATCTTTGAAGCAGAAGGATGGCCCAACGTGTGTACCAGACCACATGTGGGTTTGCTGGAGTTGTCCGTGCTGGTGGCTGAGCGGCAGGTGCAGTGATGGGGACACTATATTACCAGTGAAGGACTTTCCAGCCATACTGGAACAGGAAGAGGTGGCAGCAGGATTGTTGAGGAGAGGATGGAAATCAGTGCTTGCACTGTTCTCTTAAGTTTGTTTATTCGGTCTTTGGCCTGTGTTCCTATGTATCGCTCCTCCTGAAGGACATGATCTCCTTTCTGGCTGACGGGAGAAATCTCTTGGGTGCTCAATATGTATGTTGACTGACAGATGCGAAGAGCTGCTTAATTCTAGGATGCACAAAGGGCAGATGATGATAAAGGCTGTTCTGTAAGAAGCTTACTCCTCAGGGCAGAGTGCAGGGAGGAGTGCAGGAAGGGATTTCCAAGAGCTAGGCAGTGACTGGTGGCTAGGGATGGGCACGAAGCTTGGGTGGCTCCTTCTGTATAACCTGGTTGGTTTGAGGAAAAAAAGAAATCTCTCCTGCTTTCCTTTGATTCGTTTTTAAGCATTCTTCAAAAATATTGTCCCTAGCCTCAAACAGGAGTGAGATACAGTAATGGTGCAGCATGGTCCATGCAGTAGATAGCTGCTGGAATTTGGGAGTGAGGTGAGGTTATTCCCAGCTCTACTGCTAATTTGTTGCATGACCATGATCAAGATATTTTACCTCAGTGTTTCTGTCTTTTTGCCACCTAGTTCTCTTATATCTGGTTATAGATTGCAAGCTGTGTGAGAGTACATGTTGCTACCTCCTGTAAGCACAGGAGGCCTTCATGTTTGTAGAGACACCTTGCAAGAAACAAATACTAAATATTCCAGACAATGTTTAGGGAAAGATTGAATACTAATCTCTTTACCACCTGCCTCCTTCCATAGGGATGCTGTGTGATAAATGCTGTGTACTCTCTCTCCCCCTCCTGTTGTATTTATTCCAATCTTAGCATCTTTTAAATTGCTGATAAGTTTTTTAATATAATTTAAATCAGCTTACAACAAAACCATTTTCTAATCCCCTGAGGATGCGAGTACGTACTTTTCCTCATAGCACCACTGCCATCCTAGGGAGATGCATGTGTAGGAGGACAAGGTGTCTAGTCCTGGAGTGGTTCAGGTATTACAGGCAGGAGCCTGCAGGCACGGGGAGAGGTGAGCTCTCTGACCTCCTGTGGAGGGGACAGATATGTGCTCTGTGTAAGGAGTCTGGGCATAAAAAGGCAAGGCTTTTACGTATAAAGAGCCTCTTTAAATCTTTCCTGGCAACTTAAATACACCACTCACGGCTGTCCCCTTTTCCAGAAGACCTGTGTGATTGCCTTCATGGCTATGAGGCCTGGGTAGGTAGGGACAAGATCTAGAGACAGAATTTAGAAGTGGCAGTTGATGACTTTTAGGACAGAACTGCTGTGCATATCAGTGGTGAAGGATAAAAATAGATTGATTTGGCATGAGGCGTTATGCATGAATAAAGAAATCACAAATTATTTGTAAGTGTCACCTCAGGCAGGCTGATCAAAAGGCTTTTCTTCGTCCTGCATAGCTCTAGCTTGTGTGTTTCTACTCTTGGACTCAAGGTCAACCATCAAGTTCCCCCTCCAAGCTTTGTCAAACAGTACGTTGATCCGTTTATACAAAAAATAAGCTCCAGTGAGAAGAAATGCAGAGAAAGGAGATTGTAATGTGGCACTTTTCTTGAAATGCTGAGATGTGGCTTTCCTTCTCTGGTTCCCCTTGTCAGGGTTATCTGTGGGGTAGGCTTTCTGCACCCTCTCTTTTGGTCTATCTTCTCCGTGTCCAAGTTTAGTTTGAACATATGTTCTGTTTATAGAGTTCTGCAGGAGGTGATTTAGGATGGAGCTCCTTGCTACAGCAGTATAGAAACACTGTGTTACGGCCTATGTGTTTGACGTCTCCAGAGTCGGGAGTTATGTGGAGCTGCCATGGTTTCCTTGGAGTGGATGCCCGTCTCTGACACGAAGCTGTGGACTTTTAACCGCTGGCTGTTTGTATTTAGGAGCAGGCCCAGCTCAGGGCTGGGGCTGTGGGAAGGGACTTTGACAGAGCCACAGAGGGAGCAGCCTTGCCAGCCCATGCCCACATCCCTGTTTGGCTCTTTTCCTTGTTCTTGTCTCTTGCTTCTCATGAGTGCTAAAGCCTGGGCGAAACAGAGGGGAAAGAGTCTTTCCTATCTGGGAAGAGATGATTAATGATGATAAACAGTGACCCTTATGCTGAGAGAACCGTTTGTTCCTGCTTGATTTCAAACCCTTATATGAGTAACTGAAACACTGCCCAAGGGATCTGTATTTACTTTTTTTTTTACTACTTCTACTCACTGAAGCACTTTCTTTGCCTATATTCAGGCCCTGTATGTGGATTTGGAGGAGACCAGTATAACAATGCCAGAAAGTCAGAAGTTGCTTCCTTTGATCTCTACTGTTGGGACAGATTGATGGGGGAGCGTTGCAAGTCCTCGCTTGTACCTAATCGTCTTACAGATAGTTCTCCGTGCAGGGGAAGGTGAATTGGTTGCTTTTTCCATTACAGAGGAAAAAAATCGCTGGACAAATTGCCTATGTGGGAGGGCAAAAGCACCCCCTATGTAAATCTGGTATCTTGCCTGCTCTCTTTCCTTATGGAAAAGTAATGCACATTTGCAAATTGGAAAAATCTGTTCCTTGTGTAGAAGTGATCCTGCACAATTCCAGGTCCTGAGAGCTCAAGGAATGGCTTCTTTGAAGCCTGCCCACACAGGATGCATCTCTCTGTTGTGTCCCATAGGACTTGCCTGCCCGTGGAGCTAGTCCGATTGAATCCGCGTGCAGATGCTTAGTCTGGAATAAATCAGGATTGACTTTTTGTGCCAGCAAACCTGTAGCCTGTTTGATGTTGCTTTTTCTTTTTTAAAATATACATTCATCACACAATCTTCACAAACTTTGCTTACATCAACAAAAAAAATTCCCCACTCCAAAGTCAAAATAGCATCATCACAACACTGACAAAGGTGGACAATTTACACACACTCTGCCCCTTGTCCCTTCACCACATTTGTATCTCTGAAGCTCAGATATTCTGAAGATTTTGTGAAATCTCATGAAAAACTGAGTTGCAGCTGCTTTTATGCTGAGGATTAGTGGCTGAATGGGAGAAGGAGGAGAAGTTGCTGCTTGCCATGTCTTTAACTAGGGTGGACAAGATTACATGTGCCTCACCTCATCCCTGCAGTGTTTTAGAAGAAATTGGACCTTGGTGTGGGGGTGGAGAAGAGAAAATTGGGAGATCAGGCTGGTGTTAAGTGAAGAAGCAGAAGGTAATTATTTAAGGATGGCTAGGTCATACTGCAGAAGCTGGTAGCAGATTAACCCTATATGTATCCTCTTTTGCAGGCTACAGGGACACTTGCAGATGTGTGCCACTGTCAGTTCTGCGTACCCTCACCACGGTTCCTGGTAGAGGTGCTTTTAATAGTCTCCCACCCACTTCCCCGGGGATATGCAATGGTATTTATGGCCTCCCTGGGACTGCCTTACTCCAGGTGCATGAAGAAGGCAGAGTGCAGATTCAGCACGTAGCCCTTGACAGCTGGGGCTGACGGCTCAGGAATGCAGTCCTGACAGCTGGAATCGGCCTGAAAGCAGCCAGTACGGTGGGGAGCCCAGGAGGGGAGAGCAGGCAAGAGAGCCTGTGTGGAGAGATGGACAAACGCATGTACGCTGCGTGCAGGCTCATGTGCAAAGTCAGCCTGCAGGGACCCTGGGTTGCTCACGTTCCCTTTCTTCCACCTCCATCCCTGTTTCGTTCCCTGTTCTCTCAGCTGCCTGGATCATTTTTAATAAATGTGTGCACACCCCTGTGCAACCATTGTAGTGACACCTGGCAGAACCATTAGAGCTGAGGCTCAGCATTTCCATCAGAACACTCCTGCATCCCACCTCTGGTTTTATGCAGGTTTACAAATGTAATGTAATGCTTCCCATAACTCAGTAATTTAAAACCTTTGGGCAAGTGGGTTTCTACCCTTGCCACTCTTGTGCCAAGGTGTGTCATTCATAATTTGTGTTGTGGGAGATAATTCCCTGATGTTCTTGGAGTGGTTACTTTGAAATCAAATTGCCTAGAATTGGCAACTGCTTGTTGCAGATGATGATGTTCTGGTCAGGGTTTGTTGTTTTTTTGTTGTTGTTGTTGTTTTATTTGTTTGTTTGTTTTTTTAAATTGGTTAAAATGTGAGAGCTTGTTCAGCAGTTAGACATAGCTCTGAATCTTTTCACCCCATGAACGCTGCTTCAAACTGAGCGTGGTCTGGAAACATTTTGAAATGTTGCAACAAGTCTGTGTGGTGGGTTGTGTGAAACCAGTTTGATGGTTTCAGAGTAGTTCCTAGAGGGTCAGTTAGGCAACTAGTATTGAGTCTGCAATGGTGGCAGTGAGCAAGGCTTGTGAGACTTACTGCGAGAGACATGGAGACTGCTCTGTCAAGGCAGATATGTTCTGAACTGGTCGTGTGTTGGAGCGTGGCTCACTACTGTTGCTTTTGCAGGTGGAATATTCTCAGTCTCTAGGCTTGTCAAGACAGTACTCTGTCTTGTACTCTGGATGCTGAGGGACAGAAGGCTCAGGCTGGAGGAGGAGGGAGAGGATAGAAAAGTATCTTTTAATTTTTTTTTACTATATATTTTTTTTAAAAGTGCATATTCTATGCCCACATAGAAAAATGGGGAGGCATTGGGTAGGTGAGAGACAGAAACCCAGCTGTGGAGCTGAGTGGTTTTGTTGTTTGTGTGCTCTTGTAATTCAAACATCTCCTGCAGTTAATTTCATCCACCCGTCTTCAGCCCTCCCCCTGCTAGACCAACAACAAAAACCCCAAACTCCCCAAAAAACAAACAGGCAGAGGAATCTGGGCCAAAGCCAGACCTTTGCGTGTCAAGCTCAAGTGCAAAATGAGTATTTCACAGCTGTGTTATAAAGCCCTGAAATCAAGGCTTTGCAGTGGAAATGCTGACAGCCCCATAAGTAGACTAGTATACTGTAATTAGTGTTCTGTGTTTAATGTGCCAAACAAAGCACAGCAGAACTAAATGTAAAACTTCAAGCCTTTGTTTTTCTGCAGCAGTAACAAGAGATCAGACAGTGTGTTCAGATGGTGGATTAGAGCCTACAACGTGTGCGCTGGTCCCTGGAGGTTAAACGTGCTTTTTTGCGGTGGGGCTCAGGGGCAGGGGGGGAGATGTACAAACAGGGCCAGCTGTGAGATTTGGTGCTCTGTATCAAATTTCACTTATGTAAGAAATAGACAGCTATTTCTTAAATGCTGACACTGACAATGTACAGCTACGATGCATTTTCACGTATTGGATGCCGATATGTCTTTGCTGTGTTGCAGCATGGAAAACACGTTGGAGTGTGTGTAGCAATGCTGAAAACTCTGGGAGCAGAATATAGGGAGTCAGACATGAAAACCACAGGGCTGTTGTGAAACTCAGGCCTAATTTTGGAGCTCCCTGTGTCAGTGTATTGTCAGGACCGAAGAGTATTGAGGTCTCAAGTCAAGCCATGAAAGCAGGGTTTTTTTAAGGCAAAAGAACAGATGATAATGTAGCCACTGCTCAGCCAAGGTGGTAACTGATTACTTGATGCGCTAGAGAAGACTTTCTGAAGTAACCCTCTTGGGTTATGTATCTCTGGGATTTCTGTGTCCACTGCTTTTTCAGGAGTGCGTGCCTTTGCACATACATTATTAATAAGTCCACATTCAGACCGGAGAGGGATGAAGGCAGGCACATTGTGTAGTGGATGATAGATGAACTCTGATGGATGTTGTCTCTTCATGCTGACTCAATGCCTTCAGTTAATTAAATGGATTCAAACGTTAACTGTGTTATACACAGGCCCATGGGAAGACTTTTAAAATAGAACTTGTCTGCATGTGGACATTTATTGAAGTAGTCATTCTGGAGTGGAATGGAATAATTGTGCTGCAAGAACTCCCTCTGAGGATGTTGTTGTTCATAAGTGCATGATCACAAAGGCGTGGAGAGGAAGGGGGAAGTTGAAATCAAACTGTTGATTCAAGAATAGGATTTCCCTTTCCATAGGGGAGCAGAGAGGAGAGAATGGAGGATAAATTTCCAAGTGCAAAGCAGCAGGAGTTCTTATCTGTGACTCTGCTGAGCAGGGTGACCTCTTTACTGCTGTCTGTAAATGATGTTAGATGTCAAAATGGGCACAACAAGTGTAAGGTATTAATGGGAAAAAAGAATGGAGAACAAAAGACTATATTATTCTGTTCTGTAAACATTTGCTGTGACCACACCTTGAAAGCTACATGTAGTCTTGGTGTTTCCTCTTCATCTCAGGAAGGATATAGTGGACCTGAAGAGTGGTTCACAGAAGACCATCAGAGCTGATTGAAGATATGAAATGGCTTTCAGGAGAGCCGTAAACTGAGTAAGTGAAGACTCTTATACTTGGAACACAGATGACTTGGGATGATAGTATGGCTCCTTACAAAATCATGAGCCACTTAAAGATGGTAGGTGGGGATTGACTATTCACTCTCTCTTCCCATACAAGGATTAGGGCACATCAAATGAAACTCATAGAAATGAGGTTTAAAACAAGCAATGGAGGATGGTTCTTCTTGCAACAGGTACCAGACTGGTGGAGTTCCTTGCCAAAGGATGTTCTGAATGCTAAACTTTTATAGACATAGTGGATAAGTTCATGGTAGAGAACTCATGAAAGAGGTTAAAAACTGAGAACATCTATTTTGAGACTGGGAGATTGACAGGAGGTGAGAAAGAATCAAATTTGCTTTCCCTGCTCTTAAACTTTATCCATACATTTGTTTATGATACTGTTCTTCCTGACTTCTCTCCTTCATTTATGACTGCAAATGGAAACAGGAACCAGGGATAGATACTGATGTCTGATCCAAAATGGCCAATCTCATGAAGTCTGGAACAGACACATCTGCTTGCTGGATGTGGTTTTCCAACTCTGTAGCCTCCTGCCTAATGCCATAGGTACTGGAACATATGAGCAGCCCTGTACAGTAACACCAGTTTTCTCCTCATGGTGGTCTTTGAGTACTGAAGAGTTGCACATATCCTCTCAAATGCTTTGCTTCTTTATTTCCATGCTTAAATAAATTGCGTTTGTAGAGAATGATGAGGTTTTGGGGCCCAGAAGAGAACATGGATAGTATTAGAAGGCAGGAGGTGGGATGGTCAAGTTAGAAAACTCTAATTTCTTGAGCATGTGAATATTGGGAAGAGGGGCTGAAATACTACTGAACTCCTACTTAGTCTTTTGCTGACCTGAGGGGGGTGATGGGGTGAGTAGCAGCATCATTCAGCCTTCAGTTGAAACTCTTTGATGGATGCCTGGTGTTAAAAATGGCTTTTTCTTGAAATTTTCTTTTCTTCTCCTTCTTTAAGATGAAACCAGACTGTAGAAGTCTGCTGGTGGGCAAGCAGGCATAGATGCAGGAGCTCCTACCCAGCAGCGGTGGCTCAGTAGTAAAACAGTGCAGCTGTAGGGAGAGCGCCTGTGAGCCCAGGTCAGGCAGGACTCTTGCTGTGACTAGGTTGTCCCCCTTGGCACCCATTTTGGTGGAAATTATTACTGTGCTGGGTGTGTTTACTACCGCTTTCTAACAGCGTGCTGCCTAAAAGTGCAGACCACAGTGTTTGCCTCCTGCACCTCGTGTGTGGTTTTGCAGTGTAGATGGTCCGAAAGGGATGCAAGCGATGGGAAAGAAGAGAGTGTTTTCAGGGGCATGAAGTTGGGCTCATCCTTCAAGGACTTCTGTGTTGTCCTTTTAGCATGTGGAAACAATTGCTTGTGGTAGCTTCCTCAAAACAACAGAAAGAGCTTGTGCAAGTATGAAACTCGCTCTCTGAGCGCTTGTTTCTTGAAAAGACAACGAAGGCTGGCAGGGGCTGCTTAGACCAACCTTTCTGAAAGGATTATCTGCACCTCAGTGGTAAGGCAGAAGTGGCATGGCTTTGTCACGTGGGCCTTCCCCTCAAGCTGCGTGGGACCTTGCCTGAGGGAAGCAAAGGCTGCTCTCAGACGTGCCCTTTGACATCCAGGTGGGATTGGGCTGCAGCAAGGCGCCTCTCCCTGGGAAGGCCTGGTTGCCATCAATACCTGTCAGTACCTTGAGTCCTGCAATTCAGGACTCTACTGGTCTGATCTTACCAGGTGTGGGAGCTATCTGATGATCTTGTGATCTGATGTGGAAGGAACAGGGTAAGTGATCTGCTTAGGCACTAAAATTTCTTTACATGTTTGTGCAACTCCAAGCAGCCTAATTTAGATTTAAGCCTGTAAAATGGGTGAATATCAGGTTTTGCAAGACAGGTGTTAGCTGCACAGCTGATTCTGGTTTTGATGCCTAAGAGTGTGTATTGAGTGTCCAAATTTAAAAAAAAAAAAAGGTGACCTTAAAGGAATGAAGATGGGGTGGTTACAGGTAGCATGGTGGCAATGCAAAGTGAGCTGCAGAAGCACATTGCTTGTGGGTTGATTCCATAACACTTGCAAATCGTGTAGAGAACCTTGACTGAAAGTGCCAAATACTATTAATAGAAGCCTCGAGATGAAGTAACAAATGTGGATAGCCGGCCTCCTCTCTGTGCCTCTAATTTAGGCGCACAAAATGACAGGTTTAATCTTGCAGTTGTTTGCAGGCTTGGATGAGGGTGGTGAGGTGGCCCCTTGATTGCCTATGGAGGCCTGAGCAAGCAGTGACATGTCTGATGACTGTGGGGAAGCAAATTGGGCCTACATGGAAGCTATTGGTAAGGAACACAGTGTCTCAGATCTGAAGGGGGACTCTCCAGGTCCTGTGGCTACCTCAGATCAGACTTGGAAAGGTGTGCCAGGGAATTTGTTTTTGATTGGGATCTGCTGAAGTACCACCTGGGAGACTTGTAGGAATGGCAGTGGTTATGGCTGTGTAGGACTGGGAGAGTGCACTTGCCACATGAGGAAGTGGGTTCCTACCTTGTGGTAAGTCTTAACTGCAGAATTGGAATAATGGCAGACCTGTATTGACAAATTTGCCTTTTGCTTACGAATCTTAATTCCAGATTAGGAAGTTTAAAGTTAGTGTACTTCTGCCCTAATTAACTATATTAGTAATTTCTTTGATTTAGCTGGCAAGTTGAAAGGAATCTAGTTTATACTGCATTGTTGCCTATTGTTTTTTCCCTTTGAAACATTTTTCATTCTTCTGACAAGTTTTGTGACAAGTGACTATCTCTTATGTTACCTAGCCTGGAGGTTGGTCATGGGGGTAAAGCTGTGGTGTTTTGTGAGCAGGGTGGTGGGATTGATGCTTGTGTCACAAGACCAAATTTTAAATTTGTGTGTACTCCTTTTCAAAGCAAGTTGTTTTTAATACTCAAGGATTATCATGTGGAGGTGTTGTAAGAGTATCCATTGGATAGGCTTCATGGCCTTCCCTTTCAGATTCTTTACATTAGGAAGGTTTTAAAGCTAAGAGTAGGAGCAAAAGAGGGGGGAGTCTTTTCCAGAAAGTTAGATATGAGTCTCTGGACACAGGTATCTGTTTCTGTGGCACTAGGTCTATCAATGCCAGTGGTATGACCTTGGTAGTTGTCTTTTTCTAATGGAACGAGTGATCTGTTGGAGGCCAGAAGATGCTCACTGGTAGTAGAATAACTGGACCCGAAGACTGAGCTACTCCTTTTATGTCAAGATGTGTGCTGGCCCTAGGAGAAAGGTACACTTTCCACCTCCTAGCATTGCTACAAATAGTCTATTGGCCGAGCAGCATGGGGCCTCTACAGACCCCAGAATGAGAGAAGAAGCTGGAGCAAGCGTGACATGTTGCTGTTGGTGGAGTGAGAGTGCCAAGATAAATCAGTTAGTGCTCCTGTTTGGTTTCACTCCCTCTTAAAGAGTAAGAGGAGGCGGATTTTTCCACACCACCAAGTACAAGGTGGGTTTGGAGGTGCAGCTGGATTGATCTAGTTGCCAGTGAAAGGGGACAGTTTATCTTTTTCCTGGCTTTGAGTTCCCTGGGGCTTCCCCAGGCTGGCAAACAGAAAACAAAACCTACAACATGGTTGTTCTGCTGATTTGGCCTGCTGGGCAAGCAGTTGCCATGCCAGTGCTGTCGCAAGGGAAATGGTGGGGGGTGTCAGTGGGATGAGGGAGGAAGGAACTGTCCCATCCAGAGCAGGCAGCTGTAAGATTAGCTCAGCTGTGGCGTAAGACTGCACACTGAGAGGCTCGATACACATCCTCGCAGAGCAAAAACGTACCTGTTAGTGAAAGTAGGTTGCTGAATTGCTGCTGAATAGCTGCATAGTCAAGGTCAAGTAGTGCCTTTTAGGATAGTTGCAATTACAGCCAGCCTGAGCTAAAGCTTGTGCTGAGCAGCATAAGCACAGGATTGCTAAATTGATGTTTGCTGACAGCATCAAGTAATTGGTGCCTTATCTAGATTGGAGTACTTGAATGGCACATGTCTCTTCTTCTTCCTCCTTCACTGTCAAGAACGCGGTTTCTATAGGAATTTAAACCTCTCTTAGTCTGATGGATTAGGAACTGCTGAGATGAGCTGGAATCTCAGCAGTAGAAGCGTTGGACTCTTCTTTCTGCGCCTTTAATTTAAAAACTGCTTTAAAAAGAGATGTGTTTTGAAGTATTGTTAATGATCCTGGAGAGTGGATATACTCCTAGACTCCCTCACTCCTCCCCACCCCCCCCTTTTTGTTCCAACATTAAGCTGGAACAGAACTATTTCCTTTTTTTTACTGGTGGATTTGTAAATGGTTTTTAAATTGTATGTTCTTATACTAAACAAAAATCCAGTGGAGTTTTGTAAAAGCCATGTTTCCAGAGATACTCATTTTGCTAGGGAAGGGGACAATTTGGTGTTCTCTCATACTGTCTCAAAGTATCTGGGGTATGTTATTACTAAAAGGGAAGAAAAGACCAAGTTGTTTCAGGGTCTGGGATATGAAATCTCCCACTTTCCATGTCACTGGTTTGAAGACAGGCCAAATTTGAACTACCTAAAGCATGGATGGCTCACTTTAACTGGTGGCACCTCAGCCCTCCCTGCTTTACCTGTTGAAGCAAGGTGGTTCTTTGTGTGACGTTACTTCTGTCACTGTCCATAGTAACCTGGGCCATGGGCTCGGTGAGACCTCGTTTCTTCACCCTACAGCTGAACTCCACAGGTCTGGTAAGCTGTGTGGTCAGGGTGGCGTGGGGAACCTGCCCTGTCCCTGCCTTTTGTACACCATGTTGGTATAAATACAAGATGTTCATCTTCAGGGCAGCTATTAAAGATAGTAGTAATTATTACAATAGTAACTTATGCCACCTCCATGCCCTTAAGGCCTTAACCAAATATAACTTAGATGATTATAATTAAAAACAGAAGACTGTGACCCAGTAAAATCCATAAGTTTGTCAGGGACAGCAATGCTGAGGAGGAATGTATGCATCAAATGTATAATAAATAAAACCAAGCTGTGCAAATGTAAACGAAAGAGAATAATTTTGCGTCGGTCAAAACAACCCCAGGGCTGAGAACTGGTTTGTGCTCAGCTGCTGAGTCCTTTCATGCCACAGACCAGATCTTGTGCAGTGTAATCCCACTGCAACCTTTTGCTTTGGGGTAATTGCTAAATTCTGATGCTTTCTCTGACAGGGTGTGCACCCCAAAATATTGTGTCATGTCCATCTGTCCCCCTCCCTTCCTCTTTTGTTTTTGCTTTTCCCAGCTTCTTGCTACAGAGGCCTGGCTATGAATCTTTGTATCTTTCAAGTAGCTCTTCCCAGTTGCATTTCTCTTCTTTTTTCTAAAAATAGTTGAGATCTTTGCTCAGGGGGGAAAGCAAGCATTTTGGATTACTGTCTCTTGCATGGGTCGTTGGTATGTGGGCTTGTGAACCCAGTCATGTAAGCTGTTCTGTCTCTTGAGGTTCCTGGGGGTAGGGATGCCCTGGTCCACTGGATGTGATTTCCAATTCAAGCACTGTGGGAAAATTAACTATTCCGTTCCTAGGAATACTGGGCTGGGACCAGGCTGAACCACCTACTCCTGGATAGAAGAGGTAAAGAGAATGCGTCAACCTGGAAACAATTTCTGGGAAAGAGTTTTGGAGAAAGTGATTTGCTGCTCTTGCTGGGAGGATGGGAATCCTGGGCAGGGAATGTGCACCCCAGCTTCTCACTAGTACCATTTGCTGCTTGCAATCCTCTGTCCTTGAAATGCTTTGTAATGCTCTGGCATAGAGAGAGTAATCAGTGGATTGATAACTCCTCCTCTGTACCCCAGCAGTATTTTGCTATGCCTATGTAGAAAACTGAGTAGGGTTGCTTCTGTACCTGAGTGCTTGTCAGTGAATTTCTAGGAGCTGTGATTCTTCTCAGTGCCAGCGTGAACGAGACCATCAGCATCTGTGTATGGGTCCATTTGAACTGCACTTCTATTTCATAATACTTCTTGTTTTGTTTTTCACATGCACTAGGTGACTTTGGAGAAGGTGTTGGGGATAACTGTGTCGGGAGGCAGAGGATTAGCCTGCGACCCCAGAACTGGCCTCGTTGCTTATCCGGCAGGGTGAGTCACTAACCACATTCTTCCAAGCTAAGATAAACCAGGACTGATGTATCAACATAAAGGTTCAGGGTATTTCCACTATGGTCTTCTATAGGGAGGCTATTTACCATTCTTTAGTCTTTTAACACTGGAGAATGATGAGATTCAGCAGTGTTAGTGTAATTGGCAAGGGAGAAGGATTGCATTTTACCTGTCAAGTTTTAATGAGATTCCTTTTAATGGAACCCCTCTCCCTTTTCTTTCTCTAAGCTGGGTGTTAAATTGTGGGCTTTTTAACTGTGCTCTGTAATGTGGTGAACTTGCATCTAACTCCATATGATGCTCAAGCTAGTGAGTACCTAGTGGAGCAGATGATGCTTTCAATGAATTGACAAAAGCCTTTTTGTATATGCCCTGCAATTTATGACTTACCATGTTCCTCATCCAAATGCAGAGAAAGACTTCAGGTTGAGAGGCCCTTGCTTGTGGGTTTTCTGGAGTGCAACATATCTATCAGCTGCAGTCTAAGTCCAAATAGAGATATCCAGAAGGAGACTTTGATGGATGGCAAGAGAGCTACCTAGAGGGAGATAGGTGAGGGCTAGAGAGTTGGCTTTGCGAATTGCGTGTTTAGCAAAATCATAGAAATCTGGGACCAGATCCTGATCTTGATGAAGGTAGAGCTCACCCAAAGGGCACGTGTCTGTGGAGGAGCAGAGCATGTCATTGTTGCTGATCTGTGGGATGGGACTTGTCTGAAAGAATAAAGCCCCTGAAAATTTTTAAGGGGACTATGAAAGAGGCAGGTGGAGGTCTCAGATGGAAGTTTGAAAAGCTGAGGTGAAAAAATATTTTATCCTGCCGGTGGAAGCATGGGTGTAGAGACGGGGTATATCTATGACTTAGATGAAAAGATATGATACTGTAGTGGGAATAGATTGGGAAGACAGAAGATTGACTCTTCAGGAAAAGCCTTCATTGCCTAAGGTAGCACTGTATGGGGGTACTTCAGCTGGTGGTGTTGCAGAAGTCTGTATGAGCCTGGCTCTTCCTTCGAGCTAATTTATTCTGCTCGTCAGCAAGCTAAAGGAGAAGGGCACTATCTCAAAGTGGTGTACTCTTAAGACATGAAAGCTGGCATTAGAAGAAAGGAACTTCCACAACAATTACAAATGGCCTTTTCAAGTGTACAAGATTGGATTAAGGATTCTGTATTTGGCCAGAATGAGAGATAGGGTCAGTAAAACTGGGTAGAAATTTTTGTAAGATCCTAGTTCATGGAATCATTGTAGTTGGGAGGAACGTCTTGAGATGATCTAGACCTATCCCCATGCTCAAGCAGGATCACCTAGAGCAGGTTGCCCAGGACCATGGCCAGGCAGATTTTGAATATGTCCAAAGATGGAGATTCCACAACCTCTCTGGGCACCATGTTCCAATGTTTGATGACTCTCACAGTAACACCAAAAAAAAAAAAAAGGGGGGGGGGGGCGGGAGTGGGGTGTGGTTTTTTCTTTTTCATTTGTGTTCAAATGGAATTTTTTGTGTTTTAATTTCTGTCCAATGCCTCTCTTTCTGTTAGTGAGCAGTCAGTTAAACTGCAGACAGTTTGAGATCCACATCTGCACTTGACAGCACCCTTTATGCTTGAACTCTTTGGAGCCAGGCAAATATATTCTGGTGTGTGTTGCCTCTTCCTCTGCATCTTTTCTGACACTGAATATGTTCACATTTGAAGAGGGCAATGAGAGAGAGAAGAAAACAAGTGCAGTAAACAGATGTTTTGGGCTCTTGCATAGCTAAAGATAGATTAGTTTTGTTAATAGTGATGTCCTCTGATGAGCTTGTGCGTGCCTAACTGATTTAATCAAGCATGAGGACACCTGGGGATTCTTTTGGGTAATTAAAAGGTTATGTGATTCCTTAGGGCTTTACAGGGGAATTCCTGTTCTTACTTGTTGGTGGTAGCATTCATGGCGTGGGCAGAATATACTAGAATATACTAGATGTGTGTTGTAACAGTTTAATGGCTTATATGACTTGCTGCTTTTTGTGCCATGTCTGGCTTGTGTTGTGATGCTGTTGTGATTTGCTGCAGTCAAGACAACCTCTAAGAAAACTAGCATTAGTTAAGGAGTCAAAACACGAGAGGCAGACTGGTGCAGACATTATTAAGTTGATGCAAATTCAGTTTATTGTTGTTGGTTGGTTGTTTTTTTTTTCTCTCCATTCTAATTTGCAGTGAATTTATCTTGATTTGCAAGAATCCTGGCATTTCTGGTATACTGGCTTTATTCTGTTTATTTCTGTTTCTACTTGTTTGAATATACTGGACACCCAAGCTTCTTACGTGAGGCTGATATAGCAGACTGGGTATGGCTCATGCACATGTCCATGCAACTTGGTCATCTTCAGCTGTGCTGCAGGTGCTCCAGTGATTTCCTTAGTCCTCTGCTCATCTACTGAGGTTTTGCAGTCTTGACATGCAGATGCTTTGCTCCTCCAGTCTGTCCTACCCCTAAAAGCTGAATTTACGTAACAACTCTGTATTTTCCTAAGAACACTTTCAACATACCTGGATTCATTTGGTTAAGATCAAAACAGTTACCCCAGGCATCCCGACTTCATCCACACCAGGCATATGAATGCATACTTGTGCATGAGAACCTTTGCTGTTCTTTGAGTAGAATCTTAACTCTGGTCTCTGGTTTGCCTAAAGTTTGTTGGTGTTGGGTTTTTTTTAAGTGTGATTGCTTTTCTGGATTTTCTCTGTCTTGGAGTTTCTGAATGTGCTGAGAAGTTTCCAAATCTCCTGAAAGAAGTAGGTCTCAATGCAACGCAAGCTCGTTCCAACTCCGCAGTGGTGCCAGAGCGCCGAGTGTTACATTATTATTTTCTTTACTTCTCACTGGCTTTTGAACCTTTTATCCTTTCTCCTCTTTGACCCTAATGAGGGTCAAAGGGAAGTGTGTGACAGCAGCTTTCCTGACCCTGGTATTATTTCAGTGGGATGCTTGTGTTTATAGGCTTTTTCTTCATGTCTGCCATAAAGGCTAAAGGCACAGAGTGCTGCAGATCCGCTAGGCCACCACTTTCATATAAGGCTGTTGTCTTGGGAGATAAGACAACATAGGAGAGAAAATTACATCAAGAGAAGGTCTTACATCTGCTGCCTGCACTCAACCTATTCTATGCTGGCAAGTGAAATAAACCCAAAGTTGCTTAATTTGATCTCTGTTAGGGTTATGCAGTGAGTAACAAAGTCAGTCTTATGGGAGGAGTGAGTGGGACAGAAATGTAATGAATTTTTTATTTCTTGTGGCAGGACCAATGCTCTGTCCTCCTTTTCTTTCAGTTTTCTTTCCACTTTGCTTTTTCCCTGCTCTTCCCTTATTTTGGTTGTTTGTCTTTTTTTTTTGTTTCCCCCCCCAGTAGCTAGTTAAGATTCTGTTTCTTAGAAACAAGAAGGGAAACAAAGCTAAGAAAATCCTCTGAGGATGACTAGCATCAAAAAAGGGGAAAAAAAAAAGGGGGCGGGGAGACAGGACGTCTATCCATTTAAATTCTAGACCAGCTGCTCAGATAGCTTGAGTCAGCTTATCTGTTTTTGGGGTTGTGTTTGCTGTTGTTTTTTAAGCCTTGTAAGTAGGTATGACTGACTGATTTATTTTGCTTCTCTTTATTCTTCTTTCCTTGGCTCTCAGTTGGTCATGATAGCTGGTTGGGAATCTTGTCTTCATATGAGGCACTTGCCTGCTTGAGGGAGCAGTCTATGCTTTTTCCTCCATAGGAGCCGGCAAGTAGTGCTTCATGCTGTTCAGTATGTGATGTCTTTTAAATGCTCTTCTGTTATGTTCTGGCCAGCATAAGCCTCTCTCTAGCTCTGCTTGTCAGTTCCCAGCCATTCTGTTAAAGTCAGGGATTTTTCATATTAGTGTTCCTTCCTGGGGAGATTGGTATTTGATACATACCACATGTACTGAGTTGATCGGTCTCAGCTTGCATATTCTTACCCCCACCATCAGCTCTCTAGCATAGCTCTTTACATACAGCAACTCCTGCTGAAGGCAGACACAGGCTTAATGTAGTGAATCTTCTCTGAGACACAGTGAAATGAGTTTCTTTGGGTTTTCTCAGAAATGAATGTAGCCAGCGCAGATGCAGCCCCCTGGCTAGCGCTCTGTGTGCGCAGTACATCTGCTGAACAAATGATTTGGATGCCCCCGTATTCTGTACCATTTCAAAATGAATCACTCTTGTTTGTAGATGGGAAGGGAGGGACAATAAAAGAAGGAGCTACATGATCAAAGTTAAGATGAAGATATTAAGTCTTTTCTCCTGCTGCTTTTTGCTGCGAGATCTTGTTGAAGACCTAGACTTGTTCTTGCTTCAGCTTTATCACCTGGAGGTTTTTTTGAGGTAGGACAACTAATATTCAGAAGTGAATAGTGGTATGATGTGTTCAAAATCAGAAAAATGCACAGTTGTCTGGGTGAGATTTTATTTTACTGCTGCTCTGCCATGCATGTTGGACCTAAAGCACAGCAGCCCCTCGTGTGCCGACCTGTGCTGCGGCAGAATTGAGCCCTGTTCTCCTTTTCTCGTTTCACTCTGTCTCCCCCTTGTTGCACCCTTTGTCCTTGGCTGGTTTGCAGTACTGAGTGGAAGCCTCTTAACTCTGTCAGACCTTCTGACTCATAACTCTCCTGGCTCCCTGTCCGCGGGTCCAGGGGGGTGAGTGTCAGGTCCTGCACTTGACAGGGCAGTGACCACGGCCTGTGTCACAGTGAAGGGAGGAAGAGGAGGAGCGCAGCGGGAAATGAGTAAATCAGTTTTAATCCAGCCAGGAGTCTGCTCCGCACGTGTTGAGCTGTCTCACATAATTGAGTGGTAAAACCCACTGGAAGATGCAAGAGTGAGGATTTTTCTTTTACAGAAGTGGTTGGTGGTTTGCTCCCAAATACCTCTTTCCCGTTTTGGTAGATAGGCTGTAAGACTAAGTGGTTTCCAGCCCATCCATATGTGGAGTCTCTTGGAAAGTTTTAATCATCATTTTCCATCAATATACAGATACGTTACTGCACAACATAATAAATTATCAGCTTAGAACAATTTCCGTTTACTTAAGCTGCATATAACCCACAATGGAAGAATAACATTTAGGATAAACGTTGCATAACTTTAGCAGGCATGATGTTGCCTTGTTCTTTCTTTCTTCTTTAAAGTGGAAGGTTTTGGTCAGTGGGGTACAGGAATGAATTGTGACAGGCAGATCTAGTAGATGACTGCTGGTGAATGAGGCAAAATGCTGTTCTGAACTGGGATCTGTTCATGACTTATGACCATTGTGGCCAGGTTAGATTTGGTGCCTACATGGACAATGAAATCCTAATTTGTAAAATGAGAAATATTCCGGAGATTATTATCCCAGGAATTATTATCAGAAGTATTATTTCAGAGCACATTTTTCTTAATTAATTGATCACTTTGCTTGGACGCCACAGTGGTGCTTGCCTTTAGAAAGCTGTAGGCACACAGAAGGAATCCACGTTACAGACCCAGTGTACGTTTTGGTACATGTGCAGTTTTGTGCAAAGCTGTAGTGCTCTGTGCAGGTACAGTTCTTCACTAATTTTTCCCTAGTGTAAATGCTAATGCTATTGGGCTGTATCCCAAATGCAGCTTAAATGGGTACAGGGACACTGAAATACTCAAACTGCTGGGTTACCAGTAGATAAATCCAGTTCTGCTGGTGGTGGCTCCTTCAATTTCACTTTACCCAAACTTCTGAAGGAGAATTTCTGGGTCTTCTTTGTATATTCTTTTCTAAAGAAGAATCCTGCAATGTAGTAAAGATTTTAGAAACCTAAAGTGAGAGAAGTTCTCATTTATGGTTCAAAGCAAATTTCAGCATCTTTGGCCACACCAGAGGCAGCTTAAAGACACCCTCTTTAAAATGGGACAATTGCCTTTCAAGGCTTAGACCTCTTTCCCCACCCCGTCTCCCAGGCATCTGGACTATTGTTAATGCATTTCTTGTGTGAGGCTACCGTGCTTGTAAATGCCATCTGGGGAGGTTTTCCAGCTGGCACAGTTGTGATGGTGGACCTGGAGAGGAAGATAAGAAAACTCCCTTCATTGAAGAGCTGTGACTGCAGCTGGGTTTGAGTTGGGGTATTACAACCAAACCAAACAAACTTTTCTGTGCCAAGAGGGAGCAACACTAGGTTTCAGTGTGTTGAAAGTGTCCAAAAAGATGATGAAAAGTAGCCAAACCCTTCCCTCCCTTTCCTTCCCCGGCAATAGAGGGAAGTCTTTCGCTCAGAAAGAATCAGGGATACTTTGTTTAACTCTCAAATCTCCCTGTCTTAAATACCCACTGGAGGGGGAGGAGCATATCTGAGGCATAAAGACCTGAAGTGTAAAATATGTCCTTTCACTCCTTGGTTTTATTAATGTAGATTAGACAGGGAGGGTGGGCTGAGGAAGGCTAATCCAGTGTTAGTTTCTGGCAAGTGAGCAAGCTCTTTGCACTTGGGACAAGAGAATGGAGATCCTCTTTGCAACAGTGCTTTATTGTCAGGCCAAAGAATCATAACTTTGATATTTTAATTTGCAGAGGTGGATTTCGGGGGGCTATGGCCTCTCCCCTGCTCCCTTGCTGTTGGCCTGTGATATTCACAGGTAACAATCATGCAGTCCTGGAGCAATCGTCCTCTTCCCATCTGGATAGCAGCTGGGTCCAGTACTGAATCCCCATCAGTGCACTTCAGACAGAAAAGACCCTTGCCTAATGGAGCAGGCGCAGTCTTACTTGTCTGCGCTGTTTCCACATGCCTGTACAGCTAGGCAAGAATTTCTGTACAGTTTTTTTGCTTGGTCTCTCTTTTTGTGAGTGCTGGAGACTCTTCCACATTGAATCCATGTCTCCGCAATAAAACTACACCTAAAAAGTAGAGTTGTTTGCTGAATGGTCGGTGTATTGATCCAGCTCAGCTGTAATTTCACTTGCTTTGGCAGAAGAGGTGATAAAGAAGCAAACAAAGCAGTACTAGCAATCACCTAGAGCTCTGGGCAAACTCCCCTGGTTTTAGCCCTTAGCCGAATGGAGACAAGCCTGTCAAATTGACTTCCGGGCAGTTTTCATCAGCCAGCCCCCAGGCGTGTGTGTGTGTGGGCTTTTGATGTCATGTCTAATTAATTTAAGATCTTTACTTGCGACAAACAACTGAGGGTGTAACATTTGGTAGAATCTTAAATAATGAGATAGCCACAAAGCTCAAGACCTGCAGCAAACCTGCTGCCCAGCAGAAAAGGGAGAAAAATAGGACAAAACCTCAAAATAGCCAGGCAGAAAAGCTTCTTACTAAACCAGAGGGGGACCGTGTCAAGCCTCTGCCAAAAGTGCTGCTGTCTGTGCTGCGTGCGCTGAAGACTGTGGCATCGGGATCCTGTCGAGACTGCTGGAGGGAAGGTGTTAGGAGAGTGAGCACTTGACTCCGAGAGCTCAGCTGCTGGCTGGGGAAGTGGTTAATGCCACCTTTGCCAGCAGTGGAGTAGGTTGAAGCTCTTGTGGTGGACAGTGGGGATTGTGGGATCCTTGACTTCAGTCCCTGTGTGACTGTGTACCTTGTGTCGCACTTGGTATTGAAAAACTAGTCAGGCCAGTGCTGATGTTTGGCGTTGCCAGCTCTACCTTTGAGACAAGCTGTTGTTTTGATATACATGGAACTTCTTGTTACTTCTCCAGAGTGCCATACGCTAATCCAGCCTTCACGTTACAAGGGGGTGGGTTGCTGTTCTGTAGCCAGCTGCTACAGCCTCGGGACAAACAGAGATGAAATGTGACACTTTGTTGTACAGTTACTAACTGAGGATCTGGCAGCAGCAATAGGTCTGATACGGCATCCTCCCTCAAGCCGCCAGGTACCAAGTGCCCGTTTATCCCCTGTCTTTCCACAGAAGCCGTGTGATTCGAGCCCTTTCTCCCAAAACACTGCCTTTGTACACCCCATCCTCTCTGGGGTGCGCCTGTGCTCATCCATGCTTCTGTGCTTCCTCCTTTCTGTTGGGCACAGGGGAAGGGCTGGACTCTACAGCTGTACTCAGCGTAGGAGCGTGCTGCTGCATCCCGGTGTCACTACAGAACCCTCCCGCAGTGAGGAGCGGCAATCTGTGTTTCCTCTTGCAGCCCTTCCAGCAGGAAGACCCACTGTCGTGACAGTACCTGCTCTCTGGGCGCAGGGATGAATTGAAATTGAAGTCTGGTCACCCTTGGTAGCAGAGTTTGCTGCTGTTTTAAAAAAAGAAACCAAACCCAAACAAAAACAAAAACCAAACCAAAAAACCCCAAACCAGCCCCTAAATGCCACAACAGGGAGCCTTCACCCGTTTAGATTGCCAGATGGTTTTTGACATTTAGATGGAATTGAGAATTTTTCAAGGGAATGATCCAATTGCAATGAAACATTTTGGGAAACGTTTCATGATTTTTTTTTCACCAGGAATTCTGTGGAGAGAGGGAGTCTATGAGTGGGAGCAGGTACCTTTCCCCAGAACAAATTGCCTGAAAACTTCTCCTTGGAATATGGGCAACCCTGCTCTGACTTGAGCAGAAAACTGAGTTCAGTTCAGAGATGAGCTGGTAACTCTACTCTTCGTTCTCCCCCTTTTAAAATTACAGGGTGGGGGCAGGAAAATCATAGAATCATAGAATAGTTTGTGTTGGAAGGGACCTTTTAAAGGCCATCCAGTCCAACCCCCGTGCAGTGACCAGGGACATCTTCAACTAGAGCAGGTTGCTCAGAGCCCCATCCAACCTGATCTTGAATGTTTCTGGGGATGGAGCATCTATCACCTCTCTAGGCAACCTGTGCCAGTGTTTCACCACCCTCACTGGGAAAATGTCTTCTTTAGATTTAGTCTAAATCTACCCTCATTTAGTTTAAAACCATTAGCCTGTGTCCTGTCGTGATAGGCCCTGCTAAAAAGTTTGTCCCCATCTTTCTTAGAAGCCCCCTCTAAGTACTGAAAGGCCACAGTAAGGACTCCCTAGTGAGAGTTTGTCTGAAGGACAGGAAGACTTTTCGGAAAAAAAGCCAGCAGTAGGAAGAGGCAATGTATTGTAGCGCATGGAAAACTGAGACTTTTTTCCTCTATTTTTAGTCAGCCGTGGCACTGAATGGTAAAGAAAATCACTTTGTTTCTCCCAGCTTGCACCTTTTTCTAAAAATAATAGTAACAGTTTCCTATTTTCTCCCTTATAGAGCTGTAGATAATAGGAGCTGGATATTAAACAGCTATTTTAAACAGATGACTTAAAAAGTGCTGTCACCAATCCTTACCCTTGCTAGTTTGGACACTCTTCTCCCAACATCACACACTAGCCAGCCCTCAAGGTGGTAGAGTCCACAAAGACATGTTGTGTTGTTTCTTAAGAGCCTCTGAATGTCTCACAGCTGGTTCCATGCATGGGACATGAGCTCAGGTGACATGATAGGTATATGCACAGAAAGTTAAGGATGTGATTAAGGCAATGAACACCAGATGCTGCTGCCTCCACTGCCTCCGTGTCCTCCTTTGTACCTGTGAAATGGGCCTCAAGCTGTGCTGGGGAGGTTTAGACTGGATATTAGGAAAATTCTTCACTGAGAGAGTGGTCAAACAGTGGAACAGGCTGCCCAGGGAGGTAGTGGAGTCACCATCACTGGAAGTCTTCGAAAAACATGTAGATGCGGCACTTCAGGATATGGCTTAGTGGGCATGGTGGTGTTGGGTTGATGGTTGGACTTGATGACCTTAAAGGTCTTTTCCAACCTTAATGATTCTGTGATTCTGTTCCCAGTGCTGAGCAAGCCTGGTTCTTAACAGAGAGAGGAGAGCAGAATGGGATGGTGGTGGAAAGAAATGCTCTCAGAATGGTTTTGTAGAAGGAAATTGGATGGAGGTTGTGTAGGCATCTCTTCAGTAGTGCATTTTGCATTGTTTTTGAACATCAGAACATTTTTACATGCGATTTCTTTGATTACGTCAATCATTTTTTTTGATTACTTCAAAGAAGTAAAAACTTTTCTTGTTCCACCTCTCTCCTCTTCCATACTATGTACCTTTGAACTCTGACCCTTTAGTACCACAGCATGGCACACAATTGCGTTAACTATAAGCAGTTTTTGTGCTTAACTGACAACAAAGTTGGGGATGGATTTTAGTGTAAGAATGAATTTCAGGACCCTTATTCTGGGCCAAAGAAGGCTCCTTGCCTGCAGTGTGTGTGCAGGCAGCATGAACGTGCTCTCACCTCCAGAGAGGAGGTTTCTTTCTGTGTATAATGCTGTGGTGGTGTGAGCGAGCCTTAAATAAAGTTTGGTAGTGTGGGTAGGGCAAGTCTAGTTAGGTAGCTTCAGTCCTGCACTGCCTCACACAACTGGTGTGGCAGGTCCAGGCACTGCCTGTGCAGTGTGTGTTGGGGGGCCAGAAGTATTAGCTGAGCCCTCAAGAAAGTTTATGTTAGAGTGTGGGTTCTTGCTGTTGCCAAAAATGTCAGCGATGAAGAAAGTGAGAGCAGGGAAATGGGAATGCTTTTATCTTTGCAAGGCTGCAGTGAAAATTCTTGTGACAAAGAAAA
Source organism: Phaethon aethereus (assembly GCF_964289735.1). NCBI lineage: Eukaryota > Metazoa > Chordata > Aves > Phaethontiformes > Phaethontidae > Phaethon > Phaethon aethereus. The sequence continues at coordinate 42,868,723 of NC_138579.1, read as the reverse complement.
AGCACTTAACTGCCCTTGAAGCTTCCCTGTGCTGGATTCCTGAGGCTGCGAGCAGGGAAAGGTAGAGCTTCTTGGAGGAGTCCTGCAAATTTGCTGCTGTTTGAGTTGCTTGGCAAACCATATTAAGGAGAACTATATAGCACATGTTTGTTACTGCTTCCATCCTAGTTCTAGGGCAAATATTCCAGTTCCATCAACAGGAGAGTATTATCGTGCCTGTCAGAATAGCTACAACAAGTTGCTGGTTTAATGATCATATTGGGTATATCTGACTTTAACCTGCCTTAAGATAAACACTGGCTGTTCTCAATCTTTCACTGTGTCAATTGTACCAATTTAATTTTTAAATCGGGAGACAAGCTAGAAGTAATCCCATGTAGATGGTTAGTTTGTTACTTTGTGCTTTGATCTCATTAACCAGCAGGTGAACTAAAGGGAAGTCCCTATTTAAAAAAAAAAAGAAAAAAACAGCCCCGTGGTGAGGGTCACTTGCCGTTTATACACAAAGAAATGGAAGCAACAGAATAAGCATGTCTGCTTTATTTAATAATACAGTTAAACATGCTGGTAGAACTCTGCAAGTGCGAAGCTTTGACAGGTTTGGAAAGCTATTGCATGCTAGTGAAACGGGGAAGAGGAGTGGTTGCAAAGCTCACGCTGCCTTGTCTATTTTGGAACACGTAGGCCTTTTCTCAGCTTGAAGCTCTGCAGCCCCCTGGGGTTTGCCCATTGCCTGAGAAAGGAAGAGGGGTGGCATAGAGCAGGAGTGCCCGAAAGCCTGTGTGCCTGCAGGTAGCAACCTGTTCTCTTCTCTTCTCTTCTCTACCTGCTCTGTATCTCTCCAGCACTTATACCTCCTGGCAACCAGTGCCTTGGTGCAGCAACACGACTTGCTGGTGAGCCAAGTCCTGAGCTTGCATAAGAGCGAGGAGGGGGGGGGAATGGGGACTGAATAGCAAAGTCTGGGATGAAAATGAGATACCAGCCGCCTCAGCTGAGCTCCACCCTTTCTAAGAATCTCAAAACAGGCACCGTGTCTCCTGGCAACCTTGACACAAATCATAGAGTTTAACTTAAAAGAAGTACATACAGTCCAAAGGACATATCCCATCACGAGGCATGAACAACAGGGGGTCGGTCCTTTTCTTCTTCCTGGAATATCTGGCACTGTAGATGGTCTTGGGTTTCACTTGGTGTCAGAAAAGCAACAAGTTAAAGGTGAAAGAGCATCATGTTAGGATAGCTAAGAAGTGCCAAGAAGTGGTATACTTTGCTTATTGTAAGCATGCCCAGAAGTGCCCTGACTATTGCTTAGGAGCCAGAGGTAGCACTTGGCCCTCCGCACAAGGCTAGCGCTGGAAGCCGTGCCCTGCAACACGTGCACTGGCCTGTTGTGCACCTGAACCTGGTTCTTTCGGCTGGTAGGCAAAGACCGACAGAGCTGATACCAGCCACTTCCTTGCCTTCGGTGTTAGTTGCTATGCTTTTGCAACACTGACCTAATGCTTCTTTGTCTTGGACTCTAACCTGGCCACGTTTCTCTGTGACAAGAGATACAGATATATGAGAAAGCAAAACTGAGTTTTATCATGATTGCTTCTCCTTTCAGGAAAGCTGTCTTTTCAGATCTCCTGACAACGGAAGCTACTCTGAAGAAAAATTTTAGTGCATTTAAAATGCTCTATATTATGCTGAGATACGGGCAAAGCAGAGGCAAATGTTCATCTTCCATTAAAGCCAGAGTTGTCACAAGTCTCCTAAGAAGATAATAGTAGGCAGAATTTTGCCAATTTGGGAACGTCTGAGCTGTTCCCACCCTGAGAAGCAGTGGGGCTGGGGCAGGGAGCTACCGAGACCTCTGGACGTTTGGGCCTGGGAGCTGCAGCAGGCTTCCCGTGGGGTGTGGCACCGACAGCAGCTGTGGGGAGAAGCAAGCTCCCCCCTGCCCCTTCTTTCAGCATCTGCCAGCCTGACCTCGTAGGGCTCTGAATAGGCAGGGCTGGCAAGAGGCTTTACTGACTTTTTGCTGGCCCTGGCAGCCTGCTGCCCGAGGCAGCTGTGAGCTTTGCCCATGCCTAGAGGAGCCAAAAACAACTGACTGTTTGAGGGGGTGATTCTTTAACTCCATTTTTTAAAAGAAGAGATTTTGTGGTGTGTTGGGATTTTTTTTTTTTTTTTTTTTTTGTCTCTGGCACTCTTGCAGAGCTACGGCAAGGATTACACTTACTGAAGCATTCAAGGGGAAAAGCTGCTCTAGTTTCTGTGCCGCAGTGGGGGCTTCTGCTGTCTGCTCTGGAACGCAAGAGATAACAAGGATGGGTCGATGGGCACTGGAGGGGCCTGCCTAGTGCCTGACCCCTGCGTGGCCATCCTCCCCGGGGAGGTGGCGGTGGGGAGGGGCCTGGGAGACAGCCCTGCCTCAGTCTGCTGCTTTCTGAAGGTTAATTAGATGAGAACAGGGAGAGAGTTAAATTGTATTACTTTTTGTCTTTCTCCTTTGATTGATGCCACTTTAATATTGACTACACTGCTTGCTCATGGTAAAACAATTAAAGCCCCGAGGCATCTGCCATGAGCTGTCACGTTCATCTGCCCCAGATGATTAGTTTGATGTATAGATCTCCTGCTCCCGATCTGCTCAGGCACAAGGAGGCAATACTCTGGCTGCGCTTGCTGCTGGAAGCAGAGGTGTTGGCCAATTGATTGCAAGTGGGATATGTTTTTCCTTTGGGACTTGATTGTAAAGGAAGACACTTACTCAGCTTTTGAGGCTTTGTGGCATGGGGGCAACTGCTCTTGCAGAGAAGTCAGTGCAGACCTGGAGTGTAGAGCCAGATGTTCCCGTGTAAGCCCAGCTGGGTCTGTGAATCTCTGCAGGGAGCTGCTTGCTCCCAGGAGGGTGCCTTCAGAGAGAACCCCATCTTCTCTCGTTATACTGTTGGGCTGGAGAGCCAAATTTGCTCAGCACTTGATGGCAGATTTGATGATTCTGCAGGAATTTTATTGTAAACTTTGCTTCTCATCTCTTTCTTGCCTTTCCCTCTGAACTGCTATTTGCCTGGGGTTTTTAAGTTTTCTTTTTTTTTTTCTTCAACTTGTCTTTCATTGCTTCCTTTTCCCCTAGATCTGTGCATTTTTTTTTTCTCTGAGGCACTCCCCTTGGGCTTTGTTACACTCAATGTTGTTCATGGGCAAAGAGGAAGCATCCCTTGTATATACAGGCGCTGTGTGTGTCTAAATAAAAAAGGGCAAGAATTTATTGTTAGTATAACTGAGTTCTTAACACTCTAATTCAGGAATCATTTTACACTACCACTAATTATTACAGAAAAAGAAAGAATAATAATGCATTAAAATACTTGTATATAGAAAAGTCTCAGTACTTGTGGTAATGCAACTACAACTGTAACACATTTTTAATTTCTATTTGTTTTTCCTGGTGTTATGCTCATCCTTGTGTTACTCCTCTGGATCTTAAAGTCAGTCATTGGAGGGTAACACCAAGCCCTTCACTGAGAGGAATATGATGTGGATGTTGCTGGATTCTTCGTTTGCTAACATACTTTCACACCTTTCTCTTTCTTATTTGGTCTGCATCTCCACATGCTTCTGAATTCACTATGTATGGTGCCTTTCATGCACGTTGGATATCATCTCTTTGTTGACTTTGTTACCCCTAAAACCTGTTTTGTTAAGCTCCAAGTCTGTATTTCTTTAACAGACTGTGGGCGAGTTGTTCACAGCCATGGGGTCTCCACTGCCAAGCATGTGCCTCATCTTTTATCATCCTATGCCTGTACTCCTCTGCACTGCATCCCGCATCTCCACTTCTCAAGGCCTCTGCTTTCATACCTTGGCTGCATTTCTCTCCACTATATTGTAGCATTCGTTGTAAATATCTTAGTCTACATAAAATAACTGCTTTTACTGTTATTTATAAAACTGCGGTTGTAACACACGAAGATAAACAGAAGTAAAACAAGTTAGCCATCGACACCTGGTCCGTTAGAGAAATTGCTGTCACAGCTCAACCACGTAAAATAGAGCTACAGGCAGGTCAAGAAAAGTTCAGAGCGAGTAAGCCCGGGAAGCCCAAGGCCTTTCAGACTCAGTACAAAGCTTATGGCCTGTTGCTGAGAATGGCAAATCTGGGGCTGTCAGCCAGATGCTGATCGAAGACTGGCTCTTGAGAGCAAGCGGAGGGGTGGAGCACAACTGGGGAGCGAAAGATCCCTGAAGCAGGTGTCTTGGCTGGTCTGTCAGGACAGAGAGTTGTTCTCTTCTACTTGTTGATGTGCCTGTGACAGCCATAACTCTGGGAGGAGACCTCAGCGTATTGGAGACAAGTTCGTTCTCAAGAATTAACATAGTATTCTGTGATTCTGTAGCACCCATCCTGGAAAAAGTTGCATTCCCTGACTTGATGCAAAGCTTGTCGGGTTTTCAGCCATGTTCTGGCTGTTTGTTTCATCTCTCTTGGTTGCACCTGGGACCACCAGGTTCTGCTCAAGGCTCCATTTTCTACGGCTTCTCAGTCTCTCCTGTCTGACTGATCAGCACATTTTCTTGTCATGAACTGTCTCAGTGATCCTTTCATTCCTCCAGCCTTCCTATCATCAGTTCCCCATTGCTCTAGCCCACGGGCCTGCTGCTCATTTGCAGTGTTCAGTGGGTGTTTGCCAAGAGTGCTGAAATAAAACGCAGCTCTGCAACTCCTACTCCCAGCCCACTTGATTTAATGCTTCATGTAGGTGTATTGCTGGCATTGCTTCTCTGCCCCTAGGGAAGTGAGTGGTTTTGGAGAGAGGGAGGGAGAAATGTGGACTCTATATGTGTGTGTGTTATAGTCAGCCATGAACTGTATGGTGTGCATGTGTCTGTATATATACCTGCGTACACACATAGATAGACAGATAGATACATGTGTGTGTACATGCATTTGTTATCAGTGCCCTATGTCCTTTGAAGCTTCTCAGATGTGCAGGCTGACGGGCAACTCAGCGTGTGTGTGCACAGCCACCACTTTGTGTGGCTTCACCTACCTTTGCTGCAGGCTGGAGGAGAGATGGGGTATTCTGCAAGGCAGGGGAGATGGCCTGTCCCCAGTTCTGCTGGGGCAGGGTTTTATCCCTGGTTTCTCATCCACGAGTTTTTTGCTTTGTGTGGTTGTTTTTGGTTTTTTTTTTTTTCTTCCCTCTCCTGGCTTTGGAGTGTCGAAGGGAATCAGGATGTTTCAAAGGTGAAGTTCCTGCTGAATCACTGGTGACTAGGCAGCCGTGAGCCATAACAATTAACTGGAATAATTTTCATCTTCCTTGCAACTGTAATGATTCCCAGTTGGTAAGCTGGTTTAAATTTCGTGGTTTTCCTCTGAGCCCTTTTCTCCCCTCCGCTTTTCCCCATATGCACTTCATGCCCAAGTCTTTCACAATCTCCGTCTGGCTTAGCTCTTTGCCTCCCAGAAAAGGTGCCTCCTTACTGCGCAGCTCTGTGAAAAGCCATTGCTCTCCTGAGGGCACTACCGCTGCGTCTCTGGCTCCAGCGTGGCTGCTGTGGAGTTGTGTACAACTTACTCGGTGGGAGACAGGACCCAGGCTGTCTTTTGTCCCCGCATCCATTTTGTGCAAAGCGTTCAGTCTGAGTTTGTTTTCCTGAATTACCACTCTGCCTTACGTTTGCCCAGTGTCAGAACTGTTGCCGGTTTTAAAAATCCCCCTCCCTCCTCTTCTGCTCTGCTCTCTTAAAAAGAGACCTTGAAATAATGTAGTGTTGGACATTTCCATGCTAAGATGGAGTCTTCCACGTGTAGTAGCTCTGGGGGAGTGAGGATACCTTGCAGTAAGATCAGCTGGACCTGCTGGAAATCACTGTGTCCAGTTCTTGTGGGCAGGCAGCACCTTCGCTCTGGTAGGAAGCAAGCAGGAGGACTCCTGCAGAGTTTCTCCTCTGTGTTCCTGGTAAAGCTGAAGCTTCAGCGGTGTCTGTGTGTATCCAAGAAGAGAGGCCTGGATTGGTCGGTGTACACTGACAATCTCTGCTCCTTACTGGATCTTTTCATCCATTTATGTGTTGGGTTTTTTAAAGTCTTTTTAAAATGTTTTGGGCGTCTTTTCAGATCTGTGCTTCTGTTCGCTGACATCTCTAGCTTGAAGTTAGGGATATGGCTAGTTGTTCTAAAGATATAGTCTGGCAGGTGTAAAGGGGCTCCTGAGAGCTGCCAGTGGAAGCTGTTGGCCATGCACAGCAGGAGCTTGTGTTGGCCCTGTGCCGGGCAGGAGATGAGAAGGAGCTCAGCCCAGCCCTCTCATGTGCAGCACAGCCTGTACGTGTGGACAGGCACAAAACGTGCTGGCAGCAGAAGATCATGAGGGTGGCAGCATCCTTGCCAGGTGGTGGGGAGAGCAAGTTGCCTGTTTTTCTGGATGTCATCAGATCACATAGGCACTGGTGGGTTTTTTGTGGGGGTGGTGGGGATATCCCCTATTTGAGGATGTAGTTATTTGTTTTCTTGCATGGCTTGCTCTTCTGTCTCTGTCCATTGAAGGCTGAATGGGAAGTGAGCTGTAACTGGTATTAGCCTACCACAGCTGAGGAGAGCAATCAAACCACTGTCCTGTGGTTGTGCAAAGCAAATGACGCTGGGCAGAGACAGAGAGAGAGGCTGTTGGGCTTCATCTTGTGTTCCCTCCTCCTGGACACATTTGCCCTATCAGTCAATGCAATGGCTGATGTGACTTCAGTAGGCTGAAGTGGTGGGGGGAGCAGAGGCTGCCCTTGTCCCTTTTGTAGGGGATTATCCCTACAAGTCGCTCTTGTCAGTTCTGCTCTGCCTTCTTGTAGACTTAATTTCCTGTGCTGTGCCCCCTCTTCTTGTGTGTGGGCGCTTGCTGGCTTAAAGTATCTCTGAATGTTAAATTTCTGGAGGCTGGGAGAATAGTCTGAGCCAGTATCTTCAAATCTGCCCAGTTCTTCCCTAGGCCTGGGCTTTTGGAGGCAAGATATTGGACTTTAGTTTGGCCTGATTCTTCCTGTGGTTTTTGGAGCAGAGCCTGTTCTGTGGTGCATTTGAGCTCCCACTCCTGCAGATCTGGGGTACCACACAGCCTTTTAAACAGAACAAACGTGTCCCTGGTTGGCAATCAGAAATTCCTACACTGTTAGTCTAGTGACACTAAATGTATTGCTCACTTTCTTTTTCACACGGGGTTTCTTGTTCAGTATTTGTGACTTTTCATTAGTCTGTGTGTGTTTCTGAAGCGTGAATTTAGCTGCATCTCTCAGGGTTCTACCTTTCCAGTCTTCTTGGTCATGGATTGGTGCAGGGAGCTCTGAAGGCTTTTCTGCTCAGGCAGTGACACCCAAATCTTAACCTCTCAACAGAGACATCTTTCTTCTCAGCATGCATTTAATTAATATAGCTTGCATGAAAATACCTATTCAGTTACATAGTCAGCATGCACATCCTCTCTCATCACTGTTAACCCACTCCCAGTACTGGCTGTGAATTGAAGAAGCTTTTTGGCAGGAAGAGTTGCCACATAGAAAATTAACACCAGCTTTTTCACTCTGATCAAGCTTCCCTTGGCAACCAGTGCAGTGGAAAAAAGATTTTGTTCTTATCAATGTCTCTTTTTCTTTTTCACGCATTTAGTGCGTAGGAAGCTATTGCTCTCTCATTTGAATAGGTTTAGGTGGGGGGAAGAGAGCAGACTATGAGCCAGAAATTGAGAAATGGACCAATTTTGAAGGGATAGGACTGTTTGCTCTTTTCATTTATTCTTGCAGCAGCATGAAATGAATATATTGTGGGGAAAAAAAGAAAGCCAACGTTTGTTTTGATGTCTTAATGGAGTTTTCTTTCCTCCATACGGCCTCCTCTTTATAGCATAGGCTGCATGCATTTAGGAGAGGAGGACTTGACCCAAGGAGGACTTGACCCATGAACTCCACCTCCAGTCATGTGTCCCACAAATAGGGCAATGCTGAGTTGATGGATAACTTGGAAAGGAATGCTATCACAGGCTTTTAATTTTCCCAAGCCCCTCTGGAGGGGAATGTGGCCTGCAGAGGAAGGAAAGAGTAAAACTGACTTCTGCAGAAATACGGGTTTTTTATTAGCTTGCTGAAGAGGAGTGAGGAAGGAGGTGGCTGGAGGAAGGCAGCTGAGGCTAGAGGGATGTGAGGGGAAACAGGAGGACAATGAGAAGACTAAAATGCCCAGGAACTAGGATTTTGGTAAGAGCAGGAGTGAAGCCAGTAGGAGAAAAGGCAGGAGTAAAGGTGGGGGAGCTGCATGGAGTGACCCATTGCTGCTGACTTAGTGAGTCAGATACTTTGTGTAAATGCGATACTGACGTCCGATTCCTCTCCATTCCCGCTCCTATATTTAGCTTAGGGAAACTGCTTCTTTTTTATATTTTGTTTTTTTTTTTTCCTCTTGCTGGGGCCAATGGAAACTGCTGTGACATTTCCACTCCCCCTTCTCCCTCCCCCAGCCTCGAAACACCACCAGCTTTTTATCTGCATATATGGTGCACAGTTCTGCACGTATAAGATAGGGCTGTGCCTTTGTGGAGGCTTGGAAAGCTCTGCAGGGGACCTTTCACTGCTTTCTTGTTGACTGATCTAAATGGGGTCCCTGATGGAGCTCAGGTTGTCTGCAAAATCCTTTAACATCGCTGTGAGAGCTGATTCTGTCCTTCCCTTGTATTTGAGGCTAGCAGATTGTCCCACAAGAAAGAGGAGAACTGGGAGAGACTCCACAGCCAAATTGTTTTTAAAAGCTGCTTGCATCAGGAAGGTGTACTTAAACGTTATGAGGTGGCATCACAGACCTAGAAGTAATACCTTTACATATGTATGCCATTGGCAACGGCCTGTGCAGGAACCAGCATGCAAACAAACAGGACACTTAATCTTAGCTGGCTGATAGATGGTTTCTGCAGCAATAATCCATACAGCAGTGAATAGTTCCTATAAACGTCTTGGAAATCAGAATATACTTACGGATTTAAAAAGGTGCTGTGGTCACCAAGCCCAGCCTGCAGCTGCAGAGGAGGTAGGGTTTGTGCTGAAACAAGGATGCTAACAATGTTGACCTTCTAAACACTGTGTACCAGGGTCAGTGTTTCTCTGTGTAGGTCCCATGTGAGGTGCTTTTGGAGATGGTCTTAATTTGCATGTTGGCACTAGCATTTAAAAAGGTCTCATCAGACAAAGGTGTCTTAAGAACTTGAATTTCTTTTGAAAGCTTCAATTTGGGAAAGGAGTGGGACAGGTGGAAGAGGTGATGTGATCATTATAGAAGTGCAGGTTTGAAGTACTTTGCTTGGTGTACATCCACAATTGGAAGCTAGGAACAAAAAGATCAGTGCTCTCTTCCCTTGCGTCCTTTCCATCCCTCTGGCTGCAAAATGCTGAATGCAGTCTTATAAAGGAGCGGGCAGAGGTGGAGGATGGGTAGATGGCTGTATGCTCTTGTATGCAATTAATTTTCCATGGTAATTATTTTTATTATTTTAACTGCTGTAAGATTAAAGCCAGCATTAATGGAAAGGAGTAGATACTTTGAGTCTCCTGAGGGCTTGGTAGCCTTCCTGGACTTGGAGGCAGTGTGGAGTAGGTGGATCAGCATTTTGACCATTCAGTGCCTCCATTCCCTTAATTTTGCTAGACTAATTTTCTTTGCTAAAACAGAGCACGCCCAGAGTATTAATGGGCTCTGAGCCACCTCGTTTGGGGAACTGCTGCAGGTTCTGCTGAAGAACAACTTGCCTGCTGCTTGGGGCAGAGAACCTGCTCTGCAGCCACATTGAGCTGACCTGTGAGTGTCTGAATAGGCAATTGAGGCCGCCCTGAAGACTCAGAAGAGATTAAAGTGCTAGAAGTGGTTAATTTCTGCTTGTTGAGGAGATACACTCTCTAGGATGGAGTGGATTAGACACCTTCCCAAGCATTTTGAGAGGGAGCCAGTTTTCAAAGTCAGGTGCTTCTGACTCCCAGAACAGTATCTGTGTTCCACTCTTACGATTTGTGGTTTGTGGCCTGCCATCTGGCTGAATAAGGTGTCCTTGGTGTTGGCTGGAGACTTCATTGCCCTTGTGTATGGCAGAGAGGAGAGTGATGGTGGAAAATCAGCATGGGACAGCATAGTAGTGGGGTAGCTTTTGCTGGGTAGCAGCTAATTCAAGAAAGCAAGTTTAGAAGACTAATTTAGCCTAGCTAAATGATTTTGTTGGTATAGAAGGTCATAATCAATTAGCAAGTTATGTTAGTTGTTAGCTTCCAATTCAAAATAACCATGTGCAATCTTATTTCACTGAGTCTATGAGTTAAAATTACCATTTTGTGGCATAAATCAATGCTTGCTGACCAGTAAGGAGATACTGTGATTTATTTCCCTCTTCCCCCACTGCCCCTTCCAAATAGAGTTTTTTAAGTTTTATGGGTCAAACTCAGTGAATTGAGCATAGGGGTGTCTCAAGACAGTTAAAATATCCACATTTCTGATGGCTGCGCTGGCACTAGAAGCCATGTGGGTCTTGGAAGGGTTTGTTGATTTGCCTGGGTGTATGAGCTGGGTGGCTCTTACCTTCGCTGCGGGTTCTGGACTTGGCTGAGAGCTGGGAAGCGGGAAGGAAGCCTGCTGGCAGACAGCCTGCTCCGGAGTGCGACTGAGCTAAAATTCATGACTGTAAGTGGCCAAAGGCGCAGTCATGTAAGTTAATAATGGTAAAGCCCTGGACCTTCACGGTTCACTATACTATTCTAGGAGGTGGTTTGTTTTCTCGCCTGGTTTGAAGACCATGGTTTGTTTTTTGCATCTTTCCTGTGTTTTTAGATTGTGTTCACTCCTCTGAAGTCCTGTTTCTCTGCTGAGTTCGTCACAATAAAACAGAAACTTAAATTTAACAGCTGCATAGGAAAGCCTTTGCCAGGATTTTGCATCTTTCCTTTATTCTTTCTGGGTTTTTTTAAGCTTATTTTGAGCACAATTCATCCCTGTCATAACTCGGCAAGATATTGGTCCATTAACCCTATCCAACTCCACATAATGGGGTTTTGCTTTGCTTTTCTGCTTAGCTGGAGGCTTGGGATTAGATAGATTTTCACATCTGCTAACTTCCTATTTCATATCTTGTGATTTGCAAGGCTTAACCTCCCCTGACTTGTTAATGGATCACAAACCACCTGCTTCTTTACACTAATCCCTCAGAAATATATAGCATAGCTTTGACTTGAAACTCTCCAGATTGGTTCCCCAGCATAAAAGGCACAGAAGGATCAATCCTGGTCTGAACAAACTGCTTATTTACACCTTTCCTGCTCTTGCATAAGGTTACCTCTCCAACCATAGCTGTCTGCCTTGACTATCAAGATTTGGTGCCTGTATTACCTTGGCCTTCTGGGTAGGGCATGGATGGAGAAGTGTAGGTGGAATGGCATGGGTGGAGAGGGGGGGTGGGGGGACATATCTTTAGAGGTTAAAGCTTTGGTACCCTCTGACAGTGTCTGCCTTTAGCTAGCAATATTAATGGAGTGTGACAGCTTCAGCCAAGGACTCTAAGGTCAAGATCTTAGTGCATCGGTCCTCCTTTCTGCTATCTTTTCCATTTCAAAATTGACACCACTTCTGGCAGGATTAACCCCATCAGACCAAGGGAAAGGTCAGCTGCCTGGGCTAGGTGAGGATGTCCCAGAGGCATGGTAGGCCCCTGTCAACCCTGAGCCATGCCTGTGGTGCTGCTAGCACTGCCTGCTGCTGGGGGCATGGAGAGGGGCCTGGAAGGACGAGGCTCTTGTTCTGGGTAGCACGGCAACGAGGTGTGCTCAGTCCTGGCTAAAGCCCTGCATGTGAGTGTGCCCTGCCTGTGTTGAAATGCTGGTGAGGTCTGTGGGTGAGGTGCTGCAACGGGTTTCTGTGATGGCTCAGCTTTTGCCTTTCTGCTTGCCTACTTCAGGCCAACACCTCTACTTCTCTCTCCTGCATGTTTCTCCCCCTGACTGGTGTCCATAGCCTAGCATGTGTTGCGGGCAAGCCCCAGCGCAATGGTGACGTGAGTGAAGTCCCCAGTGTGGCGAGGGCTGCTGGCAGTGGAGCAGGGCATCCCGCAGCGCTCCCCTGGCACCGCAGCGAAGGAGGAGCCGGGACTCTCTGAGCACTGGCAGCGTGTACTAGAAGAGGGACAGGCGAAAACAACAATTTCTATTTTAGAGGTGAAGTGAGAGATAGGGCACAAGGTCATTAGAGCAATTGCTGTTCTACCTGAGGCCAGTTTTCCCTTCCTTTTATTCACTTAACAGTTACACTTTTGGGAGTGGGCAGTAAGGGCTGTGTGTTTTCTGCTACGAGACAGATGCTGTTGTGTGTCTAGAGTGTATGTGGAGAGTGGGGAAGGCTCCAATACCTGGGACTGCCCCAGTCTGGTTGTGGTGGGCTGAGGCCCCAAGGCAATGTGCTATGGGCAAGATTAGTGGGGAAGTGAGGCCTCTTCTTCCCTCCCCTCCCAATCAGCAACTGTTTTGTTCCCGATGGAGGTGATTATAATGCTTACCAGGAGTTTACTACTGCTTGCTTTTGCAGTGCGTCTTGCTGAGAGAGTTCTGCAGTGCCCCTGAGCAAGTTGTTTATTCAGATACGTCCCTTGAGTCAATAGTTTTTAGCATCATATGTCTCATTTCTTAACTGGCCGGCCACCTCTTGTGCTCTACTTAACAGTTTTTGTCCTGTCTAGTATTATGAGCAAGGCACAGAAATTTAGCCTCTGTATGTCCCCCTCTTCTCCTCTGAGAGATTTTCTGAAAGATCCCCTCCTTCTTCCTGACATTCTTACTCTGGTCTAGATATGCTGGTTTTGTGCCTAGTACGTAGGGTCGCTTTTATGGCGGGGAGACATAATCCATTAGGGCTGTTGCACAAACTTTCATGGTTAACCTTTCTGTCCAGCTTGAGCAATCAGAGACTCAGGGCTCCCAGATGCTGGAAAGGTAATTATTCTTGGTACTAGCACGTGCTGCCCCTCAACATGGGAGAGACTTGTGATTCCCCTCTGGGCTGCTCTTTTTCTTTGTGACTTCTGGTTAACCCTAGCTCAGTTGGTGAGATTAGGGGATGAAGCAACTTTCTGGGGCTGCTTTTGCTGCTGCTTTGCCAGCAAGGATAGCTCTTTGGTTTTCTTTATACACATGGTCATGTCAACTCTTTTTGTTCTGTTTCCTCCATCTAGGTGTGTTGTTGTGCTGTTCAACCCTAGAAAAAATAAACAACACCATATTCTAAACAGTTCCAGGTGAGTGAAGCTTTAAGCTGGGCTTGCTTTCTGTGGGAGGTGAGTTCAAGGTTTTTATGGCTTGAGTGAAGTGCAGGAGCCACTCTTGCTCCAGGCTAAATCCCCTCAGTGAGAGCTGCATTGGGCAGAGGCTGCCTGCTCGTTTGACTCCAGCTCCTTCTAATATGAGGTGCTATTGCTGATGAGGCACCACCTCATAAACATTGTGGTCCACTGCTAACAGGTGTGGGGAACTGCTAACAGGCATGACATGGAGGAGGTCTTGCTAGAACTCCATGGTATCTGTTTTTTTTTTTCTCCATGTAAAACTATGACCTCATTATTGAAGCCAGGACTGGGACATGGTCCTGCATCTGGAATAAAGGCACAAGGATGAACTTTGACTTCTGGAGCTTTTCCAGTGCTGTAGACATGCTTCTTGAGACTTGGGCAGCAGGGAATCCCCATGACAAGTGTTAGACCTCTGGTAAAACAAAACTATTGTGTCAAGCTATTATGTGTGATTTCAGACTCTTTCCAGTTCATCCCAACCTACTCCTCAGTCATGACGTATTAAAATGAAATCACATATTGGAAATGTTTCTCAGTGTCATATTCTCTGTTTTAGGAAAACAATTACAGCACTTGCTTTCTCTCCAGATGGAAAATACTTGGTTACAGGAGAGGTAAGTGTGAGAGGAAGGAGGGCACACCTTGCCCATCACATTTTGAAGCAGGGCAGAAGGTATTAGGAGAAACAAGCCAGTGAGCTGCCTTGACATAGACTAATCTATTTCAGTGTTGCACTCTGGGTGGACCTACAGGGTTACGGGTGCTCCTGCTGGCAGCTTTTCAGTGTGTTGTCTCTCATCAGCTCGGGGGATGGATCTTCTGGGATGGTGTCTGTGGCCTGAAGATATCTTGGTCTGAGTTTAACGTTGTCCCTTTAGGATTTCAGGAAGTAACTGAAGCCAGTAACAATGTTGTGGAAAAAGTGAAAAATGCATGTGGAATGGAGCTTTAGGAATAGTGACAGAAGATGCTGGTGCCTGTGGTTTGGCATTGTATGTTTGGCTGGGGGCGACAATTGCTTCCTCCTTCCAAACATGCCCAAGAGGGAGAATAAGGATGAGTGCACTGTGTGTCTGTTCTGGATTAGAAGTTCAAGGCATGGGCTGTTGTCATGAGGTTGGAATTGCTGGATGTTAGAAATCCACAGAAATGCTGACTATCCCCTGTTTTGGTTGGGTTCAGTTTACTCTTGTGTGTGATTAATGGTAACTCACCACTAGTCTCAGTGCCTCTGTAAGATGTGGGGAGGGAGCATGTGTGCAACAGGTCCCCTCCTGAGCCTCAGCCACAAAGAAGAGAAGTATGTCACAGCCCTGTGTCGGAGTTGTCAAGATGGATGCTGTTCGCTCCAGTGGTCCCTAGTGCAGCCACTGTGATGGCAGCTGTCATGTCACTGGGTGGTTCCCAAGCTGGGCCTGAATCCTGTGTGGATTAGGCCAAGGATAGAAACAGCAGTGTTTTGGGATGGAGGCTACCTTGACACAGAAAAAAGTAAGCACAATTTTTCCATTGGAGCATCAGAGGTTGTTGTTGTTAATTTTTAGTGAAAGCAGGAGGTTTTATAGCTGTAATTTGTTTTAATGCCTCTACTCTAGAAGTCTTAATGTAATAAAAACCTTAATATTAAATTTGTAATAAATATATAATATATTTATGATTCTGATGCCTTCTTTTCTTTTTTTTTTTTTTTTAAATCTCTGGTGCTCTGTTCTTTTCATGTGTGGTAGGAAAAGTGGTGAAAAGTGAATTGAGTTCTTTTCTTACCAACAACCCAAACTTTTCAGTTTGAAACTTTATTGGGGTAAATGGCAAGTTCAGATTTTTTTTTTTTTTTTTTTAAAAAAGCCTTTCCAGTTATACTTGAAAGCTTTTTGTGCCTTGTTGCAAGACATGTCTCCTCTCGCCCTGTTGTAAGACCATTTCTCTTTTTGGTATCCTCCCACGTGTCTGACATTTGACTTACTTCTTGGTGTAGCAGTGTCCCCTGCCGGTGTCAGCAGTCTCGTCTTAGTTCAACCTCTGTCCTGTGGGTTGGTCCCATAGGGAAATGCTTCACTTTGCAAGCTCACTTTTAGCAGCCTCATACTAATTCTGCCTAGTGACATCTTAGTTTTCTGCATGACTAGCTTTTCAGGAAGGAGACCATGGAGGTTAGTTGGTTGACGACATACCTATTACATGTCTTCTGTATATTTCAAATACAGAGGAAAATTAATTTCCCCCCCCCCATTTTTTTTTTCCCCTTTCTCCCCATGGAGGCATAGATTCCTCATCTATGGGAATCACATAGACCTCACTTTTGGTGAGCATTTTTTAAAATGATGGAATATGAATTAAATTTGTTAAGGTCTTGGGGTCTATGCTAAGGTGCTAGGAAAAATGTGTGTATGTGTGTGTGTATATACACACGCTTATATATGTATGTGTTTAAGTACAGCAATTGCTTTGAAGAGCAGCTGATTCAGCTTATTGTAACATCTTGCCAGCCCCCTTGAGACCTGAGCTCTGCCTTGCAGGAGGGAGAACTGTACCAACTGCAGTAAAATCTGACCGTGGCATTTTTCCAGGCCACAAGCAGTCACTAGGCAAAGCTTTTGAACAAGAAGATTAAAACATGTGTGATTCTGAGTTTGTAAAGCTTTGACTTCTCTTTGTGATCAGACTTGCCTCTCCCACACAATCAAATAACTTACTTAAAACCGATCAGAAAAGGTACCATTTTGCCATGTTGCCATGGATATGTTGTCTCGCAAGCTACTGTTTTGACAGCCTTCAATGTGAAATCATGAGCAGGCTCTTGAGTAGAATTTGCCCATCAGGCACATTTTTGGCCAGCCTTTCAGCTCATCTTGTGTGCCTTGTTTTATTTCGGCTTAATAACAAATAATTAAAGAAAAGAATAGAATTGTCTGGCAGAAGGTGCTGAATTGTCATTTCTGAAGTCTATGACCTTCTGTTTCTCTGGTGAACAAGCATAAAACCAGAGGCTCTGTTCCCTCACTGTCTTTTTCTGTGATGCTACCCTGCCCATACTCTTTCAGGTAGCACATGTGTGTGTTACCTTTGTGGCAGAAACGATATTGCTAGTCTCCCAGAGGCCTCTGTCAAATAGCTTGTGATAGTTATCACAACAGACAGAGCATGTTTTTGTATAGCATGACCTGGTTTGAGATCTCAGATGTCCACATTGTGTTAGAAGCAGAGGATGTGAGGGCCTTTTGGTTCACTGAGTCTAGAGAGAAGATCTATTATAATACTTTTCATGAGCTGGCTATGAGTTCCCATTGCAAAGATCAGGGACGTGCATTAAAAGTATTGTTCTAGTCTCTGGCTGTTTTGTGAGTAGCATAAGAAAGGATTAATGTGGGGGAGATTGTATTAATTCTTGTAGACACCTGTTGAAATGCATATAGTCCTTAGGTTGTAAATCTCAACCTGAGCTTTAAAGAGTTGAAGGAACTGAGGTCTAACCTCTAACCCTGTTGTGAATGCATCATCTAGACATCTTTTTCAAAGCCCCCACACATTTGCGTGCTTGTATCTGTCAGAACTGACCTCGAGGGTTACATTTCCTGTTCTGTGTCTGCTCTCATCCCCTCCAGAGTGGACACATGCCAGCAGTTCGGGTATGGGATGTGGCTGAGCGAACTCAGGTGGCTGAGCTCCAGGAGCACAAGTACGGCGTGGCCTGCGTGGCCTTCTCCCCCAGCTCCAAGTACATTGTTTCAGTGGGGTACCAGCATGACATGATTGTCAATGTATGGTCATGGAAGGTAAGTTCTCCAGGAGGTTTAGTGGACCACAGGGTGTTGCTAAATTATAAAGAGTGGACAGACTGACCGTTAACTATTTTGGTTCCATCTTGCTTTCTGCTTTGTTGTAATACTGTTGTTGTTTGTTTTTGACATTCATAGACACAGACAACTTTGGACATGAGAGACAGCTATGGTCCCTTAGGGAAGGTCTAAGTCACTTCAGCAAAGGGGTATTCTCTCTACTTGAAGACGTGTGACATCTTTCTGGCCAGTCAGAAAAGCCTGGACTTTGAAAACTTGTCAAAGCCTTGTGCTCTTTTAGAGACTTATTAAAAAACTAATTTATGAGGTTGAGGAAAGAAACTCTTATCAGCCAGGGATTTCTTTTGTGGTGTAGTGGATGCTCTTGGCTTGTTTTCCTTTTGTGGTGTCAGGGTTTGTGATACTCTCATCCTATCCTTGATGATTGAGAAAGGGAACATAGAGAAATCACAGTGGGTGAAAGCCGATGGAGATCACGCTGTCTGCCACCAGGTTGGGGCAGCACTCTGTGGAAAGAAAGCCCATGTCTTATCCTCTAGAAAACATTTAAGGGTGTGCTGTTTGTATATAAGAAAAGAAACATTTATTGTCAGTAGGCTTGGAGTCTTCTGTATTAATAAATGCTAACTACTTACTCAGCTCCTGCTACCTTTTCAGGTGCTGTAACCCTTTGTAAAAGAGATGCGATTTAAAAAGAACTTCAATGCATCTGTTAAACCTCACATAATCATAGAATGGTTTGGGTTGGAAGGGACCTTAAAGATCGTCTACTTCCAACCCCCCTGCCATGGGCAGGGACACCTTCTACTAGACAAGGTTGCTCAAAGCCCCATCCAGCCTGGCCTTGGAACACTTCCAGGGATGGGGCATCCACAACTTCTCTGGGCAGCCTGTTCCAGTGTATCACCACTCTCACAATAAAGAATTTCTTCCTACTTTCTGGTCTAAATCTACCCTCTTTAAGTTTAAAACCATTACCCCTCATCTTATCACTACACTCCCTGGTAAAGAGTCCCCCCCCATCTTTCCTGTAGGCCCCCTAAGTACTGGAAGGCCACTATAAGGTCTCCCTGGAGCCTTCTCTTCTCTTGCAGCTTGTAAGTCTGTGCTTATTTAGTATGTTACTCTCTTCATTGCATTTCCTGTGCTGTAATTTAAGATCTCACTGTTAGTCCTCTCCTGCATGAGCTGAAGTTTGACCTTGCTATTTTTTTGTGTAGCTGAACTGTGTAGTGATAAAATGTAAGTGTTGAAAATTGAGGGCTCAGCCTTTTGGTTTTTTCTGCTTATACAAATGAAAGTAGTGACTTGGAGATGGTCATAATGCGTGGCATGTGTGGGACTGAGTACAAGTAGCTTTGTTTTCCCTTGCTTATGCAGGTTTTTCTGTTCACTATTCCTATTTATAATCATGTGCATGAGAGCTTGTGAGGTAAGGACTATCTCACTGTTCTGCACTGAATAACACACACTTTAAACATACGCTCCAGACTGTGACTATCAGGAGGTCCAGCTAGCCTCTATTTTGCAGGCTGGGTATGAAAACTAGAGGGACTTTACCTGACCAAAGTCAAAAAAGAATAAGAGACCAAGATGTGAAAGCCAGATCTCCTGAAGCACATTTCCTGCATTTTTAACCACAACCCTTCTTCTTCTATCCACTGTGCTGCTGCTTTGATTTCCCCGTTTTTCCTGGCTGGGAGACTTGCTCTGTCATTTGACTGTGATGGAAAAGAAAACCCCTGTTGTCTGTAGGGTCCCCCTGCTTCCCTGAAGAAAGACCACAACAGTGGTAGTTGTCCAGATGTTGAGGTTTGCAAGGGTCCTAAGCCTTTCTCTGTGCACCGTCTTGCAAGAAATTATGTTAATGGATGTCCTGCTTGCTTTTCCCCCAGTCCGGGTTGGGGGGGTCTTCCATGGTGACGGTGCAGCAGCCTGGTCTCATCTATTGCCAGTTTCTTCAGTGGTGTCAGCACACTGTCCGATGGGGCCCTCAGCATGACGTGGTTTGTGTGCTGAGGGCATTGCTTTGGGAAGACTGGGAGCAACCAAGTCCCTAAAAGGAGGGGTAAAGGAAACAGAATGAGAATCTGAAGTGGTGCACTGTTGTCAACCATGTGCTGCACGGTTGAAAACCTACCACAGGCAGAGGGGAAAACTTCTTATTCTCACTTCTACCCATCTCTGGGGAAAGGCAGGGAGTGGAAAACTGAATGCTGGTATTGTGGATGTGGAGCTTCTGCCATCTGATCATTCTGCTCGGGCAGTGTCCATTCCTGTTTTCTGTCCCTGCCGTGTTCTTCCTCCTTTCCCAACCTCTTTGACGTCTTGAGGTGCATCTTTGGGGTGCAGCAGATTTTGCTTTGTCCCTTCCAATACAGACATGGTCTTTTTGTGTTTTGGGTCTTTCGATAAAGTGTCATGTCTTTAAAGAGAAGAGAGAATTTATGGAGGAACCAGTACTGTTTTCCCTGAAGAAAACACCTGTTCCCCATCTTGAGTGTCTTGCTCTCATTGCTGCCTGGAGGCTGGGATAGCTCCTCCTTGTGCTGCCCTGTGTGTGCTTTTTCTCTTTAGAAAGGAAAATGGGTTTGCTCTGAGCTCCCAGTGATTGTGAAACCAACATGTCAAGGCTCAGACAGCAAGTTCCTGCGGGCAGTAATGCCTGCTGATTTGTTCTTGATCCCAGTCAATGTGGAAGTGGAATTGAATGTAAATGTGGATTGTGCTGTCTGCCAAATCAACCCTCCCAGCTAATGCTGGGGAGATTGTTTTCAGAGGTGAATGGGGAATCGTTTGGGCCTCACCTTTTCCCTGCTGCAGCGCTTGTACTGGATATGTGCCTGTAATTGAAATGAGTTTCCTTTGCTTTTGAGCAAAGAAATTAAGCTATCTAAACAATTATGTTTCCAGAAAAACATTGTAGTGGCAGCCAACAAAGTCTCAAGTAAAGTGACAGCTGTGTCATTCTCTGAGGACTGCAGTTACTTTGTCACTGCTGGAAACCGACACATCAAGTTCTGGTACCTGGATGACAGCAAAACCTCCAAGGTGAGAGAAGGTGCATCAAGGCCAAGCTGTGAACAGACATTTCCATCTTACAGCAGGGTGGATTTTGCCTCAGTGAGCTGTGGGAGGTGGGAACTCCTTGATTTTTTGATGGGATTTGAGGATAACCCTCCACCCTTGGCTCTCAATCTCAATTTCTCCATGTGCTGGTAGCACCAAAAAGCACCAAATCTTGTCTTACCCTGCGCTGAGGTAGGGGCATGGCTCTTGGAGTTGTATAGCAGCATGCTTGTTCTTTAGAAGTCACATATACTGAAGCACAAAAAAAATAGAGAAGAGCTTGCAGTCATTGAACTCCTTGGAGCACAGAGGGAGAGCTGTCTGATGTTGGTATGAGCATCACAAAAGGTTGTGAATGCTATTTTGAAGCATCAACTGAAGTGTTTAAACTTTTAGCTGTCCTGTTCTTCTCTGGGGGACAGAATCCACATACGATAATTTTTCTGCATGGTCATGAACAGGTGTTCCTACTTCAGGCTTGGACCCTGCTTTGGCATTTGGTATAAATCACAGATTGGCCATGGAAGGCTCGTTCTTCCAGTGATTGATCTGCTGTCTCTGGGTCATATGTTTGGATGCATAGTTTTGGTGGCACTGATAGTGTTCTGTTCCACTGACGTGCTAATACTGATGGTTCCAACACACTAAGCAACCAATGGGTCTGCAGCAAGTAAAACATGTCACTACCTCTCCTTGTAGGCTGTTTGCAGCTCTCTTTCTTTAAGGCACTTCAGTACTTAAGGCTTGACATTCTGAAAGCTGTCTGTCTGCCTGGAGTGCCTTGCTCTATTTCTAACAAACTGTTTTTTATTGGTAGGTCAATGCCACAGTGCCCTTGCTAGGTCGCTCGGGATTGCTTGGAGAACTGAGGAATAACTTCTTTGCAGATGTGGCATGTGGAAGGGGCAAAAAAGCTGACAGCACCTTCTGTATCACGTCCTCAGGCCTGCTCTGTGAATTCAATGAAAAAAGGCTGCTAGACAAGTGGGTGGAGCTGAGGGTGAGTTTTACATCTTCCTGTCCTGCAATATTTGTGCCTGCTGAAGCAGAGCAGGAACAACAAATAATAAGGGCGCTTAGGGAGCACAAGCTGACCACCAGCAGTGAAGGTCATTGGGCCTCTGCCACTTTGTGATTTACTCTGGAAGGCCAGGCAAAAATAGTGTTGCTTCTTGGCAAGGGGATTTTATTAATCATTGAGGCTCTTTCATTCTCCAGCCTCAGCATTATGGCTATTGCCCTTCTGGCAAAGCAGTGTCCTGATGTAGCTTTGGCAATCCCTGTGTTGTCCCTCGTGGCTTGGACTGGACAAGCAGGAGTTTTAGAAGGATTCAGATTTCTACCCGCTCTGCAGTCTTCCTTGGCTTGTGCATCTCAAATGCAGGTTCCCAAGGTACTAGTTGGTTTGGCTATTCTAAACCACCAGGTTGGCCCATAGTTAAGAATTTGGTCATGTTTATTTTCCTTTAGCTGGAATTTAAAATGCCCACCTGAAAGGATCTAGTGTATTAAAATCAATGGAAAAATATTTCCATGCTTTCACTCCAGTGAAATGCCTCTTCTTTTCTTTCCTTTCCTCTCTAAAATCTGCCTTTCACTCTCGCTCAGAATACAGACAGCTTCACAGTAAGTTGGAGAGAAGTTTGCATTGAACTCATCCCCTTATCACCACACTCCATTTTCTACCATTTTCTGACATTTGTTCAAAACCCAAGGGGAGGGGGAATAAATCCATTTTTTTCTCTTCTTATTTGCTTGTGACAGGTAATGTATTGTCTTGCTGGTACAGGGTGAGGTGCTGCTTGCCTGCCAGTGGTGCTGAATGCCACAGAGGAACAAAAAAAAAAAATGTTCAGAGTAAGACTCAGCTGGAGCAAATGTATAGCTCTGCTGACCTCCCACCATAATGGGTGGCAGAAGAACTAGGCTTTTTCCTTAACCACTTGGAATTTGCAGTGGACCTTGGCTGGGAAGCCCCTCAGAAAGGAAAATTGGATTTTTAGGCTTTTCCTTACTTCATTTCAGCTCTTCTCACCATGACTCCTTTGTCTGTCAATTTGCTATTCTCCCTGTCGTGTGTCTGGTGACCTTTGAAGTGAAAGTGCATTGCTTATTAGCTTTCTTGTGTGCTGTGTCCTCCTCAGACCACTGTGGCAAACTGCATCTCTGTGAATCATGACTACATCTTCTGTGGCTGCGCTGATGGCACTGTGCGGATTTTTAACCCTCTGAACCTTCATTTTGTCACCACACTGCCGAAGCCGCACTTCCTGGGAACAGACATCGCGAGTGTGACTGAGGCCAGGTACCGTGGAGAGGGTGGAAGGGAGCAAGGGAGGCTTGTGGGGGTGAGAACTGTTTCCCAGACCGTTGCCATCTGGAGTGTGCTCTCTTTATGGATTTAAATTGCCTGTTGCAGATCTCCCAGAGTTGTTGCAGCCTTGCCTTGCATGGCAGGGCTACAGCCCAAAGCTGGTTGCTGGACTACATAGCATATCTTGCTCCTCATCTCCCTGGGATTGCTCGGGTATTGGTGGCCTTTTGACATTGGTTGCTATGAGCAAGCAGGCAGAGGGCACAGGATGCTGTGGCACAATTCAGTGATTCTTGTACCATGGCACATCCTTCGCTTTTCACTGGTAAGGGCTGAAGACTCTCCTCTGTAGCAATACAATGATGTTGCTAAGAGATCCTCAGGCTCTCATGGGGCACATTTTCAAAGGCTCCCTTGCGATCTTTTGTAGACCCAAATCTCCTACTATTGCCCGTAGTCTTTTTTCCCCCTCTATTTTGTGCATTCTGTTGTCTTATTTTCCTACCTTGCTCCAGTACCTTCTGCCTTGGCTTTCTATTTCTCACCTTCTGAGATGGGTAATGTGTTTTCCATACAATTCTGTCTGCCAGCTTGTGAAGGCTTACGCTGGAGAAAACCCTTCATGTGTTGCTGTTTGCCAATCCTGGTTGGAGGCTTTCCCAATCTTCTGTTGCCCTCTTTCACTTCTGTCACTAGTGGGGAAGGAAATCCAAAGGTGTATGAATGCACCAGCCATCATTCCACTGGATATCTGGAGTTCCCATGTCTACTGATATATACTCTTTTTGTTTTTTGTTTTCCTTTTTTCTTTTTTTTTTTCCTTCTTTTTTCTTGTGTCTCAACAGCTTTTATCTAAGCATTTCTTGGGAACTTGAGGTAAAGGTTCAAACAGTGCACTGTATAGTCCTCCAGAAGATCAGTGGGAGATAATGATATTCTATTAAGGGAGCTGTAAAAAGAACAATTTAAAATGTTACCAGTTTCTGGTAATGCTAAAATCAAGCAATTGTATACATGGACCCTTTAAAAATACTCTCTGCTGCTCTCATGCATCGATTGAGCAAAAATATTCATGTGATTCTTAAAGATGCATTTGTAGCACTGATTACAATCTTAACAACGTTTTTTCTTTTTTATTACTTCCAAAGAAGCTTGAAAACACTGGACTCCCTTATTTTCCCATGTATGCCAGAGCCTCTGTGGGATGCCAGTTGCCTGCAATGATCTGCCCACAACTATATCAATGACATGACTTTTTGGTAGGATCTGGGCTGCACTCTTTTAGCCCTGAAAGCTTTGCACCTGCAGAAGCAGGGCTCCAATTGTCTGGTGTACTATATGCGTTTTGGCCCTCATTGCTGCATCTCTATCAGTCCTTTTCAATTACCTGCTCTCAACACCCTGGCACTCTGGCTATAGTTACCTTATTCAATATCATTAGCAGCATTGTGGGATGGCTGTGTTCACCTCAGGTCAAGAGAGCAGCTCCTTCTTTACATGCACGGCAGCAGGACTTCACAGAGGACCCCTGCAGAGCAGATAGGGTTCACGTGGCATGATATTGGTCTAATCTGGGGAAAGAGGTGCTTCCTTGTTCTGCAGAATTCCTCTGTTTTTAAGTTTGCATCAGAGAGCTTGCCTGTCTAAAAAGGACTGTACCCATGTGCAGCTGCCTATCTCATGAGCTGCTGCAAGCAGCACCAAGCTGGCTTGTGTGTGGGGTAGGGGTGGAAGGGAAGCATGTCAGACAAGCGGCTGCTGAAACGAATCATTCCTTTGTTCCTTGTGCTGGTGTGCTCCTGTCTTTTGAGTGCAGTGCTTACTCTTCTGCTTGGTCCTATGCAAGAGCAGTTCTGGCAATCAGTAAACAAAATATAGTACTCACCAAAAGCTGATCCTCCCTCTTCCCTTTGTTTTGAGATTATTTGACTTTGATTTTACCACCTGGTTATGCAGGGGTAAAAGATGATGATCTCCAGCGATGATCAAATGTCCTGTTTGGTCCTTCTTCAGAATAAGTCAATTGCCTGTCTGTGGTGGGACTCTGGGTTGGTTGGCAAGGAGAATGACTTTTGCTGTGGGACTTTCAGGCTTCTTTTGGGACTCTGGCTGTTCGAGACACAGGTCTTTCCAGCCAGCTACTCTCTCTGCCTATATATGCCACAGTGTATTTTTCATTTCACCAGTGCCCTGTGGAGAATCAGAGCTTTCATGCTTCACCTCCTTGCTCTGATTCCAAGAGAGCACAAGTTAACCAGGCTGTTGTTCTCTCTTTGTACAGTCGTCTTTTCTCTGGTATGGCTGATGCAAAGTATCCAGACACGATTGCCTTGACCTTTGACCCCACCAACCAGTGGCTTTCCTGTGTATACAATGACCACAGCCTATATGTGTGGGATGTCAAAGACCCGAAGAAAGTGGGCAAGGTGTACTCCGCTTTATACCACTCTTCCTGTGTGTGGAACATTGAGGTATGTTGTCTGCAGACACAAGTGTTGGATTGCGAGTTGCATCTGAGAAAGTCATCTGAAGAGCTGCCAAATTTGAATGCAAACACTTACTGCAGAGAGAAAGAATTGACTCAAATTTCCTCCTGTGGTTAGTGTGGTTGCTACAGGGCTTGAGTTGGAACTGGGAACAGTTTTTTGGCTGCACTGCAATGGCTGACCAAATGCATTAGATGCAGTGTGTAACTGGAAGAAAAATCTCACTGTTAAAAGGTGAGAGGTGGGACAAGGGGCAGAGCTGGACAAAGCTGTATGCAGGGGCTCCTTTCACGAAATGCCCAAGAGTTTACTATTGACCTCAAAAAAATTATTTGAGGCCTGTGGTGAGCAAGTGCTCCAAAGTCAAAGAAATGAAAAAGGTGATAAGATTTCAACTCTGATCCTTACTTACCAGGGCATCTTGAATTAGTCTCTCAAGTGGCTGTCATCTTCCAGTCTGTCTAGTTGGTTTTCCCTCAGAGGGATGGAAAGGAGGTACAGGAAACAATTTAATTGTTAATACGTTGAAATATGTCCAACAGTGGTCAGGAAAGGGGGAAGTAGAAAGAAAGTGGGAAGACTTTGAGGACTTTTTTTGTTATTATTTATTAATTGCATCTTTCCCTTCTGGATTATAAATTGACAGTAGTAGCTGAAAGCTGCAAACAGCAGTGCAAGGTTGTTGCTGCATGATGGTTGTTGTGTGGTCTTTGAGGTGCTCTCTTTGAACTATCAGAAACAAAGGATGCTGGCTTGTTGCATGCTTCTTAAAGGGATGTTCTACATTCAGGGAAGATCACTGAGCATTCGATTGAAGTGAATATGAAGCTCTGGTCTGCAAACAGTTTGTCATTAGGAGAACTGGCTGACTCTCACCTTTACAAAACAGAGGACAGCTGTTTTATCTCATTTTGTTTTGAAACCTACTGCCAGTGTCTAGGATGCCAGGTGCCAGGCAGTCTCATTCAGGGGTTGATTTTACCTGCCCTTAGATGTATCCGGAGGTGAAGGACAACAATCAGTCATGCCTCCCCCCTGGTTCCTTCATCACCTGCTCCTCTGACAACACCATTCGCCTATGGAACACCGAGAGCTCCAACATTCACGGCACAGCCCTGCACCGCAACATCCTCAGCAATGTAAGATTCCAGGCTTTGATCACCTCCTTGCTCTTGGGGTTGCTCTTCCTCATGCACAGGTACTCCCAAGTTAAAGACCAAACTTCTTTGGACCTCTAAGTCAACACAGGCTTCTCTGTAAACAGGGCACAAGTCTGGTAAAATGTATGAACCTGAAGAAACATGAAGGGAGTATCAGATGGAAAGAAAGTTTGTCTGAAATGATCGTGGGGACTATTTCTCTTTCCATAAATCACCCAAGGAATTCTTCAAGCTTAGTCTCTTCCAAAATGCCTCATGCCATATGCTTCGGGAGAGCTGTTTCTCTTTTTCTCCATCTCTGTAATGTGTAACCACTTCAAGATTTGTTGGAAAAGGTGCATTAAATGAGGCAGAAGTTTGGGAGAATCGAATGAGAAACAGTTTATACTTACTTTGTCTATATAAGAGGGAGCATACTCATACAGAACAGCGATTACCTATGGACATTTGCTTCTGTTCTCAATTGTGTTGGAAGATCCATGGGCATAGCAGCCCTGACCTGCCTGTTCTCAGCAATCTGCTCACGGTGGAAAAAGCTCCTGCTTTTTCTGTCAGAGAGCTCTCAAAAGACACAGGCTGACTTGGATGATCCCTAGAAGTCTTTCAGATTCCTGCTGTGTCCCCTACTACGTTGTAATCACTACTCTCAGAGCTTGTCTGTTGTGCGGGAGATGCTGTTCGTTCCTAGCTTGAAGGGGAATCTTTCACAAAGGGTGGTCATGAGACACAGCTGTGAAACTTTCATCTTACAGTATGAAGGGGCTGAGTGCTTGCTCGTAGCTAAAAGATCCCACCAATTACAGCATTACTGCCAATGGAGTGTATATGTTGGCCAGGAGCCCCGTTTCTAAGGCAGATGCTTCACTTTAATGTTATGTAACTAGTTAATATTTCTGGGTGTATTGTATCCCTAGGACCTGATGAAGATCATTTATGTAGATGACAACACTCAGGTACTTCTGGACACTGATTACAACTCAGCAGGAAGTGCAGACAAAGCTGATGCACAAGTGACGGATACGAAGGTGGGGATACGCACTGTTTGTGTGAGTCCCAGTGGGGAGCACCTGGCTTCAGGGGACAGAATAGGCACTCTCAGGTAATCTCATAGAGTTTCTTGTGCAGACTGTGGGCTGGAAAGACATGAGGATCAAAACCAGGTCTTGCTAATTTTATTAAACATACTGAAATCAGACATGTTGTGTCTTAGGATATATGAGCTGCAATCTTTGAGGGAAATGCTGAAGGTGGAAGCCCATGACTCTGAGATCCTATGTCTGGAGTACTCCAAACCTGACACAGGTAAATGCAATTGAGTTTCTTATCTTTTGCATATGAATGTAGTGTTGAGCAAGTCAGAATGTCCAGCCGTGGTATGTCAGAACCTTCAGTGGTGAGGTACTCCTGAATTTCAGAGCAGGCTTGTAGTGTTAGACCAGTAGAGCCGGACTTTGAAAAAGACTTCTTTCTCATACTTTTCTGTGGAATATTGTAGGTTGAGATTGAAACTTGTTCTGTCTGTTATTATAGTGTGAAATCCAGGGGTGTTCTTTTGTGTCCGTCTATGCAGTTAGCTACAGTATAATGTTTTGTCCCTAAGATGTCTTGAGAAGCTGTTTTAAAAAAAATGACCGGAAGAACAAATGACTTTTTAGTAATGGTCTTGCACTCTTTTTGATCTTCTGACAGGCTTAAAGCTCTTAGCCTCAGCCAGTCGGGATAGATTGATTCATGTCTTGGATGCTGGAAAGGACTACAGCCTGCAGCAGACCCTGGATGAACATTCTTCTTCCATCACTGCTGTGAAGTTTGCAGGTAGAGAATCACAGCCTTCCTCCAAAGTGGGATTTGAGCACTGCTGTTGTCCCATTGTGGCTGTAAAGTAATTTTAACTGCTTAAACATTGGGCTAGGCCAGGCTGAAGCTGCAGCTGCTTTTTTGTCATCTTCTGTAGCTGCAGTCCTAACAAAAGATGATATTTGATGATAACTTGCCTTCTTTTCCCTTTTTTTTTTCTCCTCTCTTTCTTCCCCACTCAAAAAAGCCTTTTCTGATTGAAGTCCTCAGCATTTCTTTGGGAAGCTGTTTTCTGTAATGATTTACTCCCTTTAACTGATGACAGATGACTATACACTGTTCTCAGTGAGGAGAAGTGGAACAGTCATCCTCAAAAAAAATCCCCAAATCCACAAAAAACACTAGTCACAACTAGTCACAAGTAAATTTGTCATTGCAAACCAGTGTAGGACTTTGCATTTGTGGTAATGGAGCACATTGCAATCTCAGCACTCAGTTACTACTGATGGTCAGACATCAGTGAGGTGTGTATTTTGCTGTTGTCAGGGAACAAGAAGGGTTGGCTGCTCTGCCAGGGGAAGCCAGTAGCCAAGGGAGACACAAAGGCAAGCAAAGGTAGTGGCCTCACTGGCAATGGGAAAGTCCCGCAGTACCTGAACAAGGTGGAACAGATCAAGTCCAGTGACAGTACATCCAACCAGTAGTCCACATCACCAGACAAATCCATACTGGTAAGACACATCAGTAATTCAAGGTCAGGATCAGTCTGGAGACAGTGACGCAGGGTCAGCCACAGTTAGGTGCTTGCCAGGCAAGCCCATAGCAGCAAAGCAAGTTCAAGTTCAAATCAGGAAGCTGAGTCCATGGGTCAGGGTCAGGATTCGAATCAGTAGGGTACGTGGCCAGGCACAGGTGTGGCTGCAATGCTGCTGCAGTGTAGCTCAGTTGGGGTTCAAGGATGAGAACCTCAGTTTGAAAGGAGCTCCCAGCTGAAGAGCAGGGACCTTGCTGGAGCTTCATAGGAGAGGCTCCCCAAAGCTGCTGTGAGGCTTTTTCATTTTTTTTCTCAAGGAGCTCCAATGCGAGTAAAAGTTTCTCTGACAGCTCTGTCTTATCAGCGAGCTGGCCTTAAATGCAGCCAACTAAACTCCTCGGTGGGGGAACTGCACTTGAGGCCCTGGCAGCGAAGGCCTTTGTGCTAGTCTGTGAGCTAAGTGCAGCCCTGCTCTTAAGTGGGTGCAGTTCAAGTGGACTTGTGTAATATTGGATCCATTTTCATTACATGGAGTTTTATCAGGTGTTGCTTTGCTGAAGGATTGGTTACAAAAGAGTGCTAGGAGAAGAAGGAAAGCCTGACCCTGCAGTAAGAGAGGGCAGCAAGAAACATGTGACTGACTCTGAGGACTGAAAAGTGCCTATTGCCTGTTTTCAGCTCATACTGAGTGTGAACTTGTCACATTGCTACAGGGTGCTGTGGCACATCGAGAATGAGCATGTGAGCTCATTCTCTGTTGGGGGAGAAGACAGAATTACATCCTAATCTGTTGTGTAAAGCCTCTGTATTAAGGCTTCAGGGACTCTGAGCATTAACAAATGCTGGCCCTGAGAAGGGGCTTCTGTTTTGCTGCAGCATCCTGCTGCTTAGGTAGGAGTCAGTCTTGGGTAATCAGGACTGGAATAAATGAGCAGTGGTATAAACTGAAAGATATCCTCTGCCTTGTATCTGTGTTTATCTTTTGATCGGCTCCTGCCTTTTGTTCCAGCCAATGATGGGAAAGTGCGAATGATAAGCTGTGGGGCAGACAAGAGCATCTATTTCCGCACTGCGCAGAAGGTAACATTATTACAGCTTTTTGTGCACTTTTAAAAATAATCTTTCCATGAAGGAACTACTTCAAAGAGTGGTATCAGAGTTTCGGTATGAGCTTATTGCTATTTCAGCCTCAGTGTCTCCCACTGACTCAATGCAAGAGATTACATTCAGAGAACTAGTTTTGTGAAGCATGCAGCTGCTCCCAGCCTGACCTCTCTCAGCAAGGTGCAAAGAAGAGAACTGTTAGGATATCTGCTTTTCTTTCACTGTCAGGACTATTGTGAGGAGTGGTGAAAGAGTATGGGCTGGAGAGAGGAGTTCATTGTGCCTCCATTCCCAGCTGCTCCCAGCAGACCTGGTTAGTGGGAAGGGTTGGTTTGTGCTGGCTGTGTAAGAGGACTCATCTGTATTGAGAAGTTTTTAATAATGGGTTAACTACTTGATTTTGACACAGTCTTTACTCACATGCTTAGACAGGAGAAGGAGTTCAGTTTACCCGAACACATCACATTGTTAGGAAGACCACTCTTTATGACATGGATGTGGACCCCAGCTGGAAATATGCAGCTATTGGATGCCAAGATCGTAACATCAGGTTAGTTTACTTCTTGTCTTGAAAATATTTTTGCAGTCATAAATGAGTTGGCCAAGATGGCCCCATCTCCATCATTGTTCCTCAAAGTTATTTGACACAGCATTTTCAGGCAGTTCTGAGGTGTCATCTCACACTCTGTGAGGTTGAACTCTGCCTTTCCCCTCACTGATAAAAAGCTGTGGATATATGCAAATGCCTGTGAGACTCTTGGCTGCTCACTGGGTTACTCTGCAGAGCAAAGCCTTTCTACTGGGAGAGCAAGTGTGCCTTCCTTGGCACAGCATTGAGCTGTGGGGCAAGAACTTCTGCGCTGTGGTAATTTTTGCTCTTAAAGATATGTCTAGTGAGAAGCTGTGAAGTCCTGTGGAATAGCTAGGACTGTAGGAACCTAAAATTCAGCTAGTTATGACTGTCTTTGGACAAGTGGAATCCATGCTCTGCTCCCTTTTTATCCTTTTTTCCAATTTGTCTGCTTCTACCTTCAAAGCAAAGGAGACTCTGTAGTTGTGTGTCTCCTCCTGTTGTATCCGGGTGAAATACCACTGCTGAATGTTACTTGTTTTTGTGTTTTAATGTACATAAAGGATCTTGCTCTCTTAACCCTTTCCTTTAGTATGAAGGAGCCACAGGTATTTTTATAGCATGGAGGAGCCATGCCTGCTACATAACCGTTAGCCATTACAAGGCACAGCAAGGTTTTCTCCCTCGCATTTGACTTCTCCTTCAGTGCCATGATGCTATACTTGTTTTTGATTATTGGCTTGAGAATCAAGACATAATTTTTATTCAGATAATCTGCTTGATATCGTATCATCCAGTCTTGGGCCCCTATGTTACTTTGAAAGTTGTTTCTTGAACCGTTTAAGTGGTTGGTCATTATAGTTCATAGAGGTAATTTCTCCACTTCCTGTGGCTTGGCCTGGTTCCCTGTATCTCATGTGGAATCAGGAGCAGAAAGAGAAAATGATCCGTGTGAGAAGAGCCACAGAGCAGTACCTGGGCAAAATGAGCAATATTGTCTTATGTTGTTCCCCTCAGGGTTTTCAACATAAGCAGTGGGAAGCAGAAGAAACTTTACAAGGGATCCCAAGGTGAAGATGGCACCCTTATCAAAGTAAGCTCTTTGCTCTCCCCCTCTTTGCTCTTTTCCTTTTTTCCAGCTCTTCTGAATGTAGCTCAGGGCTAAGAAAATGAAATACAAATCTGAACACAGTAACTTTTTTTTTTTTTTTTTTTGGCTTCCTTTGTCCCTTATCCTGCTGCTGCTTCCTTCTAACTCCATCTTTAAGGGCTAGTAATGTATTTGGGTTCCATCAGGAAAAGAGTCAGTGAATGCTGAAGTTGATGTCCTGTTTCTGAAGTGAGGCACAGGTCCATGCTTTTATAAGCAACTAGAACTGCACCAATATCTGTCATGAGATGGTTTAGTCCGTTTACCTTAATAATTTACTTCACGCTCCAGAGCGCATTCTGGCTTTGACTATTTTTGTTAGGATTTTTAAGGTGGAGCTGCCTGTTGATCGGTGTTTGAGAAATTTGTGGTTGCTAGAGGGCAAATACAAGTGACACTCATTATGAGTTGAATGAAATTTAGTAGCATCTGCCCTGGAAAGCCCATATTCTTTGGACTTTGGAGTGCTGGACAAGCCTGGTACTGCTTAGAGAGAGTCTGTTCATGTTTCGCACTGCTGAGTGCATCCAGGCCTTCGGGTAGGGTAGCACACCTGCTTCTGTCACTGTCCTGAGTGATGCCAGCACATTGGGATGTGGAAGAATTGTATTCTTGTCTTTAAAGGGGGAAGACTAATTGACACAACCAAAATATCTCTCAAATTAAGCTGCCAAACAAGCTTCTTCATCGTATTTGTTGTCACTGATAATTTTTCTACTTTTTAAACCAAGTATTTCTGTTCATTTGCATAGGCCAGCAGTATTATTGATGGGTGTAAATAACTGATTAGAAAGGGAGAGGAAAGCAAACAGCTTTGTTCAGTGTCACCACTTCTGTTTCACAGAGAAAGATAAGTTCTCTTTCTCTTTGCCTATTATAATTCCTACAAAGATTTTTATAAGCCAGAGTAATGAAAATGAAAAATTGATAGTACACTTTATTGCTGGTAAGTTCAGGTGCTTGATTATGTCTTTCTCAGACCACAAACCATGAAATGTTGCTGGGAACTGGATTTTTTGTTTTTAATACCCTTTATGTTTGGGGTTTTTTTTTTTTTCATGTGTAGCTCAGGTGGGGAATCTCAATTATTTTTAATGTTGCTTTGTTCATTTTTAGGACAATTATGTAACCAAGGGATTATGGTTGTCTCTGGAATTTAAACTTTCTTGGCATGTTGTGCTGAGATCATAATATAATTGCAGTTTAACAAGTAGAACCCAAACGGTGACATGCAAAGCAAAAGATACAGCAACAAAATAAACATAACAAAAAAAAGTTATCATTATTTAAATACCATGTCTCCCTCAAAACCCAGACATTTTCACTCTCAATTCCTTAAAGTTCTACAAAGGACAAAGCAAGATATTTGGTGACAGTAGCTATATTTGCTGTGTAGTGCTGCTTTAGACCTAGAGGGGCATTTGGAGGGGGTTTTATATTTGATCCAAGGTAAAGCAATTTCTTGCACAACCAAACCCAGGAGTTGCAAATGCTGGAGATTTGACAGCATTGTTATCACAGATAATTTCTCTACAGTTCTTTTTTGGTTTCTATCCTCAAGATTGGAGTCTTTTAATATTTCACTTAACTCTGTCAGTGATTATATTTGGGGGGGGGATATGTGTGTTTTGATGTGTGTGTGTTTTTTGGTTTTTTGTTTGTTTTGTTTTCATCTTAAGACAGAAGACAGTAAGACCCCAGTGGTTAGAAGGAGGTAGGAGAGAGAGGTATAAGTCTGTCCATTGGTGGTGGTGCCTTCACAGTCATGAAGGCATTTTATGTGAGTGCCTTTAGTTTCTGATTAGGTTGGAGATTTGTCCTGGGATGCTGGATAGTCTGGTACTTTTGGAGTCCTGTGGGAGCTACTTGCATTTTAGTCTGTCAACTACTATGAATGGTCTTGGGTATTCTGGACCATTTTCATGCAGTTTGAAGGCACTTTCTCACCAGGTCTTTGCACTTATCTCCTAAACTAGGTGCAAACCGATCCCTCTGGTCTTTATATTGCAACCAGTTGTTCTGACAAGAACCTCTCCATCTTTGATTTCTATTCTGGCGAGTGTGTTGCAACTATGTATGGACATTCAGGTAAGGCATGTAAACTTCTGGAAATGCATTTTCTCTGCTGATGACTATATGGTAGGGTCTGATACTAGTCAAGCTTTCTGAAGGTTCCTCCCCACCAAAGTTTACCCAATGGGTATTTTGGAGTAGGTTATGGTTGGAAGAAGTTGCAATAGCTTATTTCATTGCAATTTCAACTTTTTTAAGACCACATTTTGCATTGCAAAACACAAGCGCACACACCCCTGTCAGGACATGTATTTGTTTACACAGTTTTTCTAATAGCCTTTAAGGTAGTCTGTGTTTTTTCAGCATATATTAAGTTTCATTATGATATATCCTCAGCTCCTACCAGGCAGGACCTATTCTATTATAGGCAAAAAGGCACTTCAGTCTTCATGCTTATTTTGCCATGGGATACCCTTTCTATGTCAAGACTGATTCTTTCTTAAATGGTTATTGTAACTGGGGCATATTGATCTGTGAAGTGTGTTGGCTTTAATCAAAATTTTAAGTTGCTGAGCACAGATAGGCTGTTTGGCTAATGATCTCTTCTGCCCATTGGAATAATTCAGGGAAGGTTTTTTTTTTTCTTGTGCTTTATTTTACACAGAGATTGTAACGGGGATGAAATTCAGTAACGACTGCAAACATCTGATCTCTGTTTCTGGTGACAGGTAAGAGGGGTTTTCTTGTTTGTTGTATCAGTTCATGCCATCTCACACTGGATTTAAAGTGTGTCCTGAAGGAAAGTGGAATTTTTTTGCTTTTTTTAATGAGGGATGTTTTCTGAATTCCAAAGAAACCTCAGAGCTTTCTGAATCCTAAATGTGTGCTGTTGGCAAAGCTCACAGAGCTTATATTATCATTCCATGGAATGAGACAACCATATAGAGTGCTTCCCTTGTGGTTTTTTGAGTGTAGGTACTATTCCCTGCTGGAAAGGAGACAGGGATGTGGCGTGTTCCCTTACCAGCCTTAAGGTCTGTAATGTAATGCAGCTTGTGATATTCTGACCAGTGGTGCCAAAACTTTGTCTTACAGTACTCCTGTTGGTGAGGTTTCACCAGGCCCATCCCTGCTCTTTGCTCCTGTCCATATGGTCCTCTTCCCCGACACTCTTAAGTCAGCTGTGGTGCAGCTGACCCCTCAGTAAGCCGATGCAGGTCCTGAGCTGAGTTTTCTGCTGATTTAGTGAGCTAAATCAGCTCACCAAAAGCTTAAGTAATCACCAGCCTGAGCCCAAGGGGGAAAAGCAGAATACATGCCTAATATGATGATTGTAAAGGTGACTGGACCCACTACTTCTGGAATCAGTGAATGCTTAAATCAGCTGAACCAAATAAAATTTTTCCCTCGAGAAAGATAGTTTCTGCTATTTCAAGGCCAGAGCAACCCCGATTCTCTCTCTTTCTTCCTCTTTCCTATTAATAAAACACAATTGAACTGGAAAAAGAGTTTTAGAAGGTGAGTTGTT
Organism: Phaethon aethereus; assembly: GCF_964289735.1. NCBI lineage: Eukaryota > Metazoa > Chordata > Aves > Phaethontiformes > Phaethontidae > Phaethon > Phaethon aethereus. The sequence goes on along the minus strand of NC_138579.1, from coordinate 42,833,640 downwards.
ACAGAACATAAAAAATGCATCAATTGATTATTTATGTCTTTCAGCAAAATAAAAATAATTTGGTTTTCCTCTTTCTTTACCTTTCATGTGTTGAAATAGGTTAGGGGAAAAGTTGCAGAAGAGAGTCCTTTTGTTGTGGATTTCTGGTAAATTCCAGAAACATGGAAGGTTTGAGGTCCCCAGGATCTTCATGATTTAGTGCAGTGTCCCCTTGTTGACCATTTTGATGAGTGAAAGGGTCATTTTTTTCACTAAGGGTGTGGAGGAGGTGGATGAGAAGTGAGGAAAGGATTCATGAAGAACTTTGCTGTAAGGATTTGAGAAAGCATGTTTTTCAAAGGAGAACAGGGAAAATAGTCTTTTCACACACAGCAGCATGTGCAAGGGATAAAACTGAGACTAGACAGAGAAATGGAGGTGGAGAAGGGCAGAAGGACTGCGAAACCCATGTCAGAAAAGTACTGAAAGGAGAAAAAAAAAAAAAGACAGCAGAAAGGGTAGGTAGGAGCATAATTCTGTAGAGCTTTGTGTTGAATGCTTATGTATTTTCAAGTTCATTCTATTTGCTGCCTACCTCTAGGTTTGATAGTTGTGGGGAGGGGATAAATGAACAAGCCATATTTGCTTTCTGACTTTTGTTTCCTGCTTTTCAGTATTTTCTCAGCAGCAGATTATGGTTGCTGTTACATTTGAGAAAGCTGCTGCTTGAGGGGAAGCAGCTGACTGCCTCAGGTTGCCATAGTTCCCAGATGCAGTGCCTCACCACTTTCTCCTGGCTGAAAAGCTGGGGGGTGAGGATGACAGCGTGTTCACTGTTGATGGGAAGCGTCTGTGTGTGACTTCAATAGCTGGGAGCAATGTTCCTGAGCTTTGTTGCAAAGGGAATGGCACTTGGGTCAAGAAGGGAACTTTTAGTGTTTCAATAAAATCTCCACAGACTGCAAAATAGGGTTTCTGTTTTCTTTTTCATGTGGCATGGAAATAAAACCTTTTAAAATGTCTTCTCATGAGAGGGGAAAAAAATGGAGAAGATGCAGGCATTCAGGATCCTGGTGCTTTTGGCATTTGCCTCAGGTCCAGGAGACCAGAATTCATGGCCATTGTTCAAAATGGCAGAGCAAATGAATTTTTACAAACTAGCAAGAAAGAGGGGAAAGCCCCGCATTGAAAATTCCATGGTGAATTGGAGTACTCATGAGTATGATGTCACTGATGAGTCTTGAAGAACTTGATTAAATCCCCTTTGGATTCCAAAGTAGTGTGTAGGATTCTATAAATGATAGTAAAAGCACCACCTCTGTTTCTACATCAGTGTAAGTATGCCCAGCCAGACAGGAAAGATGTGTGCGATGAAAAGAATTAGTTAGCACTGAGGTTAAATTTCAAAGAGAGCTGGTCATTTTACTTTCTAGTAGCTGAAGATGAGATACAGTATTCCCTAACATGATGAAGAAATCTTTTTTTTTTTTTTTTCTAGTCAGATTTATGAAGAAAATGAGACCAGTGAAATCACACTGTGTGTTTCCCTGTCTCAAACACTTTTGAATCCATTGGCCAAATTCAATCAAATTCCTTAGACCTTTCCTGGAGGGAGTCCAAATAAAATATTAGGAGCACTGCAAAAAGTACTGCCACATAAGCTTAACTATTATTACACCACAGACGCTCCATGGGATGACGGGCATTAGGAAGGCTTTGCTTATGGGGTAGTTGCAATCAGAGGCTCAGTCACTGTTGAAGGATGCAAAGGATGCCTGTAGGCTCCACTTGTCCTGCTGACCATGGAGGGACTTTCATTTCATTGCATTTCCTTCAGCAGCTGGTCAGATAGTCAAATAAATGTATAGGATCAGAGGTGAGTCTGTGCAAATATCTCTGCAGTTGCTCTCACCCACAGGGAGTCTTTGCTAGGCAGGTTTTACCCTTTTGTCATGAGGCTTGTCATGAGATTGAGTTTCTGTGAAGCTGTTTGTGTGTGTGTGTCTCTCCTCACCACAGACAAAGGGACTCTTGTTTGCCTCTGCGGTGGGAATGAGAATACCGATAAACTGAACTGAGACTTGACCCCAACCTCACCTTTCCCTCTTGCAGCTGTATCTTCATCTGGCGTCTGAGCTCAGAGATGACCATCAACATGCGACAGCGACTGTCTGACATGAAGCAGAGAGGGAAGCAGGCAGAAAAGTCTCCTCCGCACAAGACAGCTGGACTCATGAGGTAAGCAGAGTAGACTGAGAAGAGGCGACTGGCTTTCTAGGGTTTAGTGTGAAAAGTGTGTCACTGGGATTCAACTGTAAGGTTTCTGCTGTCTTCATTGATAAGTGTCTCCCAAAAGTTCTCTGACTCTTCTGTTGGATTTGCCATGGTTTTTGTGCCTCCCTTCTTTGGATATAGAAGCCTGACCATGATCTTCCAGACAGACTTACTTAGTGTTGCTTCACAGATTGCAATGTGTATGCAATTCCCCTTGTGTCTTAATTTAGTTTAATGATGTGGTCAGAAACTTTAGTAAGCAGTTTACTTAGCAGTACTGAGGCTGGTACACAGCATCTCACCAGGGAAGCCTTGCTCCTTCATGAATAAAATTCTCCGGATCTAGGCTGAATGCCACTTAAAGGCTGTTTTCTGTGGTGTCAGTACTGAAGTATCCCTGTGAGCTGTATGAGTCTGCCATGTTGATCATAATTCTGAAAGAGTCCTTACAGTTGTGCTGTTTCTTTGTTAGCTGACCTTTTTCAAAGGAAAATAGTTAAAAATAATTATACTATAAATAATAAATCTTAAAATAATTTCCATACGAAAAGTTCTTGGCAGCTAAATCATATTATTATTTTTTGCTTGGTAAACAACCTATCTAAAAACAAACTACCACAGCCTACAAACTGAATAGATCTGAATTTATCTGGTGACCTTTCTTTAAAAAGTGGTGCTTAAACACAGGCCCTGTTTTTAAACACAACAAGAGAGACAGGGGATTATGGATTATTAGTGTAATGTATTTGGTTTTTTTGTAGTTAGTAAGTAGCTGAGACTAATTTGACTGTAAGCAGTGCAGGAGAGAGTCGTGACTGAGCTGATATAGGGTCAAAGTTGGGAAAAAAGGATAGACCTAGATTTTTCATGCTATGTCCCACAGTTTTCCTCCTCCAAATAACTAGAAATTCAGTTCTGGATATAGAAGTGCCAAAGCATTGGAGGACTTACCACACTGGTTGTTGTGTTGAGTATCACAAGGACCTTCCCACTCCCTTTGGGAGCAAGCAATGTTGAAACAAGTCTGTCTGCATAGTTTCATTTGGGAAAGTCTTGATCTGCTCATTCTTGAAACGAGTCTCGTCTAGTAAGTGCTTTCGGTAATGATGCTAGGAGAACTCAGGAAGCCTTTTTTCTAGCCAAAATTCTGGAGCTGTCAAGCAATGTGCTTTTTATAGCAGACTCTCCATTATTCCAGCAGCTGCAGCCATACCCTACTGAGGCTCAGCCTGTGACAGATAATCCCAGTCCTCTTCCGCATTAGGTGATACTTGTTTCCGTCACAGACGCTTGCTGAAGGGCGGTGTTAGTGCCACGCCAAGCCCAGCACTTTATTAAACTTGTTTGGTAGCCTCTTTGCAAGCCTGGAATCTACTTGTTTGGCCAGCTTTGAAAGCTTGTTTTCAGTTTTGATCGACCGCTGTGGTCACTGGAGATCAGCAAAGACATAACTCCAGAGCATTTTTGGATTGGGACTGAATATGGAGGAAGAACCTATTGGACCAGCATTACTGAGGTGGGAGAAGGAAAACTAATGAACTTGAGTAACTGTTCTGGTTGTGTTTCCAAAGTCTGTCCGTGTAGGTCGTAATGGAGAGTTGGGTTGCATCTTGTGGTGTAAAACTGTTGTCTCAAAGGGACTTACAGTAGTATAAGAAAGCTCCCTGCCTGTTGATATGTCATTTGTTCTACTAGATTTTTCTTTAGAATAGTATTGGTAGAATTTGTAGGGGAAGTAATGCATTCTGCTAGTTCCATAGTGTGAGTGTATGACAGGCTGAATAATCAAAATAATATTGGGGAAACAAAAGTCAGCTGAGGAGGCAGTGAGGAGCTGAAAATTTCCAATTCAGGACAGTGCTGTCTCTATCCAGATGTGGCTGGCAGGGCAGGGATTGGCCCAGGCGAATAACATCTGGAGTGCAAACACATGGAAGATGCCTTTCTGGGTCAAACCAGTGCTCCGTGAAGCCTAATATTCTGCCTGTGACAGTGGCAACGGAAGATGCTATTTAGTGAGACACTCTGTGAGCCTTGCTATACGAACCTTTGCAGTCCATTTGCCTCATGCTCAATTGTTATATCAAGGGTGTTAGGACGTACATCTCTACCGGTTCCCTTTAGTATTTGTTCATAGACCCATTGTCTACTGAATTTGTATAAATCCTTTTTGAACTTTGTAATATTGTCTGCCTCTGCAACATCCTTTCGTGACAAGTTCCAGGAGTTCACTGCTCTCTGTGGAAAGAAGAACTTTTTTTGTCTCTGTTAAACCACATTCCTGCTAGTTTTGTTGAAAGCTCCCCGCTTCTGAATATTGCGAGCTCTGGTGAATTTGGTATCCCCCTATCTGTAGTCCCCATGGTTTTGTAAACCTTTATGATAACCTCTCTCCATCCAGCCTTCTTTCCAAACTGAAGAGTCCCAGCCTTTTCAGTCCATCCAAAACCTTCTAGAGAGACTAAAGTTTCTCCTCTGAAGGATATCTCTGACTCACCTTTATGGGACAGTGGATTATTTTGGAAGTAATCTGACCTGTATGGCCCATGTTCTCCATAGTGCCCCTGAGAGCCTTTCAGTTCTGCCTCTGGTTGTGATAATTGCAGATGTGTGCTTTTCTCTCATCTGCTGAACATGAGGAGCTTTGGTTGTTCAGGATAATAGAATTTGTACTCAGCTGGTATTGCTGGTACATTTTTGGTTTTGAGGCATTTATATTTTCAGAGAAGAAACCATGTAAAGGCCTTTTAATAGGGTTTTGATTTTGATCCAGGTATGTATTTATCGTATAGAAAAGCTTGTCTCAAATTTTTGGGAGGGAAGTTTAAATTGATTTTACTGTGGAGTGTTTGCAGGGCTTATAGTCATGTTTTAGCTGAACGCTTACATTTTTTTATTTTAATTTTAAAAGTCACTTTCTCTGCGACTTTCATTGAAGGTCTACTATAAACAGCTAAAGATAGAAATGTTATCCAAATTAAATTGTGTAAAACTTAGAGATATGTATGCTGAAGAAGCACTGTGTGCCGTCAGATATATTTGGAAAGAAGAGCTCCTTATCAAATTCTCAGTGAGGCTTTGGTCCAGTCCAGGAAAGCTGTGTGGTTTCCAGGGCTCAGAATGGGGCAGGCTTCTGATGTCAGATCAGAAGTGGTGCCTGAGTCTGTGCTGAACTACTGCAATTACACCACCAGGGAAACTGAAGTAAGCACTGTGATCTTTCTGTGGGGAAAAGCAGAGTAACTTTCTTTTAAAAATCCTTAGGCATTTTGGGGGGGTGAAATCTGCTTGTGATATCTACCACATAGGATGTTACAGTTTCATAAATAGGCCCCTAGAACTGAGGGTTTAAGTAGCACAAGATCAGAGTGGGAATGCTGACAACATACCTCTTTAAATGGATAGTTGCTGTTCTTGTCTGGTTTGTTTTAAGAAAAGAAAAAAGGGTTGAATTCAGGACATGCAAACGAATATAGAGTACCTAATATCAGATGTCTTAATACTAGAACTCCATAAAGGCATGTGGCACTTTTAAATTTATATATATGTCCTGAAGACTTTCTAACTGAAGGTCCTCCCCTGCCATTGACTCCATACTGGGAGACCCTTCAGAAACTAGGAGCTGAAGTGCAGTTGACGCTCTGCCCATCTGTACAGAACAAGACACAGGCATGGTACTAGAATGAGATCTTCCTTCACTGAGGAACTAAGACAAGAGGAAGGACAATTAAAATCCTTGCTCCAAGTCGCATGTATCATGAGAATTGGACATGTCTGTACATGCTATTCTGGAATAGCTACTCTGAAACATTCATTCTGGCATAATGATGCTTTGCTGGGGTTTGGCTGAACCTGCTCTCAGCAGGAATTCAGCAAAACCCAGAAGTTTTATTCCTTAGCTTTCAAAATGCTCTTGTGTGGTGCTTATTTGGAAGCAGCTCCTGTGCTTGAAACCTCACCCTACATTGCTCTGACTTCCATCTAAGCATGAACAAGCACTGAGGAAGTATGTTGAGGAGATGAGTGCAACAGAGGGGCTTAGAAGAATATCCAGAGAATACAGAGGAAGGCAGGTGAAGAAAGGAGAAAGTAATGAAGTCCAAACTGAGGGATTGACTTGCACAAGCATAACAGTTAAAACACGCAAGACCTTATGAACCTAGGTTTCATTTTCAGGAGTATCTCAGTTTCAAATCAGTGGGCCTAAGATCCTTTTGAAAACCCCATTCAGTTATCTCCAAGTTACAGGACTGGGTTTGAAAAGCATATTTGAGTTGTAGAAAGGAGAATGTGGAAGGGAAACATGGGTTTTTGCTGGGATACTGCAAGATACCTTACATTTTTATCAGACACATGTGACTTCATAATTTGTTTGGCACTTCCTGTGAGGTATATAAAAAAAAAGCCCATCTGACTTCCAAAATATGTTTTGCATTGTCTTACTCAGCTCCTTTGAGATATTGGAATATACTTTTTTTCCCCCTTCCTTATTTTGTCAGTCACCATCTGACAGACAGAGAAGCCATCTTTCTGCTTGTAATATAAACCACATTGATAGCAATCCTCCCTTCTTCGTTTACATCAATGACAGTACATGCAGGAGTTTAGCAAATATGTAACTTTGCCTTGCCACATCACCTCATTGTAGTGAGGTATTCAATCAGTTAAATGTTAAAACGTCTAATGATCCCAACCTTCTTCCTCAATAAACTTCTCAAATAACCATGAAGAATACATGCAGAAGGATGCTACCAAAGTTACTGATACAAAGTTAATATTGCCTACCATATATAAATGTAATATACCTCATAGGATGAAACATGGCATAACCTCAAATGTACTCTGGTGCTTGAACTTTGTTGGGATTCCCCTACTTAGACATAAGAACCTGGAAGTGACAAGATGGACACACAAGGAGACAGTAGAAAAGATGAAGAGACTAACAAACTCAAATGTCAAAAGTAGATGAGGACAGCCAACATGAAACTGTTTCACTGGAGGACTCTGCAGACTACAGTTAATTTCACTGTTCTTTTTGCCAGAACACCTCGAAGCTCATCTGAAAGGATTGGGTAGTTATTGCTCAGCCACTCCTAATAGAATGGAAATTAATGTCCTGCCACTATATAAGAAAAGATTAAAATTTCCTAACTACTTCTTACCATGTTTCAATACTGCCTGCTATCTGTCAGCTGCAGGAGAAGTTTGTCTCTCACCAGGCTGCTCTGTATTTCGTTGATGAGCTATTTTTATTTCATGAATAATGCTTCGCACTCAGCACCCACCAGTGATATCTTATAAATGTCAATAATGATGAGTTTGGCACTGTAGCTCAAGGCTGTGGAGCAGGCGCTACTCAAATTTATTTGTTAGGGATTCTTCATTTGTTCAATTATTGCCCAAAGCGGGTTTGTTCATTTGGTTCTGTTGACTTGAAGGAGTTAGGGGAGGAAGGGGAAGAGAAGAAAAAGGAGGGAACATAGAGTTTGGTGTTGGTAAGTGTCCTTGATTGGTATTGGGGAATTCTATGCTAGGAGTGCCTCTGAGGTCCATATGAGAATGCTTGTCTGATTTACTTTGATTAAAGATCTGCCCAAAATATGTTTTCATTATTCTTTGTGCCTGAAGGCTAAAAAAGGCAGCACAGTGCTCTTATGGTGTGTGGGCTGTGCCTTCAGGTTCTGTGTGGTGCAATCCTTGATTTGAACCTGCCTCTTACGTGATAATTTGCCATATACCCAATTCCTGTCAAACAGGAAGTATCTCTCTGATATTTTTGATGTGTAAAACAGTTCCAGAGAGGAAATGTTTAAGGGTCAGAAAAATATTTGCCTTTCAAATATGTTCTACTGTCTTGACCTTATCACTTGATGGGGTCTGAAACAGAAGGCCAAGTTTCATTCCACTTGACTTTCTCAGACTCGTTTACTGCTGTTCTGATTTCTGTCATCCTTCCACACATATGAGATGATTTCTGTGGAAGGCTGTACATACCTTTGTGCAGAGTTTAACTTGTTCTGTTTCTCAGAGATGGGTTTTTCTAGAGCGAGGCCTGTTTGGGAGAGTTGAGGCATCCTGCTGAGTGTGGGTGGAGATAAGGTGGAAAACTGCCTGGTGTAAGGGTTGAAATAGTGGGCAATTCTTGAGATACACCATAATACTCCTTCCAATTCCTGCCTCCTAGGCACGAGTCCGTCTCTGCTCTGTCCTCTGTGCCTGCACTCTCATCAGACAGTGACAAGGATGGTGAAGATGAAGGAAATGATGAAGATGAGTTACGTGGGCTGCAGTCTTTCCATATTCAGTCCACCTGCAACACTGAGAGAGACTCAGGTATAAATGGGAGTTGCCCATTCCTGCATCTGAAGAGGGGTACATTTTGGAGTTCTCTGATTGAAGATTCAGTTGTTAAATTGACAAGTTTCTTACTAGTTCCAACTGGCCAAACAAATTTTGAACTAGTGTCCCGGGCTTGGGTCTACAAGATGTTAGAAATCCACAGAAGCCAAAAGAGATCTGGCAGAGGATTCTAGAGAGTTCTGATAAAACTTACAGTAGAGATTACCATTACTAATTTGAGGTATTTTTACCACAGATGCTACAGTGTATTGGAGCAGGGTTTTTTCCCAAGCCTTTGGTGGGCCACTGCACTCTGGCAAGTGTTCTGCAATGGGTCTGTTGAGTCAGTGAAAATCTTATACAAAACCGTACGTCTCCATTAAAATTTTGATACAACAATTTGGTAGTTCATGGGAAAGCATGTGTTGTCAGTGATTGATTGGTTCAAAAGGTGTAGGAATGCTGCCTTTGAGGAAAGATGAGGTAAGAGGTCTTGAAAAAGCTGGACTGCTGGCCAAGAATGCCAGCTAAGTGTGTATCTTTTTCCTTTTCCAGATCCAGACATTACCCTGTCAAGAAGCCTCTCCCATTGGGAAATGAGGAGGGTGAGTTGCTAAATCTTCAAATTGTATTGTCATAGGGAAACTGGAAAAGAAATTCCCATGGAGATTAAAAACTTCATTTGCACTGGTAGGAAAGGTAGAGCTGTGGTAGGAAAGGTAGAGCTGTGGTGGGAAACCACTGAGAAACCTCTCTGTGAAGAATGGCAAAATAGATCCTAGTTTGAGACAGTTTCACTTGGGATTTTTACATCAGTATCTTTCCATCAGATGTTATGCTTTTGCCCCTTCATTTCTGGCCTGAAAATTATATGGTGCTGAACCTGATCATATACTTGGATCACAGCGAGGCATTTAAATGTTCAGTTATGCAAGAAGCAGCAACAAATGTATCATCTTTACTTGATGCTTTATGATTAAGAGAGGAGTTTTAAGCTGTCTCACAGACAGCTTTGGGGCTTTTATGGAGGTGGACATAATTGTGTTTTTCTGTGGGTCTTGTGTTTTCTCTCCTGTTTTTCCTTCAGCAGAACTCAGTCCCTAAGACTGTCTGTCTTTCAATTTCCTTCAGGCCAAAGAGATAGCGTCAATCCAGTGCTCAGAGGCACCAATGAGCAAGATGCCTCGGCAACGTGGGCGCTGGTCCCAGCCAACCAGCAACATTGAGATGACTGTGAAATCCATGCTTGACCTGCGTCAGTTGGAGTCTTTCTCTGTTTCCCGTTCTCCGAGTCGAGACTCGCTGTCTCAAAACAGCAATGGGGATGACAGAGAAGAACAGGCAGATCTTTCTGTGCACATCAACAAAGTAAGGCATTACTACTCTGAGGAGGTGAATCTAATCTGAGTGCATCTGTCCTGCCTCTGTTTATTATTACCTACTTGTATTAGTACCTGATGCCATTCTTTACACCTTTAGAGGTCGCTCTAAATGCCTTCTGAGAAACTTGTTTAGATAACTCTTTCGTAGTTAGTACTCCTGCAATGTGTGACTCTCCTATCTTATAGCAGAACCCATATGGGATCCAGGGGAAGACCTCATGTTTTCTTTTAGCTCTTTGATTATCTGTGGCAAAAACAAGCTGAGAAGCTGAGCGTGGAGCTACAAATGTGTACTTGATTACCTGTTAGCTCACTCTACTGGGGTGCAGTTCCTTGACTCCAGTAGCCACTGAAATGTGGCTCATATGATGCCCTCAGTTGTGGGCTATACTAGGTTATTAAGTTCTCTTTAATTTTTGTATCAATGGGTCATTACAGCAAGTAATGCATGTTCATCCCTCAGAAAGCTGACGCCTGTTTCCCAGTAGCAGTCTGTCCTGATGCCTAACTTCGTTAGAGTTTTTTCTTCATTTATAACTGTGTGACTGAGAAGAGGATTGGGCTCGTTGGTGCAGTAAATCAGTGTTTTTCAGCTGCGGCCCACAGACTTCTCTGAACTATGACCAATCAGTCTATAAAAGGTAATGGAAGAACCTGCTGCCATATGGCTTACACTCCTGATTTTTGGTCAAAGAAGGATAAGGAGTCCAGTACTTTACCAGAGAATTTTAGGGGATTGCAAACAGGAAATAAAATAGGAAACTACAGCAGCAGTGTGTCAAGTTTAGTAAATAAGGAACAGGAAAGACATGGCAGTGCTGTGCTTTCTGATCTCAGATTTCTGATCATATTCTGTGCTGTAATGCCTACTTTCTAGCTCTGCACAGCACTTGCTGACTTAAGGAAATACACTGGTAATGCCTAGTTTTCTCTCTTTTTAAACCAGGTTGGCTCGATACTTCCCCAGGATAACAGGTCTTGTGTGCGACCCCAAGTGATTCGGCTTGTGTCTTGTGAAGAGGGGATTTTCTCTCAGGAACTGGAACCTTCTGAGAGCGAGGAGTGTGTAATCTACCCTGAGCAAGAGGAAATCCATCCCACAGACCCCAGCAGGTTAAAAATAAGCTCTCTGCTGTGCATGGCTTAGACGTTTCTGTTTTAGTTTGCTTGCAGTTTGTGTGGTAACGGATGAGTTGACTTACTGCCTGATTGATGCCAGGCATGTTTAGCTGAGAGTTTTATGCTAGCCTGATGATAAAGGAATCTGAAACTAAGAAGGCACCACTAAAATAATCTTTCCTCTGGGGAAACTGCACATTAGCAACCTCCCCCAAGTTTTTTTTTGTTGAATAAACAACTTGGGGGGCAGCCTTTTTGCATTCTTCCTTATATAAATTGAAATAAGCAAGGGAAAACTTGGAAGCTGGAAAACCACCCAGCAGTAGCATATGCGTGGCAGTGAAATGTCTGCCCAGGAGAAATGACAGGACACTATTATTTATGACAATTTCAAACCTAATTGGGCAAGAATTTAACAAATGTATGTGATGACCCTTTTCAGAGAAATAAAATGGCTTGCATGAGATGGATGACATTGAAAACGACACTGGAGACAGTGGAGACCTTTTTTCTTCCTCTGCTGTTTCTTCTGTTTTAGTTTTACCTTGCTTAATTTTCTGTTTCATTCTGTGCTCCATTTTTTTTTCCCTCCCTGAATTTTAGTCTTCCCTTCCCCTCTCAACCTGATACTAATAACTGTTTAATTTCCTCTGTCGTCTCCTGCTCTGTTACAGAGAGTGGGCTGATAGCTTTAGACAGGCCTTTATGCAAGAGTGCATTCCAAGATTTTTCAGTTGAAGCTGATAGGTTTCTGCCAGTTTCTCTTTCTTTACATTTTTAATTTTATTATGATAACATTTGGACAGAGCACCCCCATGTTCTGCTCCACTACGTTAGAAAGGGAGGCTCTCTGGTGATACTGGATACAGACTGGGCATGTCACAAAGTATACAGCGTTGCAAGCTGCCAGGAGTAACTGCCATTCAGTTTTGTTGGGTGACTTCTGTATCCCAGCTTGCATTGGAGTACATCTGAAACCAAACTATTTCATAAAGTGGAAAACTGAAGTCCTCAGGCATTAGGCAAAATAATGGTGCTTGTGTCATTTGACGAAATAAGACTCATGAAATCACAACAGAAATCAGGAGCCCTGTCTTACAATATTGTATTTTTGTATGATGTTCTTCAGTAAATTAGTCTTGCTCAAACACAGAATTTTCTCTATTTTGCAACACAGAAGTTGCCCAAAGAAGCAGGTAAAAACATGGAAAAAATAGTATATTAGGGCTCAAATCTATGGCAAACTGCAGTTTCTATTGTGCAGGTGTAGGCCTGGTTTTAGTCCCTTTTTCATTATGTAGACGTCTACATTTGTTCCTCATGTGTGCTGCAAATCCAGCCAGGGCAGTGCTGTGCTGGTGCCTGGTAATCATGGGAAACTGACAACACCCAGAAAGTCAGACAGTCCCCTTGAGACTTCACTGTCCAAGCTTAATGAAATGCAAAAAATATAATGTATAATGATGAGAGAAATCAACTTCTTTTTCTCTTTAAAGCCTTACTTTTGTAATCAAAGGTCTTGCTAACACAGGTAAGGCCTTATTAAAGTTAGAATGTGCTTCTTTACATGTAAAAACAAAGATGTCTTCCAGTGCTGTATCTTTCCTGTCTCTCTTGTAGTGAGTTCCAGGTAAAAGCATTGCCCCATGGGAAGCTAAGTAGAGGTTATCACAGTAATGGATGCCCAGACAAACACAGTCCTGACAGTGCCTGCTCTGTAGATTACAGCAGCAGTCGTCTGTCCAGCCCAGACCACCCGAATGAAGGTAAGATGCAAAGACATTATAAATGTATTTATATATGATGTGGAACACTGCGGAAACTTGCTGGGGTGGTTCTGTGCCATGTTTATCACTTGCTATCCTGATCTCTAATACTTGATCCTCTTCATGAGCTGAACTGAGTTCACACTCGTATTGGTCTTGCTAGTATTGCTGCAAAGATTCAGGTGCACTGAACAGGCAGTGTAGAAGGAGGAGTTGGTTAAAGCGCGCTTTCCTTGTGTGCCTTTGGCTTTCTTTTACCTTGCTAGGTAAGGAGGCAGTTTTAATACGGATTATCCCATAGGCTATGCTGTTTGTGGGATATGGTAGATTAGAGAATTACGCTTAACGCTGACCAACTTTTGCTTTAACATTCTAGGTTGAGTTTAGCATCTTTGCTGAATGTTTTTTTTTAACCTTGCTAATGTTATTGTGATTATGTTATTACAGCATTGGTTTTTTTTGCCTTTTCCCAGATTCTGAAAGCACTGAGCCCCTAAGTGTGGATGGCATCTCAGACCTGGAGGGAGAGGAAGGAGAGGAGGATGTAGGTACTAGCATGTCGGAGAGAGAAATCCTCCAGACACCTGATCAGGAAAAGTTCCTCAAGCAGCATTTTGGGACTCTGGCCAGCACTGATGGAAAAGGTACAGCTCTCTGCTCCGTGGGGGGACTTTGTGAGGTCACTCCAGATTTGTCCCCTGTATAAATCAAACCACGCTACAAGTTCTGCTAGGCTTTCGTGGGTATGTGTGTACCAGGGGGCAAAAATGGGGAACCAGTGTAGAAAGGCCCAAAGACGAGCAACATCTGTTAACTCCATTGGTCTGTGTGTAAGTGGGTGTGAATGAGATTGGTATTTGTATCGGTTTGGGTTACGTATTGTCCCTGGAATCCTGAAGAGCCGTTCTCTTGTTCCTGTTGTGTATGAAGGTATTAACTGTGTGTTCACATCGCCCCCCCGCCACAGGTGACGTGCAGTGGCCTCTAGTGGTGTATTAAGGCATAACAAATGTCACAAAAGAAAAGGCTGAAATGCTGGGTGGAGGGAGAGACTAAGAGGAGACATCAGAGTGGCAAAGGAGCTGGTTAGGCTTTACCGACCAACTCCAGAACAAAGCGTATCTTTTTAGAATTGATAATGGTTGCAGGCAGCAATATCTATGTGAGTTTTCTGTTTTCCTTTTTTTGTTGTTTTTTTTTCTCCTTTGATTGATTTTTTTTCTGCTTGATGCCAGTGCCTCACAGTCCTACAGGCAGGATAGGACACAAAGGGAAGCAAAAAAGGAGGAGGCGTACCCTTAGGGAGAGTAGCAGTTTAAGGCAGAATAATCGAAGTAGAACAGAAAAGGCAAAGGCAGTGAAATTATTTTATTCTCTGTGGTTTTAGCTCAAAAAATCCCCTTTGATATGGTGGAACATTTGATAGCCTCTGTGATAAGAAAATGCATGTGTCAGAATGTTTGTTCTGTAACTAAACTGCTCCCTTTTTCTCTCCCCTTTAACCAAAATTTTTAGGTGGCTCATGCAGGAATCTGGAAAGAATTGAAAACCTCAGCATTTCCTCTCGCTTTCTTTCCCAGTCCCCGGCTCTCAGGTATGCCTCCGTTTGTTTTGAGTTTTTTTTTCTCTGTCTATTTCTACTAGTGTGAGTAGGTCTTGTGCTAGGCCCTGGGTCAAAATAGTTGAGCAAACTTCTGGCCTTGGTGTGCCTAGGCACAACAAAGTGTTAGCATAGCACCTGGCAGGCTGGTTACAGACCCTTGTGATTTGGACAGGCAGTCCTGTGTCACTTCAGCTGTTTTATTTCTTACTAAAACACCACTGTTGTTTTGTTCTCTTTCCTCTTTCAACAATGTGCTTAATTGTTTCATGATTAATGCCTTGATTGATTAAGCTGGAGGTATCACTAATCATCTAATTTACTCTTCACTGTTTATGCTCTGTTTATTCTTTTGTATTTCATTCAGCTTGGACAATGAAAGTAGGGTTGTCAACTTTTCCTTTGTTTTACAGTCCTTTTTTACACTCAGCTTTGTTTCTCAGTCCCATGCCTTCACAGGGTGCTCTGGTATCTCATACAAAGCTCCATGGGGATATTATTCTTCAAGAAACCCCTCAATGCTAAAGCATCCCAGAAGGCCTCTCCAGGCTATTTCCGTTGTTGTTTAATAAAAAAAAAACCTCAACAAAACAAAGAAAGAAACAAAGAAACTAACAAAAAATGGGCTAAATACTTTTTTTGATTTGGGTTCATAAATGTTTAAAACAAACAAATACTCCTGTATTCCTCTAAAATGACAACCTGAAAACTCAGCTCCTATTAATTTCATTGTATAGGACTGAGCAGATTTGGGTACACCTCCTATGGTTCACCAGCTGTGTCTAGATTCACCCATGTTAGGGAAATTTTTTTGTCATTGCTGTATTCAGCTGCTGTTGCTGCTGTCAGGAGTGTCTCAGTCTGTCTTGTGTTGGGACCGTATGTTTGGGAAGAAAGCCAGTGGTTAGCTATTGTGTAAGCTTATGGAGAGTTACGATGGTGAGTGAAGGAAGTCACTGGTGCTCTAGAGATGTAACAAGAGAAGTAGTTTTAGGTTATGAAAAACTCTGGGCTTTTAATCTGTTCAGCTGTTCAAACTTGCCAGATAAAGTTGCCTCCTTTCCAAAGGAAGCCCATTGTGCTTGTCTGAAGTGGAGAGGAAGAGGAAATTAAGCTTTCCTTTTGAAGATACTGTCCAGCTTTCCTAGTAATTATGCTTTCATAATGTTTAGGAAAGTATAATTACTTTCTCTTAGGGTATCTTAGAATTGAAAAGTTTTCATTGTTAGTAAGGTAAACTGGGAGAAAAGACCTGACTTTGCTCAGTCTTCCTTCTGTCTGGAATTTTTCCTTCTCTTTTCCCTTCACCTTTCACAGTGTCCCCCCTGGAAACAGTGACCCAATGCTATTTGTGATTGCACAGCCTGAGGTCAGATGCCTGAAGAGCAGTGCTTCCAGGGATGAGTATAATGCAGTGATAACAGCCTAGGGCATTTTTGACTTAAAAAAATCCAGATAGGGAAGGGCTCTTTATCCTAGAGAAATTGGTTTAATGCGTGTGCATGTTTGTCCAGGGCAACATAGTTACTTGTTTTAACTGGGATTTCTTTATCGTGTTCTCTAGACGATTGTCACTCTCGTCGTCAAATCTGATGCTGGATTCAAAGCCCATCGAGCCGCCAATCCAGACCAATAGGTTTACACCAGACCTGTTGAAACATGGCAGCAGCCGTCCTGGTGATGCACTGGAGAACAGCCAGCTCCTGGAGAGTATAAATTCAAATCGAGCTGCTTATGTCCAGAAAAAACGCAGATCAGCTTTGGAGGCCAGCAGAGTCGGTATGGCTCCTGCACGGGTTATTGCATCCTTTCCAGAAGGCCCTGTGAATGCAGCGATGAGAAAGGCGCAGTCAGTTCACGATCTTGTTCATGAGGGTAAGGACACAGGTTGGAATGATGGTATAAATCTGAGAATGAAATGGGGAGATTTGAGCATGAAATGGGGAGACTTGAGCTTGAGTAGAGATTTAAATTAAGTTTATGTCTTTCTGTGTTCTGAGCTTACAGGCTTTGCATGTCTTCTAGCTCTTAGCTTGTCAAGGGAAAATATTTTTAATTTGTAATGCAAATGCTGGTCTTCTAATTATAAGTCCCTGCTATTTGTCTGGCAGCTTTGGGAGGAGCAATGCCAAGGGTGAAATGAACGATTTGCAAAGAAATTCTCTCTTGCTGTGGGTGGTTGCTGTAGGACAAGACTGAAGCTCCCCAGGCTAGGGAGGAGAGAAAGAGGGAAGGAGGAGACAGTAGGAGGGAGCTTACTGTATCCCTGCACTCTGCATGAAAGAACTCCATTTTTGAAACAATCAACTCATGAATCATCAATAAACACTCTGTTTTAAAAAAAAAACAAAACCACCTTGTCACCATATCATCATATATAAGTTTTAGCCTGCTTCCTCTGGCCTCTCAGTTAACGTTCACAGTGGTCTGAGGTCTTCTGGCCATAAACTTTAAGAACGAGTCTCTCTCATCAGGTAAGCAGCAGTGTGTGAGCAGGATGAGGGATGGGCAAAAAAGAAAGCTGTTGAGGCTTGGTGATATTAACCTGAAGTAGTGGTTCTGAACACCTCTGCCAGGGGCTGAGCTGTGGCACATAGGCTGGAGCAGCTCTGTCACTTTCCGATTTTGGAATTCACTGCAGGCTCTTGTCTATTTTTGGTATGTTTGTCTGTTTAATTTTCACAGATAAGGGTCCTGGAATGATATCCTCTACCAAGCAGCGTCCTCACACTCTTTTGGTGGTTGAGAAGGATCCCAGACCTAACAATTGCAGGGTGTTATCAGCCAGTATGTTGAAGATGGATGGATCTGGTGCTCTTCTGGCCAAAGATATCAGGGCTGCAAAACCAAAGTCCTACATGAACCCCACAACCAGCTTCCGGGCTAAGATGTCAAGGAGTGTATCTGTAGGGGAAAATCTGTACCTTGGTTACTCCACTGAAATGTTGACTGATGGGAGGACTAGCCCTCCAGTGGCAGAGAAGACACAGTTTAGTTCCACAGCAGATGCTGAGAAGATTAAGCTACCAGTGAAAGAAAATGTTCCAGTGAAGCCAGCACTTCAGCCAGTTGTAAACTGCTCATCTCCCAAGTCCTTCCACAGCAAGTTGGCATCGTCAAACAGAGCACATCTGATTCTTGACATTCCCAAGCCATTGCCTGATAGACCTACACTGGCCTCCTTCTCACCCACTACCAAAACAAAAACCCTGCTTGAGCCACAATCTCCGCAGTCACCTGCTGGGGCCTGTAAAAAGAAACCCTCTTTTCCTGAGGTCCGAGCCTCCAAGAGGGAGAATCAAACTGCTGGGCCTCTGGTTCCTGGTAGGGAGATCCCAACAGGACTTGCTAAGGAGAGCCCAGTGGAGAGTCCAGTCTCAACGACAGGTTGCCAGGATGAGCCAGGGGTCACTAATCCAAAACTGAGGGAGTTGTCAGAGGGCCGGCACCTAAGGTCTCCTGAGGGCACGCTACCCAGGTGCAGGGAGAGGATCACCGGCATCGCCTGTGTGCTAGACAACCAACCTGGACTTTGCCCACTAGACCCCATCAGGCCGAGGTCTCCTACATCTATAACTGCCTCAGCACAGGTCTCAGGTGTGCATGGATACCCATCTTTTATCTTCCCCCTTCTGTCTCCTGTCTTTGTGAACCGCCTCACGATCCCATCACATTTCTTTACGTCCGACTTCTGGCCTGTCTCGTCCTGTCTGCACCTGTCTCGTTCCATAAGCCATCCCCGCAATGGTGAGACACTTCTTCAACCTGACATCTTTTTCTCAGTCTTTAATTTCCATTTCTTCTGCGTCTTATGTGAGAAGGTCCTTTTTGGCTGAATGTTTTGTAGACCTCAGCAGTCTCATGTTTTTAGTCATACAATTACCTGTAGGGGCTCAAACTTCTTTCTGGTCAATGCTAAAAGCTGATGTGCTGGGAATCCCCATGAGTGTGTGTAAATTACACCCCCCATTCCCTTCTCGGAGCATGTCTGACCAGCAGATGAAGGTGCAGGCCAGCATGTACTAGCTCAACCTAGCAAGTACAGATGATAATGACAGTGCAGTCATATGCCAGGCAGCTCGGGCTTCACTTTTGTTAATGTGCAAGTATGCAGGGTCCAGAAGGGTTTGCATACAGTTTTCTAGCATGAGATGAGACTTGACCAAGGTGAGTTCCTTGTTGTAGCCTCCTGTGAAAGTCTCTGTGCCGCTATCGCTCTGCTTTGTGGACACGTCTGCAAACTGGGTATGCAGTGCACATACAGGCCTAGCCTTTGGGTTTGAGCGTAAAAAACATGGATGAATTTTTTAATTATCTCTATTTTGGAGAAAAAGGTACAAGGTGGGAAACTTTTACTTGCTGAAAACAGCTCTTGGATCTGTTACAGGCCCTGGTTTGAGGTAGTTCAGTCAAATGAAAACTAGCAGGTAATGTCAAACTGAAGCAAAAATCCTGCCCTCCAAGGCATGAAAGCCTCCAGTGGCAGAGAAGACCCAGATTAGTCCCGTAACATCCGCTATGGGACTAAAACCTCCAGAGGTTTTTCTTTTGTGTCACAACCTGAAAGGAAATACGCCTTCCTGAAATACTCATCTGAGTCATGCAGTAGGAAGCTGAATGTTAACCACTGCACTGAAACCTTGTACCTTCAGGGGGCTATACAGTGCACAGTTTTTAATTCCTTTTGCTATATTGTTCTTATTCATATCTGAGAAGGGGCACCTCTGTAATCCTCTAATGAATTACTTTCTGTGGTGCCAGGCTGCTCCACTGTCCATGACATTAGTTAAGCACAATATTTCTGCACCAAAGCATTGCAGAGGGATAATCTGGGTTTTTTGCACTGTTATTTTTCTTTTTGCATTTCTAGAGATATCAAATGCCCTAAGATTGAAGCACACTCATGTAAAACAGGAAATGCGGTGTTTTGTCTGAGGGACCTGCTTTTCTTATACCATAGGATAGCTGCTTTGTAGAATAGTGAGTGTGTCTGAAACTTTCCGACCCTGTCCCCACAGTGGTCAGGATTTCTCCAACAGCAGATGCAGCCTGGAGCTGTGGAATCACATTCTATAGCAGAGGAGTAACAGTCCAGTTGTCTGTACACTTCAGGCTGAGTTTTCTCTTCTAGACTTGGGAATCAAGCTACATATCACAGTTGCTAGGAATCTTTGCAGAATTAGCACAGATAGTGCAGAGGAGGAGTGATTTTTTTGCAGCAGTGATTTTTTTTTTTTTTTTTAAAGCAGCTCCGAATACATAGCATGCCCTGACAGAATATTTAGCCCCATCTTTTAGTGAATTAAGATGATTCAGCACCGTGGATCTCCAATTTTTTTTTTCCTCAGCAGACAGCTGTCAGCCTTCAGCTTCTTGCAGACCATGTTTCCCAAATTTTTAGTGGTAGATGCTGGAAAAGCTGTTTAGATCCAAATTGGCTATTGCTATGAACAATTTACTGTGGCTTCTGTGGATCATAGGGTGGCAGTTTAAATTAGAACTGTAGGGTTGCGGAAACCTGTTCTGCTTCTGACTTGCTCCATGACTTTGGGTTTCCACTTAATTTTTCTGTTCTTCCATTTTCCTGCCTGTGTAACAGCTACAGATAAAGAGACTTAATTGTTTTTGTTAAAGCATTTTGACATTTACAGTTAAAATGCTGTAGATATGCTTAATACTGTTGCTGTGTTTAATATTCTCTGCTGGTTTCTGAAGAGCTCTGCTCTGCACACCCAAGAGGCAGAAGATGCCTGTTACTTAAGCATTTATGTTGTATTTGTGACCTTTCTCCAGACTGGCAGCTCACAGAGCTGGAGACCAGCATAAAAGTCATTCCACCAGAGTAGGAATGCAGAAACAATCATGAGAAGAAACAGCTGGGTTTAAAACAAAAAGAGGGTGAAGGGAGGCAGAAAAAAAAAAAAAGGGAAAAAGAAAAAAGGCAAGAATCTTGGACTTCACTGAAGCCCACTGTGCTCAAACTCTACAAGGTTGGGTGATTTGGGAACAAAAAATACAGACTGAAGGACTTGTTCATGCTCTTTTGTTCTTCTAGGTGTGTTTGTTTATATATAAATAGATGTGTTTTTTAAGCTGTATTTGTTTATACATCATATAGATGTTTTCATAAAATCAGCTAAGGTCCCCTCCAGCCTGTTCAAAGATGATGTTCTTAGAATTGCAGAAATAATAGTGCTAATGTGACCAAGTTTTGTTTTTAGGTAACTGAAGGAAGTTGAATGGCCTTTGTCCAGGCCTTTGTAAATTGAAGATAACTTCAGATTGTGTGTGTGTCTATGTCTTTGTTCATGGTTTATGTCTTAACTCATGAAAGTGTTTATTTTATTAAGACTTTGCAGGCCTTCAGTTCTGATGCTTTGGAGATAATATCTGGTTGGGGCAGGCAGAAGATGATGTCCTTTAGTTGCTTGCTTTTATTTTTCATTTTCAAATTACATTGTGTTTGCAGTGCATATCCTGGGTTGCTCAGAAATGTCATTCTGTGGTGATTGAGTTTGTCAACACTCCTCTGGACCTTGGTCCTCACTAGAGAACACTGTAATAATTCAGCATAATCCTTCATCCTCAGTGCTTAGTTGTACACTGCGCAACATGAGTGGGAACATGTAGATTTCTGACTAGGTGGAGGCTAAATTAAGAGGCTCCTCAGATCAGTCCCTTTTGCCACTGGAATCCTTCATTCAAACTTGACTTTGATTATAATTGAGAATGGCATGGGTAATCTGTGACTATCCCTGACTGCAACAAATACGTGTGATCTGAGAAAAAACACTGCTGACTTTGGAGAGGCTAAAGACTGGAAAAATAGGACTGTTTGAAACAAGCAGCATCTCTAGATAGTATGAAGAAAAGCTCATGTAGAACTTGCCTGTTTAATGACTGGCTCAAACCAGCCCTAAAAATTGAATGAGAAGTGTGTGCACATGTCTTTCAAATATATATATTAAAAAACTCCCATATTTTTTTTCACCCAACTGTGAGATTGTGGATATTGGAGTGTGTCTGTGCCTTAGTTTAGGTTTTTATTTCTTCCTCCCCTTCAGAATCATGCATCAGCGTAGAGCAGTGTGAGCACGTGGTATCTGAGCTCCAGGACAGCATGCGCAAAGCCATTCATCTTTACCGCATGGTGAGTGACCTCGGACATGGGCTCTGTTACAGTAGGTAGGCTTTATAGCCTGCAAGCATCGAGTGTATGTGCTTGCTGGTTCACTTGACTGAGTGTTCAGTGACACAAACTGCCTGGTTGTCCACTTGACTGCACCTTAAGCTTGAACCGGGGAGGCAGGAACTCCTGATTTCCAACTGCTGGATTTTCCAATGGCTTGCTATGGTACTCTGAGCAAATCAATTAATTTTTCTGTGTGTTTGGCCTACCTGTAAACTGAAGATAACAGTATGCTCTTTTTCAAAAGGGTATTAGGGAATTAGTTAATATTTATATAGTGCTTCAGAGATACAAAATGTTATAGGAGCTTTATGTTTTATTATCCCCATCTGTTCTCTGTCTTTGATGCCTGGGAAAAGGATTAGCAAATGTGAGATACCATGGGAATCCAGCTGTGAGAGGGAACATGCAACCACTCGCCTGTCCCTCTCACTGCCAGACCAGAGTTACATGCAGAGCAATATAACAGCTCTTCGTTTCTTTGCTTAACACTGATTTGTCAAGTCTTCTGTAATGAGTGTGAAACTTCCACAGTGAGCTTCTGCCCTGCGATCCTCTGCAGCTCTGGCTTTAGCAGTTGCATTAGCTCTCTGACCTTGCTCTGTTCCTGTGACCAGCTGCATCTGGCAGATGGGAAGAAAAGGAGACTGTGGCCCTGTGCTGCAGCTAAGAAACATAGCACCTCCTTTGGCCTAGAACAAGTGGAACACTACCCAAAAATGTGCTTCCCATCTCTATCCTATTGGAGTGATGCCTCTGGATTTTGTGTGACTAGCAGTATTGGATGCATGCCCTGCTATGTGACTAAATTGGCAGTCTGAAATGTGTAAGAAAAGGACACTTGAGTGGTCTGCAAATCTTGATGGCTTCACTTCCCTAAAGGGCTGAAACTGCTTTCTTGGTGTTCTGCCTAAACCCCAGTTCATTCTTTTTTTTTCTTTTCTCTATTTTCAGGTGTTAAACGATACAGAGTCTTCTACTGACAAAGATAAAATAGCAGGCCTCCTGACAGAAACATTCTCCTCAATGAAGAAAGAATTGGACTCTCTGAAGGATGAGGAAGAGCTTCCAAAGGTTAAGGAGGTACTGGCAAAGCCACAAGATACCACTAGCCCACTGAATGAGGGATGTGGTGCCAACCCACCGAGTCCCAAGAGTCTGGGAGACGAGCAGACGCTAGCTTTGCTGGAACAGTACTCAGAGCTATTGCTGCAAGCTGTGGAACGACGCATGGACAAAAAACTCTAAGAGGGGCAGCTTTCAGGTGTTTGTGAATACACAGAAATAATCCCAAGAAGAGGACCACAGAGAGAGCTTCAGGCCAACGCTATCATCGTATTGGTCTAGGGCTGGTGGGGAGACCTTTATAAATTCATTTCCTCAGGCCCCTATAACTGACTTGGTCTAATTCTTAGCAATGTGCTGGCCACGATTTTAATATTTTTTCCCCAATGGTCTTCAAATTCCTGTCTGTAGACAAAGTCTTGAAGGAGGAGTTTGGAGAAATTGCATTGAAATTTCTTCATAGCCAGGAGGCAAGGATGTTTGGCAACTAAAGAAACAAAGAAAATACAGTTTATCCAAGAAATTCTGAACTGCTGACTAAAAACAAAGGAGTTCAAGTGAAGCCAATCCCTTCCTCTCCAAGGCTTCATGAGAATCAAGAAGCAGACTTTTTATGGGTTTATTTATTAATTTATTTTTCTGACTGTTGCTCTATGTCACGTTTGTGGCTATTATCTTTGTCCTTTAACAAAAACTGTCAATCCCTTTGCCATATCCCAGCGAGAAACAATCTCTGTATTATAAACCCCCAACAGGGAGACAGGCTGGAGTGTCTGTGCAATGAATGAACTGTTTTCTGCTTATATCTTGTCTTGCTGTTCTTTCTTTTCCTGCCTTAGTTTTGTTACCTGTAGTAATCCTACTGTTGTCATGACGACCCTGTCTGCTTTTCTCGTGTTTCAAGATGGTCCCCACACTGTACGTTATCTGCATGTGCCTCCAGCGGAAGGCTCTGCAACCCTTGGACCATGCTTTGGACATTACTTAAAGAATTCAGTAGCGGTATTTGTAATCTGGAATTTGACGTTATATTGATACTTCAGACTGGGTTTTCTGCAGACATTTTAAAACTGGGATTTAGCTACAAATATGAAAGCTTGTTTTAGCCACCTTTCATGATTGGGAATTGGATATTGACTTTGGTATTATCATGACTGGGAAATTTGGGGTGCTGATTTATCTGTTGAGAAGTGACATAGAAAAGATGGTTTCCATCTCTGGATTTGAGAGATCTTCAGTGCAGCGGCTCATCCATATCATTTGTTCATTTCACTGTGATAGGAAAGTGTTTTCTTCTTGCATTTCCAGGAAAAAGGAATATTTACATCCCAAGAAAGCTGGGATTCTCTTACCTTTTGCAAAGCTATTTCAACTACCCACCAAAAATGGTTTCCCAAGAACCTGGAACAAGATATTTTGGGATGTGATTACCACCATTTCCCCTGCCCCTGGCCTCTTTGCTTTTCGTGAATTTCTTCATCTGAGAAACAGAAAATCTTCCCTTCTTGCATTTGTGCATGCAATACTCTTCTCAGCCTGTGGAGCTTCTCTAAGACCATGCTAACTGGTGTTTGTTGTGGTTTAAAACTGTCCAGTGATGTGTTTTTGGACAATGATAAGCTAAGAAAAAAAAATTTCAAACCAATGAAACTCTTCAGCACCTTCCCCCATGCTCCCACTCCTTTCCACAACAGGGACAGACACAAAATGCTTTATTTCTTCCTCCATTTCCAGTATGTCTTGTATGTATTTTAAGGCAGAGCAGTGTAATTCCAGTTTATAAAACATTATATATTATGAAACATTGCATTAGCAAGCAACAAGCTTTCAGTGGGAGAGAGAATGCTAGTATCTGTGGAAGTCAGTCAAAGGCAGCCAGGCTGCATCACTTGGTTCCACAGGTTACAGGCTTGAAACAGTTTTCTTTCCTTTACTGTCCTGGCTGTCATCTCTTTGAAACCCTGTGGCACTTGGAAATGTGGTTTCTTGACTTCTCATCTTTCTGTGACCGGAGATCTGCAGTACAGCCTTTTTTCTACTGGGCTGGCCAGACTGGTGTAGGATGAGCTCTTTCTTCCAAATAACTCCGGGACTGAATAATCTGCAGTTCTCGCTCCCCCCTCAACAGGTTTGCTGGCTGAGCACTATTGCTGAGTGCTTCAGGACTTAACAGTATGGGGAGCACTTTCAGAGCTTTCCAACTCCTTCTGCCTGTAATTTAAATCTGCCTAATCATGTTTCAGGTGTCCTTGCTAACCTTCCCTTCCATGGGCTTATACTGAAACCTTAAAAGTGTTTTTTTCTAGCCCTGTCTCAGCATTGCACTGTGCTGATTCAGCTGGTGTGCTCGGTCCCATGGGCAGCTTCTCTTGCACAGACAGGTTTTGCAAAGGAAGGCAAGTTGAAAACCAGAGAGGAAATTTCTGGCCGTTTCCTTGAGTGAAGAGGTGTGCTGGAGATGCCATGAGTGGAGTGTATGATGGCGGTCATGTTGGGTCTGTGATGGAGTTAGTGTGGGTCAAGCTTGCTTTTGAGGTGATTAATTCCTCCACTTTCAGACTGTGAACATACGTCCTAGTATACAGGAAATTTCTTGTTGTACTGGGGCCACAAGACACTCAGGTAAAATAGCAGTCCCTTCAACCCAGGTATCTTTTGGTACCAGCGATAATGGTTTGAGGGTCCTTTATATTGCTTCCCTGTGCAATTTTATTCCATTTTATTATTTAAACTTTGAGGTAGTGACAAAAAGGGTCAGAGGTGATACAGAAGAGTCAGTGGTGAGAATGAAATTCCCGTTAAGGTAAAGAGCAACGATCAGTAAAGCTGGCATAGCGATATGAAACAAAGCTGCTAGGAAAGGAGTCATCACGTGAAGCAAACCTGTTTTTTAAGCTGAGTAGAGTGGGTTTTGCTTCCTGGAATGGATTTTACTTGGGGTCACAGCTGCATACAGGAAACTAGAGGTAAAATCTGATCAGAATGGTGCTAAGAGAAGTGTCAGGCAAGTAGATCAGCTGGAGGATGGTTGTGTAGTTTAAAATAAATTAGAATAGTATATGTAGAACACTCAGGAAAACAGAGTAGAGGCAGAGATAGTCTTGGCCTGAGGAACACCATTTGGCCAATACCTGTGAAAGATATAGTACAGAAAGGCTTCAAGAAAGTAGATTTAGGACTTGAGATGGCGAGCTGTAATTGAAGAATGAATTGGAAGGGGTTTGTTTTGAAGTATGTCTTATTGGGCCTCTTGTTTCTTCACTCGCTGTCCTCTAAGCAGCTGTTTTTTCTTAAGCGGCAAAGTCGTGAGGTGTTTGCCCAAGGCTTGGATGTTATGAATTGAATAGTAGAAGCCCAATAAAGGAGATGATGGTACCTCATGTTTGTTGCTGAGAGGTGTGAGGAGATAGTGTTGGTCTTTATAATTTGAGACTGATCCAACTGATTCTTTCCTGCTAACTTCCTATTGCTGGCAGTAGGAAATAATCCTAAAAATTCTAGTTTACAAAACAAAGAGAGCGTAAATGTGTTACATTTTGTTGCACCTTGTGACTGTGTTTCGCCACAGGCTGTCCATTGGGCCATGGAGAGAAATGCTGAATGGCAACTGCCTGGGAAGTGAAGAGGCGTGTGGGAGGAGGTAATAAACTCGAGTCTATCCCTCTTACTGGTTTGTGATCCCTCTTACTGGTTTGTGTGGTTGTTATCATAGGCACAACCAGATACTTGTATTAAGACAAGTTATTTGTTTAACATAAAGCCTGAAAAAAGAATTTGGACCTGCTTATCCTCTTTATGTACATTCTTGTCCCCTCTTACCCAACATTTCTGGTCAAAATGAGAAGAGTTGTTGGGTTTTTTGTTCCATCTTGATTATAAATAGTATTACTTTGCCTGTGGGACCCCTTGGTGCTTTCTTGGACCCTCTGAACTGGTGCAGTAGGAAGGGCTGCAACCTGAGAGGGCAGCAAACTCTTTCTCTTTTACTTTCTGCTGCAGGCAGGGTAACACCTTCCTCCTCTCCATCCCTCAGTAGCACCCAGGAGCTGGGTGTATGGTAGTCTGCATTTCTCCTACCTCCTCTCTCAGGTTGTCCTCTCCTTTCCATGCAACCTCCCAGGCGATGGCTAGGGCAGGCCTTAGAGCAGCCTTCTCACCAGTCCCCTATTTTGCAGACTTCATCACGACTTAGAGGAATCAGGATATTTCTTTCCGGGAGTAGAAACATACAAACTTAATTTTTTTTAAAAGAAAGAATATGTATATAATTATATATAAGGAAAAATGAAATACAGGTATTTAAACACCATTGGTAAATTCTTGCATGTATTCAGTGGCTCCCCCCACCCCGCTGGATGTGTAGCATCCAAGATACTAAATTACAATAACCTCATTAAAATATTAGGTCTTTGAGCAGCCCCTGAGTGAGCAGGTGCTTCCTTCTCTGGTTAAGACCAGCACATCCCATATTTCAGATAGTGTGTGTAAATAACACAGGGGCGGCTGGGACTGTTTTTGTATGGGTAACCTGTGGTAAAGCGTGGAGGGGGAGATGCATGGGGCAGCAAGTGTTAGGAATAAGCCATGGCCACTCCGCATGTTTCCGTGCGCCCAAGGCACCAGGCAGGCAACTCTTTACCTGTGTTCTCCAACACTACCCTTTTCCTTCACTCGTTTTAAAAAAAAAAAAAAGAAAAAAAAAGAAAAAAAATACTTCCTGCTTTATTTATAAATGTGTGTTTTTATACTTCTGGCTATAGGTAAAATAATCCTTTAAAAAGTCTTTTGTTGTTGTTGTTGTTCAATTATTTGGGAAAAAAAAAAATAAAAATCGTTTGTTGGTTTCTTTTGCACTGTGAGGCTCCCCCCCCCCCGGGAGCTGTTTTTAACTCTGTATTCATTTGTACTCGGTGTCTTAAAACTGTTTCAATAAAAATGTGATCATTTGGTACCGAGCTGCGGTCGAGCTGCGCCACCCACTCGCGAACAGCGCCCGAGACTTCACTTTCCTGCGCGGCGGGGAGCAGAGAGGGCGGCCGCGGAGGAGGCGGGAGGAGGCGGGCGGCACCTCCTCCTCCGGGGCCGGGCTGGGGCCTGCTCCACGCCTGGGGCCCGCCGGCCGCGGGCATGGCGGAGGCGGCGGCACTGCGAGCCGTCCGGGGCTGCCTGGCTGCCTTCCCGCGGGAGGCCCGCGGTGAGCGCCGGGCCGGGGAGGGGGGGCGGCCAGGCGGGAAGGGGGTGTGAGGCGGCGCGGCTGGCTCCGCCCGTAACGGCCGCGGCGGGGCCTGGCTCGCTGTCTCCACGGGCCCCAGCCCGCCTCACACGGGAAGAACTCAGTCTGCGGCCGCCCCGGCTGGGCCGCGGCAGCCGCAAACGGCGCCTGCACGGGTTGAACTGGAGCATCCATGCTCCTACCCTGTTTTCGGTCAAATGTTTCCCAAGTGAAGAAGCAGCAGAAAGGCTGCTGCAAAAAGAAAAAGAAACTCGAGAAAATGGCCCTTTTAGGTTATTTTCATATGTATAAAACAGCAAAACAAAGCACTGTTCCAGCTTCCAAAAAAATCTTCCTGTGGTATCATCTCTGTATCGGAGCTGCACCTCCTGTAAGCTATGACCTTCTTGCCTGCTCTCCTGTGGACACATGGCATGGCTGCCTGTGAGAGGAGCTGTGGCTGGCAGTAGGAGAGTAGCAGGGTGACGGAGCGGGGTATGGGCTTGTCACAGAAACCCTCCCTGACAGTCTCTGGGTTTTAATGGAGCTGTTTCTGGAGCCCAGGAGGACACCGCTTGCTTTCCGCTGAGCACCTGTGTAGTGGGGTTTGAAGCCAGTTAGTGTGCTAGCAGAGGGAGCTGCTGTTGGGACCCTGAGTAAAACTGTTTCTCGTTTGCCTGGACAGAGCTGGGGTGGATGGAGTCTGTACCCTATCTTGATAGGCCTCCGTCCCCGCTGGAATTTTATCGAGAATGGGTGAGTCCGAATAAACCTTGTATAATTCAGAATGCCATCAGCCACTGGCCGGCTCTGAAGAAATGGACCTCAGCGTACCTCAGGTATGAACGAGCTTTGGAGCAGGACTGGTGGTCAATTATCACTGATCTCAGTAAAAGGCCCTTGGTTAATCTTTGGTTTTATCCTTAAGATTAGCTCAGATTCCTCTGTGCTTCTGTACAAAGCTGTTTGGTCTTGCCAAACCCAGGTGTAAATTTCTTCTTGTAAACATACTGTCCTGACCAGTTCCGATGCAGTATGAAGGGGAGGTGTTTTGACTGTGTGCAACCAACAGACTCAGGCTATAGAAACCCAACTCTCATTGCTGTGCTCTGGCCAGTGCTCTACCCTGCAGCCCCCCAGTTGGAGTGGGGCTACAAAATGATGAGCATTTTATCAATGTCTGATTTTTTTTTTTTTTTTTAAAGCTCTTTTTTGAGATGGAATTTCTGGTTACACCTAAAATTTATGGGTTTAAAATTAAATTTCTCATGGAAATAAGGGCTGTTAGCCTCACGATGTGTGTGTCTGTTGGTCTCTGTCCGCACTTTCTTCCTCCTCAATTGCTTTTGAACATACGGCCACCCAGATTTGGCCAGGATGAGTAGTCCCAAGAATATCAAGCTCCACCATGATTCATGAGAAGAAGTGGCTGAAGAGGGCCTTCTGCCTGCGCAGGGGGAAAGGGAGCTCCTTTGTGAACTCACCTGTTAAGACACAAGAGAATTTAGAGAGGCAAAGATACTATGGTTGCCTTGACCACAGGCAGCAATCGGAGAAGAATGCCAGAATAGTAATAGTAGAACTACCAGACAGTTGAAAATCTAGTCAAGAGACAGCCATCCACAGAAAGCCAGGCTTTTTATGTTTCCTGCCTATGAAACGTGTTGTTTTTAAAGTAACCGGTGTCCAATATATGGGCCAATTGCAGGTCTGGCTATAAACCTTGGATTTCTTTTGCAGGGAGGTAGTAGGTCGCAAGGTAGTGAGTGTGGCAGTAACACCAAATGGTTATGCAGATGCGGTGTTCCAGGACCGTTTTGTCATGCCAGAGGAGCGCCAAATGCCTTTCATGGACTTTTTGGACATTTTAGAGAAGAAAGTGACTTCTCCCAACGTATTCTATGTGCAGAAGCAGTGTTCAAACCTCACCGAGGAGTTTTCTGAACTTGTCTGTGATGTGCAGCCTGACATACGATGGATGAGTGAGGCACTTGGTAAACCTTTTATTTCTCCTATATTCAGTAAATATTTTGTATGGAGCTTTAAAACAATCATGCTAGGTACATGGTGAATGGTTGTTCTGTTTCTGGATGCCACAGCTCAGTTTGGTTTCATCCCCTTAGAAAGCAGAAGTGGTAAAATACATAATAATAGAGTAATCCAAGTTTTGGGTTTGGGTTACTCCAGAATCAGTATCTCAGTTGTGTATTGGCACCATCACAACTGCAACAGTGTGGTGATAGTGCCATATAGCCCTTCTTTTCATATAGCAGCTTTTCTCTGATTCAGAGTCACGTTTCGACTTCGATTCATGCTGTTGCTACCAAAGCTGGCATAACAAAGGAGTGAAACAACATGCAGCTCCCACCCCCTTTGGTAAAATTACAGATGTTTGTTTCTAGTTAAACACTGTTCCGTTTCAGTTTTTTATTTTACGGCATGTCTTTTTTTAAAATGTCAATGAAAATTATTTACTGTGATCTCACCTTTTTGCAACTGTACGTAGACAGTGCTGCAGTTTCTGTGTGAGCTAAGTCTTAGGGATTCAGAATTTGGAAATGAAGGGTTGTAACCATCGATTTGGGGATGGATGTTACTATGTCTTGAAGTCTGATGGGCACTACAGTGGAGGTTGCTGTTGCTCACAGAGTGCTATTTGCAATGAAGCCTGTCATAGTTACAAAGGAAGTTGAAGGACAGAATTTGGCAGAAATTGGCAGAAAATTATTTGAAATTCTTTTAAACATGACACTTCAAATTCTTTTTTTGTTCACAACATTCCTCTATTTCCTAACTATACAGGGAAGAAGCCCGATGCTGTGAATTTCTGGCTTGGGGAATCAGCTGCTGTGACATCTTGTATGTATTGTATGGTGCTGTAAGTCTTCTGCGTGCTTTCAGCACAGGTTTAAGTGGGCTTGTTTTGAGTTGGTGGCTCAGTAGGACTGTGTGTTTTCTTTGTCAAGGCAGTTCTGCTTTAACATGCTTTTTTTGTGTTCTTTTTCCTGCACTTCTGCAGCCTCTTGCTGCTGTGTCTCTGGGTGCATCTACCTGGTGTTATGTCAGGCAAGGCACTGACAATTTGCCTCATTGAATACATTTGCTACAACATTATATTGTGGCTTTCCACTCCCACTGTCTGCAAGAGGAAGAAGCAGCCTGATAATAAGAGGACAAGCTGACACTTTCAGTTTACTATAGTTTCTGATGTAGAGAAGGAAATAACACTGGTTTTCACTCTTTCTCCCCATCTCTGTTTTTTCTCAATCCTAGTACATAAAGATCATTATGAGAACTTGTACTGTGTGATATCTGGAGAGAAACATTTTCTACTGCATCCGCCAAGTGACCGTCCCTTCATCCCGTATGGTACATAATTTATTATGCAGTATATCTGGAGGTTGGAAGGAGAAGAGGCTAAAATATTGAAAGATATGAAAAAGGAAGCAGAGATAACATTTTGATGTTTATGCAGTGTTACACTTTCCAGCGTGAACAGGAATCTCTTCTATTTTGTGTTGCAGGTAGTTTGTAATACAAACATTACTCTGAGTTCAGGTTTTCCAGTCTTGTAAAGTAATAGGTTCATTGATACTCATGGCAGTCTCTTCTCTTCTATTTAAATTATTTAAGTATCTTGTCAGTATTGTGGCATGCCATCTTTGATGTTTAACAGGTTTGGATTCTGCCTGCTCATTCTTTTCTTCAGGAAAAAAAGCCAGGAAGCTGAAAAATAAGCTGTAATTTAACAAAATATTCAAGGTACTAACTGAATCCCCACTGCTCTTCACCAGTTCAGGTTGCTCAAAGCCCCATCCAGTCTGACCTTGAACACTTCCAATGATGGGACATCCACAACTTCTCTGGGCAGCCTGTTCCAGTGTTTCATGACCCTCATTGTAAAAAATTTATTCCTTATATCCAGTCTAAATCTACCCTCTCTCAGTTTGAAACTGTTGCCCCTTATTCTGTCACTACAGGCCTTGGTAAAAAGTTTCCTCTATCTTTCTTATAAGCCCCCTTTATATATTTTTTAATATATAAAAATATATTCTATATATTGAAAGGCTGCAATAAGGTTTCCTCAGAGCCTTCTCTTCTCCAGACTGAAACAGCCCCATCTGTCTCAGCCTTTCTTCATAGGAGAGGTGGTATCATATGTATGTGAATGTATGAAATACATGTGCGTCATATGAGTCATACTTTGCAAAACAAGTTACTGTTAAAGTATGGAACAGAGATAATGCTTGCATGTTATAGTTGTAGTAAAAAGACAATTCCATTTTTTGGAACATCAAGTTAATGGAGGGAGACTCTCAAGGGAGGTCTTAGAAAACCACATGTGCTGAAGCAATGAAAGAAAAGCAACCTGCAGTATCTGAAGCAGTTAATGAGCCCTGTTGGATAAAACTAGAAATGAAAGGCTGGCCACAAGTCACTAATAACTGTTGTGAGTGCTATCTTGCTAGACTGACCTAAGAACAAAGGGCAGAATATAGAACAATGTGTAAGTCAGTCAGGGATGCATTTATGACTTCTGAAAGGGAAACAAGACAGTTACTGGGACAAAATAGGACCAGGAGTAAAATGGGTTTTGAGGAGAATCATCCCTGTGAAGAAAGAAGGTTGGAATTCCAAACAGGAAGGCAGTTCAGTATTCAGACTGACTAAAAAAAAAAAATTAAGAAACTGGATAAAAATTGAAATGTACAAAGGGAAGGACGGTGAGGACAGTAAGTTGAAAATGGTTTTGTCTTAATTTTTCTTTTACTTGGTGAAAGTGTGACATGCCTGGCCACTAGTTTCTTTGGGTACTACTCAGATTTGTGCCATTTACTTCCTTCTGTGGTTCCAGAGCTCTATCAGCCAGCAACCTACCAGGTATCAGAAGATGGCTCATTTGAAATTGTGGACAAGAAGAGCACAGATAAGGTAAAAAGTATATAAAGAACACAATACAGTAAAGAGAGTGTTGGGCACTGCTGAGCCCTCAAACTGAGCATATTGATTGGTACTTAGAAATCCTTCATTACTGGAATGGCCTGATATTTCACTTGTATTTTATTAATTGTAAAGGATACACAGGTTCCAGAAAAGATTTTTACTGCACACCTGTATCATAAACTGTCTTCCTTGCCACCAAACTTAGATCCAGTGGAGGATTTTCACCAAACTTAAATAGATCCAGTAAAAAACTTTTAAATGAATCAAGAGTAAAGGAGTTTATGTCATTAAAACTGAAATAGACTCCTCTGCATTCACTTTCTTTTGGCCCTCAACTCAGGGCTGGTTTTTGCTCTACAGCAGTATCACCCAGTGCAATAAAATATATTAGCTCAATGAATAAATTATGTTTTCTTAGTAGTAGCAATATTGATTTGATTAAAATCTATAGATCTGGAGGCACTTCACAAAAACTCAGTAGTCTTTTGTATCTAATCATCCTGCTCCTTTTGCCTCTGCAATGTGTGACTAATGCTACAGCTGAACTTGAGCTGGGGCTTTTTCTCTGTTTCCGGAGTGGTGCTCATGGAATCTCATGGGAACATTCCTGTAACGCAGTAAGGTGGGGTGCTGAGGTTTATAACTCGGTAGGGCACAGAAGAAATTAATGCAGACAAGAGGGATTTCCAGCAGGAAGCGGGGAGGGGTTAGCTGCTGGGAATAAAATTAGATCAGAGAGCTTTAGAAGAAGGGAATTTCTAAGAAGAATGGTGCAGATAAAATGCTCAAGCACTGAATGTAGGAGGAACAAGTGACTTGAGGGGCTGGAGGTGTTTTGGAAGCATGCCACGAGACTGAAATTTCATGGCTGACATTTACCACCTTTTCCATAATTAGAAATGCTTCACTGAAGGAGGCAAATTTTTGCATCCTTGACCTTTTCTGAGTTGACTGAGGAAAGCTGTGTAGCTGTACGTGTTTTGCTAGGCAAAATACATATTTTGTAACCTGGTAAGTTTGGTTGTCGGTTGTTTTTCTGGAAGCTTGCTGGAATTTTTTACTGAGGTCAGTACCTCTTCTGCTTCTAGGTGCCCTGGATCCCCCTGGACCCATTGAATCCAAATCTGGAACAGTATCCAGAGTATGCTCAAGCAAAACCTTTGCAGTGTACAGTGAAAGCTGGTGAGATGTTATACCTGCCTTCTCTCTGGTTCCATCATGTTCAGCAATCACATGGCTGCATAGCAGGTAAAATACACAGTATTTCCAGATACATTTTTGAACTGTGGTGGGTGTGCAGCTAGATATCCCACAGCAAAGCAAAACTGGGACCAAATGTCCCTTTGAGATCATCTACCTCCCCTCAGGGTGACATGGCAATCTTGAAGGATGCCATGGGGCTATCTCCTTGCAGTCTCTTTTGCTTGTAAGTCATAGTATTGTTGACAAGTGCTAGGGATATAGCAGAAGAAAAAGTCTTTCTAGTTGTCAATTCTGGAGAAGAATAGCTAATTCAGTGATCATGATCCAGTTTCTGTTTATGACATGGAGCTAAGCAGTTTTTTTGCCTAGCTTGCTAACTGCAAATTGGTCATCTACATACCTTTCACAAAGAAACTGCATGTTGTGTATGCCGTTATCACGTCAGCAAAAAAGGATCTGGGGGAAGAAATGGAAAACAGAAAGTGTATGAGTTTTAGGCATGGATCTAGACACAACGTGGAAGATACTCTGTTGTCATGTGAGCTGGAATCTGCTCCAGTCCAGGCTCTTACCTTGATAATAAGCCCATGCTTGTGTTCCTGTTCCCCTGCACTTGTCAAAAGTCATGTCATATCTCTCTTTGTATGATTTATCATCTCTATCTCTTTTTTTCCTTCCCCAAGAGAGTTCCAGAATTTCAAGCATTGCTCATTTCGTGCAGGTGGAGGGGTAGGGATGGTGCAAAGTATTATTGTTACGTTGTGTAAGTTTTGCAGGGTTTGAGGAAGAGGTTTTTTCTGTCCTTTACCTGGAATAATCCTGTCTGTCCAGGCAGAGTAAATAAAGTATTCTGTACAACATGATATTAGTATTTGTGCAACACTGCAAATATTGCAAGCCTTTTTTTTTCCCAGTATTCACAATACTGTGATAAAAAGACAAGCTAGCAGTGAAGAAGTATACCAATTCTCTTTTCCCAGTAGTGCTGCATCAGTCCTTAAAAATTTTTTAGAAGTAGAGTTGTTTCCATTTGCAACCCTGACCACTCTTTTTCTCTGTCTAGCAGAAATGCTAAAGAATTGCTGAGTTTATTTGGCCTTTACTGCACTGTAAAGGCCTGTTAACTGCACTACAGTCTGTATGCACTTGAAAAATCAATATTCTCTGGGTCTGGTCCAGTGGACGTCTGAAGCTAGAGTATATCCTCCTTCAAGAACCATTGGTAGAGTATTTTACTGCTTGGCTTATTTTTTCTAGCAGCTGTACACCAAAATTAAAATGAGAAGCTGAATTAAAGCACTGATTGATGACCATTGTGAAGTAGTGGTGAATCTGCTGTGCTTTACACACTCAGAGGAAGCGAGGTTCCTATTGAGATAGTAAACTTTGCAGTGTATTTGGTATTTTTTTCTAAATAGAAGCACATATTTTCTGTTCCTAAATATTTTGCCAGCTTCTGCTCCAAGGAATCCCCAGTATAGAGTCTGAAGAGGAGTTGGTTTGGGTTAAGACAGAGTTGCATTGGCAGCACTATTAAAGAACTCTGATGTTTACTTACGTTATTTTTGGCTGTAGCCAAAGATTTGCTCATTTCAAAGTTCAGTCAGTAATAAGGAAAAACTGAGCTGTGTAAAACAGTCTATGAACACATTTGTAAATCATTACATTCTAGCCTTAGAAATGTTTTTCCTTTTTCTTGTCTCCACAGTGAATTACTGGTATGACATGGAATATGACCTTAAGTACAGCTATTATCAACTACTAGATTGTCTCACAAAAGCCGTGAAAGCGTTATAGCAGAGGTGGGGGACTCGAGCTTGCGATCTTTCTCTCTGATGTGATATAATCATCAGCATCTATGACTGGAGTACGCACATTATTCAAGTGAAAAGAACTGTACATTAAATTATCCTCAACAATGTCTGTCAAACAGATCATGGCTATTTTGCCTGATTTCAGAGTCCAGATCAATGGGCCAGGTTTTTTGGCTTGTAAGTAGAAAGTTTGATAATAACATTTTTAGGTCTTTGCATGTTGCTTCAGTGATGGTGAGCATAATAAAATTTGAAGTAAGGCAATCCAGGTTTTGGAGGTTTTGAAGCCGTGACTGTTTGTTTATATCTACAGATTGTTTTCATAACAACACAAGCAGACAAGGAAGAATCTGCTCTGCCACCCACCTGTGCATCAGGCTGCCTCAGTCCTTAATGTGTTCCGCTTAAGGCAAAAGTCCTATCCAGTTGTAATTCACTAAGTTCAGTGGCTGTGGTATTTTGATGGTGAGAAATTGCAACTTCTGCAATAAAAGGTCAGTTTAAAAGCTTGTTTCTGTACTGATTTATTACTTTCTTTTCAAATGATGTGATGGGTGAAGGACATCGAGGAAGACATGCAAAACTCAATGTTGGCTATTTTCCACGTTAAGCTACATGTTTTTATTGCTGGTTTTTATTTCTTTTCACTGTTGTATTTAAATATAGCTGTATTCTCTTACATCCTGAGTGGTGATTTTAGAGTTGCTTTGACAGATCTACAGTCAATCTGCACATCACCTGTGGTCTTGTGGCATGACATGTGATTCTGGAGCCTGTAGGCTCGTTGACTGTGTCATTCCTTTGCCAGTAATTGCTGTGTAATGCATGGTCAGGTGAGTTGTGTGGACCAGGAGCCTATTTCTACAATCTTAATTCGCATTTGTGTTTCCACAGAACAGGATGAGACTACTCATGTGTATGAGACCTGCAGGGTAGGAGTAGAAGGCTATTAAATACACAGACATTGCAAAAATGTAGTATTGTTGTTTATGAAAACCCAAAGTTGGTATTTATTGTCAAATCTTCAGACAGTTCCTTAGAAACAGTAGCAATATGGGGGAAAATTTATTTTCCATTTATTAATTAGTAAAATGCAGATACCCTTTAGACAAGATTGATTATTGTGAAGAAAAAAGATAATAATTCTTTTACTTTGTCTGTTTCTTTAAAAAACAAAAGAAACAGAGTTAAAGCATAAAGCATCATTTTACCTTGTGGTGTTTGTCCAAAAAATTGATGAAAATTTAGGAAGGATTAAGGGCAGGATTTGTTTCATGGCTAGATTAAGATGTCACATCACTTCAGGCTTTCCAGCTTGTTTGTGTTCACTGTGCCTTGGCAAAGGTGCCCAAGCCAGTTTTGCAGTCAAATCCAGACTTTCCCACAGCTGGGCTAGGGGAAAAGGCATTTTGATTATCTCTTTTTGTCACTTTGGGGTGTTTAATTTAGTGTCTCTCTCTCAATAATCAAATGTAAGACAGCACGCCGGGAACAAATGACGGCATGCGTCTGTGCAAGTGGCTGGTGTTATTGTACCACCTCTGAGCCGGAGTATCTGGAGGGAGGCGTGCTCTGAACTACGTCTCCCAGCAGCCCATGCTCGCCGGCTGAAGGAAGCAGTCACGGTGGTGCCTCCTGGACTTTGGGCAGAGATTTTAAGCGTGAGAAGCGACAGGCTCTTGACGATCCTGTTTCACGCAGCCGGTGTCTCACCACAAAAAAGGGCAGCTCCTCTCCCCACCAGCAGAGCTGGGATGGCGGTGCAGGTGACAGTTCTGCCTTCTGCCAGG
This sequence comes from Phaethon aethereus, assembly GCF_964289735.1. Classification (NCBI taxonomy): domain Eukaryota; kingdom Metazoa; phylum Chordata; class Aves; order Phaethontiformes; family Phaethontidae; genus Phaethon; species Phaethon aethereus. Next base: position 42,795,964 of record NC_138579.1, on the reverse strand, counting down.
TGCCTGTTCGATGACCCCGTGCAGATCTGCGTGGCGGGTCTCCTGCCGCAGCAGGAGGTCACCCTCCGAGCCAGCTTGGTGGACGAGAGCGGGGAGCTTTTCCAAGCCCACGCTCGCTACAGAGCTGGGAGCAACGGAGAGCTCGACCTCAGCCGCTCCCCTGCGCTGGGGGGCAGCTATTCAGGAGTGGAACCGATGGGGCTGCTGTGGTCTCTGCAGTCTAAATCGCCCTATAAGCGGCTGGCAAAGCGGAACGTCCTGACCCCTTTCTGTGTGGACTTGGAAGTGTATGAGGGCCATGGGGACATGAGCCGATTGCTGGGAAAATGCACCAATGAACGATGTTTTTTAGGAGAGGGGGTGAAGAGGATTTCAGTCAGAGAAGGTCATCTCAAAGCAACCCTCTTCCTCCCTCCTGGTGAGTTTTAATTCCATTCTGGTTTTCCAGGTGTGACATACCACGTAGTGCCCCGTGACCCCTGGATGCACTTGGGAACACAGAGCAAAGCCTCAGCTAATGCTTCCTGCTGCCTGTGCTTGCTCCAGCTACTTGGATCCTCACAGCAGAGCAGGGAGGAGCAGCCGTTGCCCAGGCGGGTCAAGTGCCAAGGCAGGGGTGTGCAGGGAGGGCAGCAATGGTAACAAGAGGCATGTCCTCTTTTCTGTAGCTGAGGGAGGCCAGGACCTCTCCTGTGGTGAGAGCTCTGAGGAAAAGAGTGTTTATTTCTTAGCTTTTCTGCTTAGCTGATAGGACAAAGAGGCCCCTGGACTTCGGCAGAGCTGCAAGGCGTGACAGCTCTGGCCGTGGAGTGAGGAATGACGAGGTGTGGTGGGAGCACTGGGCTCGGCTTGCAGCCAGCTGGCTGCTCCAATCTTCCTGCAGGCTCTGGACTTGTCTCTCTGTCTCTCTCTTTGGCTAAGGAAAAGCCAAAGAAGGAAGTCGTTACCTGGTTGAGCAGCTTGACTGCATGGGATACTTAGGAAGATGGGAGACAAATGAGAAAAGCAAGGTCTCTAATTAAACAGATGTCATATTCCACAGCTCCATACGGGGACAATGCCGAGACTGGATCTTGTGTAAAGCTGCTCTGAGCTCTGAACTGTTTATGTTCCTTGAGCAGTACTTAAATGTGAATATCTTGCTCTGTAATGAATAAAAAGTTCATTGCAGCTGCTGTGACACCAAATCTTGTAAGGGAAGTCTGGCTATAAGAATGGGCAGAGCAGCAGCAGGAAAGGAAGATCCTATGGCTGCAGGAGGAGAACTGAGAAGCCCAGGGGTGGTTACCCAGATGAGACTGAAAGCCTGAAATTGCCAGAGGTCAGTGCTGGCATTTGTGGGTGCATTTCAGAACTCGGGTATTCTCTCCCTGGAAAATCCGCTAGCACAGTTCCTAAAGAAATGCAGCTCATGGCGCACTACTGTTTGTTCGTCAATGCCCAGTAGCCTGAGAACATCTAGGCCAATTTCAGCTGGAATTCATGGTAGGAGAAGGAGGTCCAACATATGAACTTCCTATAGTGAGTTCCTAAGAAAGAGAAATATCCAAGTTAGTGTCCTTACAGTGATTGTATGTGTGCCTGAGAATGAGATTCTCTACAGAAAACTTCAGCATATGATTTCCTTTTGATACTTATGGTCCTGGTGTACGCTGAGGGAGCACTACTGAAAGGACAACTGCAGAAACTTTGAGTGTGTATATATATACCTTTCATTGCAGGACCTGGTCCATTCCCTGGACTTATTGATTTGTACGGATCTGGAGGAGGTCTTGTTGAATACAGAGCAAGTCTTCTGGCTAGCAGAGGCTTTGTGACTCTGGCTCTTGCTTACATGGCTTTTGAAGATCTCCCTGCTATGCCAGAGATTCTTGAACTGAGCTATTTTGAGGAAGCTGTAAACTTTTTACGGAAGCAGCAGCAGGTAAGAGACAAATTATGGTGCTCATTCTGTTAGAAGCTATTTTCCAATTTTCTAATGTGAAACACTATATGTCCATGAATGCAACTAAGTTTCTGAAATGTTAGAAGGAGACAGCATTGTCTGAAAGACAGCATGATCTGAGAGATGGAAAAGCATGTGCCTCAATTCCAATTTTGCAAGTAGTTGGATAGCTGGTTTTGCACAGCACTTTATGACAGTCCATAGAATGTTTTGCCAACCAGTGTTTGTATAAGATTAAATCAAAGGAATTCCTGGAATAGAAGCAGAAAACTGCTTTTTTTCCGCCCCCCCTACTTTTGCATCTTTCAAGATTTTAGAAGGGGAAAAAAAATCCATTGCCATTTTCTACCATTTCTGAAATGTTACAGGCTTTTGAGTCTGAGTAAGTTTCACAAGACAGTAATAAAACACTTTAACAACAGAATCCCTTACAGTCATAGCACTGGAGAGCGTGCCATGTCTTAAGAAGCTGGGGCTATATTTGAACAAGTATGTGGGATGAGAAGGACACTTCATAGCAATATATCATCATACTTAAAGCAAAAGAGACCAAGAGAAATCAAGTAGCATTAAAACTTTGAATGGAATGCTACTTAATGTGGTATTTATTTCACAAAGTTATTTATTTTCTGGCACGTGGACACCAGGAATGTAGCCAAGGGAGAGCAGAATTCAGCCTTCCTTGTTTGTCTTGTTCCTCATGGAGCCCTGAAACTTCCAAAGTTTCAAGACACACATTAAAAATGAGTTTGCTGTGAAGAGGTCTCACTGTAAATAAGTTGATTTAAACAGTTAGAAGCTGGGCTTACTCAGCCTCAGGTGTAATGAACCTTATGTGTTCCAAGACAAAACGGAAGATAACAGGTCAGCTGTAAGAGAGCATCAAAAAACAACAGCATGAAAGAAAATCAATGCAAGTAAATCCATGAAAAAGTGGTTTTCCAAAGGGGACTGGAGGAGAGAAGATTGAGAGGGTTTGGAGGCAGGAGCAGTAAAAGATACAATACCGAGAGCAAGTGTCTAGCCAAGGGTGTGGAGGAAGCAAAGAGGCTTTGTCTGTAGAGGTCACCAGGAAAGAAAGTGTTACAGGAGAAGAAATGTTGAGGAGCTGTAGAATTCAGAGTCACTCTTGTGGAGGCTCAGCAAAGGGATGGAAATGGGAGTGATGTAACCTGAATAGAGAGAGGTAAGGTGTAAGGTATGAGCCGTTTTAGTTGCATGAGGAGTGAGGAAGCAGAACTGGAGACATTATGCCAGCCCAGGAAATGAGTAGTAGTTGATAATGGTTGTTTCATAACTGTGTTTCAGGTGAAGGATACTGGGATTGGCGTTTTGGGCTTGTCTAAAGGAGCTGATCTAGCCCTTTCCATGGCCACATTTCTACCTGGCATCAAGGCAGCTGTCAGCATATCTGGAAGTGGTTTTAATTCTTTCATTCCCCTGCGAGGGGATGGCTTCACTGTTCCTCCCCACCCATATGATTTGAGGAGGATGAAGACCAGTGATGAGTCTGGCTTAACAGATTTTTCAGATGTCCTAGATGATCACAGGGACCCAGCGACTTGGGATTGTCGCATTCCCATGGAGAGGTCCTTGGCCAAGTTCCTCTTCCTGTCTGGACTGGATGACATGAACTGGAAAAGTGACCTCTATTGCCAGGATGCTGTTCAGCGTCTTCAGCAGCATGGACGGGAAGTGGAGTTTTGCTCCTATTCTGGAGCAGGACACCTCTTGGAACCACCATACTTGCCTCTGTGCCAGGCTTCAATCCACAAAGTGCTTGGGGTATTTGTGCATTGGGGAGGGCAATGGAGGGAGCATGCCAAAGCCCAAGAAGATGCATGGCGCAGGATACAGGCCTTTTTCTGGCAACACTTGATGGACTCGGACATCCCTAAGAGCAAGCTGTAGTGGAAGTTATCAAAGCAGCTGACCAGGGTTGGTATTTCAGCTCACATTGAATCTTGGAAACTCATGCAAGTTTCCTGGCCTGTCTTCCTCCAAGAACCCCACTGTTACATAGTTGTTTATTTTCATTCCCCAAATAATTTCCCATTTTTCAGTTGAATTTTAGTTTTCTTCTGGCCCCAGCTGCACTGTAGATTGACACCATCTGATCTGCCTGTGACCTGTAGTAATCTGAGAAAAACCCAGCATCCCATCATGTGGATTTCATTTGTACTGAGGTATCTTTGCCCTCAATCTCCAACCATGTCCTTTGGTAGCAGGGAATACTCTCATAGGAGGAGTTTTCCATTGAACTGTTTAGTCTTGCACCTTTAACTAGTAAACAACAGTTTCTTGGGATAGCACATCAGTACACTCACCTTTCCTCTTGGTGTATCATTTTCTCACATTTCTTGGTGAAAAGTGGCAGTTGCGGCAGTTCTGATCTCAACTAAGTACAGAGGCACTCTTCTGACTTATTCTGAAGTGCAGTAATAACATATTTTTTCCTGGTACCTCAAAAAACAGAAGTGAATCTTACCTAGGTTACAATGTTTGTATGTCCTGCTGACTCCAGATAGTTCCGTATCAGGGTAAAGTTTCCACTGCACTACTCAATAAATACAATGTCTATGTGTGTATGCACAGTTTACTTGAAACTATCTGAATGAAGCCTTTGACTGTCTTTATGCCTATAAATACATAGGCAGCAATCCTGGTGCAGTCACAAGCTGCTGCTTCACCTAGCTGAAGAGTTGATATACAGAAGTCCTTACCTCCTATCAGTAGGAGAAGTGGTGGAGTTGGCAGTAGGGGTCTGCACAGTGCTCAAGATGGGTGTGATACAGATGTGCTAGGCACCTGCCTTTGAATGTTGAAAGTCGGTTTATCCCCGTTTTGAGGAGGAAGAATAAATCCACTGCTGCTGCTGAATTCCCAGGAGCCCTGTGCAGTGGGCTGTCTCTGCGGTCTTGCCACTATAGCAGACAGCTGTGGGCTCAGTGACAGCTAGGAAATGCCGCTCTTCAGAGAGGACTGACCTTGCCTTCTGGGGAGATTATGTATTATCTCCCCCTTTACTGAGGTCCAAATCTGCCAAGAATGACTGTGACGACTCCACTACTTTGTGCATTTGTGGGATAGTGGCATACAGCAGCTTGCTGGCATTTTCTAGGTATCAAATGGCATCAGCTGAGCAGATTTTGCTTTCTGGAGCAGTCAATGCTCCCCTTCTGACCACAGATGTCAACAGTAGCTGAGGGTCTCTGCCTTTGCTGAGGCAGCAAAATCTTGCCTTTGAGAGTGCTGTAGTCCCTGGTTTCCAATTCCTGCTGAGAGATAAGCCCTGCAGGAGCCTGCATCTTCTTGAGGGCAGAACCATGCCCTCAGTTTTCTTGTTTCAGGGAGCAATGGCTACTCAGAATGAGCATGTTGAGCCTCAGAGGGCTGTAGACCTTCTCATGCAAGACGTCCAATGCAGAGTGTGCCCCTTCAGTTACTTCTGATTTTCTTGCCTCAGCCCTTCCCCAAAATGGTAGATGGGTACCACTTAGCTCAAGGTGAGAGCAGTCAGAGTGGGGAGGTCTTGCTCCTGCTCATCTGCACTGGTTATCCATCAAGTTTTCTGTTATTACCTCTTCTTCATTTTTGTTTGTCCCCTGTGTGTCTATGTCCTGTATGGACTGTGGTTGTTCCAGATGTTTAGTGAGTGGGTAGGACCTGGCAGAAGAGCAATGTGTAGCAACAAGAGAAATCAAACATATTTAATCAGTTCAGTCTGAAATAAGGCCCATTTTCCCCTCATTTTTCCATTTTATTGAAGCAGTCAAAAAAACCTGGGTTGTCCATCCACATTTGCCTCAGACTCAGGGCACAAGGCTGTGGTATGAGTAATTTTGTTCTTTTGTTTTTACTGAACACAGCAAGGCTTATGCAGCACACTGTGTTGTTCTCCAACCTGTGGGATAACACATCTATTTTAATCCCTTCCTAGGGGAAGACAAACTTTCTCAGCCTTCAATGGGCAGTTAACAGATCTATACTTTGAATTACAAAATTATGAGCTTCTGAGAAAATAAATTGTTTATAGGAAACTACCATTAAAAGGAAAAATACTTTCCATCAGTAAATCAACAATGTGGCCAGTGATGCTTTCATACAGTCTGTTATGTTGTCACATTCAGCAATTAGGTTCAAGGAAAATACTGTTGAAATCAGAGGGTGGAGGGAGCTGACTGGTGACTTCATCGATGACAATAACACATAGGACCTCTTTGTTTCGTTGCTCTGGAATGAAAGCTTTGCTACGCATAAAAGCCCTTTATTTACCACTTGGATGGCAGCTGGCAAGGAAGACTGAAAAAGCTGATTTAGCTGAGCAGCTCTGTGCCGCATACAAACAGGGAAATATGTCAGCCAACCCAGTTGCACTGGGAATTCTTTTTAAATCAGCTGGCCTTTTTAAATTAAACTCAAGTCTGAAACTTCAGGAAATAGAAACTGGAAACTGAAGGTAGACTGATATAAAATAATTGAAAATGGCCTAACTTCAATAAAATACTTACGCCTGTTCTTGACCATGTTCTTCAGTGTTTTGCTGAATACTTTGACTACTTAACTGTTCTTCTGGTGAAGAGGTGATTTAGACAAACGGAGCTAAGATCACATTTTTTCCCAAGTTAGTGGCAAAAATGCTACTAATTGTAGCCTGTAGAGTCAGGGTGCAATTTGGAATATGCATTCTCCAAAAACCTACAACACCTAAGAAAGCCTGTGTTTCCTTTTTGCTAGTTGGTGGAGACGTAGCTGTTATTTTATTGATCACATCCATTGGGATCTTACGACATCCATCTTGCCATTTTATTCCTAAAAACTGGATCTCCTGTGCAGGTCCCATGACCTTACTTTGTTTTATGGCAAAACTGGCTTTCAAAAGGATTTGGATTATTTTATTTCCTTTCTCAAAAACTTCTTCTGCCATGTTGCCCCATGTGATGATGTCATCAATGTATTGCAGGTGTTCCAGAGCTTCACCCTCTTCCAGTGCAGTCTGGATCAGTCCATAATTTCTCCAGGCTTACAGAGTACAGACAACATTATTCAAGAACGATGTGGAAGTTATTATTCAATTAACAATAATTGACCTTTAGCTGCAAAAGAGAGCCTATGCCAAGCACAACTGATAAAACTAATAAAAATTGGATGGGGAAAGCTATTCTTGTAATCTTCTTGTAATTGAAAAGTGCTTCAGATAAAATAGAGCACCAAAGGACTAGCTTGAACCGAAAGATTCGGCTTGATGCTTACATCAGTCATCCCTTTGTTTAGCACTTCTCACTACGTATCTATTATGAGAAAAGCTTGTGACAAGTCTCTTTAAGAAACTGAGAAGCAATCTCCCCACACGTAAGCTGCTATGAACAAATCTATTATAAGGGAACAGTACATGTTGCAGTGCTCTTTTGGGGCAGGATGATTTCCCTAGCTAGTTTGGAATCATGCAACAATAAAGATTGCTGATTTGCCAGTGCATTCTTAAAATTTTCCTTCTTTGCTCTGGTTCAACTTGTGGTCTCTCTACATAGAAAGAAGACTACCCCAAAAAGAACTGGTGTGAAAAAGCATGTCCTTGAGTGGAGCATCTCTAAACGCTACTTTAGCCTTACTGCCAAGACCCCATGAATCTAAGATAATCTGCATGACTTCTAAGTTATATGAAGCATATATAGCTTATTATTTTAATGAGGCTGTTTGCGCCGAGATCTTTGGACATAGCTTATCCTTTTCATTGTGGGCTTTCTGTATCACAGTGCAGATGATTTTGTTTACATAGCTCCATCCTGCTGTCCTGTTTACTCAGTAACCCTTCATGAAAAGCTCCCGGGACTCCTAACAGTTCAGAAACACTTGGGCACCGCATGGCGCAGTGTCCTCTATACTTCTTAAGGCTTCTTGAAAAAGCTTATGGGGTTCTTTCCCCATACTTTGCCATATGTGTTGTTAGGCTGTGTATAGCTGCGGAAGAAAGAAGTTCTTCATTTTCTTTACTGGAGACCTAAATGTACCAGGTCCAGTCGGGTATTTAATTGAACACAAACTAAAGCTGATCCTGAAGCATGTTGATACACGTGCAGTATAACTTGGGGGAAACTGCAGAATGAAAGTAGTCAAAATGCCTTTGTTAAAGTGAACCACATGTACAGAAGAAGTGAAAAAAGTCGCTGTACATTGAGCACTGTGCCTCTGCAGAAGTAGTGGATATTTGAGGCTTCAGTGGAATTTTACTAGGAACTGTGCTGAACAGAAGATTTCTGTGCAAGTGTGCTTCTGTAACACTAGTAGTTTCTTACCCAGGAGAAGCAGTGTCTCTGGATGTCTTCTGCAAACAAGGTTGTTTCATGGCCACAGGACAGGAGGAGTGAAATGAAAGATGAGAATATATGTTGTGTAGTGTAATTCAGAACTGACCTTCCTCCGTTCCCTGTGTCTCTTTCCTGTGTGTATTTGGAAGTCTAAAGATGATAGGGAACTTTTTTTTTAAACTCAAAACCTACTCAGTTCTCTAATACATTACCAGATGATTTCTTATCAAGTTGTGGGATAAGACCAACATTTAATGACAAAATAAAAATAGTAAAAATTTATGCTATATTAGTATTTTGCTAAGAAATTTATAATTCTACCATTTCAGAAAAAATCACTATTATGCACTTTTTAGTGCCCCATACATGTCATTCAGAAATGGAATCTGAGCCAAATGTAGCATTAAGTGCAGAGAAAGTGCACTTGTTTGAAGTTTGGCTAGAAGAAGGAAAATTAATGTTTCTGATGAACTAACACTTCTTGCAGCATTTACTGTAAAATATTACTGCCATTTGTCATTGTCCAGGACAAAAAATAGAAACACTAAAACTCATTGTTTTTCAGAATCTTAAAAAACTGCCTGTGCAAAATTTATGTTAAACCTAAAAATGCTTGGACCCTGACTGTAGATAGCACTTATAGAAAAATAATTAAATGAGTTACATTCTATTAATTTAGGATTGTATCTTTTCAATGACTTACGCCACTGAACATTTAACACCTTGCATTTAGACTATCTGCATTAAAGTCACTTTAGTGAAAGGTGTGGTTCTGTGCTCCAGTTTGACTGTTCTAAGAATACCCTGCTGCTGAAAGGGAGAGTCATGCCTTTTTCTTGCTTGCTGATCTAACTGAGAGGTAATCTTGTGGGAAAAAAACCCAAAACACAACACAAAAGAACAAAAGAAGATTAAAATGCTCAGCTGAATTAGAGAAGGAAGTAGCAGGAATGTACATGGAGTTTTCAGGAGAAGCAGGAGTGAGCGATACTGTGGCTTTCAGGGTCAGTGTGGCCTTATGCCAAACCAAGATAATTGAGTAACCCCGGCAGAGTTTTTAGTTATGTTTGTAATAACTAGTTTAGCTGATTCTAAATTATGATCCATTTCTGTATACAGTGAAGTGAATGCTTATTTCATGAATGTTGGCTTATTGTGTGCTGCCCCAGTTTATGATGGATCTGGTCCTGAAAGAGTAAGGTATTCGACAGTGGAGCGAAAATTGTGAAATATGAGTATCAGGAGACAAGCTGGATAGATGGTTTGAGGGAGATGTCCTGCATAGGAACAGAGCATGTGCATATCTCTACCTTTAATTAGAAGAGAAAGTTCAAATGCACTGCCATCATTTTAGCATGCTATGAATTTGGTAAGACAGTTTTGAATCAATAAGCCTGTGCCATCTGCAGGAGTCTGTCCCTGGATACTGTCAGTCTTACGTTCTCAAACATCAAGCACTAACTCAAAATGGATTAATTTTTCTAGCCTAGGCATTGGCTGCACCATGCTTTGGCTCCAGCCATCATCCCATCTTTGGATCATTTCAGATCAGAGATGCTTGTCATCTTGATGCAGGAAGACTGCTTTGCTACCTGACAACACCACTACTGTCGTAGTGGAAGGGGAAGAGGTCAGTGGTCTGTACTTTTCAGTAGAAATACTGCATCCAATTGCTGGAACAGAGCAGCACTTACTGCTTCCCTGGCAACTGGCATACCACTCCCTGTAAAGCTGAGACCTTCTAGGCTCCATTTAGATCAGCAGTGTCCAGGGGCAACTCAGCAATTTCATGTCTCCTAGGAATCTTGTTCTTTCTATGGCCATCTGTACTCTCACCTGAGGGCATAATGTCTGCTTTCTCTTTTTTTCTCTGCCTTTTGCACAGTCTTCCTCATGTTCCACTGGCCATGACCCAGGCCATTCTAGTTACAGATCACCCCGACACTTTGCAAGGTCTGCTGGTGGAGGGAGGGCACTCTCAACAATATGTAAAGCCAAAGCCAGAAGGCCATATGATAACACTGGCAACGAAGAGCTGGTGAAGACCAGATGATATTATGTTGTCTTGCTGAGAAATGACCTCAGACTGGTCTTCTTTCTGGCAAACTACCTTTAGGTCAGTCAGAAAGACAACTAGTAGTATTGATAATACCAGATTTAAATCTGCAGATAGATAAAATATATTTGTCATTTGCTTCAACCATGTCAGTCATGTTTCCCATTGGTCTTCAAAGCACCTTTGTTGATGAATGGGCCCCACCCTGATGGATGCCACACAAACAAGCCCCCTGCATGATGACTTACCATCTAAGTACACAAGGTACTGATTAGATGCAATAGAAAAGCATTGGACAAATATATGTAAGAGGAATCTATCAAGATTAGCTAAATTCAAAGACACTACCTCTGCTTCTCAGTGACCCAGAACCACAAATTACAAGAATCTGGAAGAGTATTCTGGAGAATTACCACAACAGACTTGTGTTCTTGCATTCTCCTGTGGACCTCTTCTTTGGCTGTTGGCAGAGCCAGGATGCTGGGATAGATGGTCTACTGGGCTGAAGCAGATAAATCAGTCTTACCTTTAACAGACATTTGCCATGAATTTGGTCATTCTTGTAATGGAGTCCTACTTCAGATTTCTAGGAGTCATATATCAAGTCCTGGTACAACAGACAAGGCGCACTCCAGCTGCATCCCTGTGTTCATGCTCTGGCACATATCCCCTGCCTACTTGTTCCTAAATTCTACATTTTACTGCAAAGCAATAAATGAAAAGACACCTCAGCAACTGAGAAGGAGAAAATAGGGCTTGCTTGTGTGCAGTGATCATGAATGGTTAGAAAATGCAGTAATCATGCAGTGATTAGTAACGAAAGCAAACATAAGCAAAGCAGAAGAAGAGATTTTTCTTAAGACACATCATCATTTGCTTCTTGTGTGAGTTAGTTGTTTTTCCTTACCTAGATATAACACACCATGAGTGAACGTTAACATCTCTTTGAATGTAACCTCAAAAAGCTCATCAGACTGTGACTTGTATAAAGGGGAAATTCTCATCTGTTTCTAATGTGAGAACAGTTGTATATTGTCCATCAATTATGTCAAGGATTTAATCTATGCGTCTTCTTTCCAGCACAACAGACATGATGCTGATATTCTTGGAGGCAGGAATTTCCAGATGAGCTGTGCACAAGAGGAATAATCTTTTTCAGTTTTGGGCATCAAAATGGGTTTGGAGCTTCTGAACTGTACAGAGATCATGCAGCATTTAAAAGTCAGGAGTGAGCCGTGGGTCTTTTGCTGTAGCACTTAGGGCATTCCCCTTACTTCTGACAGAAGTAGCAATACCTAAAAGAGGAAAAATTAATTATATTTTGTGTCTTTCTCACTTGACAGAGACCTGATTGTTGCAAGCAGGCACCAACTCTCAGTAAACCCTCCCTTAAATCCCTGGCATGTGGCTCTGGGTTGCTGCCAATGGACTGAAGAGAGTGTATGCTGCTTTAGCTTCGGGGATATTCCAGTGGAGCGTGCACTGTCTGTTGGAAAGTGGAACATGACAATGTTATTTTCCAGTGAAAGGTATGTTTGGAAGGCCCTTATTTGCTGATAAGGGCATTTTTTCATCTTGCAAGGAAAGTTTGTAAGTGGCAATTCGTATGGGGGATTCTTCTCTTATTTGGACTGTTCTGAATAACTCCATGGTCTCCTTTCTTACAATATATGCAGATGCAATTTAAAAAAAGTCTTTGTGGTGTATCTATCAAACTATATCTGTGTGCAACTTTATGTTGAATATTCATATTCCTGTTTGTAGTATGAGGTAGGTAAATGTTAACACTGTAAAGCAATCTGAAGCCTTTCATTATTCTGATAGCCTTCGTAACCTTCCTGAGTATTTTCTATAGGATGGGTTATAATTCAAGAACAAAATCACATGCTACCCTTCCCTGTAAGTTCAGGATCAAGGTTAAAATCCTGCTTATGGGTCCATACTTATAAACATATGAAACAAGCTGTGCTGGAGTGTGTATTGGTGGTTGATTATTGTGACAGTTTTCAAGGCTTTAAATAAGAAAGCTCAGGTACCCTAGAGGTTTCTGCTTGAATACTTGGTCATCTTTTATACAGTAATTTGCATGCTAGAGACATGGTGACTGGTAAACGCTCACAGCTGTTCTGGTGAGGGGGTTGGTTCGAGAGCTACTTCATTCAGTTTGTGGGTTATCTTGCATCTACAGGTAGGCAAAACTGTCAGACCTTGAGACAGAGTTCAACTAATTAAGCCACTGACACCAGCTGAGATAGTACTGAAGAAAAAAAAAGTTCAAACTAAAAAAGTGATACTGAGTGTGCTCTATTCTACTAGCAGGAAATGCACAGTGCAAGAACAACACATAGTGGTCACAGTTTGCAACATGGGAAAACTGAGTAACAACAGAGAAAAAATTCTTCACAGTGAGAGTGGTTAAACACTAGAAGTGCCCAAAGAGGCTGTGGAATCACTGTTTGTGAACATTTCTGACTGAAAAAAACCCAGAGCAACATGATCTAACTTTGGAAGTTAGTCCTGCTTTGATCAGATGTCTGGATGAGATGACCTTGAGGGCCCTTTACAATTTTTTGTGATTTTGAGAAATGACATACTCAGGTTCTCTTTCCCCAGCATGAAGTGCACTTGCCTGAAATAGAAAGGCTGGTTCATGAGCTGTTTAACACATGTTTGTTTATCCTTTTAAATGGTATGCACCACTCATACATTATATCCATACTCAGAAGAACAGGTACAGGAACCTATAGCTTCCTTAGCAGATGTATGAATACCTCAGGAAGGGATGTGGTATCTCATCCTGTCTTCTGGAATGTGTACATGCCTTGGGCATCATCTTTCATGGAAACTGAGGGATAATTTTAACCAGGCAGCGAATGACACAGTTCCAGTCAGTTCTGTTGAGACAGGCATTCAGGAAAGATTCCTTTCTTAGAAAAAGACAGTACGTACTGGAACTGAAATATTTTTTTGGGGGAAAACCAGATTCTAGTCTGAGACAAACTAGTAGAGTTTTGAAAAGATGCTACCCTTGGACTTAGCAGGCAAATAATTCAGTAGAGCACTCAGGGATCTTAAAGATATCTTTAGGATGGTTTTGATGAGTGAATACTATGAGTACTGTAGGTACAAGTCAAAGTACAGCTAAGTGGTGGAAGAGGTTTGTTGATTAATGAAAAGAACAGTAGCTCCTGTGGAGACATCAGTTCTTGCTTTTATGTTGTTCTGTTTGTTGTTCCCCACTGAAGATTTACAAACCCAGGAGAAGCAGCTGGCAAGTGGCAGTGAGTGAACCTGTCTATATATGCCACCCACAACACATCTGCCATACAAAGCCATCAGTGGTGTTGTATGCATATTGCTACAGAGCAAAACCCAACCCTTGCTTTGAAGTGATGAGAGATTTCTAACAGCTGCATGAAACCCTGTCATAGTGCAGTTTTAGTTGGCTTGTACTGGAACAGTGCAAAAAGGTGATGCTTGAGAAAACCGGATGTGAGGCTGACTTCTGACTGATGCTCTATTTTGTGTACCGGCTTATTTTTGCCCTTCTCATCAGACTAGATATTACAGTCCAAGTCTCCCTATAAATGACTCCCTTTGCCTTATAAAAAAAATGGGAGGAGAAAGGGCAAAAGAGCATCCTGAAGAAGAATCTGTGCATTTGATTTGTCAGGAGCATGTCAGAGGCATCCCCATAGAAAATGGAAGTTATTTCAAACATACCTAGATTTTATCAGGGACAGGGTCTTTGCCTTTCAAATCAAAACTCACCATGGAAGTAATTTTGTTAAAATGTGACCATAAAAAATTTGATTATGATCACCATGGTAATATTCCTGTCACAGCTCCTGTAAGACTTCTTTATTCTTCTCAATCTCAGTTACTTCAGAGTTTTGTTCATAGTTCTTATGATCAGTGAAAGGTCAACACCTTCAACCTGCAGTCACTGATTTATTGCGTCTTACACATTGCAAATGATTTCCAGTACTTCTTACCGTCAATATTTTATCATCATCCTTCAGCTTCGTGGAAGTAAATATTGTGCAGCTCAAACATGGTGGCTTTTCAGAAGTGATCCATTACAAGCCCTGTTGACTGCTACTGTCTCACAAGTGGGGTTTTTTTTAGTTTCTACTTTATGATGGGAAAATATGTAGAAATATTTCACTCCAGTACATGCAGTGGAATTTCAGTATGTACAATACCCAAAATTAAAATCATAACCCAGCTAGGTAAAAAAAAAAAAACAAACTAAAATAGAGGTATAAATTGCACATTTCTAAAGAAAAGAAAGGAAAAAAGTACATTCAAGGAGTATCAGTTCTTTAATTTCTCCCCTTCCTAAGAGGACGTGTGTGAGTGTCTGTGAGGGTAAGGGTGTATATAAAAGTGCGTTGGAAAGGAGGGGAAGAATGGAGAGTGGAAAGAAAAGGAAAAACAGAAGATTAAAAAAATCTGTTTTGTAATTATTTGTATGGTTTTTGTAGAATGTAGGGTCCCAAGCAGAAATCTCCTTCTGCCTGAAGACATACATACATATGCAAGTGAAAGTAAGATGGCTCAGGTCCCGACCAGATGGTTGGTTTCAAAGTGCAGTGCCAGAGGTGAGCGTACAGTAACCACTGCCTGCTCCGGGATTAGTAGAATAAGCATGGTTATGAGATGCCAATTGCTCAGCCACAAGGTGGATCCATTTTTTTCTGTAAGAGAAGGAATGACAGTATCAACGGCTACAGCAGGAAACAAGTCACTGGAATCAGTATTTTGTATACTTTCATAACTAAGTGGTTTTGCAGTCAGTTTTTACTAGTACAGTTATTGTCTTGAGATGCTGACAACTAATGCTTTTATGAAGAGGTAGTAACTGCTTTCCATCACCGAAGCTCTAGTGACAGGCTATAGAAATTTTCTCAAGGTCTCTCACTCATTTCTTGTTGATTCCACTCAGATTTTTCAGTCACTAATCAGACGTGAAAATAACATGGTTCTTTGTTCTGTAACTGCTAGAGAGTCCTGAGGTAAGAAAGGTATTTAAAAAAAAATACTTTTTTCTCCCACTGGGGGAAAGATTAGCGCTTAGTTGCATAGCTCTGTTTTATCCTCTTAAAGAAAGGTGGTAAAAGTCTCCTTGAAATAGCCGTTAAACTAAAAGTTGAGGCTCTCCATGGGGATTAGGAGGGTGAGACTTGATGCCTTGGCTGTGCTTGATTGAGTTCTCCCACTTCTCAGACTAGTGTTCTGATCAGCAGGTTGTTGATTATTAGTGCATGGGTGGTTATGGTGGGTTCAGAAGAAAGTCTTGATTTTTGTTCCACATTAGACCCATAAGTTTTGAAATCTTTTTCATGAGGTGAAAGCTTTCTTTTATCAGCCATTACCTTACACATCATATAATGTGAAGTTAGTCTTTCAGTAGTTTAGCTTCCTTAGGATATATGGCTCATGCTGTGCCTTGTCTGTGTTTCTCTTGATTCATCTGGAGTATTAAGCCCAGAAGAGGGGGAAAGAAGACCAGAGATACACATTAACTTTTTTCTTTTTTTTAAGTTGTTTCTGGCTACTAAGTGCATTTTGCATAGCCTAAGGACCACTGCCCACTAGCAAAAGAACTGCTTGGAAAAAGACAACCCCATTCATCTCCTTACATGGCCTCTTCATCTTCTGAGGCCTGAGAGAAAGTTTTGATTCTGGAAGGTGCTAGCGCCTAGTAGTTCCAAGCAGACAGGGTTCAGTCATACTCAGGCCAGAGCTGTCTTCTCTCTCTGCTTCATTTTCTGCTTGTTCCATTTGCTTTCTGGGTATTTTCACCATTTGTGTCTGCCTGATCAGCTGTGTAACAGACACCGCACACAGGATGATAATGGGCTGAGGCAGGTAATACCACTCTACCTTTCAATTCACAAATTTAAGAAAAATAGCTGGGATTTTTAAGAACATGGAGGAGTCATTTGCTCCCTGACCTTTGCATGTGCAAGTTCTCCCTTCCTCTGGGTTGAGAGGACAGTATAATTTTTTAAGAGAGTAACTTGTCCTTCTTCATTCCTTTCAGTTCTCCACATAAGGCTATTTAGCTTTCCAGTGCTTCCGCTTTGCTTTTCTTCTCCCTGCAGAAGAGTATAATTTTGCATTATCAGTGAACATCAGTCCAGATCTCAAAGCAATGCAATTTCCTGGGCTCAGGAAGGAATCCAGAGTTTAGTCTCATAAATCCTATGTATGCTCTGGGGCTGTTCCAGCTTTTAGCCAAGTTTGGCAACAGGGTCATTTCATCTATCACTCACGTAGTAAACCATATTTCTTTTATGACCTCCTAGCCAGCTGTTCAGGCTAAATCATTGTACATACAGCCATGACTTGACTAATGCCTGTGCACGTCTCAGCTGCTTTCCTGTTACTCCGTAGAATGGTGCAAAATTCTCCTTATGAGGAATATTCATTCTCCTTATTCTCCTCATGGAAGACGGAGCCTCCTGCTACACATAAAAATAGGGATTGATTTTTCTGTAGGTCACCACATGCACAGATCACAGAGTCAAGGAGATTCTAGCTGAAAGGTGACTTAGCATAAGAAATTTAGTTCTTCTGGGAGCAGATGAGTATCTGTGGCCTGTAAGGATGATTCCTCCTTGCTGTGGTCCCCAGTTCTCCAGTGCAAGGTCCATGTGGAGACAATCAGGAATGCTTTTATCTCTGTGAGATTTTTCTTCATGTGTTTTAGGTTTTCATTAAAGAAGTGTAAAAACTGAAAGCATGTTTAAGCATGTTTTCAATCTTTTCATGCCTCTGATAGTATTAGGTCATGTGCCCCCAAACAGACTTTTCAGCAGAAAAAGAGAATAAAGAAAAGAAAAACTCTGGTTTCTGAAAAGCCATTCATCATCTAAAAATGTTTCACTGAAACAAGAGATGCTTTGATGAGCTTAGATCTCATGACATTGTTTGCTTGGTTGGCAATTCTGCAGCACCCTCAGCTCTGACTTCCTGCAGGCCCAGCAGAAACAGCAGGCACAGCATCTACCCACTTTCAGAGAAGAGCCGCAGACCAAACCACCATGGTCTTCTGCTGTTGCCCCCCAGGGCAGCTGGAAGCCTGAGCTTCTGCTGTTTAACCCTCCTTTGTCCTTGGTCCTTTTTTTTATTCTCATCCTATTTTAGCTTGTTTCACTCTGTTAGGTTTTCTGAATTCTGCTTTTCTTTCTTTCCTTGTGTCTGTCCTAAGAAGAATGCCAGCTTTACTTTGAGCTCTCATTGTTGACAAAGTTTGTAAAATGAATTCTGTATCTCTTATTATAATACAGATGATCAGATCATTGTGATGAAGTAAGTTGAAAGGAAAAGTGTTATCAGGTCTCAGGTTTTCGTCCAATTAGCAAGCTCTCAAATTACAGCATCCTTCAGTTAACACTGGTATGGACTTATGTCTTTGTGAGTCCACTGGCTGTTTGGACTGCTGCTGTGACCTGAATCCATTCTGAGAGCAGACTGTACCAGCGAAGGAAGAGCCTGGTGTGTTACTGTAACAGAGAAGAGACTATATCTTAGAAAGATTTAAAGATGATATTTGCTTCAGGGCAGAGGGGCTCACTCAGTGCTCATGGTACCTCTTAAGTCCTTCTTGTGAAATGAGGAAGAAATGGAAGACCCAGCACGAACTCTTGTTGCAGAAGTAGATTTTATCTTAAAAAAAAAGCAAAAAAAAATCTGTATGTCTGGAGCTGGACTTTAAGAATATGGAGATGCAAATGCTGCCATGGCAGGGTTTCCTGCAGGGCAATAGGACCCTTTCTTATCTTTATCATTAACATGAGATTGTCTATTTCCATATGTGGATTAAGTTTGCCTGAGAGAGAGGATGTGTCCTTGCCAGCTATAGATGTCCAATGTATCCCTGGCTTACTACAGTCTCACAAAAACCACCAGCAATCCCTGAATATTAGTCTGCATTCATAGAGGTTTTCTGACAGCAGAATAAAGGTCTTCTACTCCTTTCAGAGGAAAGAAAGGGTCTCCTTAGCAGTATCTGTCTGCTCTAAATACTTCTTGTTTCAGCTCACCAGGCAGAATCCTGAACACTGTCTCTAGGATTTTTGACCACGAAACTATGAGATCAGATGTCACGCATCCCAAAAGGCTTCCAATTGAAATTTCAATGGGATTTTAAACATCCACAAATACTATATTGGTGCCAGAGTGATCAGCATTTTACAGAAGTGAATGCCGAGTGAGTATAGTGATTAATTTTTCCTCTTTCCATATTCTAGAATCATGATTTACTGGATAAGTATGAAGTTTGTAATGGAGCAGTGGGGGCTTATGGGCTGGGGCTAGAGCATTTCTCCGTGTGGAGATTAGGTGTAACGACTGTTTGCCATTGAAACTCCATTCTGGTTGTAGTCTGAAGGCTGCTTTGGAGTTTCACTGATACATTGCCTTCAGTTGACCTTTTGTGCAAAAACACACTTCATCCAAACACAGTAGAAAGATTAAATACTTTCTTAGCTGTGGAAGAAAGTGGCTGTAAAAGAGACAGTAATGAAAGATAAGGGATCAGGCAAGGTCAGTAGAAGCATATTTATACTTATATATATAGGGGTATATCAGCTCCAGGTATATGCTGCTGAAAGGAATATTTGTTCCTCAGATAGTCATCAAGATCTGCTTTTAGCTCCAGCAGACTTGAAATGATGTCTGGTTGATGCTGCATATTTCATTATATCAGCTGGTGCTTGCTGGAAAGGAAGGGAAAAGTATGAACTCCATTCTGTCACTTGGTTACAGCATATTAAAGATAAGCTTTGATGTGAGATGATTTAATTCTTCTACTGCTTGCTTAAATAGTGTATTGTGTTTTCACAAAGCAAGTGTAGCAGTTAGTCATGAGAACTGGGATTCGCTTCCAGTTCTGAAGAGGGAATTGGAAAGTGGCTCTCCAGAGTAAAAAACGTTTACAGTTGCAGAAACAATTGTACACATGTACTTTCTGAGCCTTTTCAGAAGCTTCCGCTACCCCAGTTGGATCTCACACAGTAAATTTAGACTTTTGCAGTTGGCCCTTACCTTTGTATTCTCCTGGATCTCAGGCACATCAGCTGTGCAAGCTGTGGCATGTCTCCTGCACTGTGCTGTGCCGTGTCAGATGGGTCGCTGCTAACTTGCAGCACAGTGTCAAGGACTCTCCTCCTGACCTGACAATACCAAATGTCTCCCCTGACAAATTGCTTTGCTGTGAGGAATGTTGGAAAGAAAGAAACTTGGGACACCTTCCTTGCCCTCTGAAGGAACAAATGCTGATGTTAAGAAAGGTCTATGCCTATCATCACAGACTCACCAAGGGACTGTAGCCACATGACTTCACACTCTTTTCTTTTTTTTTTCCTTCACTTAACTTTGCAAATGGATTAGCTGTAAACCTGCCCAGAGCTTTGCACTGCCACAGCAGTAATAGTTATTATTATGGTTGTTGAAATATACTGCTAAGTCTCACAGAGGTGATTCATCTGGCTGTGTATTTCCCTGAATATTTTAGTACTATAAGAAAGTATAAAATCCCTACTGTTACAAGATTTGAGGTTCCATTTATACAATCAATGCAATGCAATTAGCCTCCTCAAAAACAGGGAACAGGCAAACATAACTTTCAATTGCTAGCTGGGAACCCTCATTCTACTATGCCAGATCCTGAAGAAAATATGTCCTAGAAACTCTAATCAGAGTCTAAATGCAGGATGCTTTGATTTACTTTGGCATACAAGGATTAGAGAGAAAAATACGTCAATGATTCGGGTGTCTAATGGTGGTTGAGGCTTTGGTAGTGAAGAAGAAGGACTGATGATTTGTCTCCAGTCGGACGTGCTGAGGGAACCTTTTAGCTATGCATGCTTTCTGTGCACTCCCCAAAACATATATCCAAGCTCAGAGCAGCTGCCTTGTTAGCTCAGAGCTCTCAGGCCTGCTTGTACCTAGTATGTCCCTGTTCCTTCCTTGCACATGCATTTCAGATTGCCGGCATTTCAAGGTTTGATTCTATGTCTTCACTTCTGAAGTGTCTTGGGAGTGAACACTGATGGAAGCACATATAGTTGAGATATAAGGAAGGAACAGGGGGTCACTAGCAGAGGGTTCCCAGCTTGCTTTTCAATGTGATTGCAGCCATACTAAGCTTTTCCCAGGTATTTCAAAATGCTATGTAAGCAGTCACTGTAACTGAATTCTGTATCGTTTCAAGGGAACAGCATAACCATTTTGACATACAGCTGTTTTATTTAATTTGACCAGATGGAACAACACCATTTAGATTCAGAATACAGCCAATCATAATACAGTTTTTCATGCAAGAAAAATTCTACCATAAATATACAAGCTTTACCCTTGGGAAGATGGAGAGGAAAATTTTATCATCAATGTGCAAAACTGTATAATCATTTATAATCATTCTCCTTCTCAGCTGTAAAGAGTATGTCTTTTTTCAGTGTGTACTGTCATACTCAAATGCGAGCTAAGTGTGTGTTTTGCTTTCCAGTATGGATAACTCTCTTGGCAGCAGGAGGACATTCCGCAGCCTTTATTACAAAGCCCTTCTCCTTTAAACTATGGATTTCACCTCCTCTGCAGGGCTGACCCAGGCCTCTCCATGGACAGCACTTCCATTAGCAATGGCAATGACATTGAAGGTGCAGCCTGTGAGTCACAGGTAAGAAAGCTAAGGAGAGAATACATGGGTCTGAATATGAAAGAGGGCTCAGCTGCTCAAAGCATGGTCATTGCGCCTGTATACCAGGGTGACATGTACACTGTCCTCCCAGTCTAGGGGAAAACTTACTGTCACTTTAGTAGTAGCAAAGTAAAATTTACAGGTCACAAGATGGCAGCATAATCTCAATAGTCAGGGTGACAAAATATGAGGGATCAGGTCATTAATCTTCCTCAACTCAAGCTCCTATTTTGAACAGTCAGAAAGTCCTGTGTCTAACGAGCTGGTGCTTCCCAGCCTTTAAACTGCTATGCATATAGGTGAAACTATTATGTATATAGGTGAAACTATTATGTATGTAGGTGAAAATCCTGTTACATCACTTTTCAAACTAACCTATTTAATTTAAAATCTGATGCACTATGATCATGTTGAAATAAATTGCTCACCTGGAGTTCAATACTGAAACAAAAAATTACACCAGCATGCTATCTAACTAATCAATTAAAAAAACAACATTTATGTAACACTGACTTTGCTAAGCCTATGCAACTGAGAGTCGTGTTTGTTATATTTTCCCTTCCTTTCTGCTCTTGACAGCAAGATATTCTGAACCCTACCTCAAAATACACATTTCTTACTGAACATTAATTATTTTATAGTAGTATTGAGTGAATATATTCTCTGTGAAGAGCTTTTTTAATGTATTATTCTCTTTCTGTTTGAGGGATTTGTAAATAATCTGTATTCAGTTTTCATCTGCCTATTTGTCTGCCTGTCTGTGTCTCTCTTTCAAAGAAAACTGCCCATTCTTACCAGTCTTCATGAGCTGTACCTTTCAAATGCACAGTACTTGATTTGGAAAAAAAGAACTGTGCTAGGGAGAGATGAGTCATTGCATCAGTCACCATATTATATAATGCAGAGTGATAACAACTACTGAGAACATTTCTAGCAGCAATATTGCCACTTGTGAATTTAAATCCTTTCCACAGGAATGACTGCAAAAATAAATGGAGGTATCTGCATATACTTGGACGGAATACAAGCCATGAGAGCAAGGCAAAAATCTATCAATTTTCAAAATTAGCTGCAATTTTTTGTGGTATTACTGCAGAATTAAACCACAGATAGTTAGGTGCACCTTCCAGGTGCACTTTTTTGAGAAGAATGTAGGATCATAGTTCTACTAGTTACTTGCATCTACCAAGTGAATATGACATTTTGGCATATGTGCAAACTGTGCTTATGGGTGTTTACTTGCTGGGCTTCCAGGTACATTTTCAGAGGACACTTTTGTGAACATTAGACTTTTGAACATATGCTGAAATCCCAAATGGCTTTGGTTTTGTATACCTGTTCCAATCACAATTGTTCTATCCAAGTTTATTCTCACCAGTCAATATAGTTGCATCTGAGCATCCCTAATCTCAGTTCAATAAAGCAAAAGAAAAATGAGAAAATTGTACACTGCCCTTTCCATTAGCTTGTTGTTTCTGGGCTAAGCAATTGCCCACATGGTGTCACTGTGTCTTAAGGCAGCAAAACCTCTAGCAATAAAACCTTTAGCAATTCCAAGTTTTCAAAGCCATGTGATACCGTCTAAGGAGACGTTTCAGCAAAAATGGCAAGGTCACAGAAGCTTTGCTGTAGGAGCGTTTTAGGAAGATATTTTATACAAAGCATCTGTTTCCCAGCTTCTTCTACCTTCTTGGAATATGTCTGAAATGTTTTTAGCCCAGAAGCACTTGTTCTCCAGATGTCTGCATTTGGGAGCATGCTTATATGGAAAGCTTTATCTTAAATTGTTGCAAGTCAGAGATTTAACAATTCAGTGGTGCTGGACTCATTCTACACTTTAGTCATAGTCCTTCTTGTCTTATTCTACTGTCTTTGTGTATCTTGAATGTGCAACATCTTTTGGCTCTGCTGAGCAGGGGAAACTTGGCCTTATGGAGCTCAGAGTAATATAAACTACAGCTCCTGGGACCCACAAAATATCATTTAATCCCTGCCAGTCCTGAAGAATGCTTTGCACAACATACCTGCTCAAGAGAGCTGTGCCAAGAGCTGGTGTATTGTGTGTTTAAGGAGTTTCATAATATACAGCTATAGCAACACAGAGAAACAGTTGTGTACAGATACAGTATGAGCCTTAGCCAAGAAGATGGTATCTGGCTCAGGGTGTATTGAAAGGCTGCAAAACCTCATGCATTAGTAAGTGTTGGTGTGCACTGTTTCTTCTGTAAAATGGTAAGGGAGCCTAGAGTAGCAGGCCTTATGCTAATATCCTGATAGTCTACGTAGATTAGATTAAGATTTTACAGAAGGATAAATGTCTGGCAATGACTTAACCACCCATATAGAGTGCAAGATGCTTTGTTTTGATTGTTAGGGCATTAGGTAGTTGCAGTACTTTTCCTAAGCTGCTCTGCTTTGTATGAAGCTTACTCTCTCCATAGCTGCTGAGAATGATAGCGCTGTTTTAGTGTTTAGTGATAGTTTTGCTACTGATTTTGTTTGGGCCAGGAGATCACTTTTAATATACCTGTTTTGATGGCCATATCTTCAATTTAAGTGCACAGTCAAGTCATATTTAAAGTTATTAGGCCTACAAAGGGTTTCTCTTTGAAAATTCTGGTGCCTTGGTATGAATTTTGGTGCAATGGTATGAACTGAGGAAATGGTTATGTTAGTCTGGCCTTGAATGTGACATGAGACTAAGTGCTAGTGAAAACCTGGACTGTCAGATCTCGCAGGCTGGAGTAGAGCAGAGATGCCCTGGAATATGTGACTCCCTTGAGGAGACAGCAACAGCATACAGGGTGGTTTTAGAAGACCAGAACACATTTGTGAGTAGCAGATTAAGTTGTGTTTCCTCTTGTTCCTTGCAGTGAAACAACAGCTTAGATGTATGTTCAATTTGGTTTATTTAGGGACACTTACTTGAATATGATTTTGGCCTATGATTCCTCCCCTTTCCTCCTCACCATTGCTTCTGTAATTATCTTAACTGGAAGAATTCTCCATTGGCCTCTGTGCTGGTGGTGGCCCTTAGTATGGGAGCTCCTGCAGAAGGGAAAACATGATATAGTTCATCCTGGCAGAGGAAGAGCCTGAAACAGAAAGTAACATTGAACAGGAATTCAGAAGAGCAGATGGGGTCTACTGTAGGAGAAGGTGGTACAGGCAAATTTGGGAGTAAATCAGGCATGTTGCCAAAACAATTTGTCCTTGTTGCGCAAATCTTGGAAATTGCTGACCTCATTATCTAGACGCAAAATGTCTCTTGGTAGTGTGCAAGGGAGTTCTATCATAACTATAATTAACCTAATGGCACTGCTGCCATGATAGTATATAAACTATAAACAGGAAAGACTGAAACACACTGACACAGATGAGATGCAAATGGAGGGCTAGTGCCTCTAGTATAGGAATACGAATCAGAAATGGAAACTGTCTGAAGAAATCCCTCAAGATTTGTCTCTAGGAACTGCTTTCAGAATGTTTGCTCAGGGAAGAAAGATGTGAAGAAGGGGAAGGGTGTTTTTTCTTCCCTTGTGGTTTTATGAACCCCAGGCCCTGGAACCAAAGCTCCTTCTGAGAAAGCTTTTATATGTTACCCTGTGTAATGTATTTTCTGGGAAGCTCTGTTACTCCATATCTGTTGGAAGAGGTACACTTCATATCGCCACCAAGGGTGTTTAGTTTCTAACACTATTAGACTACACAGTGAGTCTTCTTGAAATAATGGGAACAGTTTGTCTCTTCATGTGAACCTTTTTTATAAAGCACATAGACCATTGCTGCCTATGGATATTAGTCAACTACAGGCTCCTAATACATGTTTAAGATGTAAAGAAAAGCCTGATGCATGGAAGAAAAAGAGATTTTTTGAAGCTAAGGCCATCCATGGTTATTTAGTCTGACCTACAAAATGCATGCATTTTTCTCAGTAATTCCTGAATCAAGTTCCTTATGTCTGATTGAGCTACATCTAAAAGACAATCATCCAGTCTTGATTTAAATTTAGATATCGTGCGGGAGGGAAATGTGGTGTGGAGGCTGAGAAAACTCAGGGGTCACAATGTGAAAGGAAGGTGTAGGAGGAAAAATACATAGTTTAGCTGTAACACAGGTTTCAAGGATCAGAAATAGAATTTATTGCCATTTATGGTACTGTGGCACTGTAAGAAGTCAACAGAGAAGTGAGCCCCATATTGCTAAAAGTGATAAAAGTTCCCAGATAAGCTGTAGATTTTGCTCAGAAAAAAAAAAAGCAATCTAAATAGATTACATGAACACCAATGCAAACACCAACACAAATGAGAAAATAGAAGTAAAAGGACAGGAGTTAAACAATAATTAAGCCTATGAATAAAATATGATATGTTTGTTTCTTGTGGGGAGCAGAGAGGAGAGACTGGGGTAATGTATTGTGCATATTCCTTTGTCTGTACTTTGGTTGTGCTCCAATTCATCAAACACGTGGGCATCTGAGGTGGCACTTTAAATGTGAATTATCCTATTAATATCAGTTAGACTATTCCTGAGAGCAACATGTGCAAATGTCTGAGGGGATCAAAGCTTTTGGCTTTTTAAATGCATGAGATAACTACTAAAGGGATAGCAGAAAAGCTGCTATTGTCTAACCACAAAACCTACTCATGAATTACCAGTAGCTGCAGAGCAGGAAGATGTCTCTGAATCTTTTCAGCACACCTTTTTCCAACTGCAAACAGACACCTTTGAACTTCCACAATTTTACTGTAAGTTGGTTTTTGACTGTCTGAATTTTGACTAGCTCCCCTCAGTAATCTTGAATGGTCAGGGACAGGAGGTGGAGTGTAAGAGATGAGAATTTTACTTGTGCTCGGCACCACACAGGTAGTAGTAAAAACCCTGAGGTGCTCTGTTGCCAGTAGGTTTTGTGTTAGACACTGTCCGCATAATGGTGATGACTACATATGTCAGAAGGAAGGAAGTGAAGCTTGAATGATCACAACCAGAACTAGAATTAAGAAATCAAATAGGTGTTCCTGCCTCTAGAGGTTGAAATGGGTTGACATGGGTTCATCTGTACAGTTCTTCTTTCAGAATGTTAGGTATAAAAGGAGTTTTCAATAGACAGCTATTAAGATCTGTTCCCATTTAGAAAAGCATCAAATAGCTTTACAGCATCTCTGTTTCTTGATTTTGCAATGGATACTGCAATATATTATGTTGAAGTTATTAATATAGGCTTCCTAGTACATGAGTATATTGAATTAAAATTAAGCTGCCCTGCTCACTATTTCTTACAGACTGTCCTTGGTGCTGAGTGAAACCATTAATTAACTTTCTGACTCCCAGCTTATTCCCCACAGAGCTGAAGGATGTTTTGCTGGGGACAAGTGAACAGCATTTAGCTGCATCTGTAATAATGTAATACAACCATTCATTTAATTTGATTCAGAGTCACATAAGGCTAGACAATGCCCTATGTGGGACAAGAAGCGTCTTCAAGTATGAATTCAGAGGGTGGGACACATTTCTGACCCATGCTATGGCTGCTGGATGTTTTGGTGCTCTCTGGACCATGTGTAAAATGTTGGCTCCCATGATACAGACACTTAGTGGGTAATACACTAAATTTCTCCAAACACTGACAGTGTAGGTATACAATGTTTGGGTTCATAAATGAAACGTTTCTAAAAGGGATGTTTTCAAATGATAATTAGTTGGAGGAAGGGCCAGTAATATTCTATAACAATAGAATCATGATAATTTTTTCTTTGCATTTCTAGTTTGTCTTTCATCTGAGTTGCTCCAGTTTCCCTGATCTCAGGTGAATGGGCTGTTGCTACTTTCATTTCACATTACAAATTGTTCGCTAACTTGCCTAAGATGTGAAGAGAATTTATGACAGAGCTAAGGAGTATTCAAATGGAGCAAGGGGTACATTACCATTTTCATTCTCATTTCCTCTCTCCTCTTTTTCCTGTAAGCAAGAGCATGCAGTTGTTGCACAAGGCATTCTGTGCTCCACATATCTGTCTATGTTGTCAGCTGTTTGTGTATCAAGTCTGAGGAGGAGGAAGAAATATGAGGTGTGTTAACAACAGTCAGGTACTTCCCATTCAGTTTTAGCATACATGAGGAAGTGATGTCTGATGAATAGAGCCAATCGTGTTTTCTGATGCAACACTTCTCCTTTTGAAAATGTTGATTGGATTCTGTATTGCTGGGTTGGCTGGTTCTCCAGCTTCATGGAAACCTGCTTGGAAAGTTGTCATGCTGTCGTAAACTTTGTGGACCCACTTGGCCTGTTCCACTGGCTACCCACCGTCTTGTGATGCCATGACATTGCTGGCTTCTCCCAATTACCAGGGGCTACCCCTTAGGCTGGTCAGCAGTTCAATGAACTGCCCATTAGATGTTCTTCAGCTGGTGGCCAATTCCTTTGCTTCCGGCGTCCTAGGTCTCTCAGCTTCGAAGCTCCTAGCCTGCCCAGGTGACTGCCTGGCCACCCATGTGGTAGCAAAACAGCTATGTAGGCAAGGTTCCTGGCATGTGAACTGAGGCATCAGCCCAGAAACGTTTCAAAATCTTTCTTATGTATGTGAGTGCAACCTTTTTGGGAAGGGTGAGGGGAGGAGTGCCAACATGATTTCCTCTGTGGCATCAGCATTCCAGTTCCCAGCACTGGTGCAGGCAAGTCACGGGGCATTTTACCTTTTTGCGGCTCACAGCTTGCTAGTACTTGGCTGACAAATGCATTCAGTATGTGTGTGAGTACACAGTAGGGAAAACCAACAATTAGTGGATTTGAGTCATACAAGGAGAGGGTCTCTGCCACTTTGCAACGTGTCTATTGCATGGGGAGAGATTGCAGAGTACACGTTGCATGTGTTGCAGAGAAGGCACCATTACTAGTTTGTGTGCCGCTGCATTGGCAGGCTGTGGGTGAGGCTTGATTCCTGGAGGTATTTATGGGAGAGGTCAGCATCTGAAATCTAGTCTTCCATCAGATCTCTACCCCTGGAAGCTAGAGTCTTTGAATGAGTGCATCTCCTCCAGCCCGGACTCTCCCTGGCTAGGCCCAGGAGACCTAATTTTGAACGTTTGGCATGTAGATCTCGATCCTTTTGCAAAGGAGGCACTGTGTAGGTAGCTTATTTTAATGTTCTGCTCTGAACAGATTCAATGCCTCTCATGACCTACACACAAATTTTCTGGCTTGTTGGCTGTATCATGTCTCACCTGCTACATAAACCATGAATGTTGGAGGCCTAATGTTAAAAACGTTCATTGAGATGCTGAAGGCTATAAATTTCTATTGGCTTTAGTATGAGTTTCTATTCTGGGTTCTCAGGTTTCAAGAAGCATTGTACAAAGAACTTAGGAGTATTACATATAATAAGGTATTATATGAATGAAGAGGTTAAAAAAGATCTATGCCTGTGAAAAATCAGTTTTCTACTAGAATGAAAGAATTTAAAATTGCAGTCAAATGTTATGTTTTATGTGCTGCTGAAAGAGAATAATTAAAGAAGACCTAATATGCATGCATAGAGACATTCAAAGATAGTATCAGGCTCCATAGATGACTCTGCCTTGGCACAGGTTAGAGTAGCTTTCCTAAGACCGACTGAGATGCTTAGTGTGTTTCAAGTGCCAGCCTCTCTGCTCACACTTGTCTACCTTCTACAGTGTGTTAAGGGGAGCAGGTGACAGAAAGCTGCTTTCATACTGCTGGACTGCTGGAATAAAGCCGAGAGTGCTCTGAGCAAGGTGAATTCCCAGTTGCACTATTAGGAAAACCTTCTGACTTCTTTTTGTCACAAGAATGGTACAAATGCACTAGAAGAACAGACACATACCTAAACAAGAATTTTTTCTCACCAGAAATATTTTCTATAGGGATAAGTATCAATGCAGAAGGAGCCCTTTTATTAAAATCCTCATGATTCTGTAGAGCCCACAAGGTCCTCATGAAGTAGTCTTCTGCTGTCAGAAGTTATAATCCACCAGGAGTGAGTCATAGGGTTCTTAATTGCTGTAAATAAGCTTGCAAAGCTCATAACTCATAATAGCTCTAATGGCTAAGTCAAACTGTGGTTATTCTGTTTGAAATTGTTCCCATAGCTTGGCTGATGTCTAGAGATTTTGTATTAAAAAAAAAAAAAAGACAATGATGAACATAAGTGAAGGAATGGAAAAATTCAGTTTTCAATTTTGCCAACCTTGCCACAACATTTGAAGAACCATACAAAGAGGTAGTGAAAAGCCCTGCAACTTTTTGGTACTGGGGTCAATGAATTGTAATGATCTACTCACAAGGATATGCACTGAATTGTCTAATGTCTTTTCCACCTCTGATACTCATTTCTCTATGAGTCTTGATGCTTTAGGCAGCTCTTATGGACAATGCTATTTTCCCATGGTCAGATTCCCACTACTGAACTCAAGGTGAGTTTGTATGTTCTAGTAAGCTGAGGTAATGGCTACATGCCACTAAAGAAGGGCAGTCCTGGAAATTGCTCCGGAAAAGGAAAAGAGTAATTTTCTGTTGCTTCAGCTCCTCAAATGAGCTTAGCGTTTGGCCAGAAGAGTGCCAGAGCCAATACTGTGGGGTAGGGGCAGAACTCTCTAAGCTTGGGACTGGGATGGGAACAAGACCTATAGATGAGTTTTGCTGCAATATGAAACTTCACCCTCAGATATTTTTAAGACTTGAGCATTTTTAGATATTTACTAAGGATTCTGTGCCAGTGTTCACTTCTTTATGATCAGTATGCCTGCTACAAAGGCATACTTTGCAGGTATTTCCAAAGCTACTGGTGATGTACTTGGACATACTCAGTTCACCCAGAACTGGCTGTTTCTGTATTTCTGTGCCCTGTCTCTATGCATAGAGGAGTGGTTTTCTTGCATTTACACTTCACTTAAAGTCTTCTAGATTACTTAAGCTAGGACATAGGTTGGCTGATGATACCTTTATTTAAAAAGCCTACCTTTTAACTATTAACTATAACTAACTATAGTTAACTATAACTATACTAACTATACTAACTTATTAACTATTAACTATATTAACTATACTAACTTACAGAATCAACTATAATTAACTATAGTTATTAACTATAACTAACCTATTAACTATACTAACCTACAGAATGACATAGTGAGGATACCTGCTACTGTCTTTAGTCTTGTTAATTTTGGAGGACTACTTAAAGGATAAGTTACTGCCAGGAATGAATGAATTGAACACTTAATGACTTGCGTATTATTTGTAATAAATCCTTGTATATCTTTTAACCCTTTCTGAGCCAACATCTAAGGGCTGTGCTCAGGTAAAGGTAGAACCTTGAATAAAATCACATACAGTGCAGAAAGAGGATTTGAAACAGCAACAGGATTAGAAAGGAAATACTGCTATATGTGTCATACAATCACAGTGACCTTTGTTTTTAATTACTCTCACTCAGTATAATAATATTCAGTAGCAAACATTTCCTTAGTAGGTCTTGTGTCAAAGAACTTACGGTCATAGGGAGTGAAAACACGAGTTACTCTCTTCATTCTAAAAAAAAGACTATTAAAAAAATACAAGAGGTTGGTGGCAACTAAGAAAGAAACCCTTCTCTTGAAAATTTGAAGCTAAATACCATAACCATAAGTCAAGTCTTCCTGTCAGTCAAGTGGTGAAGTATAATACTTACCTAACTCTTCTGAGGTCTTTACTCAAGCAATTTCATACTGACATCAGTGTCAGACTATTTGAATAAGATCTGAAGATAAAGGTCTCAGAAACTGGCTTGAGTGGAATGGCGTTGAAATATCTTACTCAATTATTTCAATTAGATGCTCTGCAATCACTTGGTTTAAAATAAAAGAACAATTTCTAAACATAAACACAGTGGGTTTCAACGTGTGGCTTTACATTGACGTGTCTTGGAAAGATAACACTCCAGTCCTCAGATACCCCAGGTAACTAATAAGCAGCTTCTTCCCATCTTGAAGCTGCAAAGATCACTATCTTGCCATAGTTACAACCACACCTGCAAAGTGTCTAAGGAAATTAGTAGCTCTCTTACTCTGGCCAGGAAAAAGAGCCAGTGATACTGGCTTTACTGTATGATATCTTTATTTAAGATTGCAGTGGTTCAAAAGATAGGTAAGAGGCTATAGCACCTTTTACTTTTCTGAAACAGGTTTAGGTCTTGATAGCCAGAAGGACGGTTCATTTACAAATGCTGCTCTCACCTGACTGCTACTCAGATAGACAGCTTGGTATTTTGTTCTAATTAACATCAGCTGTGCTGAAAATGGTTGGAAAGCATTCAAAGATCTAAAATAATTTGAAATTAGCTGTGTTGTTTTGCTCAAAAACAATGGGGTGGGGAGGAAACAGTGAAAAATTAGAAAGCTTTTATTTAAAAAATAAATGTTTCCATTTTGAAAGGTCCTCAAATCTGGTGTCTCTGAAGCTTCGCTTTATAGCTTCTAGTTTCACATGGCAATGTTGAATTGAAAAATGAAGATATATTTTAATAAAGTTTTTTTGTTCGGATTATCTTTCTACAGTGGTTAAATAACCCAAATATAAAAAGAAAAAATTGAGGATAAGCTGGGGAAAAAATTACTTTTTTTTCCCTATTTCTGAGAACATTTTGAAACTTCTTTGTTTGAATTTGACTGTAGAAAATTATTTTCTCAAATTACTATAATTTTTCTAACCTATCCTCTGAGCTGAACAAGGTATGAACTGGTTTATGAGGCAAAGAGAAAGTGACTGTCATCTCCCATTGTTACTGTCTGGCACAACAAAAAGTCTCCGCAAAGCTGCACAGTCTTCCACCTCCATCTGCTTAATGGTGTGGCTGCATCTAGCCCTAGGAAGATCCATCACTTACCTCTATTTAACAGCTTTCATGGGATGAATGAACAAAGGTTCTCAAACAAAATCATAGGAGATTTATATTTATAGGGGAGCATTTCAGTAATTGCCATCCTTGCTTGTGAAGCTATTAGGATCAAGCATGGAAGGACTCTGAAGACGGTGCTTCACTGAGGGCAGTTTTTTTCTACAGCAAAGCTGAGACGTTTTTATGAGACTTTGTTGTGCTGTTGCCGTTGCTGGGGTAAATAATGAACTCTACTAAATGAGTCTTCGGTACGTTTTGTAATTTCTGTCCCAGTTAGCTTTTAAGTTTCTGCCAGCAGTAGGATGATCCAAATCACAGCCATGTAGAATTGCTACCACTCTACTGCTTGGTTTCTGGCAGCTCAGCTGTGACTGTGATTAGCTTCTTGCAAGGGGCTGTTAGTGAGCAGAAAAACTGGGTAAGTTTCATGAAGCTGGATGCTGTATTAATTAACCTTTTTTTCTTGGATACTGGGAGCAGCATGGGCTTGCATTCCTTCCATTCTGATCTGTTTCGTGTTGTGTGCATTATCTGAGTGCCAACAGGTAGTGTATGAAGCAATTTAACCTCAGTGTAATTTGATATGTCTTTTTAGCTCTTTTTTTAATCTCCTAGCTTTCTTAATATTAATTCGGAAAAGAAATAATATTCAGTCATAAAGGTGGAATGAGACCAGCTTGATTAACCTGTAAAATCTTTATAGAATCCCCTTCTCTTCGTCTCCTGAACAGCCTTTTACAAACTGAAACTGCAGATACGGTGTTACATTTTCTGAATCTGACTCCGCTAGTATAAGCCTGGCATGACTATGGCCTCCCTCTAAAAAGGGAGGGAGAGGACTTTCTGTAGTCCTTTGAAGGTCTTGCCTACTGTTTAGCTAGTTCACTAATGCATTGTGCTGTGCCTTCTTTGCTTTAGATTTAACCTTTGAGTTTTGTCCTTCCTTTTTTATGCAGATAACTTTCTTTGCCTTACTCTCCCCATGCTGTACATTTTTTGTGTCTGTAGTAAGGCCTGATATCACGTAGCCCATCTCTCTCATGTCCAGGAGGAAATGGATGTGGTACTTGTTAGTGTGCTTGTTGACGAGCAATACAAAATGTTTTATGTATTTTGGCCATGCTAATTTACTGGAAACATTAACTTCTTGGAGGGGCTGTTGGAAAAATTAGTTCTATAGCTGTCCAAAATAACTTTTGCACCTTGATTTGAAGACATTCTGGGAGCTTTTTTTCATCTTTCCTGTTCCATTAAGACCTGGATCTCCCTGCTGCAGCTGTTCTGTATTTAATGTGTTGCTCCGTTTCTAGGCAGACCCCTCTTTGAGTGGAGTTCATTTTTCTCTGGCCGTTTTTCCATTTGCCTTCTCTTTAAGAGGTAAATTTGTCAGCCTACTATTTTGGTCTCTCAGTTCACTACAGAAGCAGCATCTGTGATCAAAGCTGCAACAGCAATATAAAGGAGGAAAACCAAAAGTCTGCTCTGAATAAGAGCTTTTTCCGCTTTTTCTCTGCTTTTTGGCTTGTCTCTGGAAACGGGATGCTACAGACTCCTGTGTCCAAGGAAGCATGGAGAAGAATGCTTGCATTGCAGTCTTGATTGCTCCTGTAAAAATGCCCAAGTGAGGCTGTCAAAACAATGTTGCTGCAGGAGCAAAAGGCTTGCATGGTTAATTGCTCCGAACCCCAGATTGCTTTCTGATGAGTTTGGCTTATTTTTCTGGGAGTTTTGTAGCTGCCCTTTGATTTGCTGCACATACACAGCAGACCTTTATTTGAGATATCTTTCTTTTTAGTGTTTCAAAGATGGCAACCTAACTAAGCACTGAAGTTCTCACCCTGCTGCTTGGGTAAGCCTGCATCCAGTCCTCACTGCTAGCACAGTGGCTGCATTGCCAGTCACAGCAGAACCTTTCTGAAGTTTCAATTTGAGCTGTTGGTTGTCACTTGCATAAGCCCAGGAACATCAGACTAGAACTGATTTTCAATTGGTATCAGTTTTTTTGTGGAAAATGCTTTAAAAAGTGGTTTAAAGGTGAGACACAGTGTGCATCTGAATTTCAGGAAAAATCTAAAGCCAAAGATTTCAGGTAGATCTATTTTCCTAAACAATTATTGTGGTTACATTTAGGTTTTTTTCTTCTTTTGCCAAAAGCCAAACTCATAACTACTATTCGATGAAAATTAACTCTTGACACTCTCCATCAGTGTAAGGTGTCTGCTGGTTGTTTGGTGAGGCCTGGTCCTATCTGATATTACTGTCCCCCAGTGAGGATGTGTCTTACTGCAAACTTATGGTGGCCTCCAGGCCTTTTCCAAGTTTGCGTCTGCATGACATCCAGCATGAAATTGCAAGTGTGGATTAAGGTACAGCCAGAACAGATTGCCTGGAGCAATGTCCTGACAGGCACCCCACAGGTTGTTTGTCAGCAGGCATGGGAGAGGTGGAGGAAGCCATGCCTGTGCCATCTCCTGAGGATGCCTTAGGACCCACCACTGTCACCAGCAAGCTGATGGGGGAATAGGATGGGAAGCTGGGAGATGTCAAGTTGTCATGTTCTTATAAGCAGTGTGTAGAGGGGAAGAGCCCAAAAGGTATGCAGCTTTCCCTTTCCCTACCAGTATTTATCTCAATTTCACCAGCATCTGTGCATTGGCCAGGTAATCATCCAGTAGGTACTTCAAAGTAAGGAGACTTGATTTACTGGTTGACAGAAAGATTCCAAATAATATACTAAAACCAGTCCCTGTTGTAGGAAGAGTTGAAAAGAGCATTCAGGAGTGGGTTGGTCTCCCACTGGAAATTTTAGTAGATGAGATGCAGTTATCCCCTGAATAGCTATTCAGCCATTCTGTCAATACAAAGAACTTGAAAATACTGAAAATTCAGCTACTGACGAGGTAGATGGAAGAGATGGGGAGTGAATCCACCCAAAAACCTGGCAGGACAATGCTGGGGCAAAAACAAATTGGGAGAGGTGATAAAGTGGCAGGCAAGATGTGGCAACTGCAGCTTTCCTCTCACCTCTGACATTGCAGATCTTTCCCTCAGACGTAGGCAGACTCTTCTCCACACAGAGGAGGCAGAGGGTGGAGCTCAGCACCTGTATAAATTATATGTGTCCTTCGGGTTATTTCAGCCGCAACAACAAGCTGTGAGCGCGTTTGTCAGCTGACAGATCTGTTACCCACGTTGGGTTTTCTGTTGCTGTCGCCATCTTGCGTGCCATGGGGAGCCCACCAGCCAAGGTAAGGGGGCTGCAGCTCTTCGCTTTGCTGCGGCCCGGTGTCTCGCTGTCGGGACCTCCCTGCTCCGGTTCTCGTGAGCAAACTGTCTCCTCTTTGCATCTGCTGAGACAAATGGCTGCCGATGCGATGCGGCAGGGTCGTCTTGAGCTTCGCCGGTTTGCCATTTTCCCCTTTTAACTCACAGTGACTAACGTGCGAGCGAGCTTCTGCGAAAACGCAGGGAAAATGTGGCCCTTTTATCATGAGGTGTGCGTGCTGGAGGGAACACCAGGAAGGAAGGGAGGGCTGGCCTTGACGAGTTTACCTCGCTGTGAAATGAAAGTGCGTTAGCCCTGCTGCATGCTGTTCTCAGGATAGCACATGTTCGTGGCTTGCCCCAGCCGAAAAAACCCAACAGCTTTTTCTAGCAACAAAGCATAATTTATATTACTTTAGCTGCAGGGTAGACTTCTAATGAGATATTTGGCTGATTTAGCTATCTTTAGTGTCATGTTTACAGCGTCTGCGATGCTAGTGGAATATTTAACATCTGGTCTCGAGTTTTCTAATCGTAAGTTCAGTTTAGAGATTTTAACTGATAGCTTTTAGTATAAATCAACAGAATTATCAGCCGAGAGTTATTTTTTCATGTATATCTTTAAAAAATAATGGATGTGGTGTCCGAAATGCAAGATGTGAATTATTTACAACTAACTGTTCTTTGTGTATCAAACCATAAGTCAAATTTTGCAGCAAATAAAAGAAATATGAGCATTCATGGATTTTATGTACAGTGAGAAACAATGTCACAGGCTATGGCTTGTAGAGAATCATTAATCACTAAGAATAAAGAATACTTACTACACTTGTGCCATGGTAATATTTGCAGGTGAAGCTAAAGATTCGTGAAAATATCCATAGCTTGAACAGATAGCTCAAATGATAGATTAAAAATATTCAAACACTGGATGCTCAGGGCAAAGAATATAAATTGTAAATATAATGTACTTTCTGGATGAAATTCGTATCTCATCTATTTACCTGTTAGATCCAGCGCTATCTATCTTAGGTACAAATATTATCTACCAATTTTAAATATCAATGGTGTATCTAATAAGATAATTCTGGATCCGATAGATGAGTAGGTAGCTTAAATATAATTTTATCTAGAAAGTTTCAATTACAGCAAAAGTTCTTGCATTTAATCGTAGTGCTGCAACTGCCGTTCCACGAGTATAGACATACTCCTGGTTAGTAGGCAACACTGCCAAAAGGTTAGAGTACAAGCGTAGCTTCAGGTCAGAAAGCTTCTGTTACCAAGGAAGGAGATTTATTCAATACCGCAGGTAGCTGCCATTCTGTCAGCCAAATACATTTTTCAGTATGTGTAAATTGGTAAATAGATATGGAAATTGTAATGGGATTGGGTTTGTGTTTATTTTTCCTTTTATATTAAAAAAAGCAAATTGTTTAGAAAAGTGTGGATACTTTTAACTGTCTAGGAAGACCTACTAAAAGTCTCTCAGTTAATTTTTTGCTGCTTAAAAAAGCTACCAAATTGGCACAGAATTGATAGACAGTATTAATTTACAACTTGCTGGGAATGCTTTTGATATTCATAACAGGGTCTTTTTTTTTGCTCAGACAAAAATAATCAATCTTTAGCAGTTTTATTGTGTGAACTATGGAATATTTTTTATGTGGTAAAAATACTCAAAAATTCTGTCAATACAGAGCCCTGAGGGACCCACTCATACATGGAAAGAGGTGACTGATAGAATAGGAACAGGGGATGCCTCCCAAATCCACAATGACTTTTGAAACAATCCATCAGTGATAAGGTGAAATTACAGTAAATGTTTGTAAGGCAAATTAGATTTACTCACTAACTATACAACTTTCAATGATATGTTTTTGGACAATTGTGACTCTCAGGGAAAAATGAAGCTTTCATGGTCATGTTCTCTCCTTCTAACTCCTCTCCTGGTTTTGCGTATTTCTTCAGTCAGTCGCTTCTCCCACCACAACGTTGCATTCCTCTAATTTTAATGAAAATAGGCAGCTGGTTGGAAGGACAAGTTGCTAGCAGTATTCTCACTGAGGGAGGGGCTAATAAACTCAGCCCATATTAGATGTTAAAGAACCTGTGTGGAAGAGGGCACTTTGGAACCAGGCTGGTCATGAAGCTTTTTTATAATTTATAAGTTTTAAGCTTTTTTTTTTAATTTATAAGCTTTAACCTTAATTTGATAGATTGCCAAGTTGTAGTTAAACCAAATTCTCAGTATCTAAGATAAAATAAATGGTAAGAATATGCAGATAAGATATTGGCATATTGTACAAGATCAATATTTGGTGTGAGATCTTGTACATAAGGTATTGTACAGCTTCTAGTACACCACGGGAGAAAGAAAATGTAACCCGTGAAAGGAAGTAATTATTCATGTCTGAAAGATATTGATAAAACTGAGCGATAAATCCTACAGCTATTTACAGAATGTCAAAAGACAGAGAGCAAACTCCTCATATAAAACTTGGTATAGTTTGGTGTTATCTCATGATGATAACTGCGCTCAGAGAACTGCTTAGGTTTAGTGCAGGGGGAGCGAAACGCTGAGATTCCAATCAGCCTTCCAACATGTACAAACCAAGGACTTTTTTTAAAAAAAAAAAGAAAAGAAAAAAGTGGTGGTGATGGGAGGAGGTTCCCAGATTGCCAGGCTCTGCAGAAACTACCCCCTAGAAGACTAACTTTCTCGTGAAGGTAGCCATGAAATCTTGTTCTGGGAGTAGCACGTAGGGGCAATAAGGAGTGAAATCAAAGATATGAGCTGTTGATAGGTTTTTCTTCTTTCACTGCTATCCAAATACTGTCTCAATAGGCTCCTCCATTACTAATCAACTTTGAGAAGATTTCCTACTCTCGAAGTTGTCTCTTTGGGATGAAACCCTGAAGTGACTAACCGCCCGTAAACAGGAGAACTATGTGTCCTCCTGAAGCTGACTGGCATATGACTATTCTCTGAAAGACAGACAGTAGACCAGCAAATGTGTGTTATTACAATCAGTGAGATGTTGACAACAGATGTGAATTTTTAGTTTTT
Source organism: Phaethon aethereus (assembly GCF_964289735.1). Classification (NCBI taxonomy): domain Eukaryota; kingdom Metazoa; phylum Chordata; class Aves; order Phaethontiformes; family Phaethontidae; genus Phaethon; species Phaethon aethereus. Next base: position 42,757,721 of record NC_138579.1, on the reverse strand, counting down.
TGAGCTTTGACATAGCTGTGGCAAATCTGCCATGCTAGTTTTACCTCCTGTTTACTGACTTTTCTGCATTTTGGATTTGAAATGGATCCCCCAAAACTTGCTTTGAGAGTACGGAAACATAATTTAGTGCTAAATGCTATCAAGTGAAAAGAAGTTTGGGGTTTTTTTTCTTGTTGTTGTTGTTGGTTTTTGGTTTGGGTGTTTTGTTTTTTTTTCTTTTCTGTTTTTTAGCCTACTCTTTGGGACTCTGGACATGCTACTATTCATTGGGCTGGAGTGTTATTGTCTATCATGCAAACATACATAGGTAGCTGAGTCCTCCTCTCTGTCATTGGCCTCAATGTGGCACTACTATTTTTCCAGCAAAAATAGAATGATGCTTTTCTGGGAAAGCTACCTTTATCTCTGGTTATTTACAGAGGGGTTTTGTTACTCTCTGTGTGCCTATGCAGGAAACTATGTTTCTCCCAAGGAAGTGAACTAGAAAGAGCAAGATCAGTACAGCTGCAAGACTGTCAAGAGCTGTCTGGGATATGGTGTCTTATCAGTTTGCATTAATCATGAAATTACACTTTGCTTTTCAGGTTATGGAAATAGCAAATGGTATCTCTAAACATAATTATTTTTTCTAGAAGGGTATTCTGGAGTGCCAGCACTTTTGGGCAAGGATGTTATTTTGGACCACTCAAATCAGACCCTAATAGTCTGCTCTGGACCATTGTAGAAGACAATTAGCTCCACCTTTTTCTGATGAAAAAGAGAATTAGTCCAATTCTGAATGGTTATCACAGGCTGGAGTAACTGCAGCCTTGGGAGCGGGATGGCTTCTAGCTTCCCCTGCGGATTTGCACAGTCCATAGAGTTTATTATGATCACCTATCAGTCACCTTCAGTTGACCTATCTGAACCTGGTTATCTTTTACCCTGCAACGACACAAGGATTAAGCTGCACCAAATCAGAAGTAGTGAACAGTCATCTTTGATGATGTTTCCATTGGTGGCCAGATGTTGACATGTTTAAGGGAAGTGATTGCTGTTGAAAGGGGAAGGGAGGAGGAGTGAGGCTCTCTGGCTCTAGTGGGAGAGGATGAAAACATGTCATCTATTACAAATGAGAATACTCTGATGATGAACTGCAGACGCACCATTTTTATAAGCAATTAGGAAATTTTCATCACAAAACGTTCAAAGCAAATTGTATACGGACATCCATTTTTCCAGCGAAGGCAGACTCTGAGGATGGTTTGGGCTTCTTTTGAGCAAGGGGGAAGTTGATTACAAAATAACACAGAATTAGCATATTAATTAAAAACAGTCAGCTCTGTAATTGGCTACATAATGCAATATTTCATGTTAATGAAACCCACTAGGAATGCTGACTGAGTGTTCCAATTGGTACTTCTTTAAATGATTATTTGCACAGGAAAATTAAAGTAAAATTCTTTCAATGGGCAACTGGAGTAATATATGGAAGTGTCCCAACTGGAACTTGTAATGTCCCTAATGCATTAAACTCAGAACATTTTAAATATGCCAGTTTCAAATTGGAGGAAAACATAATAGAAACAGTTCTTGTCACACGGGAACAAATGTGTCTTGCACCTTTATACAAAAAGTGTTTCAATCAACCATTAAGAGACACAGAGATGGAGTAATCTGTGATTTTTGTAGGTTTAACAACAGGGTTTCTCTCCTCAGGGCGACTCTTGAATATTAATCTCAATTTTAAAAGGATGTAACTTTCAAAGTGACATCATAAAATTTAATATTAAGACTTTATTTGAACGTGCTAATTCACAGTTCAAATAGTATCTATCTGATGTAATGTAATTTACCTCTAAACAAAACTGAATGAAGCTGCGTGAAGGCTATTGTCATCTCTGATAAACATGTCCAATAGTCTTCACTCCATGTTAAAAGAATTTCAGATTAACTGTAGTGAGTGATTCCTTCTATACAGAAGTTTCTCCTTCCCCAGCTCTTTGCACATCCAAAGTTAGTAATTTCAGTGTCAGGAAAACTAATCATGGTGCTAACTTCCAAAATAAATTTGTCAAATTATTTCGGTACAGTGTAATGGGATACTCTCATTTAAAAAAATAGATACGATGTTTCAGTCAGTGTGTAGTTTAAGCTGCCGTTCAAGTTAAAGAAGCACTTTCAACATGGTGTGGCCCTGTTACAATTTATTAGTGGTGGCAGGACTGTATGTTATTATTGCTTATTATTGCTGAAAAGCTGTGCTAATATGCAAAAAAATAGATGAAACACTCAACAGAAAATTAAAAAATATTTAAATGTTCCAATTTGAAAAAAGAAGAAAATATTTTCCTACTTTTAGTATTAATATTGTCACATGTCTACATAAGTATGTTCATTCAGGCTTATCAGAACATCTTTTGAAAATGACAAATATTTTCTGACCATCTTAGGTTGGGAAGCTTAATTCTTTGTTAGAGTTAGGAACAAGTAACTTGAAATAAGTTTTACAATGATAGCTTGCCTAAGAGAGAAATAAATCTCATGTCTGGAAGGGAAGTGGTTCCATTCCCATTAGGTATTTTCAAGATACCTAATGATCTGGGATTCTGCGATATTATGCCTCCAAAGCAGGTCACTTTTTTCTTCGTCTGAAGGGTCTCTGCTAGGCCTGTGGTCCATTCAGTCCAAGTCAGTAGTGCATCCCTCTAGATGCCTTTTGGTGAGCTTGGCCTACTTGCAAGTGTGATGAAAATTTAGTCCTAGTTGGGATAAAAAGTCAGAAGTTTTTAGAGCACTTTGGTAGCTACCATGTCCTGGCCTACTCTCAGTGCTGTGCCAGGACCCGGGCAGGCAGCTGCAAGTTCCTAGTATTGCCTTCCACAGGCCCAATTTTGACCAACCTGTGGCACAGGACCCTTGGCAGATTGGCAGTACAGCCATCACCACGGCCATGCGTGCATCAGATTGTATGAAAATAGGCACCTCTAGGGTGACTACAAAAGTTTTCCATACCATTGCCTGAGCCCCTGTTTTCTTTCTCTGTCTTCATTTACTCAAGGTAGTTAGCAAACAGCCCAGTGTGCAATCGTGCTATTGTCTTAGTGTGGTGTACTTCCACTGCAGGGTGGTCCCCTGACTTCAAACAGGCAAACAGAAGGACAGACTGTCCCCTGTACTGTTGAAAATAGATATTGTTTTTGTATTCTGAGCTGATAAAACTAATTGCATTTCTTTTCTCTGCAGATGAAGTTTTGCCCCATCCACATGCTTTCTGTAAGAATCATACAAGCTAAGAACATCAAGTCAAGAGACCTGTGTGAGTTGTGGTTTGGTTGTGGTTTTAGTCAACTCCAGAGTTTACATAGTGAGCAATGTTCCTAAATTCTGAAAGGTATACAAGCAACGTACATAAAGCACAGCAATAGTAGTACTAATGCTGGGGCTATAATTAGATCAAATGTTTGAGGTATCATTAGATTGGAGGACATATCTAGTCGCATTTCAGGGAACTGGTAAAAACCAAAACTCACAGACTAATTCCTTGGGCCAACAAGGGAAGGTAGACCTTGTGAGGACACTGCAATCTGTAAATCTGCTTGGAGTTGTTTGGTTTTGATATTCATAATTGGCATAAATCATATAATGGACTTGAATTTTGCCACACAGGCCACGTATTTAGGGACCTTTTATTGAAATGTGTCAATTATACACAGTAATCAAAGGTAAATTAGAGAATTTCAAGCCTTCTAAAATACAGTATCATTCAGGGTATTTGCTGTTCTCACATGACCAATCATGTTAAATTATATGGACAGTTTCTTCTTAAGGAGGGCCTCGGCAGATCCAGCCCTAAGCACATGCTGAACATGCAGACAAAACAGACTTTTCGATGTACTTTTGTATTCATCTTCTTTAACTCATTATCTCACCCTTGCAGCCTCCTATGGCTCCTTCTCAAGGTGTACTATGGATCAGCCATTCAGCTGCCATTTTTGCAGAGATTGTCCCATGGGTTCATCAGTCATGACAGACACCTTGAGCTGCCTTTTCTCACACTTTTGAAACCTCTGGCATGTGTATTCCTCTAGTGAAAAACGCCACGTTCAACCAAAAAAGCATCGCTTTGCAGTGAGTTACTTGAGTTACAGCTGAGACAATTCATGTCTTGCCATGCAGAGCCGAGCACAACCTTGGCCAAGCCCAGATGCAAGGGACACCAGAGGGAGTGAATCCCATGTTGGTTGAGAAACTGCCTGCCAAAGGGCTTCCTGTATTCCTGTGGCAAATGCCACGTAGCAACGTCCAGAGGTGAACACTAGAAAGGTGGTAGTGTGACAAGGCCTGTATTTCTGAGTTTCAATGATCTCTTCTATCTACTCTATTGAAGGGACAGTTCCACTTTCCTGCCAAAACCTTGCGGGGCAATGTTATTCACTGCTTGATACCAGTCTGAAGTATTTAGGCATCTCGGGCTGCAGTAGACATCTTCAGTCAAGTCCAGACTCCAGCTCTGAAAGACATCACCTTGGAGATTTCCTTTCACACCGTTGTCAAGCTTCACAAAGTAAATGCGCTTTCCCACCCTGGCTCTTCCCAAAGGATGGCTGCTCGAGGCACTGACTGCACTAACCTTAAGGAGTAGATGTAGACTGGAAGTGAGATGAAGATTTCCGACTTGCTCATGCCCTCGTGTTCTTGGGCCCACACTGGCCTTTAGCTGCAACAGATCTTTTTCCCCAGTACCTAACCCTTCTAGATAGCCGTTGTGTCCCCTCCGCATGTTTGTGTTGCTGGACTGAGCAAGCCAGTCTCCTCTGACCTTCTCTGTAATACGTGTTCTCATTTCCTGTAATCACCCTAACAGCCCTTTTTGGAACTAGTTCTAATGTCAGTTAAACATTTTTAACATCGTTGACTGGAATTGTAGGGAATATGCCCAATGAATGGTTGGTGGGGTCTTTTATATCTCTTTCTCTTCACATGGGAAACACGGTTCTTAGTATACTTTGTGTGTGCATGAGTACATTTGCAATTTGTAGTTACCCAGGAATTAGATGGTTTTCCTTGGTTGCTTCCAACCAATGGTCACTTTACTTATTTGAAAAAAAGTAGTAACATGTATCAGTCCGCAGAGTCACGGCCTTGCCCTACTTTTCATCTATAACATTGGCATCAGGTTTTTAATTTTTCTCCACTGCAGTGACTGCATCAGACTGCTATGTGCGCTTGTGGCTGCCATCTGCTTCAAATGGAAAATTTCAGACCAAAACCATCAAGAATTCTGACAACCCTGTCTGGAACGAGACTTTCTACTTTAGGATCCAGAGAGAAGTTGAGGTAGTAAAAAAATAGAAATTTCACCATTTTGAGTAGCTGGGAATCCTCACTTAATATCCTGTTGATGAACTCTGCTAAATAACTTAAGAAAATGCTTGTGTAACATAATTTGCAACTGACTGGTTATCACAAAACAGTAGACATATCCAGCAGTGTTCCCCTCACCTAGTTATAGACAACGGTGATATAAACGCCTACATCTGAGCTAGTCCAGATTCCATTTATTCTCACCTGAGAGAAATATGTACTGCTGTAGCATGCTTCGTCTGGGCTATTTTGGATGGTTAATTTAGAAAGAGCTTTCCCTCCACTGGTTGTAAGGGAAGGGCTGAGGAGTTGCTGTGGTGTAGACAGCAAATTTAATCCTACCTTAAGCTGTGTAGTTAAAGAGAACTTCGGGGATTAAGAAACTGAGTAAGTGTGGTTTTTGGGTGGGTTATCAGAGTGCAGAGCACTGACATCTTTTCTGTCTCATTATAGTGGGAGCTCTCTGTTATATGTAGTTGTCTTCTATTTTATGATATGTTTCCTCAGATTGGGTTTAATGATGGTGTCCCACATTAGCAAACTCCTGAAGGAAAGCAGTTTCTTTATTCTTACCACTGTGCTAGTCAAGCAGCTGCAAAAGTCTATAACCATTTTTTTGTTTCTGTGTAATAGCAGCTCAATAAGAGTTGTTATTTCTTTTCTTCTACTACCAGAACATTCTAGAATTGGCAGTGTGTGATGAAGATCCACTCACCAAAGATGACATGCAGTTCACAGTTCTTTTTAATGTTGCTAGGATCAGACCTGGAGAGACACTCCGTGAGACATTTGCTTTGAAATCAGAGGTAAGGACTGAAAATACAGGGACAAATCAGCAAGACCTCATTGTCCACATTGGCTTCCATGTTAAGTGGGGTTAAGGATAAAGTAGATTAAGGATTAAGTGTTTAAGGATAAACAGATATCCTTATATATCATTATCAATACCTCATCAAACAGATATCATTGTGCTGGATTTTTTTTTCACAGATTCAGAAAATGAAGCAGCTTCTCTCTCATGCCCACCATCTCTGTGGGGGCAAAATATGTTAACAGGGAGCATCTGTAAATAGTCGTTTTTATCTTTTATAATCCAAATAAATAACTTCCTTACCTTTCAGTTTTATTCCACTTTTGCCATGCTTAGAGGACATTTCTTCTTAAATGGCAACTTTTTATTAAAAACATGAAGACAATCCGCTCACCACTTGAATTAAATGATTCTTTCAGGCTTCTCCTGTTGGTGTTCATGCTAGGTTTCCTTCTAGATGATTCAGATTTCTGTAGCACATAGTAAAGGGACGCCTGTTCTGCTACCATCTTTGGTATTCTGGAGCCCATGAAAGAGACTTGTCCAGAGAACAAAGCTGGGGTAGGTCTGTGACAACTCCTGGGCTTGTCTGAGCTGTGGCTGAGGTATTGCTGCATGCTCATTGCAGGAAGGAGACAATCCATACCCAAAAGAACAGCTACTTCCCAAATGCTGAAAGCTGTTAACATGGATCTTCCTTGTGACTCTGCAGACTGGTGTCATGCACTTCTCGGCCAGTGGGTGAATCACTGGGAAATATAATGATTCAGTAACCACCTCAGTCTAGCATACTCTTGCCTACTTCATCTCTGATGGATTCAGTGTGAATGCGATTTAAATGGTTTGTACAGGGAAATGACACCGGCATTAGTCACATTTGTTCCTGGGCTTCAATGCCTCTCCGCCATGCACACCATCTTTGCAGAAAGCCATTATTTCTGTTTCAGTCAAGCTTTCCCCCTCTGATTGTGTCTTTGGAAATACGTGTCATTCTACATATACCACAATGGGAGAATATTAATCTTACATGCCTTTTGCAAGCCTGTGGTTTCCATTGCAATCGCAGCTTTGGAAAGAGGTAACACACAGCTTTTTTGGTAACATTAGTAGAAGAGATGTCAGCCATGCAAGTGCTTCTTAGGTGTGTCTATACTGCCAAATTCTTGCAGTCTCTGATAATCCATATTTATTTTACCCTTTTCAGAAAGAGAGGTGCACTAAGAAATGGGAAAGTTTGGAAGTGGAATTCTGGATGGAAAGAATGTGAGTAAAATTCCAAAGCTGAAAGGTATAGATCTTCCAGGGAGTAATAATATCTCAGAGAAAGAGGAACTTCTTCCAGCTCTTCCTTCCAGCAGTGAGCTGAAATTACAGCTTCAAACTTTTTTTTACCTTAACTTCCCCAGCTAATTCTGCCTTTCAGTGTATTTCATACAAATCTTACCTTCTGTTCAACATGTATATCCTGATTGTGGAAACGTAGTAACATTGGCACGATGTGAGAACTTGTACACAAGATGCATGTAAAACTTAACAGAGGTGCTCTTCAAGTTGTTAATATTAATTGAACACTGTGGTGTTTCTAAAGACCAGAAAACTTGTATTATAATCACAATACATACATAGAGTTATGTAGACAGTATTAGAAAAGTCACCCATTAGGTGATAGCTCAGTTAAACTGAAAAAACACACAATCAACTAATAATAAAATTAAGACCATCCCCTCAAAGTGATAGTCAACATTGTTTGGAAGTGAACAAATCCCGTAAGAGAAACTTCATCTCTCTTTTAAATGCTATCACAAATTTGGTTGAAAAAACCCCTGAACTACACGTTCTGGAATATTTGAGCTTAGCATTACCAAAAAAAGGAATACAGTCCAGTCAAAACTGACTAGCTGCATGATTAGAAGAAGGAACTGTAAATAAGGCTTCTTATTCTTAAACATGGAAAAGCTTCAGAAGAAAATCCCTGGTATTCTTGGCTAATTTCTCCCACAGCGAAACTCAAGAAAATCTATTTAATTTATCTGTGAGAGATACCTTAAGAGATGGTATAAGCATCTCCTGCAAATGTGAAAGCAGTCACAGTCAGATATATGAAAAGGGCAGAATGAGATGCAGTGCTTGGAAACTGGATTGAGTAGATTCAGACTAGAAATAAGAGGAACATCTTTCACTATTCAGGTTATAAAGCATGTGAGGGATTCTCCACCCTTGGAAGTCAAACCTAGTTATTTACATTTAAATACATTCTACAGCTGAAATAGAAGTTTTAAGGCTGGAAGTGGTGCTTGGTAAAATAGCCTGGCCTTTGCAGAAAGTCAAAGATTATATACTACATAACTTTAATCGTCCTTTCAGATATATGAAAACACTTACGAATGTGTGTAACATAGCGATGTTGGAGTATTGGCCTTAATGAGAAATGCTGTTAGTAGAGTCTGTAGGTTACTCATAGTATTAAATAACTACATCCATTCAGTTACAGACCTAGGTCTTACAAGGTAAAATGTCTGGGACAAAGACTTCTATTACTTACCTCTGTGTTTTCCAGTCTTACATATAGCACAGTGGGAGCTAATTCTTACTTGCCGTTCATTTGTGATCAGTTGTAAATTATAATTTGGAACAGGCAGAAATGTCTTTCCTAATTAGTATATGCAGAATACATTAATAGTAGTCTTTGCTTTCCCCAAGTCATATGGTCATTTGTTAATAGCAGGACATGATTCCACATAGACCAATATGTCTTTGTTCTGCTGTATCTTAGCAAATGTTTTTAAGCATTGGTATTTTTATGGGATCTCCTGCCTTTCTTCTTGTTTGGCTACTACATTTTGGTTCATGTGCTTAGCAGGTGATCATGTATTACACCTTTTAAAAACTAAATTGTGATACTATCATAACTATATGCAATTTTAAGCAGGAAAGGTCATAAAAATACTTAAAAAAAACCAAACCAGATACTCACACTGCTTTTGATTGTTTGGCTTTTTATTCTGTCTTTTCAGTCCTGGCCCTCCAGAGCACCTCATTACCAATGATGTCCTAGTGGTAAGGTTCACAGATGAATTTATCTTAGAGTGACTTTTCCTTCATTTTGATTCTCTCCTCTTCCCCCCAGCCATCTGACATTTTATAGAGAGAACAGAAGCTACCATGATACATAGGAGCATGGTGTGCATTATGAAGTGAAAGATGTGGGATGATTCCCATTTGTTAGTGGCTTAACTGTTGCCCTCTCCATGCACAAATAGAAGCTGTGTTTCTTGAAGTCCTCAGGTATCACAGTTTTCAATATTTTTCCCAGCTGTAGTTTGTTAATGTTGCAGAACTCCATATTTGCTGGTGTTCAAAGTGAAAACTGCTTGTGTTTCATGTAATACAGTACGGCACTTGGCAGGAAAAACAAAGGTTGTAAAAGGGATGAGTCTGTAGAAGGCAATAGTAAGTATTCAGTGTGCTTATGACTGGAAGGTTATCTAATGTAACAGCTTTTTGGGAAATGAGTTTTTTAATAAGGAGTTATTTTGGTTGTTGAAACACAGAGTCCTCTTTTGGTATTAGTCAGCATGTGGTACATTACCTATCTCCTTGGGCTGGCCCAGCAGCTAAGGAGTACAAAGTACTTCATGCCAACCACTCCAAGCCTGTACATGATTTCCAGATGCTAGCCTTTGATACCCCTGAGGCAAAATAACACATATTCTGTTCTTTCGCCCTCATTTTCTGTGTGAGGCATAAGAGCTGTAATGATTGGCATGTGTTGTTCCTGAAATAGCTTGGAAAACTGTCCTGGCATGAGTTATTAAAGGTGAACTGGAATGACTCAGGTGGAGGGTAGGGTGGAATAAGTCCATGATCTCCCTACATCAGGACCAGCAAGAAGATGCCTTGTAGACTAATCACTGCCACAATACACAGAAACTCATCATCAGGTGTTTTCCCCCACCCTTCCTAAATAATTATCAGACATATGCGTAGCTGTTTGGGCAACAATATGTTTTACAGAGTTTCCTGATTTTGGGATAACTTGAATGGGTATAAAAAGCTCTAGCAATGCACCACTGTCTGAACAAGCTAGTTCTGAAGCAGCGTCACTGGGCTACTGTCCTGGGATAATGAGCTCTGAACTTACTCTGGTGCAGCTGGATTTCTTCCAGCATTGAGACCAGTTTAGTTGGCTCTGTGTGATAGGTGATCATCTGCATGACATTTCATGATTTGCTGCAGATGTGGCGTTTACTATCTTCACACTTTTCCACTCCTGTCATTTACAGTCCCGTGAGGTTTGCTGCTTGGAAGTGCAAGTGGACATTAATGAAAGCAGGAAATATTTGAAAGGTATGCCAATTTCTCTGTGAAGCAAGAATATGACCAGATCAACCCTATCATAGTCTTTCAGACCCAGATGGAGGCACTTTAGGATGCAGAGGTGACTAAGAATGTTCTAAAGACAAGAAAACATAATGCAGCGAAAGTCCCTGAACTGCCTCCAGTTCTAAACATGGATCTCTGTGTCTTTTCCTTGAAGCTATCACGTTTGGACACAGTAAACTTTGCTGGTAAAAGTATGAGAGAGTGCTGACTCTGGAAGCACTCCAAGCTATGGGGTAAAGGCAGGAGTACCAGTTCCTGTGCTGTAGGAGACTTGCCAGTGTGATAACTTATAGAGGAGTTACCACAGAGAATGACTCCAGCAGAAAGTTTGCCAACTTTGTTAGCTATTTTGCCTGAACAGCGGTATTATTCTCTAAACAAACCCATTTTCACTAGAGGGTAAAAATCTCGTGCTTACGGTGCCTGCATCTCATGAGGGAACACAGAAAACTACAGAGGACACAGATACTTTCTACTTCCATTGTGTGAAGTCTTGGGAGCCAGTTCTAAAAGTCAGGCTGCAGGTAAGGGGCTGTTCATACTGCTTGCTTATTTCCAGTGTCATCAAAACAGTAAAGAACTGGATTGTTTCTATTCTGTGAATAAAAAACATGCTTTTTATCCTCTGTAGAAAGTTTCTGATAAGGAAGATGACAACAGCAATTTAAGTGACACCTTAACAGTACCACTGAAATTTCTTCCTGTTGGACATAAAGTGAAAGTAACCCTGCCTGTAAGACATGTAAGTTCTTCACCATTTATATGATATTTTGGAGGGAAGAGTAGAGTAACCCCCAGTATTTAACACCACAACATTTAAAAAAAGTCAGTTAGTAAGTCTGAGTGAGAATTTTGTGTAAATACAAGTTCTCTGTGAAAAAGATTATTTTTTTCAGAGAAATATCCATTTTCTGTCAATAAAACCAATTATTGGGAATTCATCCTGGCCAGTTTTAGATGCATTTCAGATAAACCTCTGCTGTCCTTACACAGTTAAAGGAGAATATTCAATACCCCTAGCAAGGCTTTGGGATGCCCCACTGCTCTTTATCAAGCTCAGGTGGCTAGCTTAGTCTATATAACTAAATTTTGGATGGCTAAGATGAGTTGAATCTTGCCCTCAGAGAACAATTCTGTCACATTCTTCTATGTGTACAGTCATGATGGTAACTGTTTGAGAGATACAACTCTAAGTTGCTTTAAAAGCAGGAGTAATGCTGCTGTGTGGCCAGATAAATCTGTTAACAATAGTCAGGCATCCTTTCACAGACCTTGCAGCAAATGAGAGGCAAAAATAAGAGAAGAATTTCTCAGCAGGCTTTCCTGTAAAGATAAGGGAGAATGAACATCTGTTTTGCCACTAGTGATTCCCCACCCCTCTGTTTGGACTCTCTTTTACCTCCAGTAGCTTTTTGGAAGGATGCAGGGTGGTAGTGGTGGGGCATTCGAGAAGGCACTGAAATCTGGATTTCAAAACTTCTCCTTTTCCCAGTCATTCACATTCCTGCTGTCATTTCTTTATTTACAGAATGTGCCACTGCAGTTGTACCTCCAACTCAATGATTGGTAGGAGGACTATTTTTTTCTCTAAAGGTTTTATTGCTCTTTGAACTGTGAATTCTAGAACAGAGTATCCTTTATTTAGATACAAGGAATGCACAGGACTAGGGGCAAAATATAACAATAGTTAAGTCACCATTAAAGAGTCACCACAAAGGATCAAAGTTAAATGTCCTTGGGGGAAAAGAGTCACACCAAGATGCCAAAAAAAAATTATGAGAATTTCAAACAGTGAGGAACTTAGTCACTGAGTGTCCTTTGCATTAAAGAATCAAAGACTGAGATTGGAGTCTTCTTCAAAAGCGACACAGAAGCGGGAAGAAGACAGAGGGAGAAGGGAATCTGAAATAAGCAAAACATCCAGAGTCCATAGGTTACTCAAACCACACAGGTATTCTTAAGAAAATAGGTTTGTGGCTCTGGTGATATCAACAGAAAGAAGTACAAGCTAGGGAAGACAAAATGTTATGCTGTAAAATAATGAGACAGACAACAAATAAATCAAAATCATTTGAATATCTTTTTCATTGTCCTGCTTCTGTATAATTCTGTGGTACAAATCTCCATGAAGGACCTTGTTAGGTTCAAGTCACCCTTTGCTCAGAAATTATATGAAGCAGAAATAGAAAGGATGCAGCTTAGAAAGCTATTGAAAGACACAAAGAAGCCTTTTTTTTTTTCATATTTGCTATCCTTAGCTGGCAGTAAAACTTACACTGAAACATCAGAAAAGAAAGAGACCATGTAGAAGCAAAGCAGTTGCTTTGGAAGCTGCATTTCTGTCTCTAAATCTGAACAGTGAATCATGATTTTTTATGATATTTAGTAGACTGCAGTTGCTGAAAACAGATCCATGTACATTTTAAACATCAATCCTGTGACTCTGGATTTATTTCTGTTTCAGCACAGAAAAACTAGATGTGCGCTTAGGGTATGATCTGTGCCAAGAAGAGCAAGAATTCTTACAAAAAAGGAAGAGAGTGGTTGCCAGTGCCCTGAAAAAGGTTCTTCATCTGGAAAGAGATCTACATGGACATGAGGTCTGTGAGTTGGAATCCAAGCATGGGGTATGGGTCTATTGAATTAGGAAATTCCCCACAAAATTTCTAGTACTTTTTTGCATGTTGATGACAAACCCACTGATTTGAATGGCAACAGAACAGAAGTTCTCAGTGTGGCATACCCCATACTCATCTAGAATTCAGCTCAGCTATTCATGCCTCCATTCTTTTCCATGAGTCAAATTCCCAAGGACATAATATACCACGCTTCAAAGCCAGTTTCCAACAGTGTGATGCAGTGGGTCAGCAAGATAGGAGGCACTGGTTCATTGCGTTAGAAACAGTCTAGCCAGACAACCCCAAACCAAGTAGGAAAAAAGAAGTATTTCAAATTCACCTCATGTAGTTATTTATGAAACCATTGTAATGTCCCTTCTTTAGGCTTACCCTTTTTTTCAGTTTCAGAACACTTTTCACAAGAAGCCAAAATTCTTTAGGGTGAAGAAGGAGCAGTTTATAACAAGCTCCAGCTGAAGTATGTTTTGTTGCCGAGATCCAGGGAGAATTTTTAAGTGAACATTTATTTCTTGCTGGAATTATATTTGTTGAATGGAAGCTGTCCAAAGAATAATTTTGTTTGCTTATTATATTTTTTCTGAACTCTAGGATTTCCTTGAATCCATTCTTAATTACATTTATTGCAATTTTTGTTATTTGTAATAAAATCATATCATTATCTGTTGTTAATCATTGCAATTCCAATTATAAAGAACAAGAGGAGGGAGGAAGGAAGGTTAAAATCACTGCATATTCAAACTCATCCAAGCTTTGAAGTTAAGGGAACCCACTGGATATCTGGAGGTTAATTTAAAGAAGGTACTGGCAAAGACTGGCTGAATGTTGATTTAATTTCATTGTCCTCCAATGAAGTCTGCCGAGGAAAGAGCTGTAATTAGACTTTTCCAAGTAGGCAAGTGAGTAACTTTTTAAAGATAATCCTTATGTTTTGAACAGGTCCCAGTAATAGCTGTTATGGCAACAGGTGGAGGCCTCAGAGCAATGTCAGCTATGTTTGGCCACCTCTTAGCTCTTCAGAAGCTAAATCTGTTGGACTGTGTTACCTATCTTACTGGGGCTTCTGGCTCGACATGGTGCGTATAGAAAATTAGATTTGTATTTGGAATGACTATGACACTACATTTCCACACAGTGAGAGAGATGCATCTCTTTCAAAGTCTTACATTGTTAATAAGTGAACATAATTCCCTGGTAAAGCTACTACTGTTGTCTCTTGATCATAACTTCAGTTTAGGCTTGCTGATTCTCTTCTTTGATGAAAGTGGCTGGATAAATATAGTAATTTTCCAAAATAATCCACATAAATGGATTATTTTCTCACATTCCTCTTCCTTAGGACCCTAGCAGACCTATATGAGCATGCTGACTGGTCACAGAAGACTCTGGAGGGGCCACTTAAGGCAGTAAAAGAACAAGTGACGAAATGCAAGCTCAACCTTATGTCTATAGAGCATCTGAAGTATTATCACAAGGAACTTGCTGAAAGGGCAAAAGCAGGACATGTGTCATCTTTTACAACTCTGTGGTCACTTGTTCAGGAAATGTTCTTACATGAACGGGTATGTACATGGTTCTACCACACATTTGGGAAACACTCATTTTCTTTAGAGCTTTACTCCTTGAGTGCATGACGTAATGTGTGGAACAAATCCAAAGTGACTGAGGCATCCCAGTGTGATTTGTTAACAATGACAGAGGATCATAGAATTATAAAATCATAGAATAATCTGGGTTGGAAAGGACCTTTTAAGGTCATCTACTCCAACCCCCCTGCAATGAGCAGGGACATCTTCAACTCGATCAGGTTGCTCAGAGCCCCGTCCAACCTGACCCAGAATGTTTTCAGGGATGGGGCATCTACCACCTCTCTGGGCAACCTGTGCCAGTGTTTTACCACCCTCATTGTGAAAAATTTCTTCCTTATATCTAGTCTAAATGTGCCCTCCTTCAGTTTTAAACCATTACCCCTTGTCCTGTTGCAACAGGCCCTGCTAAAAAGTCTGTCCCCATCTTTCTTATAAGCCCCCTTTAAGTACTGAAAAGGATCTTGTAGCCAGGATTTTCCAGGGCAGTTAATGATTTGAAGGTGCCTCTGTACTAGGGTGCACAAGAGCTAGCAACTTCAGTAGGCAAACTTCCTGAAAGAACTCGGCAATCCCCCCTGAAAAGTCAGGTCTCTTAAAGTCTGTTTCTAGTTGGACACTTAAGAGCTAGAGTGATCTGTCCTCATGTGAACATTAGTCTCAGCCTTAGTAAAGATTGTGGGATGCAGGCAATCAAGGCCCTTAGACATTAATGAAGAGCTTACTAGGTATCCAAAAGGCAACCAGGAAGGAAAGTGCAGGAACATGAAGGAAGAGGTCTCCTAAAAATGTGACTCACAGATTCCTCCGGATTGTAAAACATCTGTTGTCTATCCATACTCAGGTAGATTGTGTCAGTGGTTTTGCCTTATGTTCTTCCAGAGTTTTACTGTGATTTCTTTATCTCTTTGATTAGCCAAGAAAGTACAAACTCACAGACCAGCGCAAAGCATTGGAGCATGGACAAAACCCATTGCCTTTCTATGCAGTCCTCAATGTGAAAGAGGAAAAGTTCAGTACTTTCAAATTTAGAGGTAAGTATTTCTAGAGTTTCTTCTGACTCTGAGTAGGGACTGCAGAGAATTTGGAGGGAGGGTGCATGTGTGTGGAGAATAAAAGGGCAATACATCTCTTGCTTGCCCTGGCTATGAAATGCACCTGTGAAATGGCTTTGATGGTTCCTTAGTTTGTAGAGGTGCTGTGAAATGTAATTGTCACTTCCCTAAATACTACACTGATGAGGGTATGAAAATGGAGTGGAGTATGATTGCTGTGATGGGTGTGATATGACACCCTTTAAATGGACACAGGCTACATTCAACAAAAGGTATTAAACTGCGCAGATACTGGAAGGAAAAAACAGTACATACATTTGGTTAGGTTTATAGTTACTGTTCTACTGCGATACATGTACAGGACAGCTTGAGTCAGGAAAATGCATGGCCATGCCCACACTATGACATTTTCTAGTTTGGAGCTGATGTGTCTTCATGCTGCTTTATTATATTATGTAGACTGACAGGTTTGGGTTAGTAGAGGTTTTGTGCCATTGATTCCTTGCAGGTTGGATCATACTTGCATGTTGTGCATCTGATGCTCTTGATTTAGAGGGGCAAGTGGGATTCCAGAATCTTTATACAGAAATATAAATCTAAGCTTTTGAAGCTAATGTTAATCTCTTTCTGAGGTGAAAAAACTAGTTCCTTTTGTATGCAAATCATCTCTCAGTTGTATGGAACTAGGCAGTTTGCAATACAAAGCTACTGATAGTACAGAGCTGCTGAGACAAGCAAGACCAATGGAGCTTGTGGGTAGCTTTAACCATGGGGGAAGGTTTTGTTTTCTTATTTTGATTACAGTAAACATGCCATATGTCAATTCTTTTGTAGAGTGGGCGGAGTTCTCTCCTTACGAGGTGGCCATACCAAAATATGGAGCCTCCATTCGTTCAGAATATTTTGACAGTGAGTTCTTCATGGGAAGGCGAGTGAAGAAGCTGCCAGAATCTCGAATCTGCTATCTGGAAGGTGACCTAGCAGTGCAATATAGTTAATCACAGCATGGTAGAAAGCATAGTACTAGCTAGCCACTGGTCTGTGTACAACACTCCTTGCCAGCAGGTCTGCTCTAGGTCTTGAGTCAATGGGCTTTTCATCCCTTTTGTACACTTCTGCTTCTTTCCTCCTATCCTCCCTTTTAACCTGGGCAGATTTGGGAAAATTGCAGCATGGTTCCCCTTCACATCTTCTGAACCAAACAAGAAAATGGAGAAGGCAAGTTGAGGAAATAACAAGCTTTTCTTCCCTAATCAGTCATCAACTCTTCAACTTCACCAACTATACTTCTAGGCAATGCATTGCTGGGGTAGAATTGGAAGGAGCTGAAAATAAAATGTAACTCATCTAGAAAACCCCACAAAGGTGAGAACCATCTGAGCCTTGTGGGTTGAGAATGGTGTCACTAATCATCCCTGCCCATAAGGATGAAGGAAGGACAACAACTGCTTTGGCTGGCAGTTCTACCTCTAAAGGCAAAGAAAAGGTGAAAAGCAGTCAGACAGAGTAATCCATCTGCCTCAGACAGATTTTAAATCCTTGTCAGAATTTTAGCTTTTGATACCAAAACCAAGGGTCTGGTGGAGACAAAAACTATATTTCTCTCACTGTGAAGTCTGCTAGAGATTGAGTTTGTTCCTCGTGAGTACCTGGCCTGGGTCTTAATGACAAAGGATAGTATTCTCTTTTCCAAAAGCAGACTCGCATATGGAGTCAATTCTATTTTGATCCTGGACCAGTTCAACTCCACAGAAACAAAACATGTCTAAAAGGAAAAAATGTGTCTTAGATCAATTTAAAGAATAAATCAGTTTAAAGAAGGGCCTTATGTTTATATGGCTTCACTATGCTTTCAAAGCATGCTTTCTTTCACAAGTACACAGTAAACACTCTTAAAACATCACCTGGGTGACTGATGCATGTTACTTTGTTACTCTACAGTGAATGGTCTGTGTGTAGTTATTCTTGAGAAAGAGCACTGAAGTGCTGACACCATTATGTTAGGACTCTGTGAGACCTGCTGCTTAAGCTGTGTCATGACAGGGTCAGTTCACGTGGGCCAATAATATGTAGCACAGATACTTGTAATAGTCAGTGGTTGACGTGTGGTGGTGCAGTATTTTTCCCATGTGGTTTGACTTGCAGGTCTTTGGACAAACATCTTTACTAGGAATTTGCTGGATGGCTTGTACTGGTCCTCAAATTCAAATGAATTCTGGGAACGATGGGCCAAAGATATGGTAGATATAGGTAAGAGTTTCAAAATCAGTAATTGTTTTTGACCAGGCAGTGCTTCCTATTCAGGAGAGGATTAAGAAAGATACCTTATTGCTACTGTTTGTGAATAATCTCTCACATGTTCTCCCTAAATTGCTGCATGTCGTGTTGCGTCACTGTGGATCTTCCAGCATGATTTTCACCTGTATCAGAATGGTCACTATGTGATGTTTTCATCTTATTTTATTTTATTGTTAACCCAGAGGCACACTTCATGCTAGTTACAAATGTTTTAATTTAAAATTTGCTCACGGTCTGTTACATGACTGCAAATGAGAAGGGTGGCTTTTACTTGTAGGCAAAAGTACAAAGCCAGTGTGTCATTTGAAAGAATAAAAGACAAAAGCTGTGCTTGCTTTGAATAAAACCAAGTATCTCTTTGTTTAAATGGGGTTGGTCATGTGCATATGTTTTCAAGCAAACTGCAAGGAACAGGGAGGGGAGGGACCCACAGGAAGACAGCAAGGGCAGCTAGCCAGTAAAGGTGCCTGGCAGAACAGATTACTGATGTTTTTTCTCACAGTTCCTTCTCTATTTCAGAAAAACATTCCCCTGAGGATGATGTCACTGTCATCGAGCCTCCATCTTGTTTGTCAGGGAAGTTGTATGAAATGTTTCAGGACATTATGACCAAGCGTCCACTACTGGGAAAGTCTCATAACTTCCTGAGAGGCTTAGAATTTCATAAGGACTATATCCATCAGAAAAAATTTATTGAATGGAAAGGTAACTGCAACAAAGAGTTAGCTGCAGTGTGCAGGTAACATCTCAGATTTTTTTTTCTAGACTTTGGAAATCTCATTTTTAAAGATATTTTCTCAGGGTTTGGAAATCTGCTGAGATGGAACTATGTTCATGGTGTCTGTTTCTTTAGGGTAACAGGTTAAAATGAACTAGTCCATGGGCCAGTCTTTCACCTCCTGAAGATATCTGTAATTTGTGTCAGAGCATGCTCTTCTACAGTAAGTTTGTCACTCTGCATAGGTACAGTAGTCAAAAGGTTCAGAAGGGGTAGAATCTTTTGAGGTCAAGAAACAAAGGTAACACTGGAAACATAAAATAGCAAGTTACTATGAGGATCAGATGAAGGAAAGGATGGGCTGCAAGCATGTAGTTGCCCATATGTGTGCTAATTCTGCCTGATGATTTATCCATCCAGAGATCTCTAAAGAGAGATCTTTCTGAAGGGTTAAAGAACGCTTCAGAAACAGAAATACCAAGATCCAACAACAGAAACTTAAAGCCACATAGGTTTAGACTGTATATATTAAACAAACAGGATGCATATATGTATAATGTATATGTATATGTATAATGTATAAATTGAACAGCAGTTTTCTATGGCCTGCGCTCTGTAGGCAGGCAAAGTAAACAGTCATGATAGCTTTACCTCAAAATCTATGAAACGATCTATGAAATGATAGCAAGATGATGGAGCTGAGGTTTTGTGCATCAGAAACCTTCCTGTAACCCCAGCGTCCTCATTTATTCCATGAGCAGGTAGCCATATGGGAGGACCCCACATTACTAAGGTTAATTTGACTTTAGCAAGAAAACATGTGTTCTCTGCCTCCTTTGAGTCCTTCTCTTTGGCAACTTGTGTTTTCTCTCCCCTGTTTCATGCAAGTTACAACACTTTTTGTCCCTGGCTGCCATTGCTATATGGTTTGGTGACAATGGCAAGAGATGGTGGAGATTTTCTGTGGATTAGAACCCACAGTTGCTAATTGCTTTCAAAATATTCAGTAAACAAAAACTCCATGTCCTGAAAGAGTCTGTTTGGAGAAAACCAGTGAGAGAAGGAGAAAACGAGTAGCATAAAAAGGATGGGGGAGAGAAGGAGCAAGCGAGTAGCTTAAGAAGGTGGCTGAAGGATAAAGTTGTCAGTCAGTAAATGTTAAAAAAAGATTTTTCCTTGTATTTGCTGACTAGCAATTTTGTAAAGGCAAATGGGTAGAAGCAGATTTCAAGGAGGATTTGGAGGAAAAGAGCATAGGGACGCCAAAGACTACCTCGGGTAGATATTCTACAAATAAAGTAAAACAAGTGGAAACCATGAAGTCTGTAGTGGGAAAAGGGAAACTGAAAATCTGGAGTGGGAAAAATTAGAAGATTTTCTATCCTCTTTTGGCTGCCTGCATGAGAACAAGCCAAAACCAAGTTTGGATCCATCTCTAGGAACAAGAGGAGATACCAGCTCTGTGAGCAGAAATTATAGTCTTGTAGTAGGTGAAGTCTTCAGAATGTAGCTGTGTTTTAAAGGTCCCTGCAGCTCAGGTTATCTGACACATTAAAACAAGACTATAAATGCCAGGTGAAAAGCCTAATTTTCACGGTGAGAAATTTGAGAACTCATAGCCAGGAATTAGTGTAATGCATTTACAGTAGGATTCATGCTTTCAAGGGAATTCCTGAGGCAGGACTTCTTTAAAGTCCCTTTTTGGGTGTGGGATGGAAGATGAGACTGTCCCCAGGGAATGTCTACTTCCAGTTCACATACCCAGCCATGAATAAATGCTGCACAGTTCCATCTCCATGATAAGAAAATGGGGGTAACAGAATTTCAACTAAAAATACTCAGCAGGCCAAATAAAACTAAAAAGTATGCTCTGTTTCTTCTGTGAGGGACTGCAAGCAAATGTCTCTCATTACAGCAGAATCTGTGAATTCCCAGCAGCCATGAATGCTAAAATAAGCAAATAATTTTGTAAAGACCTGACAGTGAGGGAATGGAAAAAATATGAGTTATTACTTTGAGCTGCTGTCAAACATTCCAGGCTATGGAACAAGCCGGAGTTATTCTGTGCAGTTTAAATCAACACTACAGAATGAGGCCAAGGAGGCAGAGGGATCAAAAGAAGTGAAAGGCTGGAACTTACCTGCAGTATTTCTGTGATCAACAGTTTCTTAAAATACCTAAGCACAAATGATTTAAGACTCAAGAAGTCTGCTCTGGACTTTGCTTCCTCATTTTTTGAACTTGAGGAACACTCTTAAACCATTATTTTGATATTTAAAATCATGGCAAAATGTTTCTTATTCCAGGGGAACAATAGTGGACTGATTGTCTACAGGGCAGGCTGGTGGGGTTGCTAGCAGAGAAATAAGAGTCTAGCTATCAGAAATTGGCTTTAGATCTCAACTTGCCAGTTGGTATAATCCCCTTTTGGCTCCTTTTGGTGTTGATGTGAGGGTATGTTAAAAAATATTAAAGCAATATTTTAAGCTGTTGGTAGGGGATGGTGTGTCCATGATGTGGTGGTTTTTTTCAGCATGGCTAAGATAATTTATATGAGACATCACTGAAAGCAGGTTGAAGTCAGATTTTTCACACTGGGAGAGGAGTCTAATCCTCAGAATGTAAAAGCAAAAAAAGAGCAATGCAAAAGTGCAGTGATGTACTGCATTTGTTAGATTTGTTGCTACACTCTGAAATTGTTTTTGTTGTTTGCATTTTTCCCAGTTCTTAGGGGAAAAAAAAAAATCCGCTAAAGTCTGTATTCTGTGAAAAATCACTCCCCAGAGCAGCTGTGAGGCCAGTGGAGTCTCATGGCCAGCCTTTGGGAGTGTGCCTGGGCGCGTGTGGTAGCAGGCCAGAGGTGCTCAGACATGCAGTTTGGAGGGCATGCTCCTGAGGCCATGTTTGTGGGCTCGCCTTATGGGGGGAGGTGAGCCTGGTCTTGAGGGCAACCAAAGGGCTGCCCTTAACATGTAGCACAGTCAGAATTACTGACTCCTCCTTACCTACCAATGCAGCACTAACTATATTCAAAATGTTTTTCAGACACTGTGCTGGACTCTTTCCCTAACAATCTGACACCGCTGCAGAAATATCTTTGCCTGATAGATGTTGGCTATTTCATCAACACCAGTGGTGCAGCACTTTTCAAGCCAGAGAGGAATGTAGATGTTATTATCTCACTTGATTATGGTTTGGGGAATGTGTTCAAGGTGAGAAGATTAACATGCTCTGCTCCTTCCAGCCCTGGTAAAACTCGTATTATTAAAACTT
The DNA here is from genome assembly GCF_964289735.1 of Phaethon aethereus. Classification (NCBI taxonomy): domain Eukaryota; kingdom Metazoa; phylum Chordata; class Aves; order Phaethontiformes; family Phaethontidae; genus Phaethon; species Phaethon aethereus. Next base: position 42,735,615 of record NC_138579.1, on the reverse strand, counting down.
TTAAGTAAGTGGCTGTCTAAGTCTTGATCAAGAGCAAACTCAAGAGCAAACCAGTCACCATATCTTGGAGGAGGAAAGAAACTTCCTTCAGGACTGGAACTATAGAAACTGTTAGGCTCTTTCCTCTATAGTGGATTGCAACATACACTTCCTAGGTTGCTCAGGGAATTGCAATAACAATTGGTTGCTGGAGACATGGCCTTGGTCTCTCCTGGTCTGTCCTCGTGACAAATTCCAAATGTGGCTTTTGGTCATTCTCTCTATCTATAAAAAAGGGTGATAAGAAGCATCTTCTGACTTATGGTGAGATGTGGCAAAAGGTAGGATTATACTGTGACTACTTTGGACTACACAGTCACTGCAGAGTGATTCTTGGGACTGAATTAAGTTGCCATAGTATTTCTATGATACCTCAGTAAACCTTATTCTTGTCTTAGTGTTAGCTATAAGGCAATGACATTCTGTGTCCACAGCAATTAGAGATGACATACAAATATTGCAAGATACAAAAAATCCCATTCCCCAAAGTGGAGCTAAGTAAAGAAGAAGAGAAGAACCCAAAGGAATGTTACGTGTTTTCGGATGCAGAGGACCCCAGAGCACCCATAGTAATCCATTTCCCCCTGGTGAATGACACCTTTAAGGAATTCAAGGAGCCTGGTAAGTTCAGTCAACAAAGCTATACTTTTTAGTTGAATTTGGGCCATTTGTCTTTCCACAGCATGGATCTTATTTGTCCTTTGTAGCAACAATTTTAAGCGAGGGCACAGCCCTTGTATGAGTGAGACCATCCTGTCTTCTACCCATCATGGACATACATGTTTGTCTCTTCCACTGGGCTATGAATGAGCATACCCACACATCTGACAGGCCAGATTCAGGTTACTGCATTCAGCTCAAAGTGCATGAGTTTCCACCATGGCAGAGGAGAAGGAGGTGTTAACTCTTTTCCTGTTAACCTAGGAATGTTAACCTTCTCAACAAAACCAGGATTATGTTCCCTGGGTACAGAGTGAAGCTGTATCTCTTATCCAGTAAAACATGATGCAACAGAGGTAGCTGAGGCAGGTCCCCATGTCTCTACTGATTAGCCTCCATGTCCTGCTCAAGTGGTAGGTTAGCAAACCACAGCAGACTCACTGATGTTGAGTAAGACACAGGACAGAACAAGGCTTTAAGCCACAACTCACACTGCAAGGCATACCAGAGAAGGCAGCACTTATAATGGTGAGATGTTCGGGAAAAGGTAGGGCCAGAATTCCTCCTCAATCTGGAAGAGACAGAGAAAATCTGCCAACTGCTTCTTCCCTCAACTTCTCCCTATCAATTTAAGGCCTAGCAGTAGGCAAGCAGGCTTGGCACTGATTACATCTCCCATACTCTCATGCCTTTGTGCCAAGCACTATCTAGATGGAGAGAATTAGCAAGTCTCTCCAGCAATAAGAAGAATGATGTTTGTGGCCCAAGACTTAGACCAGAAGGAATGGGCACGTGGCTGCTAACAGCTGGGTCAAGTAATTCTGGTGTGAACATGTTCAGAAAAATAAATAGTAGGACGTGGAGGGCATGCAATGTTTAGTTGGCATAAGGGTAAGAAGCATAAAAGTTACTGATTGTCCTACCTTGGCCTAGCCAAGGTGTAGGTACAGCACCGTGGGAGAAGGAGGTTATTTCCTTTACTAAAAGGCAGTGAATAGAAAGAGCTGCCAGAAAAGCTCTGTTAGTCTGTGGTGTACACAAGGGAAAGCCTGTATTAGCTCATAGAGACGGACTTTGTCCTGTGCATGCTAAAGAGCTTTGTACATGAGTTTGGCAGCCCTGTGCATATGATTAACAGACAGCAGGACCGTAAGTTTCCCAGATATCATAGATCATATCCTTCCTCCCTTTTTCCAGGGGATTCAACAACAGGCATGGCTTTGCTATGGGGCCATATGCAGCTGGGTTGGTTCTGTGTGGGGGGCCCAGCAGGGCCTGGGAAGTGGGGTCTGTCCTCAGGTGTTGTCTTTGAATGCAGGCATGAAGTAGCAAAGGCCATGCTAGAACAAGAGATCCTCAGTATAGACTAGGTTTTTCTATCTTGTGGGATACTCTGCAAAAATCAGACAGGAGGTATCTTGGTGCCTGTGCTGTCTGACTTCCTTAACTTGAGACCTTCCTCTGTGCTGGAGCTCTTACAGCAACGAATGCTGAAGTTATCTCACACACCACCTTTTGAGTTATCAGGCCATGGGGAACCTCTGCTCTCCTTTTCTACTGCTCAACACAGCAAGACAGAGCATTCACTTTCCTTCCAGCTTTACCCAAAATAATATTGTGGTACTGGGACCACAGCAAAATGGAGGCCTCTGAGGGAACATTTGGGGAAGGTTGTGAATACCAGTGAAACAGGTTAAGTAAGTAAAGCTCCTTTTCTGCTATGATGTTCACCAATGCTCAGAGAATATGTGCAGTAAGATACACACCAATAAAATAACATTTAGAAACTCTATGGATGAACAGAGGAGATACCCACTCGAGGGAACTAGGCTTGTTAGGTGGAGGCTGGAGATGGTCCAAATGGCAATGTGCAGTGAGATATGGCCATTGAGCATTGGCTAGCTAGCAGGTAAAACATGTAAGTGTTTTAGAGTCTCTCTGAATGAAAGATGGATGAGATTATGCAAAGCAAAGCACCCACTGCAGCTTCTCAGCGCTCCAGGCTCAAATCTGTGAGCTGTGACGCTCACCTGCGTGTCTCTGAGCAGACGGTGGTTCATCAATCAAGCTGACAGCCAGCAACTGATGTGGGTGGTTGGGGGAGGAGGGACCTTGGCAACCTGCTTGCGTGGATTTCAAGTTTAACAGTGGAGCTTTTCATTTCTAGATGGCTGAGAGACACCTTGTGGAATGTGGGTACTTATTTTTCTTGCTTTTAACTATTTAAATTCTAGAAAAGAGAATCAGCTTGTGAAGTGTGCCCATTTACAATGCAACTATAGACTCTGCTCTTGTGTGCTTGAGGCAGATGCAGCTGTATCCGGATGTGGACAGCACAGATAATACGGCTCTCTGAATACTGGGAGGCTCAAGGAAGTAAAAATTGGACATTTTTAATACCGCCACTTCTAGTGACAGCCTGTGCTCAGCACCCTGAGATCACACTGCCCAGAAACCACTAGGTTAGACTAAAACCTGCTATGTCTCAAGCAAAATTCATGTGTCATTTTCACGCAGTTCTGGTAGACATCGTAAGGAGTATCTCAGCAGTCTGTTCGTAGCCCCACTGACGGTCATCTCACAACATATTTGTGGTTTGGGTTTATTTCGTTCAGACTGTAAGGAGACAGGTAAAGACAGAGAAAAAAAAAGTAACTAAACATTTTGTAGAACCATAAATATGAGGCTGCTGAAATCCCTGGTGGAGGTAATGATTCCTGCCAGCCCTGCTGGGGCATTTCCAATGCTGAGCTTTAGCAGGATGGGGAGGGAGAAGCGGGTGGGAAAGCTGACCAGGAATGGCTCTTTCAAGTTGGGGCAGGGGCAGTCTTTCCTGGAGACTGTTTTTAACAGTGGATTCTGCCAAGTAGATCAGTCCTCTCCAACACCACGTGTTTTGTGCTCCAGATTCAGCTCACTGTGGTGGCTTTTGTCTTTCTCTGCAGGGGTAAAGCGCTGTCTCTCAGAGATGGAAGAAGGCAAAGTAAATCTGGAGAACAACTGCTCACCCTATTACCTCATTAGGCTAATCTACTCCTCTGAAAATTTTGACAAACTCGTGAATCTGAGCAAATACAACATCCTCAATAACAAAGACCTGCTCCTCCAGGCGATCCGGAGTGCCATAGAACGGAGGAGAAGCGGCAGAACTGGGAATCTCTCCAGCCACTCTGGAGCTGGATACCGCTAGGCTGGGTTTTTGCACTGTTCCCCACTGAAGGCTACAACAGTCACATTACAACACATCACAGTCACATTATAACATGTCACAGTCACATTACAACAACATCACAGTGCACATTATTTGCAGGAAACTGAGGAAGCCTGTACATTTCTTATCTTGCCTTGTTCAAGTTCCTAGCTTTCAAAAGGGTTTATTTAATGTCCTTCCCCCCCGAGTTTTCAGACTGCAGGAGCCCCACACTGTGGTCTTAATTGTTAATAAATTAGGTTCCTGGTTAGCAGAGACCTTCCAGGATCTCCTCGATGCTATAGAATATGGTGGTGGTGATATAGTGATGGTAGTTCTTTGTATGCGCCTGTCCCCTCAATCCTGAGCCCATTGTCGGTGTCTTTTCAACGCTTTGTTACAAACCAAGTCCTGGCCATTTGCATTCAGTAATGTCCAGATTTTCAGATAGGCTGAGCAACTAGAATTTGCACTGAATTGGTGGGCTCAGCTTTGAAGTCAGGCCAAAGAGTCCTATATATCTGTGCACAACGGCCAAACTGCAACGTGGACATTGCATTTTGTCTGGCCGATTCCCCTTGCTGATTTAGAAATTATTCCTTTTTTCCATTCCCCTGCAAGAGTTTGGCACAGAAATGCTGCTCCAGACTGCCACGAGGGGGGCAGTTACATTTCAAGGAGAGAGGACATTAGCTGCAGGGAGCGAGTATGGTTCTTTCGAACGTTGGCTGGAGGAAAAATCTGCATAAAGGTATCAACGATTATATTGATTTATACGGGTGGTGCCTTTATGCGTTAACGTGTCAAAAGCCTGAAGCAAGCTTTTGACCCCAGAAACTTGAGGGGAACAACTACCATAGACTTAAGTACATTTAATTTAATAATCATGACCAAGGCAAAAGCTGGTGCTCCTTCATGTAAACTGAATGTAGAATAACATAACTTGTTAATGGAGTGCATAGCCATGGTATTTTCACACCCAGAAGATTTTTTTCCCTTTGCAGTGTTCTACCTCTAACATCATAGGCAAGGTATTTTTAATAGCTGCTACACTAAAATAGAGCTCAAATGAAAAAGAGGAAATTCTTTATCACACCTCCTTGCTAGAGGAAAATATTTGGAAAAATGACTCCTGGTTTTCATTTGCTTTGGAGTGCAGTGAAAGACATTGCCTTGAACTAGGAGCTTGGAACATCTTTATAGCCCTCCACTATATTAAAAAGATGGTAGAGAAGGTTGGTGAGCAATCCAAAACAGAACTCCACACAAGTCAGAGAAGTTTCCAGACTTCATAACGCCAAAGGATTTGGACCTGCTTCTGGCTTATTTAATCCATATTCATCAGGACCCTCAAGGAAAATCTTATACATTTCTTCTGTGTTGGAAATTTACTTGATATCTAGAATCAGTTTTACTTGAAATCCAAAATAAGGTGAAGAAAGAGAAACAGGGGCCTGCCTTTTTGGTATATGCAGACAGTACTCAAGCTGAGAGGGAGAACATTTACAAAAGGCTTCATTGCCTGAACCCTGCATCCACTAAACGCTTCTGCTGCTGCGAGCAGTGGCAAGGAATAAGCCTCAGCAACATTCCTTGTACAATGCTTATTTGCCGAGCTAAGGAACACCACGCAAAACCTGCAGGGTCTTAACTGGAATGCAACTGTACAACTGAATTCAGACCATGAGACGATAAGAACTAATCACATACCGGCTGCAAGAAAAAAGTAAAGAGCCATTTTGAGTCGAAAGGTGAGATGGCAGTGGGGGGCTGTCTCAGAAGGGGGGTCCTACCAGCAGGATCTGTTACCTTCGTGTAGGAGAGCAGCACGTCCTGGCACCGTATGCCGTGGTGTAGGTATATGCGCACGCAAGCACGGCGGCTGCGTACACATGCGTGTATGGGGCGTGCACTGTTTTCATGCTCCTCTGGCTGGTCCTGTAAAGAAACCCCTTCCTATAACCTGCTTGCACAGAGCAAAATCTGATTCCAGCGTGACTGCGAAGAGGCTGCGTGCTCCCACGTCCTGTGGCCCGCTGCATCCTAACAACTGGGCTCCGGCGCTTGGCCCCACAGCCTGTCAGTGGTTGACCCCCTGCTCGCCTCGGCCGGGCAGTGGGAGCGGGAAGGATGGACGAGGAGTGAGTGACGCCATCGCGCTGCCCGTCTCTGTGCCCTCACTGTGCTGGCGCGCTCGCGGCATTGAATTATTGCTGGTGTCTTCCGGCATTGTGCTAGGTGCAAAGGGCTGAGCTGGAGGAGAGGGCTGGGGGCTGAGCAGCTTGTGGGGAGCCCAGTAATAGCAGCTGATGGCAGCGTTGCTGCTGCAGTGGTTGAAGGACTCAGTTGGGTGAGGGACGCTGGTGTTCTCCGCCACGGACTGGGATTTCTTTTGACACTGAACCAATATCTAACTGAAGCTGGAAGGCCTGGCCTTTCGGGAACAGAGGTTCAGGGCAGCCCCTGCCGAGATACAGCGGATTCGTCAGGAACAAGACCACCAGTGACGTTATGTAATTGCCTTTCGTTTACCTATCGTCCATACTGTAAATGGGAACACCGTTTTACCTCATCTGCCTAATTTTTCTGCTCTGCTGCTGCAAAAAGATATCCCTGCTCACGGGCTACAGCGAGCGATCCGTAACCCTCGTGAACCTTGGCAGCACGTGCCCAGCAGCGAGACAGCTCAGCCACGCTGAGAAAATCGGGTCTCCCTGAACGCTCCACAGGCCGGTACCTGGGGCCTGTTCGGTGCGTTGGCAGCGCGGCTAGTGCGGCCAGAAACGCCCACTCAAGTGTGAAAGAGCCAAAAAACCCCCGGGGTTTTCAGAGAACCCACGGTCAGTGGGAGATTAACTTTTCTGAGGGACTGTTAAACGCTGTTGTAGAGCGGGGGAGGCGGGAAGGTGGTGTGACTCCCCCTTGGCCAGGGGAACTGTCGCCCGGGGTTGTGCCAACACGTGAAGTAGGGCCAGGGACTGCTGTCCAGTCTTGCAGCCAAGGGGCAGCGACAGGCATCTGCCCCTTGGTCTCCTTGGGGGCCCCCCTGGAGCCTTAAACGATAATAGTTTTTTAAAATATATTTTTGCATTTCAGAGACTGAAATTATGTGAGGACTGTGTCATTGCCCGTAAGAGGGGTTTTGTTTGTTTGTTTTGATTGGGTTTTTGTTTGTTTGTTTGTTTTTGGAGCATGGGATTGAGGGAGTAAGTTGCTGGCCTGAGAGTGTGGCAGGAGGACCCGGAGGGCATTTGCGAGGGCAGCGGCTGCGGGAGGACTCTGCAGGGTGGGGGGACCCACACCTGGCACAGTCTCATCCACGCAGCTTGTTGGGAAGCGGTGGCTGGCACGTGCTGTCCCCCAGAGCACACCTGGGCTCTGGTTCAGAGCATGCTAATTTGCACAGCCCAAACCCTACGAAGCTATGGAGATGTACGGCTGATCTGCGCTCAGGTCTGCTCCTTGCTCCTTGTTTCCTTTAGGGTGCACGTGGAGTCTTAAGGGAACGGACCACGGAAGCGTCGTGTGTTTGTTCCCCAAAGGTTGTGTGTTTGTCCCTCGTCCCCAGTCTTGCCGGGCCTCGTGCCCCACGCTGTCGAATGGCTGTTTGCACAGAGCGCATGAAAACAAAAGCAGGCACTGGGAGGAGAAAGCTGTCTCTCTCGGCGTCTCACCATAAAAAGGTGTGTGTGAAAAGGCACATGGCATGCTTATAAACTGGGCCTTGCTCTTCTGCCATTATGTGTGCAACCTGTGCAAAAACCGCATCCGAAATGCACCCCAGATCACTGCTCTCAGGTGAACGTTCTGCTGGAAAACCCCCACAAATACAGAGCTTGCTATCTGCTGCCAAACGCAAAGGAAACAAAAGTTTGTTCTTATAACTGTTAGCCACTCTTTATAGGAATTGCTTGCTTGTGTCTTTTAACTGTTTAATAATATATTAATTAAAAATAAAATATTGCAAAGGAGCACCAGACCCATGAAAGTCTTTATGCACTTAAACACAAGACTACGTTTTCCCCAGCTGTATTAGCACTACTTAACGCTAGGTGCCTGCTGAGTACTTCGTAGGGCAGTTACTGGTTTCAAGACCGGGTGGAAAAATCAGAGAGAAGATGTTCTGCTTTACAAAGGCATTGAGAGCCTGGAAAAAAGTGGGACAAAATCTACCTCCTGTGGTAAAACCCTCTTCAGTGGAATGGCACAAGGCAGGGCAGGAAGGCAGTTGTACTGAGCCACAGCCAAGGCACAGCTTTATTGTGCCTCCTTGTGATTTGACTTAAATATATACGGTAGTCTGCTTTCACTGAACTTTACTGTTATCAATTAAATGGTGAGTTTAAAATACCTAAGTTAAAAAAAAAAGGTTTTTTGTTGTACAAGCAGTTAAAAATGATCAAAAATAAAGGAAAATGCACCAGTTTCCCATTTACTTTTATTTGCTGTATTTTTTGTGACAGGCAGAGGTACAAAGAAAAAAAAAAGTAATAATTACATCACCTTGTTGGATGCGAGTGACTGATCTGAATCAGTCTGAACACAAATTTAAACTCTAGATGTCACATGTACCCATGAAGTATTTACGTAAACCTGGTGCTATGCACTTTCCTTCCCTCCCACTGGAAAATTAGTCAAGGCAGAGAAGAAAACTGGAAGCAAAGAGCAAGAGCCATGCTTCAGGCTGGCTAAAAAAGGACCGAGGCTGAAGTCCTTGTCAGAGGAGTTAAGGATTTGAAGCTTTAGTTTCCACTTCTCAGGGAAGAGCCCCCAGCCACTACACTCTTCTGGGTTAAAAAAATGCCATTTCTCCCCAGCTTCGTGCTAGGTAACTTTTCTTTGGCTCAGAAACAGAGATAAGTAGGGGAAAAAAAAAAGATATTCTTCATCATGATTGCACAGTACTGTCCCTAGTGGAGCCTGAACTCCAAACGGTTGCACCAGCAGATAATTAAGCAAAGAAGGGCTAAACAGGCCCCACACCATGCTGGGGGGTTCATCTGGTCACTCCGTCATCAGCCTCAGGAGCCTGGGCTAAGTCTGGCATGGAAGGACTTGGGTCTGTGTCTCGGGTGAACGTCGGCGGGTTATTTTGTGACGCACCAGGAGTCTTTCTTTTCCCTTTTGGATCTGCTCTGCTTCATCCCGACTGGTGAAAAAAACGAATTCAGAATCAGAGAGCTGAAACTTGCTTGCTACAAAGCCACTGCGGGGGGTGGACCACCAGGTGTGAGAGCGTTTGGTCTCCGCACAAAAACACATGCCCAGCTTTAATGGCATGCCTGCCACTTCCCTGTATTATTTATAGGCATGAGGATTTAAAATACGTGAAGATGAGAATCCCAGCTGAACCCTCTTGCATATCCAGGCTGAGGCACAGTAAAAGAAACCACAAAGTCACCAGCAGCCCTGTGCCACATGCTGTTCTTCCCGGCTTGGACTTCTCCCTGGAAGAGCACTGGCAGTCGCACCTCTGCCCGTGGGGAGGAGCTACGTTTCTAAAACCACACTAATTGCTAAGTTTTCCCTTCTTGAAGAGAGAGGAGGAATTTACTGTCCACAGCTGCTAACAATTTCCAGGTATAGCACAACGCTAACACCCCATTCAGATAGGACCTTTCAAGAGAAAAATGACCTTAAGCAGCCCTGGTGTATAGACAAATTGGTTTTGTAGTGGCAAAAGGGGTGGGGAAAGGAAAGAGTAACAGTCATTTCAGGTCAAAACCTCCACTTCCCAAAACAACCAAACCTGTCTAACCTACAGCGTACAAACAATCCTGCTAAACTGTTCCTATTAGCGTTTTTAATTGGTTTGGGTGCTGTGCCGTGACTAACGCCAGTAACATGCCCCAGGACTGACCTGTGCCAGGTGGAGTCCTCCAGGGACACGCAAGGGCTGGGTCTGGGGTGGAATTAGGGCATCGGGGTGGTCAGCAGAGCTCGCTGCTGTGCTTGCACATCTTCCCTTGAAAGCTTGGGGCATTCAAAGATGTTCTGGGGAAAAACATGATATTCATAAACATAGAATTATATTAGATAGATAGGGTTTTGGTTTGGGTTACGGGGGGACAGATGAACTTGCGTGCTTGACATCTCCATGAGTTTCTTCATTTCACATGCTCAGGGTCCTTGGAAGAACAAAATCTGCAGCTCCTGGCTTTCACCCTCCCAGAAGAACAGGTACCGTGAATTTTCTTTTTGTGGGAATGCAGGGTTGGAGCAGTCACATATGTCTATCCCAGATTTCCCTGACAGAAATGTGTAACAAACATTCAACCCGCTGCACCTCTGCAATGCCCCATGTTTAGGGACACAAGGGTTTTCCTAAAGCCTCAGAATGATTTTCTGTTTGGTACCAGAGGAGGGAGAAAGTAGGCAAGAGTCCTCCCTCCCAGAAACGGCACGCAGCTTCATATTATAGTCCCGCTGTGGAAGAGTATCATCCTATGTATGTGGCCAGGTCTCTCAATGCTAATGCCAATATATTCTCTTCAGGCAGCAAGATACCTTGGGCAAGGAATTTAGCTTTCTGCTTCAAGCATTGACAACCAATTAATTGATACGAGTACTACAAGTAGCATTAAAACTGTAACTGTCTGCAGTGATAAACTACCGACCAGTATATGTTGCAGCATGACAAATCCAGGCAGAACCTTGAAAGAGCCATGGGCACATGGAAGCAGCAGTTTTAATGATGGTAATGACATTGTTAACAGAAAATATAAGCCACATTCACGGGATATAAACCAGTTCCTGAAGATACGAGAGTTATTTGCAGGAGAGAGAAGGAGAAAATTAAGTATCCAAGCATGGAGCACAATCAGGTTAAGACTGGAAAGCCAAACTGCTCTCAGTGCCTGAGAGAAAACTACGTGACATCGTTGCTTCAGTTTGTTCCCAGCTGATTCCTGGCAGCCGGCACTGTCATGGTCAAAAGATACACGGTCAAAGTAAGTCTGGTAATTTTATCTTTGAGCCCACTACCCCCTTCCTGCCGACGCGTCTCAAGGGAGGTCCGCACAGCACGGTGTGCGTCTCCCCTCGGCCTCTGTGGGGTTTCTGCTGGGAAAGCTTCTCTGGGATGAACAATGTCGAAACGTTTCACGTGCATCCCAGCTTAAGTGCCGCACTTCCAGCAGCTATTGCTGGCAGAGCCTCGCTGAGCAACGGCGGCTTACGCCTGGCGGGGAGCAGTGGCCGGAGCCAGCTGAGCTGCCGCCGCAGCGCGCGGCACAGCACCAGGGCTGAAGCGTGCAGGTAAGGACACGGGACCGGAGGTGCAGGGGTGTGGGGATGGGGAAAGGAGCTCGGTGGAGGCGGCTGGAGGTCTCGTTTGGGATCGCATGGCACATGAGGCTTCTGCTTTGGGAAGCCAGACTTGGTAAAAGCACCGGGACTGGGCCACCCAGCTGGTGAGGTGAGAAGGCCACTACCTCTCTCCTGTTAGGAAAATCACTGAGAGACCTACACTACAACGTAAAATGTTTTAAGGCATTGCCCCTGTAATTCCTGGTGAGTCCCAGCTTACCTGTGGGTGTGGGTGCCTGGAAACCCAAACCCCGCTCATTCTTCAATGACATTTGCAATAATGCAATAAATGCTTACATATAATAATGACAGGCTTCCAGCTCCTAAGCTACTTTTTTCAAGCCCTCCTCCTCCCATCCCTCTGGCAAATGGCAAAACAGGTGTTTACCTATTTATTTGCCCATTATAGTGGTAGATGCAACCCCTCTGAAACAGTTGCAGAAACTACCTTTGAAAATTGACTATTTATAACTTAGCAAAAACAATTTTACAGATGTGACTTTTTCTTAGTAAAGTCATGCTTTCTAACCACCAAAATTACAGCCCACCCAGATCTGATGATAATTTCAATTTCTTTTTATTGTTGAAAATGATTTACAGTGGAATATCATAAACTGCACTGATGCATTGGCAGGTGCAGAAAGACAAGCTTACACTCACTGATTTAATCCCATGGCATTTTGCATTTCGAATGTGTGAATCACTTTTGAAAGGTAGAATGTCTTCCTTGTAAGAATCTGGCAAACTCTGAAAAGTTCATTTTATCGGGAAATAACTGCTCTCTTGTTTGCTTTCTTCCTGGGAGTGACAGTCAGGTGTCTGCCAAGGGAGTTTTTTTGTCAGATCATAGACTAAGGTTACTGCTTACATTCAATAGCTGTGACTTTGGTGAGTGCCATTCAGAGTGCTACAAAAAAAACTCTGTTACGCTGAAGCTGCCCTAAACTGCACAGCCGATTCAATGGGTCCTTTACATCAGCACCTCCAGGCAAAAATAGAGCATGAAAACATCATAAGATGAGACAAAGCATTAAGTGCAATTATCTTTCATCTGTGGAGACTGGGGATCAGGTTGCAGTTAGTTATTCTTAGTCTGATCTCATCTAAGACCACAGTAGGGCAATTTGGTGTGCCCGACGATCCCGGGGAGTGAGGTACAGACCTGACAGCATCTAATGCCTCTCATTTGTCAGTATTAAGCTCAAACAATTTAAAGACTGAAGTCTTGCACAGGCCTGCAGCTCTGGCCACCTGGATTGTTACAGTTCAATCTCTGAAAATGGTGACAACCTTTTTCTGCAAATTGCTTCCGTTTGATTAGATGGTCATTCCTCTCTCTCGCTATATACTTTTGACTTACCGTCTAGTTTCCAACACAACAGTGTTGTGAAAGGAATGAGACCATTTTATTCAGAAAAATGCCTGCAGGCCATGTTCTTATTTCACAGTAAAAAACTTTTTAAAAGATACTTTTTTATTTCATTTGTTTCTCCTTTCTACCATTTCTTCTTCTATCCTTTCTATCATATCTTTCTCATTCTATCAGGCTCTATAACTTCTTTAACTGGGGTCAGTGACCTAGTTTAGGGCCTCGTCTTTGAACTCTGATCCTTAATCCATCTTAGCCACTGAAAAGGAACTAGTAACACAGCATCACTGTTGGGCGGGCGAGTTTGGAACACGAGTGTCTCCTCACACAAGTATACGCGTGTGCAGGCATGTGTGTGGGTGTGCATGTGTCTGGCCATCAAGAAGGTTCTGTCTGGTTCCCTGTAGGAAGAGATTCAGTCCAACATACCTAGTCACTTACTTAATCCAGCGATTTCATGGCATTATTGCCCAAGTTTTTATTCTAATTTGTTCCAATTCTCTGCTCTGTCTCCCATTAGGGAGGAAAATGGAGGAGAAAACCTAGTGATGGACAATATGGAAAAGGCTGAGTTATTCCATACATTTTTTTTCTTTGTTCTTTTCTTCTTTTTCTTCTCAGTATTCATAGGTAAAGCCTGGTCCCAGGCCTCTGTGTGTACCAGCATGGTTAGGGAAGGAGTTGGGACACCCAGCATTGGGGAAGCAACAGATTAGGGTCTGCTTAGAGAAGCTAGATGTTCAGTAAGTGCTGCACTAGCAGGCTCCGTGGCTCTGAGAGTGCTGCTCTGTTACCTACGAAGCCTTATGGTGGCTGGAGGAGGTCTCTCATGACCTCAGTTCAATGTGAAGGCAAAAAAGGATCTGGTAAACTATATACGAGGCCAGTCAGCCTCACCACAGCCACCAGTGAGATCATGCAGCAAGTCCTCCTGGACTTCATTCCAAGCACATGAAGGACAAAGCAGCAATCAGGAACATTCAGCATGGCTTTACTAAGGGAACATCAGGCTTGGGCCATGTAATTGCCCTTTGTGTTGGGTTTGCGTGGCCAGGTTTTGGTAGCAGGGGGGCTGCAGGTGTGGCTTCTGTGAGAAGCTGCTAGATGCTTTCCCTGTGTCCAACAGAGCCAAGGCCAGCCGGCTCCAAGATGGACCCACCACTGGCCAAGACCACCAGTGATGGTGGTAGCGCCTTTGGGATAACACAGTTAAGGGGAAGAAAACCCCCAAAACCAGAGAATTGCAGCTCGAGAGAGGAGTAAGAACATATGGGAGGAAGAGCTCTGCAGACACCAAGGCCGGTGAAGAAGGAGGAGGAGGAGGTGCTCCAGGCACCGGAGCAGAGATTCCCCTGCAGACCATCCCTTGCAGCCCATGGAGCTCCACACTGGAGCAGATGTCCACCTGCAGCCTGTGGAGGACCCCATGCTGGAGTGGGTGGATGCCCAAAGGAGGCTGTGACCCCATGGGAAGACCACACTGGCGCAGGCTCCTGGCAGGACCTGTGGACCCGTGGAGAGAGGAGCCTACGCTGGAGCAGGTTTGCTGACAGGACTTGTGACCCCATGAGGGACCCAGGCTGGAGGAGCCTGTTCCTGAAGGATGGCATCACATGGGAGGGACCCAGGCTGGAGCAGTTCGTGAAGAACTGCAGCCCATGGGAAGGACTCAGGTTGGAGAAGTTTGTGAAGAACTGTCTCCCGTGGGAGGGACCCCACACTGGAGCAGGGGAAGAGTGTGAGGATTCCTCCCTCTGAGGAGAAGGAGTGGCAGAAACATGTGATGAACTGACTGCAACTGTGGAGGAGAGAGAAAATTGGGAGTGACGTTGAGCCCAGGAAGGAGGGGTGGGGGAAGGTGTGTTAACATCTGGGTTTAGTTCTCATTGCCCTACTCCGATTTGATTGGCAGTACATCCCACTAACTTCCCCAAGGTGAGTCTGTTCTGCTTGTGACGCTAATTGCTGAATCATCTCTCCCTGCCCTTATCTTGACCCACAAGCTTCTTGTTATACTTTCTCTCCCCTGTCCAGCTGAGAAGGGGAGTTATCACTCCCCTTTGGAGCAGCTTTGGTGGGCACCTGATGTTCAACCAGGGCCAACCTACCCCACTTCAGGGTGAAATGACTGGGTATCTGGTCATGTAGAGAAAAGTAGATGTAATGTACTTCAGCTTTAGTAAGGCTTGTCCCTTGTCTCCAAGGGCATTCTCATCTGGAAGTTGTGGAACTCTTGCTGGATAAACAGACTGTTAGGTAGCTTAGAAACTGTCTGAGCTGCCTTCTACAATGGCAACAATTACTGACTTGACTTTTAGACATTGGCTGGTGACAAATGGAGTATTCTGCGGTAAATACTGTGACTAATATTGTCCTATTGTCCTGTCCCACTGACTTCAGCAGCGAGCTGTACAGCAAGGTAGAGCACATCCTCAGTACATTTGGGGACAATACTAAAAAATCAGGGAGTGGCTGACATCATGACAAATGGCAGATCTTCAGTCCTGAAGGACTTCAAACAAACTTGAGGATGGGACCAACAGAAATCTCATGAAGTTGAACAAGGAAAAGTGCAAAGCTCAGCACCAGGTGCAGAATATGCCCCTGTGTCAGCACAGACTGCGCAGCAACTGCCTGAGTAGCAGCTCTGCTGAAAACATCCGGCCATTGCAGTGGATGCCACGGTCACTATGAGTAAGCATGCAAATAAAGAAAACCTCATAATGGGCTATGTCAAGAGTGTAACCCCCCTTTAGTCAGGGGTGACGAGGACATACATGTAATATGGTGAACAGTTTGGGGAAGCCCACTTCAAGGGTGGGGAGCAGAGAGACTGAAATGGGTGGGGTGGAGGCCTATACTGCAATGATCAGGCGTTTGAGGGCACACAGTGTATGAGGGGTGACTGGTAGAGTTGCACTTGCTTAGTCTGGCAAAAGAGAAGACAATATGACAGCAGCTTCAACTGCTGAGGAGCAAGCACTAAACAGGTCACCCAGAAAGACTGTGGAATCGCCATCCTCAGAGGGTTTTTAAAGCTTGTCTGGACAAATCCATACCTGGTCTGGTATTGATGATTACTTGGCTTTGAGTAAGACACTGAATTACAGTCCTTCAGAGGTCCCATCCCGCTGACACTTCTGTGTTTAGCCCAAGGGACAGTATCTTTTCCAAGTAAGCATGATACTACTTGGAAAAAGAACAGGCTCGTACTGATGTGGTCACCTGTCTTTATTGCACTGCTGCTGCTGCTGCATCATAGGACATGTTTTTTCCTTCCTCCATATTTCCCCAAAAGACTATTACATAATTCCTACTCAAACCAGCTTCCTGATAGGCTGTTAAGCAACCTGGTTTTTGGTCTTTCTGAGAGCAGTGGTCTGGGGACTAGACTTCCTCCTTGCTATTCTGCTTTTCCTCTCCTTTTACACTGAAAGATTGATTGCTCATGCATTATTTTAGTTTCAGATTCCATTAAAAATGAGTAACACTGCAGGACTTCTTTTCCTCGTAACTTATCCAGAAAGAATTGGCAAATAGTTAGGGAATTGTTGGTTAATGTGTTGTAAAAATGAAAGATAGTGGAGACTCCAAAACACTGCGGGAATTATACAACAAACATTCCCTTTGAGACTTCTGCTTCTGTCATGTACAGAGTGCCCAACCCTCTTCAATCTTATCTGTTGATATCTGAAAAGCTGCTTGCAGGTGGTTGCTGTTCACTCACAGCTTGCACCTCGTGCTCTGCTCCGCTTTCTGTCTCGCAGAGCCACTTCACTTGGGCTGGCTGGCTTAAAGGTCCTTCTGATCTTCCATTGAAAGAGTAACTTGGAGTAGATACCACTTAGGTGATATGATGAATGAGAGTTGTTGTATACACAAAAGTATACCAGATGCAGTCCTGTTTAATTATATTTAATGGCTTTACTAGATTTAATACATAATTAAAATAAATTCCAAGGGTAGTGATTACTTTAAAACATAGCAATACATTTTTTCCAGAGGGCTGGGTTAAAATATAATGGTGAAGGGTCTGGTATTAGAGGCAAATATCATTTTTCTCTTCCGGCTTCCGGCAGAGATGGAAGCAGTTTTGTTTTATTACCACTTTGTTCTAGGCTTAGGGTGGTGATGGAGGCTCGTGTCACTGCAGTCACATCTTCCTTAAAATCTCTGGAAAATGCTGCAGACTCTCTCTCCGGTTTGATTTTGAAGGAAGGTGTTCTCCTGTCAACAACAGGCATCACCAGAAAATTAGGTACAATCTAGAGGAGTTTAAGTCGCTCTGTATATGTGAGAACTTGTTAGGAATCTAGCTCAGCAGCAAAAATCTACCAGGCAGAGGGACTAGGATTTCACATCATAGCCTGTAGGATTTTTTGCAGACTCCAAATGCAACAGAAATTGGTATACACTACAGGCCAAATTTCTGAATTTGGCTGTGTCTGTGTTTTCTATGCCCGTGTTTGGATTCTCAAAACACCCTTTGAGGAAAGTATTCAAACAGTGCAGCTTTAGACAACTGGTTTGGCTCCTTAAATTAAGAGGCTGGGTTCCTTTCAGACCCTGCTGGAGAGAATGTTCAGAGGAAAATCCAAGGCACCTATTGCAGACTCCTGCTCCAACTCCCTCATCTGTTGGAACAAGTGTCTCTCCGTTGAGCATATAGGTAACCCAGTCTTCAGATCAGATACTTTATTTCAATAACTTTGATGCCTGCAATAGGTGATACAAGAATTCCTCCAGGTATCCCAATTTTGAGTCATCAACCGCAGACAGGATACAGCTGAATATAGTGAGGCCCATTTTTAAAAACTGGCTGTGGCACATCATAAATGACACAAATTACTTAAGATAGGGTCATACTCAAAAATAATGTATTTTACTGGGTTAGTGACAGAGGAGTGGGACTTCTTGACATCATGGCTATCTCCTTTTGTAGGTGACTGCTACCTAAACACAAACAGCATTGGCATCTGTTCAACCTTGCGGCACAGAGCCCCTACCTCAGGAGTGAGATTTTGCTGGTTAGTCTTTCAGCAGAGTCTCTGTCTGGAAAGTCCCACAGTCTTGTCTGGGAGGTCTCTGTGTTTGGGGTGAAAGGCTGCACCATCACTGTGGAATGTGATCTGTTACTGTGTCCTGCGGAGTGAGAGAACACAAATGAAAACCTTCTGAAGTAGTATGAGAGGCAGAGTTTGCCATTTCTGGGTCCGTAACAATTTTCTCTGACCATCATTGTTATAATTGTGCTTTGGCTCCCTTTCCACCTAGTGAGGTGTCCAGAAAGAGATCTAGATTCAGAAGAAAAGCTGTTGATCAAGATCTGAAGCAACTCCTTCATATAACGATGAATACGGCCCTTGGGCAAGGCCTCTCCCTAGGAATAACCTGATGCCAGCCGCAGTACAACTGAAAGGCTGCTTTGCAAGTTACCCTGGGCGTTCTCCTGACAGGTCATTACATCACAAGGTGGCAGATGACTTGTGTACTGTCTAACAGAGGCAAAAAGGACAGCTCAAAATGCCCCAGACTAAGGACACCTTCTCATTCTCTTCTCTTTCTCTCACCATCACTTGCTAAAAACACAGTTCATTCTTGAAGGAAGTGAGAACGTACCTATATTGTTCTGTAGTGATTGCAGCCAGTCCTCCATCAGTGTCTGAGAAGGTGCTGCGAAGAAATACTCTGCCCCGTCTCTCAGCCTGTAAATAAGGACAGGAGAAGGTGAATTCTAGTTAGTCTTATCTTACACCTTCTGTCCTTATGAGTGGGGCAAGCACTGTAAGACATTTCAGTTATGCCTCTTAACAACATACAGTCTTAGGTGGCTGTAGGCAAATACAACCGTACAGGTAGCTGTGTAGGTTTTTATTAGTGCACTTCTCCATAAGACTTACTGCAACATGAAGGCGTTCTCTTTCCTGATGTAATTTACCAGCCTCTCACATTTGGCACCAGGAATGCTGAGGGACAGGAGTGTGGATATGTTCTAAAGGAAGATGAGATTAAAACAAAGTGTCTTCTATGTCTTTTCTGCTAGGATTCAATTCCATACCAATCTGCAGGCTGACTACACACCCATACTATCTTTTTCTGCTTCTAACTTTGTGACTAGGATCACTGAATAGGAAGAACCACAGAGGAACAATGGACTATTGCATCGTACCTTGAAGGCAATTCTTTAATAAGATACTTTTTTTAAGGAATATGTTTGAAAATTTCCAAAAGCTTATTATTCTGTCATATAGTTCGTATCAGTCGAACAGTTGTTGAGTTTTCACTCAGCTGACATTTGAAAGAGAAATGATTACCCAACCCCCAAACCAAAGTGAATATAACTCTATTTTCTTTTAAATGTATTTTTACATAGGTAAGCACAGAGATTACTAGAATGATTCAAAACCCAAATTACCTCAGATGCTTCTTTTTCATCATTATAGAAATCAAGCTTTAATCCATCAAGTTTTACGTAGAAGGATTTCCAAGACCTTGAGCCTGGCTACATGAACAGAAATGGTAATAAAATCCAATTATTAGTTTTATATTTTATTGGAGTAGTGAAATCTTTCATGTGCAGTTTCCACAGTAAGACAGGAGCTGCCCAGATTATGATCACAGAAGCTCTCTCAGTCATGACTATCTCCTAGAAAAACAGAACCTGCTATAGTTTCTGGTGTGGGTGATTCAGGAAGGGTCTCTCTGTGAGTCAGGACTGAATAAATGACATAACTTGGTGCAAGCAACTCCACATTGTGTTGTGGTCACGACATCCCTTAGAGAAGGTGGGTAATCAAAGTTATGTCTCTTATTGGCCATGAAAAGCTCCACTTTTTTCCCAGATGCAATGCTGGGCACAGTCTAGTTTTGTTAAGTGCGTGCTTTCAACCTAATGTGGCAGCTGAATTCTGCTTAATTTCCCAAACTAACCCCAGTGGAATGGTACTGAACACTGTGCAAAAGTAGCTGCTATTTCCTACCCCAACTATGTACCACTGAAGGGTTAGCCTAGTGCCATGAGACCCTTCTGGATGAAGGACCCGATTATTTGCGTATATTCTTATTTTGTTATGCCAGTGAATCAAGTTGACAATTTGGTCATTCAGGAAAAGGAAGGAAAAAGTCCTGAGGAAGTTAAGTCATAGATTTTCTTGTTTGGTAATATGGAATTTCAGTATCACAGCAGACTAAATTCAGCATATCCAGAAGAGAGAAAAAACTAAATTTCTCTTCCAGAAGATAGAGTCCGTACCAGATTCAATTTTTTAAAGATATCTTTCAAGTTAACAGTTTCAGTGGAAATATTCTATGGGACAAACAATCCAAGACAACTTGTTTACATTCAATACCTCAACAAACATTCAGATGCCTACAGATGGTGGTGAATATTAGAAAATTTCCTGCCCTGTTATGATCATTAGCCTACTGACCTGAAGTGATATGCTTTCCCAGGATGAGAATTTAGATTTCAGTTCCATTCAGCCCTGGATTAAACAAACTGTTTCTTCAAAGATAAGCTGAAAACTTAATTCCCTTCTAGCACAGTTAGAAATTATAAGCATTGGGAGCATGTGAGGGCTTCCTCTGTCAACAAACCATTACATGCTGATACAGGGTCTTGAAGCTTGTGTTTCAATTTTTTTTTTAAATATTGATTTCCCCCCCTTCCCCCCGATTGAGTTGATATATTGAAACCTGTATTTATAATTAGGGGAACATAATTAACATGTTCATACAGCCTAGGCTCTGATTCATAAATCCTTTAAATGTAGACAGACCCTGTTCTGCATGATTCCCATGACAGGCAAAAATTCCATTGTCTTTCTCTTAAGGACCTGATCAGGTACTGCCACAGTCAGTGGACACTTCCTCATGCATTTCAGTGGTAACTGAATTAAACCCACAGTCCTGAGCTCCTCTTCAGCAAGACTTTATCCTGAAGAAGTCAGACCAGATCTGGACTATAACTCAAGGAAAGATGAATTAACCCAGAGTGATGGCATTTGTTTCTACCTGTTGTCTTCCTGGAAGGAGCTGGTCTCTCTTTTCTAGGGATCCCTCCATGTGCTGGAGACTTGCAGAAACCTGAGACACATAAGAGCATTGCTGTTTAACTTTAAAATGGCTCTTAAACATATGTTATAATTTCTGAAAGTCTTTCTAGATAAATTCCACACGGAGAAACTGATCTCTACTGCCTCTAGCCTTTACATTCACAGCACAGCTAGAAATCCTCTCTAGGTTGCAGTCACATCTCTGATATACTACCTAAAAGAAGAGAATTCATGTCCTTCTGGAACAATTTGCTCATAGAATTTGCTCTATCATAGTGTATTAATTAATTCATATTAATTTTATATTATTAAATACAATTTATAACTTAAATTGCTAAAGTTATTCATACCATCCCTGCAATAATACTGAGTTACACTAATGTATAGTGTTGTACTAGTACACTTGAGTATGTGACAAACACATTCCTCTCAAAGTGCAAGAGGGGAAGGGAACAATTTTTACCTGTCCATGAGTTAACAGTGCATTTCCTGCCAAGGTGAGCAAACAGGAGTTGCTGGTTCTAGTCTTGCACCAGGTCAGCTCTTTGGCAAGGGTGCCACTAAGTCCTGCCTCCCGCTGACTTCTAACCTCAGTGAACACTAAGCACCACCACCTCACATAGAGGGTATGGGTAAACCAGCAGTCTTGCCTCTTTGTGAGACAGCATCTCCTGGCCCTTAAGTGCTCTCCTGAGTATTCAGCAACACGAATAACCTCTAGTTTGGGAAATTAAAACAGAAACCAATACAGTTGTCAAGACCTAGGCTATAAAGCTGAGCAAATTAAAAATGCTTTTAAGCTATACCTGGCTGCTTAAGTCAACTATCTTTTTGGAAAGTAACAACTGCAAAGGCACATAAAATGCCTCTTGCTGTTCGGATCCATGAGTGTATCCACTGAAATGCCCAGTGTATGGTGCTCTTTATGACTTTCATACAGAACTTCCTATATTTCCTTACTTTAACTAGCAGAGGACAGCAGTTTTGTGAGGAGAGAGAATGGGAACTGAGAACCCCTGGGACTTACCGAAGATGTATTCTCTAATCTCTCCCAAGAGGAGTTAGATAGCAGTAAGTTTGGTGATTTATCTAGTGACCTTTGGCCAGGCTTGGGTGCAGTTGCCATTAGTTTTGTCTGCAGGTTGGAGAAAGAGGAGCCTCTAGCGCTTTTTTCCTGAGGTGATAAAAGGCCTGTGGCATATGATTCTGACAAACTGCTGCTGCGTTGCTGGCTTATGGGAGCAGGATATAAAGGAGAGCTTAAAGAACTGTGACTTTCCAAAGATGTAGATTGTGGGCCCACCATCTTTGGTGTACGTGGTGTGGTAATCTCACTGAGCTGCCTCTCAACTTTCATTTCTGTTTTGTTGCTGCTCAGCACTTCTGGGATTGCCCCAGCAATGAATTGTTGGGATGGTGATGGAAACTTTTCAACAGGGGAGAAAACAGTTTCAAGTGGGACCCTCCAGGACAGGCTGGGTAAGGGCACAGATGGCAGTGGTGTCGTACTCTTTATCTCTGTCACTTTTGGCGGTGTATTCCTTTTGTCAGATGTTTTTCTTTTCAGAGAGGGAACCCGTAAAACTTTGCCTTTATCTTTCTGCTCACTGTCTTCTGTGTCCACTTGTTTCAGAAGATTCATCTCCCTCTGTAGGACACAAGTATTACATTTTGAAAAATTACCTTAATTACATTCATGGGTACTTACCTAAGATTTTTTTTATTTTAAGCAGGAATAGTTTTTCAAATATACTCTCCTGGCATTGAATTTTAAGGCCTGTACCTCCATTGGCATTCTTAGAGTTAGAACTGAACTCAACTGCTATGCAGAGAGCATTTTGTTTCCAAGCAGATGAATACTGATGGCAGTTAATCTCAAATGCAGTGAATCCTGCCCTTGCTAAGTTATTTAGAGGCTGAGTCTTTCATAAGCTCTAGAGAAACTATGCTTCTCTTTGGTGGCACTGCTTCTTTCTGTTTGCTGTAGGAACAGTGAGTATCCAGGGGTGTTCTCATAGAAAATTTTAGAGTGCAGGGCCTTTGTCCCTTCATGTAGCCAATTTGCAAATCACTGAACAAAAGGCAGACTCAGTTAAACTACTTTTTAGCCTAATGCCAAACACAAAAGCTATGTTTTGCTGGTTATTTCAGGAAAATAATTTAAAAAAAACCCATTGAAACAGCATCTGGTAGGCTGACCGAATGTTTTTGGTACTTAATACAATCCACTGATTATGTAGAAGTGTAGAAGTCTGATGCCAGAAGAACAAAGGCCTATGTCTGCCTTGGTCTCCCTTTATGTTCAGCCCTTTGCTATCCTCTGTTGGACTCTTTTGATCCACATAAAGGTCTTGTTCTCAGCTGCTTTATCTGCAATATCTCAGCTTTGGTCACTCATTTACTCCATCTCAGCACGGGAATTCATTCTTACATGGAGTGACTGAGCCCCAAGCATTCAAGGAACCACATCATCCTGTCTTATACACGGCTCATCAACTTTCTACTTCTCACCTTAGTTTTCCTGCTGAGCTGAGCAAATTTCTCCTCCTGAGCTGCAAGCATCTTCTCAAAATCATGGTGTTTCTTCAGTAATTCCTCTACTTCAGACACTGAATCCTGAAAGGAAAAATTATCAGATACAGAAGTCCAAAATCAAATCCATCAGAAGAAATTATGCCTAGGTTTTTCAGATTTACCCATTTTATTTAGTCAAATGATGATTCTGAAATTTTTCTAATTGAATGTCTAAACCCTTGGTAGTCTGAGTTCAAATAACAACCTTTTTTTGCAAAGCCATGTGATACCGTGGCTTCCAACCATAACTGTTTACATACAGATCAAGTACTTGGATTCCAGCTTGTGCTAGATGCAGATTTTATTCCTGCCCTACAACACATGCATGTTAAACCTCTGTCTTGTTCTCTGTTTAGTTTTCGATACCTGAGTTCATGACATTGATTTCCATCTTACAAACCATCAGAAGATAGTCAACAATGAGAAGAAACTCCAAAACTATGGATGCTGGTGTTTAAATAGGAATTTACAAGCAAGCTATCAAGCCATCTGTGCAAATCATGCTACTGCCCAATACAAGGTGGGGAAAAACACTTTTTCCTTTCAAAATAGACTTTCAGCATGACAGGGAAGGTTGAACCCTCTGCAAGTTATCTTATTATGTGAAAAAATGGTCTGGAATTCTCCCCAGTTTTCTACCACTCCCTGGAAGCCACCACCTCCTGGAGCCCATCACCATGTAAAAGGCAGCAGCCATCCTGGGCTCACTTCTGTAAGAGGAAAGAACTCCTGCCCTTTGTAATCTCAAGGGTGCATTACTGTTTAGATTGTGATTAACTTCAGGCCCGAGCTCATACGTGCCCCAAGCAGTCTTTATATGCTAAGAAGCATTTCAATAGTGTTGCACTGTTGTTACTCACCCCATAGCTAGGATCTGAAAGAAAACTCTCCTTGGCAGCCAGCCATGCTTCTGCTTGTTCTAGCTCTCTGCGGAGCAATTGAATCTCCCAGTTTTCTTCATATAACTCTTTCCTCATGTCCCAGCTCTCCTTTACCTTTTTCATCAGCTCTGACAGCTCTAACAATTTTTCTTCAATCTAGAAAAATAACATTTGCAATGCCAGGAGGTGAAAAATCCAATCAGACTTTCATGTGACAGCCCACTAGCATGTAATCTGCCCTCATGATCCAGAAGATGACCTCTAGATAACTTTGTGGTGTTAACATAAGTTAGAAAGGATGTCTGACTCCTCATTTTTCTTACCTCAATTCATTTAACCAGTATGTTGTATAGCTATATATTATAATTGAATGCATATTTCACATACTGTATGACCAATATTCTGCTACATGCTTTCCCATAATGAAACTTTATACCCAGGAAATTTGTATTACAGAACTAGTGAGAACGAGAAGATTCAACAAATACATCCATTTATGGCAAGGCAACAATGGAGAGCCTTAAACTGGGGAAAGTTCTGGAATCCTTTCTACAACAGAAGTAATGTAATCTTGCATAAATTCTGAAGGTGTTTTTGATGGTGTGATCCCTGGATCTACTGACAGTATCAAGACAAGTTTGGGACCACTACAAAGGTCAAAGTCTCAAGGTACATAGATAATAGGATCACAGAAGTGTTAACATTCTTGCCCCTTCAGCTCTATAACCTTTCTAAAGAACTACATATCTTCTGGTGTACTCAGGGACGTCACTCCCTCCTATAGTTGATTGAATTGTGATACGTTTTATCCTAGGTCTTGTGTAGTTAAATGCTAAAATCTCATTTATGTCGTAATACCTCTCTACCCCCCATATAGCCATAATCAATCCAGTGACTATTCTTTTACGGTCAGCTTCAAAATCAGTTTTTAGAGGAGTAAGAACTTTAAAAGTTGTTTTCTTTTTCTACATGTTACACGAATTCTGCAGCTTTTAATAGGAGAGAACCTGATTGTCCTGTTTAGTTCTTCTGTTTTGAAAGAGAGACTAAGCCGCAACTCCTGCCTATTTAATGCCGCCTTTGTTTACTCTTGTTTGTTAAATATTTAACTCATCAACACACCTCCACAGACATGAAATGTCCATTCTTCATCAGGTCAGCTCCTGCCCGCTGCATTTCTTCATATTTTAGCCATTGCTTCTCTATCTCACGTTTGTATTCCTCATGGCGCTTGATAAGCAGTTCAGCTCCCAGGACATCATGTGCCAGTTCCTCAGATATCACTAGTGCATGCATCTCGTTGGCCCAGGCCCTACAGAGTACAGTCAAAAGGGTAAAAAGGGAAGGAATCTGCATCTGTTGGATAATCAGGAATGCACACATCCTTGGCTGCGGACACATGCATACAGATTTTTATTTGCTCATGAAGGATATGAATATACAAATACATTGATGAAGGTTCACTCACGCATGTATGGATTTTTATAACCTGATATAATATTCCCAGTGCTGTTTCAACACATAGCCTTCTGAAGCATTGTGCATTCAGATCTTCAGAAAGAACTGTAACTGCAAATGCCTAGGCTGTACACATTTGCAGTACTTTTATACATGGGAGAGGGACACAGAGACTTTCAGATGTCCGTCTAACCTTATCACCATGCATGAAAGTACTTTATATGCATACAGAGCACTCATGCAAAGAAGCATATTGATAGATACTCTTTAAGGAAAATTTTCTACTCCATGAGCCTCAACTGACAAACCAGTGCATCTTGATTTACCTGAGCTCAGGATCTATCCCTTAGCATAGTAAATGTCCAATAGTCAGTGGTAACCGCTTCACTGTCTTTGTATTTCTACTCCTGTCATGGCTTAACTCTTTCATTAACTACACTGAATTAAAAATGTCCATATTTCTTCTGTGAGAAATCCTGTTTAAGAAACACAATTTCCATCAAAAATGTATCAATTTTAATGAAAATGACATTAAAATGCTAAAATATAATATTTTAATCTTGGTCTGCCACTTTGAGTTACCTCAATTTTTACACTAGATCTCTGCTGTTAGATACTTTGGCATGATTGATTTAAACAAGATGAAATGTTTACCTCAACATATCTTTTTTTAAAAAGTATGTTATGTAGATACTTTAAACATTCAACATTTGTTCTAATTCAGATTTAAAAAGAAAAAAAAAAAAAAAAAGGAATTTCCCAGCAATTGAATTCTTGCAAAAAACTGACCCTTAATAAGAACGGACAGAAAAATGTATGCATATGGGCCATGGCATTAAATACATGCGTGCAAAACACTTTTGGTACTTAAGCAAGTGCCAGCCTATTCTAAAAGATTGTTTTTAATGTAGTTGCTTTGACTCTGAGAAAAATGGGCACTGGTGTACAAATTACTTGACTATCTAGCAGAGACTCCCTCGTCTTCCTACAGAATCAACAATATTTTCAGTTGGAATTGTGAGACTGCCAAATCTATCCAGAGTGACTGAATTCTCCAAGACTGGAATTCTCCAAGTCTAGGAAACAGTCTAAAAATGTGGGTTTGTCATGCATACTGTGCTGAAGTGGAGTGGCATGATCACCTCTGATGTGTGGTAAATTCCGTGAAGCGCTGCTGAGAAGATGAAATGTATGATTACATTGGTTAAATAATGAGTGGTCAAACATTGGAATAGGCTGTCCAGGGAGGTGGTGGAGTCACCATCACTGGAAGTATTCAAAAAACATGTGGACATAGCACTTAAGGACACGGTTTAGTGGGCATGGTGGTGTTGCGTTGATGGTTGGACTTGATGATCTTAGACGTCTTTTCCAACCTTAATGATTCTGTGATTCTGTGATTATTCAGAGAGATTTGCAAGCAAGCTGCAGAGTACCTGGGACACAAGTCAAATAACTGACAGGTATAATTTAGAAAATCCTGTATGGGAAAGACAAGAAATAAGGCCCACTGCCAAACTTAAGGGCCAACACATACATCAGCTCCCTGCAGTCATTGAAGTAGAGCTGGACCTGTTCTGCCTGGCTCAGTCTTGCCTTCCTCTCCAGAAACTTCTTATCCAGGTTTTCCCAGGACTTATCCACATCTGTGAGTCTATCCATGATGTTTTCCTTCACTTGAGGGTACGTGCGACTAAGGTGCCAAGCCTCTCCCCGGATCCGTTCCAGCTCTTTCATGATGGCTCCTAGATCTCTCTGGAACCGAAACAGAATGGATTGTAAGACCAAGTCATTACTTACATCTGTCAAAAGCAGATTTTAAAGATGGTGCATATCTTTTCTAGCCACTGCCTGCACAGAGGCTGGAAATACAACTCTGTTAAGACTTTTCCTCTCAGTTTCCTCCTAATGCCTTTTAAAATTAATCCTCAAACATCAAAGAAGCTTCTTTAGATGTGACACTAAGTTGATAAGTGTGGAGCTGAAGTCTCTTGTAGTTCAGATGACACCTTTGCAATTATAATAACAATTTGGAATAGATTTTAGAAGAGAAGCTCATCCTTAGAAGCAAAAGCATTAATAATATCACAATGTTAAAAACAGGAGGAAAAGGCCCCCTTCTGTGAGGCACAAAGAATATTTCAGGGTGCAATAAATTTACCTTTTCTTGGCCTGCAAACAAGGCACTTGAGAGGATTGCAAATCAGTCTCCTCTTTTTGCCATTTATGCTTTTCTGCCACTGCTTCATGACAGATCCCCTTACCTCTACTCCCTCAAGCTGGCTGAGAAGTGTCTGTACACCTGGAAGATCATATCCATAATCTTCTATATCCACCACTGCCTCTTTCTCCTGCATCCAGCTCTTTACTTCATCCACATCGTGATCATACTGGTGAACTTGCTGAGCTGCTCTTAGATTCTGGAATAAAGAAACAATTTAATAATGATACTATATATCATGTCTGCGGCACAAAAAAGGGCAACCCTAATATGTCCTAGTGCAATACAGGCTGAACCAGAGTGGGACTGAAACACCTTCCTAATTGAGTCATCTGAAAGTGAGGTGTTCGAGCTAACCTAATTTCCCCAAGTCCTCTTTGTCAATGGAAAGAAACAGATGTCTCCAAAGAGCAATTTATCCCTACATAAGATGAATGATCAAGATGGAGAGCATGAATTACCCTCTAAAGGTAAACTCTCTCAACCACAGAAACTTGGTTGGAATAGAGGCCGACGTGGCAAACACAGAAAATAAGAGGAGTTAAGTGAATTAGGTTTTCTGAAATGAGAGGATTAAATAATGTTCTAATATTATTTTAGATTCAAACAATATATTAACAATTGTCATTCATTTACTGCTGCTAACAGACAATAATGAGCTTGAGCTACTTCATAAGCAAAAAGTGTATGTAAATGTAGTGAAAAAAAGAGTTGAGGACATCTGACATTTTATGTTCTCCTTAAGGCAAACAAATATGTTGAGTTCAGTGTGTCCTCTCTGCTTTTCTAAACACATCTGTGACTGCAGTTTCATGAGAGGAGGTGAGCTGATTTAACAGCTAACTGCTGCCAAAAGGTAGGGGTTTTGGCTCTGTGTCCTCTATCACCATCTATTCCATACCCCTTCTTTGACTTTGAGTAACTAACTCAGCAAAAAAATCTTGTTTTCATCTTGTTTAGTAAGCTGAAGTAGTTCAATAAAGGGTCCAATGAGTGCCAGAGCTGGCCTCCTGTTAGTGGTGGTAAACCATTAGATTGGCTTAGTTTTTAAGGAAACCAGAGTTAGCAGTGAATTAAGGAAAACAGAATTACTCTAGGCTGATAAATATCTTTCAAGTATAGGCCTTGCCAGGAACAGTAGGGTAAGCAGTGGCTATAAAGGGAAATGGATCAAGAAAGAATAGAACATAATTTACCCATTGCTCTTACAAAACTTGTGTTTCAACATGAGCAATGCACTGGTTTGTGAAAGGAAGAAGGACGTGGGGAACTGCAGCGAATTCAATGCCCCAGTTTCTCATGTATTTCCTACCTCTGTCCTTGCTTGGATGGCATGGCATAGTTTCTCCCATGTCTCATTGATTTGCTTTGTTCTCTTCTGGATAATGTCCATCTTGCTGTGGCCCTCCTTCTCTAGTTTAGATGCTAACTCATTTAAGGAGACGACTTTGGAATGTCCCAGAGGTTTCACCTCATTTACAAAATCTTTAAACTTTTCCTCCAGCACCTGTGGGATAAATGGGGACACAGACTTAGATATAAGTATTTCTGCCTACCTCTATGAGAAGGGTAGAAGGAGTCACTTTCTCTGTACTGTAACACAAAAGTTATGTAATTCAGTCCACAAGTGCAAATCACTTGATAAACACAGATGATCTGGAGTCAGAAGAAGATATCTATTGTCATGATCATTTAACATCTTATGTCCCAGAGAAAAATCACCCACATCCTGACAAACAGATGCTGCCCAGATCAAAAGCTAAGAAACGTAACCTGTAGGCTGTCCACATAAGCAGCAGTTGTTGAGGAGTGGACACTATGACTTACACCTCTCTGCACTGTGTGGCCTGAGGAGAAATTTATCCTTGAAATCAGCAGCTAGAGATGTGAACGCTGAATCCCAGTGTTTTCCACTGAAATTGTTGCAAGACCATGGCCCTGGTCATGTCACATTTTTTAGGCATGTCAAATTTATAATCAGGGACAGCAGTGAAGTGTGTTGACCTTACCTTATCCCAAGAAAAAGCTAACTTTCTGATGCACCTACTTTTTCTGTTGGAGAATGCTACCTCACTGTAACAAGCTTCACTGTCAGCAGCTACACAAAAATTTCAGCAAATATATTCCTGCTTTGCCATACAATATATACAATACCTTTTATTTGCTTTTACCTCAACATCATCTAAGTCCTGCCCATAGTCATTGGACTCTGCTACAGACTGTTTACTGGAAAGCCATGTATCCACCATCTGGAATTCTCTTTCAAACTGATAGAGCTGGAATTGTTCTTGCAGGCATTTTCTCTGTGTCTCAGCCTTCTGTAGGAGCGACTGATAGTCTGCTAGGATCCCCTGGAGTTTTGAAAGTATGGCTGGACTGCAAAGAACAAGAATGAGAAGGTATGCCTTTGTTTTACTGTTGTTTTTGAACATTGCCTTTTCTGAGAGGTTGAATTTGCAATGCCTTCAAAATATAGAAGAAACCAGATAACATCATGGAGTGAGTTATGCCAAGCCATCAAAACCAGCTAGTTCAGGAAATTAAAGTATGTCATACGAATGGCTGCTCTTTTCACTTCCCCCTCCCCAGATATAAAAGCAAACTGGCAACGAAAAACATGAACTGTCAAGAATGTCCATTTCCTTTTCCAAGCACAGTGTTTTTCAAACCTTTATGAGTAAACAAGAACTAGATGACAGTTCCTAGGAATAGACAATGGACAAAGAAGCTGATCTGTACTAATTGGCCTGTTGTAAAAAAACCAACAGTCATTAAAACATTGAAACAATCATGAAGCTTTTCTGGTGCTGACTGTGTGTGATGGTGGTGAAAGAGGGATTGATGACCCCTGAAATCATATTTCTGAATGAGCCATCAAACAGCTACTGAAGGTTGAACTTTTCTGTATTTGCCTTCTCTGGGCATTTCTGACCTGGAGCAGAAGCCTGTTTTCACTTTCCTACCTCTCTGGGCTGTCTTTGTTTATTAAACTGGCACCTGTCTCCTGCACTTTCTCGATCCGGGGCCTGAAACCATCCATGTCCAGCTTAGTAGCTTCAAGTTTACGAAGTAAAACTTGTGTGGATTCTTCATTCTTCCCATAATCAGAGGTCTCCAGAATGAAGCTCCTCTCTGCCAGCCATGCCTCCACTTCCAGTAGCTGTGTAAAATACAGGGATGAGCCTGAACATAGCTGTGATTTAGGTCAAGACAAAGAAAACTGGAAAGCAGTAGTGCCCAAAGAGACACATCAGTGAAAATAGAGAGCAGCTTAGTTGCCTCCCTGTAATGCAATCTAGCAGACACTGTTCAAAAAAAAAAGTGTACCCAGAACCCAATAATTACAGTTACATGTTTATCTCTGTCGTGGTTCACTGCAATTACTTGGAAAAGTAACTGTTGTTTTTCCACTGTATCCATGTTTAACAGATATGAAAAATCAGGACAGTATGAATTCTGCTCCTCTCTCAGCACTTGCAACCATTCAACAATATAGGTATCAGTCTTTTTAAGCAAAGAAAGACCAAAATAAATCTCTTATGAACCATCTTTACCTCATTCAGGAACAGATGGGCCTCATAAGACTGCATGAGCCGCCGTCTCCGCTCTTGAGCCTCTGCTTTCAAGGTTTCTATAGAAGTCTCAAGCTCCTTCAGATGCTCCATAATCTTGCGAGAGGCTGAGTGGCCTCCCCTTACCAGTTTCTGCCCTGTACTGAGCACTGCTTTGGTCAAAGCATCTCGACTGCTTATCTCATTCTCCAAATTCTGGAAAGAGTAGAGAGTAAAATGACAGACCAAAATTAAAAGCTATAGAGATTTTAATACTAGATAATGTAGTCATGTAATTCCATTGTAAATCTGTTTTCTATACATGAAGATGGGCCAGAGGTGCAAAGTCTGAGTGAATGCTCAAAGTGGAGTGGCAGGATTTTTTGGGGTGAAGGGCTGATTATAGAAATAAAATATAGTCGTGAATTTTGGACCTTGGTGTGTATCCACCTCAGAGTGTGAAGGGAAGAGGTTCTAACCACAAACCTCTTATCTGTAAATTCCACTTCCAACCCATTACACGGTGTTTCTTGAATTAAAATGTGTCTAGGGAAGAACAATCAATTCACCTGCTCATCAGTATTTATCACTTGCCAAAACCTTTGTAGAAGATGCAGCTTTGCACAGCAGCCATTGCAAACACTGTGGGTACACATACTACCAGGCAGCTCAGAGGACAAGGAGAGAAGAAAACTTCCTGAACCAGTTCTCAAAGACTTTACTTGAAATTAATTTTTGAAGATGGGTGGATTTTAAAACTGTACGCATACCTCCCTGTACACCCTCATATGATATTTGCCTGGGTGGGCAAGGACCATGCCATCAATTTGTCTGTGGGCAGATAATGCATTCCATGGCTAACTATGTCTGAGCATCTTGAGCACAAACCCCGCCATTTTACAACTGTTCTGTTTATTTTCATAGCTATGAAACAGGCAGTTTCAGAGTTAGGCTGCAGTGCTGTGTTAAGGTAGAAGAGATGCCCTCCCTGAGGAGAGGAGTTGCTTTTTAAGTATCAGACTTGGCTAGAAAAGAGCTCTGATTCTAATCTTGCCTTTAACTTCCCCCTATTAATTTCAAGCCAGCCACTATGTTGTTGAAAAGTGATACCGTATCTGACCCCAGCAGAATGGAATCCAGTGGCAAAGATTATAAAACATCTTGTACCGTGTATTAATAATAAGCTAGCAGCATGAAGAACAACTTTGCAGTTGAACATTTAGGAACGTGTATTCACAGTACTTCATTTATAACAAGAGGAACAAAAAAAAACCCCAACTGAAGGGGGGGAGTGAGGGGAAACACTGTTCCAAGCCAAGCAGCTGTGCATACACATATTATATTTGTGTGTAAATGCAGTTTTGCAAGACAGTATTTTGAGGTTTTTTTAGGTTGATACATTTAATGCACAATCTCTTTTGTGGTAACAAACCAAGGACTGAATTTTGCACATCTGACTCATTGAGACAAAAAATAGAGAGTGGAACTAATAGCATATTCAATTCCTGACTGTTATGTTACCTCTGACATTTGTTTACCTGTAAGCCAACATTAAAAAAAAAAGTGTAGAGACTCTAGCTACTAAAAGATTGAGAATTTAAAGCTTAGATTTTAATCCTGCTTGCAGGAGAGTAAGAAGCAAAATGGCAGGAAGAATCAGCATTTTATTATGCACTGGTATTATGGTCTGTATCTCTCATTCTCACAGTTCATTGAAATATTTTGAGACCTGGCCAATTAACACAAAGACAATTGCAGCCTAAAGCAGTATCTCCACTGTTCCTTCAGTTATCCCAAATATTTTCTCAGATTAATTCTGCTCAAACATTACTTTTTTCCATGAACCTAATTACTTCCCTACCATGTCAATCAGCTCATAATTGTTAGGAGTAATTGCATACATAACAGCATTTATACTTTTAATCATGATGAAACAAGTTTCTTGTTCTTACTGTTTAATCTCAAAGTCACCAACTGCATCTTGCTTAAATACAGAATTTTTACAAATATGAGAATTACACTGAATACTAAGAAGGTGCAAACTACTCAGGATATACCCATGAATCTTACTCAGGAATATTCTGGAAGATGAATTTAAAAATCTTTTACAATTCTTCATTAAATTGTGAGTATACCTAGGATAAATCAACTTTTTAAGAGACTTCATCCCTGTCCTAGTATGTCACCTGTAGCAGCCTTGACTTTTTACACTGGGGACATTTCAAAGTTTTTGTAAGTTCAGATTTTTATTTGTAGACCTGTAGATTGCACCAAATACTTGGACTTTCTCTCTCTCTCTCCATATATATATCACATACACTTCCACTTTATAAGATGTTCTGTCTTTCCCAGAACTACTGCAGATTGCACAGATTTTCCCCGCATAACCTGGCACTTAAGTGGGCTGTCATTTGCTAACATTAAATATCAATAGCTGCTGGAAACTATTAGCAGGATTTTTTTTTTTCTTTCACCTTGTGTTTGCAAAGAGACAGTACTCCTTATTAAAAAATAATTAGGAAGGCATCTGCTGTTTTATTGGTATTTGAGATGAGGCACTGCTTTCTCTGATAGCTCATCTGAACCTTGGAAATAATTCAGCAGCTATCTTGAAGGCTACCACTGTAATGAATGTTGGCTAGGGATCATCATAATATCCTGTTAACTCCCTCCCTCTAGAGTAGAAAGAGTTTTGAGGAAAGATGTTTTCCTGGGAGCTCATCCTAAGATATCAATGGTTGGAGCTGATGATCTTAAAGGTCTTTTCCAACCTTAATGATTCTGTGATCTGAGCAATGAGCTTGCTTTAATGTACTTACTGAGTTTCAAAGCATATTTGTTAGGACATGTGTTGCTCAAAGAAGCTATGACAGCATGTGCAATAGTTTGTAAGATCTATTTTGTATTGCAAAGGCCAGGTTTTGAGCTCAGTTCACAGAAAGCACCAATGTGTCCACAGAAAAGCATATGATGTTGTACCTACACCACTGCAACGATAAGCAGCATGGAATCTCATATGTTGCCAAGTCATAGACATATCCTTTGAAAAATGCTATTATTATCAGTAACCCTTGGCATCATGACTCCTGTTAGTCAAAGCACAGCAGCTGAAGTTTGCCAGAGGCAAATTGAATTCTGTGTTCTCTCTTTGATTCTAAAGATTGAGAATGGTTCTCACATGACATTACCTGGTGCTTTTCTTGTAGACTCTGAACAGTTGGCAGGGATTGGCCATAATCCCTGGAGGAAGCCATGGGGAGCTTCTCACGAACCCAGGCCAACTCCTCATCAACATCTCGAAAGAACTGGTACTGAAGTCTGCTTGCCTCCAGACTCCCACGTCTCTCCTGCAGAGGATCACGTAGACTTTTATATCTGTAGGTTTTAAAGGGAACCCAATGAGGACCGCAGATTAATAAGGAATAAATGCAAAATACTCTTTTCAGAATGATGTAGAGAAAGAAAGAAAAAAAATATGCAGGGAAGAAAAAGGCTGATAAAAATAGGAAAAAGATGGCAGGAGACAGGCCAGGCGCTCACACACCTCTGCACCAGTTGATCCACTCTCTCTTCTAGTTCGTCAGCAAGAAAATGCTTCTCCTTCTGGAATTGCTGAGTTGTGACCACAAGCTCTTGCAGCCGGTCCCTATGGCCAGCAATATCTTCCTCCAGATCCTTTTGTTTCTTCAGATGACTGCTCAAAACCACTAGATCATTGTTACTATATGGTGCTTTCAATTCATTTTCCACATCTTCCAACCATTTCTCCATATCCTCTACACTTCGCTGAAAATGAAGGCCCTGAGGACAAGCAGGAAGAAAAGTTCATTAAACCTTTAGGACAGACAATATGATATAAAAATCTTGGCCACTTCCAGTAAGAATTACACACAAACATGGATAAGCTTCCCAGTGCTCATTGAACTCTTGCCAGATATGATGGTCATCCAAATGAAGAAGAGAATTCACTCAGAGTGAACGCAAGAACAGATGTAGATAACATCAAGAGCTAATCTTACTTGCATTGCACTAATGCAAATGATGGACACAGTACCTTAAAAGGAAGCCATTTAAAGGGAGAGCTCTATTTTATGCCCACAGAGTGTCTGA
The DNA here is from genome assembly GCF_964289735.1 of Phaethon aethereus. Classification (NCBI taxonomy): domain Eukaryota; kingdom Metazoa; phylum Chordata; class Aves; order Phaethontiformes; family Phaethontidae; genus Phaethon; species Phaethon aethereus. Next base: position 42,700,200 of record NC_138579.1, on the reverse strand, counting down.
CAACCCATGCAAAACTCACAGTCATGAGAAATCATGTGCCTGGAGATAGAATGAAAAGAAGCTGTGAGCTTCTTTCTCAATGTGTTGCAGAAAAGATGCCATTGGTGCAGATGCAGAGAGTTGACATACATGAGTGAGCACATTTTCCCTCAGTATCCCTCTCTGGAATCCTGATTTAAATCAGCAGCACAAAGCAGAAGGGAACACAGCCTACAAATCCGTTTCCCTCCATAGGGATCTCCAATTCTCCTGCTGATTCCATTCAATCCGTCCACACTTAGTAGTTTCTTTGCTCTAATGGTCTTGAGGGATCAAGTCCGATTGTATCGTGACACACTCGTAGATGAGACGTGTAGCAAGGCAGCTGTGCTATCTCTGGAAATGACACCAAGACCCAGCGACTGCCATCCCTGTATTACCTTGTAAGCATCCTGCAGCTTGGCCCGTTTATCCTGGCAACTTGCTAGCAGTTCCTCCCATAGCTCTTCCATTTCTTGTAGTCTGGACTGAATGGCTTCAGGGGCATAGTGCCTCTCACGGAGCATCTTCTCCCCTTCCTATAGCAGAGAGAACAGTCAAAGTTTTCTTCCTTTGCTGAATGCACCAGAATATATCGCTTTTGCCTCCATAAACAACGTCTGCTGGCACTATTATGTAAAGGGCCGCTGCAGCCATCACTTCCTGACATAACTGATAGAGGCTGCAGAGACGAAGAAAAAACAGATAAAGGCAAAGTGCTTATTGAAACTAGGGCAGAGACTGATATTCCTGTTTTTCTGTCCTCTAAAATTATTTGAAATGCTAGAAAACAATATTAGAAGACACTTAAAAGGTAAAGAGAATCTTCATTAAGCAACAGCTACATTGCCTAAAAGTTGGCAGGGAGCCTAGTTTGCAAGCACTCAGTTTTTTCTGTGATGTCCCACATTCTGTGATCACTGTTTGAGATTGCCCAGCCACCTATCATTTTTTATCACCTTCCTTGCATGCTAAAAGAGTGAACTATCTATCTCATACAAGCAAACCACTGTATGAGGTAAATAAAACCTCTTTTAACCATGTACCGCTGTACCACTGTATTGTAAGAGTCTGTCTGCATTTCTAATCCCTGAGCTGCAGATGCTTAACAAGTTGGCAGAAGAAGAGGTAGAGGGGACACTGCAAGACCTCCATCAGGTAGAAGATTCTGTAGGTATATCCTTAAGGTGGGACCAAGTTTGCTTTAGAAAGCTAAACTGAACTATTTCTACATTTTGCAATGGGGAAGAGGAGGCATAGCAAGAGAAGGATGCTGTACCAGGACAGCAGATGTTAGTTTCCTCTAAAGAGCAATTAGTAAGGCTATTGCTAACAAAAAAGACAGGGCATCAAGAAATAATGAGAGAGAGATTGTGTAAATTACTCTTTAAAAACAGGTTAGTTCAGAGAGAATTGTAACTCTACCCCTTAACCCACCTGTTGTGTCTGCACACAGAGGGGTTAAAAGTCTTTTTTTTTAAAAAGGGGGGTTGTTTTACAATACTGGATGCAGGTGAGTCTGAGGAGGGAGTCTATCTTTATTGCTTAGTTATCTATTGCAAAATACAGCTAGTAAGCACTGTGCTGAAAATAAGGTTAATAAACATGTAACAGTCTGTCCTTCCAAATGCATCATCTGATCACAGCTTCTGCCAAGTATCTGACGAAGCTTGTCAGACTTCCCTCATATCTCTCCTACTAACATGTCTCTGCAAAGGCAACACTTGAAAACTCTTCTTGATTCTTTTTGTTGGATACATCTTATCTGACTTGTTGAAGTTGTGCATCCAAGCAGGTAGGTTCCCTGCTGGAAAGAAACAGGTGTACCTCTAAAGCGGCATTCACCCCAGAGAGAAGTCCCTAGAGGTAGTGGATTGAATCTTTCATTGAAAGCACCCGTCTCTTTCCATTGCATGCACAATGAATACAGATAGCAAGATCACACTAGACAATAAGAGAGAAGTTGAAAGAAACTGATGGACACAGAAAGTTATTGATGGACTAAAAGAATAAGCTTCCCAACCCTCTCAGAGACAGGGTGAATGGTGTGAGTGAGGGGACAGTGATTCCCCCTCGCTTGTTTGAGACTCAGACTGTCCGCAGATTCTTTCATGCCAGTTGCCCAGCCTTGCCATCAACCCTGCTTCTCTCACAGATTTGATGGCGTCCAGGCGATTTCTGTTGGCCATGATCTCTGCTTGGAAAGTCTGGTGCTTCTGCAGTTTGGTCTGCAGATTGCTTGGATCCTTCCAGCTATCATCCTGGGCAATGCTATTCTTCTCATTGATCCAGGCAGCCACCTTTGGGGAGGAAAGAACAGAAGTAGACAAAACCTTCAGTGTTTCTTCAGCTCCAACCTGCCAGGCTCTCCTCTAATATGTATAAAATATGGGACTAATGAGTGGGGACACAAATGAGTTGTCCTTCTGAGATTCTGCTTCCCTAAGATCTTCCTGTGTTTCATAATGAAGTCACCCCTTATCTCTGTTTACCAGCACTGTTACCTGGAAAGGGGGCTGTCTCCATGAGATAGTCCCCATGCCGTGAGAAAGTGTGTGGGCACATACGTGCATGTACACATGTGTACATGAGGGAGAAAGGGCAATTATCTCCCTATTTCTAACCCACTGTCAGTATCTCACAAGAAAATAACTAAGTTGTCTCTTCCCATGAATTTTAAAATAGTGACACACTCCCTTTTAATGCATTTATTTCTTTTGCATTTTTCTGGCATCCAATGCACAGTAGATCTTTCATCTGGTGACTGGAGGGAAGCTGTGACTTGAAAGCTGAAAAATATCCCTTCACACTTATCCTCATCTTTCCCAATATAATCTCATTCCAGACTCAGTTCCTTGATTTTTTTCATAGTAAATGCCTTCAGGGATTCAGACCTATGCAGCACAGTATGTTATAAGAAACCAGGAATCTTGTGTAATTGTACCTCAAAGGAATTCCTCAGCAACTTCTGCAGAAGCCTTGATTCCTCTAGCAGATGTCTGCGAGCAGCAGCATTCTCCAGCAGTTTCTCTTTCCTGAGATGAAGACAGTTGTGTGAGGTAAAAGCCACAAAATGAATTAGGCAGGATAAGGGTTTTCAATTTTCATCTCTAAAACACACATGATCTAACCCTCCATTCTCTAGGAGAGAACGGTCCAGAATATGCAGTCTCTTATGATTTGGACTGTCAGAGAAGATGCTCAAGACACTATAAGAAGGATTACTAGCTGATAGGTATGTTTAAAGTACACACAAATTCTGTATATATGATATCTGCCTTTATTGCCTTTCAGGGTACAAGAGAACATAAACTCAGCATGTTTCTTATATGGAAAGCCTGTGAGTATGATGGTATTTGTCATTGATAAACCAAAGCTACACCATTCTTTCATCATTTTTCCAAATGTGGACTTTATTCAGCAGCACTTTATTCATGTTAATGCAGGCATGAGATAGTTTGATCATATGAATAAATTCAGATGTTCACTTTAATCGCAAGGGATCTCCAATCTCTCTTTGTAAATTTTACGTATAACTTTTCATCTACCATAGTACTGAATACAACTACTTCTACTGTCAGCTTTTGTTTAAGATGAACAATATGCAATGTGCTAAGAGAAATAAAATAATTCACATGAAGGGACAAGATCTGATCACAAAAATTGCAAATGCTTTAATAGATAATTTGAGCAGGGCTTTAAGGTCAACTCCATTAGAGCAGTGAAAAGGCAGTTGTGTAGCAAATGACCTTTCTCAATGGTATTTAATGATAATGAAGTATTTAATAGCACAGCAGGCCTCTGTCTTTTGTTTGCAGTACTGTCCCTAAGGCCAGGTCAGGCTACAGAATTACAGAAAAACTGCCTTTTTCTGAATCCCTCTCCCCCTCCACTTAACTGCATTTTGGAAACCTCCCAACGTAATATTGATTAGACTTAGGCCAATTTGGCAAGACCACAGTGCAAAGCACAAAGTTGAGTAAATGCAAACCAGTTTATGGTTCTCTTAAAACATTTAAGGATGTTAGCCACATGGGGAGAGTCTCATTGCAAAAAAGATGGGTGGCTGACATGGGAAGAGTTTGACTTCACCTCCTCAGAACAGCCTGGCATCTGTTGGTGATGTTGTCTGAGTCATAATGCTTGTTCTGTGTTAGCTGCTGAGCAAATGAAGCCATCTCATCAATTTTCTCCATCTGAGCTTCCAGGGCTTTTTCAAACTGCATGTGTTTCCGCTGTAGGCTCTCCACACTAGACACTGAGTCCTGGATAGAATTCAACAAAGGGAGGCTGCTTTCAGTCAGAGTTTTTCCATCCACAGCACTGATGATCCAGAAGCTAAATGGTATTTACCCTACATTTACAAGATGTCCAGAAAATTTATCGGTCTTTGAAATTTATTGGCATTGAATCTGAGACTTGGGGCGTAAATAATGTTCTATGCATGGTCTGAGGCCATTATTTCGGGGTCAAAACTGCACTAACTGCTGGATGCTTACCTTCTGCTGCATATTGTTGTGCTGCATAGAACATATCACTTCTCAAGGGATAAAGCATCAGCTCCTAATAGTACATCAATCTTAAGACAGATGCTATTTTGGAAGCAAATGTGGAATGCCAAACTGAGATCAGAAACTCTGATGTGCGTGAACAAATATGTCACAGAAAGAGATTAAAATTAGAGCCTCGGTTTCAACTCATGGAATTTAGAAGAGCTCAGATCCAGATTTGAATTTGAGGACTGGGGTCTGACATTACAGTTAATCTGGAGAGAAACACAGAATTTGACTTCTTGTAACATTTGTGAATCCCAGGCTTAGTGATTCAGAGTTCTCTTTTCAGCACCCCTCTGCACTTTTAATTTTAGAATCAGTGGTGTCAAAATGTTTTTACCGCAATAAACTCTGCTTTCCCACTGTTCTAAAGGAAGCAGTAAAGCTCACATTAAATGGGTCAGAAAAAAATCTAAACTTCTCGATGCTTACATGAGTCACTGGAAGGGAAGGTACTCACACAGCATTTTCTGTGCATTGCTGAGCTAAATATGACTGGAAAATAAGTGGTTCCTTCTAAGTCTTATATACTTCAGTGGGTGGACTGTAAACACATACCTCCAGGCTGAAAATTAGAGACAGACACCAGCCACTAGCATTATATATTTTTCGTGCCATTTGTACCAATTATGCCTACACTGAACTCTGAGGTGTAATTGTAGTTCCTGCAAAGACAACTAATTTGGTATCACTACCTGTACAAGGTGCAGGATAAGCTAAGCATCAGCAAGTATACCCAGCATCCTGCATAGCTTTTGCAACCCATGGATCAGTCTGTGGTTTCAGTTATTGCAGTGTGACTGGTACCTGAGGTAGGTAATTTAAAGCTACATTGAGTATGTCAGCAGTGACAGCAGTGATGACTTGCACACTGCTGGTAAATGTATTTGGGTCAGATATAACAAGTTAGAGAGATGCAGTGTCATTTTCCTGCTATAGTCAGAGTAGTCGGACTGTTTCATTGCTCTTGGGGCTGACAATCCTATCCTGTGTAAATTATCAAGGAACGAAATCTGATCCTAAACTGTCAACAAGATTGAGCAGTAACTTCAGAAGGAGGGAGATCACAAGAAGGTTCAGAACACATCATCATACTTGACAGCTCCCTTTCTTCCAAACCGATGGCAGAAAAAATTGTGTTTTCTCAGAGCACCTACCCCTAAGTCCTCATTGGCTAGGAAAGCCTCTTTGCTGCTGAGCCAGCTCTCAGTCTGTTCCACATAGCTGTAGAATTTCTGTACAAGGAAAAAAAGCAGTCGTAAACATGCTGTAAAACAGAGGCAAACCTGACTTTGGCCGAGTATGCTGAAAAAACCAAACTCCCAGGGCTATTCCAAAAATTAACTGCATAGCACTGGATGGCAATAAGCATTAGATGCCACAAAAATCACATGCATAACAATTATCATTGTAACTTTCTGCTTTATAATATGATTATTTCTTTTTGTCTAAGACATAGGATACAATACAATTACTTGTAGCTTGTTTGCTAATAGTGTAGAGTGCTGTGAAAGGTAACTGGCCAATAAAAAGGACAGTAACATGGCCTGAAATAAGTAGAGTGTAATACATAAAGAAGCATGAAAGCAGCCCTTACCATATGGTCTAAGTTCTGATATATATGAAGCTTTTTAGATGGGACTAGTAGCACCAACTGTTATTTAAGGTACTTGACATTCCCCATTGTGAAATCTCCATTTCAGTTATTTCTAACTTTTGCCAACAAGCCATTTGAGCAGAAATTTCATAAGCGAGATGACTGTTACAGGGAAGTATTTCTGGAAAACTGCAGCCAAAACAGTTCTTTTCATAGAAAAAAGCCAGGGAAAAATACAGTATGCTAAATTTTTCTTCAGATAATTTTTGTTTTTTAAATATTTGCCTGCCTCCATGTTTTTGGGGGAGATTATGGAATTTGGTAGAGTAGTGATGTTCCATTTTACATATGTGCCTTTTGCTGCATGAGAATTTGACCAAGTTCTGCTAAGTCTTATAGCCTTTGAAAAAAACATATGAGCACATATTCCACAGAAATTTCTTTGATTTGTAAAGGTACAATTTCTAAAAGTCCTGCCACCATTGAATGTGCTTGGTCCTCAGCATGCCTTCTGGAAACCAATGAAATATACATTAAACACTGGGTATTATTAAGTTATCTTTCATTATACTACCCTATAAATTTGCTGTTTATACCAAGAAAACTTGTCATTGGCATGTGCATTCTCTGTTGAATGTCTTTTTACTCACCTGTAAATCTTGTGCCTGAAGCAATTTTATATATTGTTCCTGCCATGCTTGGATCAATTCAGACCAGGCTTGCTGAAGTCTGGAGAGGGACTGGTGAATCTCCGGGGTTGCATAGTGACCAGAACTGGCAAGTTCTTGACCATAGTTACTGAGAGAGTTGAATCTTTCCACTCGTGCTTCAATCTCCTCCTAAAAGATATTACTAAGGTTGATGTCAAGGGTTTATGGAACACCAGTTATTCATAATACAAGCCTTAAGGGGAAGAATATAGGCTGTAACTTTCCAACACTAATATTTGCATGGAAAATCATTCATCTTTGAGCTATGAAAGAGCATAGAATTGCCTAAGAGAAAGTAAGTGTGGACAATAAATGACTTTATTGCTCTAGGAGCAACTGGTCTCCTACTAATCAAAATTGGGATTAAATTAGAAACAGATTAGAAAATTATTAGATATATATGAACACATTTTTGAAAAACCATAATACTGTATCCCCCCACTCCTCCTACAAAAAGGTGGTTCTTATGAGAAACAGTGCCTAGAATTTTTCCTCTCCTGCCAAAGAAGTCAGCATCAGAGTATTACTATAAAGACACAGTTTTACTTCACCTTTGTGGTGTTAAAATTAAATACATTTCACTTTTTCACTTGGTCTGAGAATGAGTTATGCCTATATACTGAATCCTGACAGGTGAAAGCATTACAAGCACCTATGACATCTGCAAACTGAATGTGGAATTCCTAATGTAAACAATTTGAAAATAGAAATAAACATGCACTGAAATAATACTATGTATTAACTCATAAATCACCTTAAAAACTATGGCATGTACTATTAAATGTCTTTTTAATGTCTTAAAAGGAATTTTTTGGGAGGTGGGGCTGCCCAATCATAGATAACACAGCTGTAAGATAGCCCTTTATTTTTTTAATTCAGATTAGCATCTTGTGTTCAACTCTAGTCTCTCCTAAGGACTTTGGTTTCAGCCACTAACCTGAATGAAAAAAAAACCCTCCATTTTAATTGTCTTGTCTATAATTTTAGTTTAGTCAACCCAATACAAAAGAACATATTGCCTGGATTCCTCCTTTTCTGTGTGACTATCTCCTTAGAGTCGTTTGTGTTCCTTTACTAACAGATATTAAAGACTTAGATCTTGCTACCACCTCAATTTGGAGAACATGACATCAGTGGTTTGGGGTTTTTCCTATTGTGACAAAGAATTATTAGCAAAATATTGTTAAGTCTGTGATATGAGGGAACATTGTTAAAGTGGAAGACTGAAAAAGGAGGGGACTCAGGTACTTCATACTAAATTAAAGTTTAGAAAGTTCATCAGAATCTACAAACTATTTCTGCTAATAATGGGACCCACAAAGCACTGGATATTAGTCATGATTCTAGGAGCATGATTTTTAGAAAAAGTAACATAACTGCAAAGAGAAAGTAATGCAACAGCCAGAAGATAGCTATGACGCTTGGGAAAAAGTAAAATATTAACTTTTTTCTAAGGTTAATTAACAATATAACTCTTTTTAGAAAATCCACCAAAAATATTAGCCAAATTAGCCACCAAAAGATTGTGTGGTAATTAGTACTGGGATATGAAGTGTTTCAGAACTGAATGTGTAGTACCATCCAATGGTAATTTACTGCCCTGTGTGAGACAAACTGCTGTTTTTATTTTGCTCTCAGGCAAATTGAGTTTCATGACAAAATCTAACTCAAAGCTAGAATTAACTGGCATTAACTTTTTTGCAATCTGAAGAAAGAGATCGACAGTAAGCATGTTTTGATACTGAACCAGCTTTTTACCTACAGTGCTGGAGAGCAGTACAAATGAGAGCTAATGGGGCTTTCTGAGACTTTTGGCAGAGACACGAACTGCCAAACAGCCCATGGGATAGACTTCTGTCAATATGCAGGTGTCTTCTGTCCCTAGCCTGTTATTGAAAATAGTCTTTTCACCGTGTTATTGACAGATGCCTGTAGCAAAATTCTGCTGTGTCTGCAGCAATTTATTCCCATGGGAAGGAGCCAGTATGTTCAATCAGAAGCAATGATATACTTGCCTTTCTCTCCTGATGCTCCTCAATCATGCTTTCCGCTTCATTTGCGCTTTTAGGAAGCCCCCCTGCTTCCATTAATCCTCTTATGTTTTGGGTCCAATCTAGCATCTCCTTCATCTCCAAATTAAACTTCTGCAACTGATAGGAGGCTGCCAGCTTCTCCTTCCTGCCACACAATGTGCAGTTTAGCATTACCAGACACAGAGTTATCTAGTTGCCTCTCCCTCCTCATTTGCAGAGGAAGGTATCCTAGGAGAAGCCAAATGAAGTAAATTCAAGCCTCCTAGGATACCTTTCCCTTACAGCTCCTAACAGTCCTCATGTTAAACTAAAATCACAAGAAATGCACACTGCCTTGGAGACAACATGCGTACCTTATTTTCTACATCAGTTCATTAGGACAAGAAAGGTTAAAAAGCCTTCATAGCTGTTGCTTCCAGCAATGATTACAGCTCAGGTATAAGTCTTTCTTGTTTTGGAAAGATTCAAGAAAAAAAATGTTTTCTAGAACTATCAAAAAATAAGTCTTTCACAAAGGCTTCATGATAGATTTAATCTGATAGTCTTGAGGTATTTTAGTAACATTATTCAGTGAGATAAGTCACAAACTCATTGGATGAGTTTTCCCAAAGTTACATCAGTAGAACTTTTTTGGTACCAAGTCACACTTGTTCCAATGCAGGTGTCTTAGCTGCCTATATAAATTTTGTAAAGGATCCTCAAAAACTTTTAAAAGGCCCCTGGCAAATCGATTTGAGATCCCAGGGAGCAGCTTTGCTCCTGCTGAGAGACACTCAGACCACTAGAAGTCTTTACCTTTGTTTGGCCTGTCCCTGGAGTCGTAGCCAGTTGTTTTTCATCTCCTGTTTCTTCATAGTCAGTTTGTCATTTATGGATGGATTCCTTGTGGAAAGGCGGAAAGTTTCTAATTCCAATGGCTGGGAAGAGATTTATAGTGGGGTGAATTTATGCCAAATGCTTATATTCATTCCTGAGTTTGCCTTTCAGGACAAGCAGTTCATTTTAAGATTCCAGTTTTCAAAAGCAGGTACTTAAATTACAGTTACAAAATATACAAAGGGACTTGTTATATGCACAAAAAATACATATGCATTTGCGAGCAATCATCCATGTGAAGAAAGAAGTTTGTGTGTTCCTTCACATGCACAAATGTTAATTTACAATTAAGGAAGCAGTTTTGCAGAATAAGGACAAACATACAGGAAAATGAAGTGCTAATTGTAACCTCTGTTAGCTTAATTCAAGATGGATAACAAAAGCCATGAAAATATGGCAGTACACAGAATCAACCAGATTTGCCTTTCAGCAGAAGACTCAAAAATCATTTGCATCTCTAACAGCAGCATGGAAACACTCCTTTCAGTGTAGACTTCTAGTTGATGCTGTTTTCCTTAACACAGCCTGATAAAAAGTAGTGAACACGCACCAACTCAGATTTAAAGTTGGTATCTTTCTTGTTAAATTCCATCAAATTGATGAAAATGAAGAATTTTAATTATGCAGAAAGGATGATATGACAGGCTGGTTTTAATCCATAAGAAAAGTACAGATATTATACTTTGGCATATATTACTGTGGCAGCATCAAAAAAACCCAACCCCAAACCTTGCTTATCTTTCTCTTTCCATGCAGCACTCCCCCATACAGCCTTGCTAATGCTATCTGTGGAATGCTGACTAGTAATCACCCACATTTCATATGAGAATAAGCTAACAAATTCACAATGTGTGAAAGTATCACACATATTGTCACCATTTCCATACTTTTGTGAAGAAAAAGTTTAGAGAAAGTTTGCAAAAATATTTTCTGTACGAAAAGGCTTAACACTCTGGCCAACAGTGAAAACACTTGAGAAGTTGTCACAGAATTTCTACTATTGTGGTTCAGCTGAAAGCATTTCTTTTTATTAAAAATATACAATTACGTAGGAGCTCAGACCATTATTTAATGCTCAAGATTAGTCCTAAATGATGCAAACCAGCCATTTTACAAAAGCCAGAGATGATCAGGCAGGCAATTATAACCGAAGATTTCTGGTTTTGATGTCTGTATCAGAAAATTACATACACTGGAGGTTTTGCATTTTAGCTCTAAACAGAACTAGAGCTGCGATTTTGGTTCAAGTGAGTACAGAAACTGGGAGAAAGATGGAGAGTTAAATTTGGATTCCACACAAAAGATACAGAACAATCTACTCTGGCTTGTAGGTGAGGGCCAGAGAATCAGCCAACAGTTAAAAAGGGATTTCTGTTTTTAAATTTGGTGCATCAGGAAGAATAACATTTGAAATAAAGTAGGATTAAGCATCACAGTATTTTACTGAGAAGAAATCTGTGCTGCATTTGCATTGCAGTGCAATTCATACTAATGAATCTGAAGAGTCAGGCTGATCTTTGCACCATGTTTCCAAGAAGCAAAAATGAACTTTTTTTACAGTATCCTCTGTACTTCCCCACTTCTTACCTCCATTTTGGACTTAATAACACTGATTTCTCTCTCCATCTCTTCATGCCTTCGAATTAGGTTTTCCACACTTTCCACATCTTTCCCATAATCCAGTGCTTGTATCAGTACACTCTGGAGGGGGCAGTAGGATGTGCAAATGGTGAAGATGACAAAAAGCAAAAGGATCATATCTTAGTTCTTTCAAGTAGTCTCCTCCTTCCCTTCTTCGTATTGCCATCTGAGTGTTCTTATTGTCTTTCTAAATATCAACGGGGCACCTTGTCTGCACCCCTTACAGAGATGGAACAAGAATTCACAACCCTTTGAACAGCCGCAATCCTACTTAAGGTGCCTCTGGGTATTCACATATAAAACAAAGACAGGAATGCTTCCCTGCATTTCTTAACCTTTTTTTTCCTTCTTTTTTTTGCATATACCAAACCAGACAAATATTACCCATTAAATTGTGGCACAGAAATTTTCAAGTATGTTTTATGAAAATACAGAAAATAAAATTGTCCCTCAGAATCCTACTAGAAATGAAATCTCTGACGATGAAGAAATACATCCATAAAAGTTGTTATAAAAATTTCAAACCAACAACCTTATAACCTTAAGTAGTACCACTCTGTATCTGCCTACTGACTTATAGTTAAATTAATAACATTAGTTATGTGGATGAAATAATTAGTTTTTATATAGCCTTTTTCTTCTATTAATCTCAAAATTATAATCCAGGATAGGCATTTTTACCTCCATTTTCTGAATGAGTAAAAATTTTGTTACAACTTTTTTTGTTACGTGGGGGAGTGAGTGAGTGGCTGTGTGGTGCTTAGTTGCTGGCTGGGGTTAAACCACAACAGGTATTCAGAACCAACTTAGTTCAGCACTGTCTGAGGGAGATGTACACTCGTGTCAGTAACACAGCAAAAAATAGACACCAGTCCCTTTTTTCTGAGATTTGTATCCTGCTTACTACATCTTGCTGTGTTCCTTTCTCGTGGAAGGATTTACCAGACCACATGGAGATGTCTACAAATTTAAAGATGCTGCAGCTTAATTACTTGTCTAATTCTCCTTACAATTAGTGGAAAGCAGTCACTGCTGGAGCATGCTTTATCTCATCCTCAAGAGGACATTTAAAATAGATCAAATGCACTGAGCTCTAGAAGTACCCGCTTCTTTCTACTGACTGTGGAAAAAACCATGGGTGACTACTTCAGATATAGCACGTAGTCACCTAATACTGGAAGTACTATTTAATAGGCAATACCATTTGACTAGAGACCATTAATTAGAATCACAGAATCACAAAATAATTTAGGTTGGAAGGGACTTCTGAACATCATCTAGTCCAACCCCTGGCCAAAGCAGGGCCACCTTAGATCAGATTTCTCAGGGTTGAGAAATCTAGTTGAGATTTGAATGTTTCCAAGGACAGAGAATCCAGTCTCTACAGGTAACACATTCCAGTGTTTGGTCACTCTCATTGTGATTTTTTTTTCACTTTACACCTATTTGGAACTTTTCTTGTTGCAACTTGTGTTTCACTGTCAACCTCCAAGAAAAGTCCGGCTTCATTTTCTCTGTAACCTTCTGGTAAGTAAAGATGGCATCCGCTTTTATTGCGGAGTAATCTGTAATTTCTCACAATACATTTCAAATGTACCTTTGAACTGTGAATGCCTTAGAGTTGGTAATCTGCAAAGTATTTGATGACATTTCAGCCTTCCTACAAGCTTGATACACAGATAACTATCAAAGGTCGCTGCTGGATACTCAGTATATCCCTACCACCTGGCATGCCTGGGTTTATCACTGTTGGCAAAATAGAACATTTTCTCATTTCAACTAATCAAAATCAGAGAACTCACCTTCTCAGTAATTCTCTCTGTGATGTCATCAATTTCTCTGATTAAGGCATGAATCTCTAGGGCTCCCTCTAACTTCTTCCTGTATGCATTCAGGTTACCATGGAAGCTGTTCCACCTTTTATTGAAAAGAATATTTTAGAGGTGTATTTCAGAGGTGAGGATTTCCACAACTGAGTTTCATGATCCTCAGATCTAAGTAAAAAGACAGGATTTCTGAACTACCTTGTGCGTTGATCCCAAATCCCCCACAATAGTGGACACAACACAGAAATAAAGCATTAGCCTGACAAGACTATCTGGTTATATTTGTACCAAATTTTCAGGATGGTATGGGGATTAAAAGCTAAAAAGTACTGATCTGGTTTCATTAAACTCTCAATAACTTCACAATCCCTATCTTTATATTTCTAGTTCTTAGATAGTGGGCTGTGAAGTAGCAAAAGCAATATGCACTTCACCAGGATAACTATGTGAACAGATGGAATCGTCTTGGCTTCATGGATCTAGTGTGTAAAGTGCTGTGAAACAGCATATTTGCCTTCAAGGCTAGAAACATAACTTTGGCCCTGCTGGGTTAGAAATCCTTCTGGGTAGCTGCTCGGAGAGTGTTGAAGGGCAACTCCAGTGCCTGATGTTTGTCAGTCATGATGTTAAAGAAGAAAATAAATGTTGCAATTCCTCCATTTATGCCAGCCCAAGACACCTAATCTGCCCTTCTTGTTCTTGCTTTACACAGAAGTTTTAAAAGCATACTCACTTCTCATTGAGCTGCTTTCGGCGCTCATATATTGTCTTTGTTTCTTCCTTGTTCTGTCTCTCCAGTTTCATGGCCAGGGCATTGATAGCCCTGATGTGAGCATCGTCCACTGTTGTCTCCTGTAAAGTGAGAAAAGGAACAAAGGTACGTGTTTGAAATATTTGTGACTGAGTTTTTCCACTGAGACATGAAAAACAACAACAACAGCATCAAGTAAGGGTTTTAGCTCACTACCAAACATTTCAGACACCCAGGGTTTGCTCTACTACAACTGCTGGTGTTACCAGTCCCTGATGAGAAGACAACAAAGACAAGAAAGGACATTAGAGAAAGGACAAAGATCTAGGTCTAGATTAGGACCCTCAGAGCTTCATTTCTAAGTCAGATATTCCAGCAGGGTCTCATCTGTTGAGGAAACATAGGTTCAGTTGCTGGTTACATAGGTGGCTACCGTGGAACAGCTGATGTAGTTGAAGATCCTGATCTAGTTGAACATGTCCCTGTTTGTTACAGGGGGTTTGGACTAGATGACCTTAAAAGGTCCCTTTCAACCCAAAGATTTTATGATTCTATGTGTAGCAGATTGTTCCTCTGTCAAACAGGTGGCTTGTGGCTCCTAGGCCTACTCGCTGTTTTTTCTAGATAGGCTTCTGTCCATAAGTGCCTTTTGTACTATGGACAACAGGCTTAAAATCCATACAGCCTTGAGAAACCCAGACAACCCATGCCGTTGTGTTTTCTTCCAAAGCAACATCACTGCATTTTAAAAGGTATGCTAAGTCTTCGAGGCAACTTGCTTCCCATATACATACCATAGAAAGGATAATATTTGCACATTGCACGTATAATCTGGACTACAGTGGAATAAATGTTCTTTTGGAGCATGACAGATGGCCAACACTGAACACTGCTCCAAGATTCAAAAACATTCTCTATTTTTCTAAGACCAGTAAATGCTCCCACAAGCTTACTGGGGAGACATTAAACACTGGTGTAGTAGAAGCATAGCTGCAAGATGTCAGCATACTCTTAATAGAAGTATTGACTCAATTTGTACTTTATTTATGCTACATCCATACCAACATGCATGCTTCCATATGTTCTTTACTATCATACATAGCCATAAAGTAAACAAGAGAAACCAGTAGACATATTCTTCAGAAACCCTACAGTCTCCTCTCCTGGGAAATAACAGCAGCACAATGTGACAGAATACTAATTGAAAATCTGGCAGCCATCAGTGCAGGATGACTGCTCCCTATCTTGATCTCAGATTTGTCTAGTGGGGAAACCTAGACGGGATGGATGCACACGCTCTGCCAGCACCAGCCTGCTTCTGTTTGTATCATGCATCAGCTATGAGGGTATCATTGTCCCAGCTTTTTTCTGTCGGAGTCATGTTCAGAGTGGTACAGGAGCAGTGCCTACAAGCTAACAGTATCTAAGGCCAAGAGTTTCCTGTGGGCACATAAAATCTACCTGGGACACTGTGTTGTTTCTGTCTCTTTCACCATCCTCCTTTTGGCTGGTACAACCTGTAGCAGGGCCCTTGCTCCATCCCTTAGCTCACAGTTCACCTGGTGAGGACTGAAGGGCAAACGAAGGTTTCCTCACTTCACTAATTCCCTGGTGCTGAAGCTTGAGTATTTTGTCTCCCTAACCCAAACCCAGTACTAATGCATTGTCACAGGAAATTCTGCCAGCCTCTGGAAAGGGGGGCTCAGGGTTTTCTCCCAGGTGTCAGGCATATCTATGCTGTTACTTTGTATAAAAGAGGATTGTTTCCTTCTGCTATTAGGCAACAGAAATAGAAGATGGATGCTGCCATAACAGGAATTGGCAACCAGATAACAGGCAAACAAAGGATAAAGAATACTAGGAGGGAACATTAGAGTAAGCCTCACTCACAAAGTCCTAATGCACCTCCTTCCAGACCTTCCTCACAGCTTCCAGATTAGCAAATCAGCACAGTAACCTTTCCTTCATGATACTCAGACCTGTAGTCTACATTTGTAGCAGTTCACACCAACAGAGAGAACAAGAGGCTGCTGCAAATGCATCCCCTCGATGTATGGCCTCACAGCTCTCATGATGGGAGCTGAAGCACAATCACAAGGAGGCCCTTGCTCTGGCAATGTCTGTTCCCCAGCATTCACAAGGTTTGGTGGCCAGGTTAACACATCTCACTGGGGGCAAGAGAGGCAGCTGGCATGACTCAGCACCACAAAACTGGGTCAGAGATCACAGCACAAAAGGGTGAACTGTGCAGCTGTCTTGTCACATGGCTGCTATCCAAAGTGTAAACCATTGCTTTGTTTTACTAAATGTCTGATTATTAACATTATGATTCATGACCTACCACATATGCTGTATAAACAGAGTCCCCCAAATATATGTGCTTCATTTGGATGAAGGAATATGAGAAACTTGACTGTTCCTCAGGAGGAGGGGAAGGGAGAAATAAAGGAGGAAAATGGAGAAAGTGGGCAATCTTTTGTTAACAGGCTTGTTCATGGAAGGTCTATATCAACTTTCAGATTCAAACAAACATGGCTGAAACAACCATTTTTAATCCACCTTTGGATGGAACTTACTGTGACTTGCAGACTGCATGAACCAAACTGGAAATTTGCTCAAGTTCAGGCTCACACAACCAGCTTTCCAGTCATGTAATGTAATCCAAAATTTTAGGTTGTGTCATGAGTGCCTGACAGCTCTGTCTAGAAATCATCAAAGCAGAAGGCACAATGAAGGAAAATTTTACTTATTTTAAGGGCTTATAAAGTGGTAATGCTTCCTACCCCCCGATCTTTCACCTCCTCAGGGTACTGGAACTGTGTTTGCTATCTGGATATATTGCTGGGCTGAAAAGGTAACTGCTGCTTCCAGCCACACAAAGAATATACACGGAGAACACTGCTTACCCCTGATGTTGCTCCACGGAACTCATTCAGCTTTTTCATGAGCTGCAGGCAGTGTTCATAGTCGTTTCCCACATCACCTACATTAATCATGACTTCCTGGGGAAAAAAGCAGCAGGCAGGCAAACATTCAGGCTAAGAGTACAAGAACACAGTATGTCCCAATGTTTGTGCTGATGCAATCAGTTCTGTGGTGTATCTGTAAATCACTGACCTACAGCTTCTGAAGTAGTATCTTCTGATCTTTAGATAATTATGAGACAGCCCCAACTCCCTCTCCAACCTATTACTGATTATGGAAGCAACCTCTGAATGGAAACTTAGTGGATGAAGTGACTCTTCCTTCACTCTTACAAAGAGAAACTTTCAGATTTGATACACAATGAGAGTGAGTGCCTGTTGCCCGATGGTTCAAGTCTCTTCCATTCTACTCTTCTTTCATTTCTCTGTCTTGATAGAGACACACAAGATGACTACCAATAATCACAATCTCTTTATGTGCACATTTTATATGAGGACATGTGCTAATACTGTCTGACTCTGGCATGGAAACACTTCAGAAAATTTTTAGAATTTGTTGAATCATTCCTTCCATATTATTTGTAGAACATGGCATGATTCTTCCAGACAAAAGCCACTAAGAAAATATCCTGGAAGAGGACACGTTTATCAGAAGTTCACTGCTAAATAGCCAGTCTCTAGTATGCTGCTTGGGTTAAATACTAGATTCCATTTACCTTCTCCCTGATCCAGGCTTCCACCTGGTCCACCTTCTGGAGAAATTCCAGGAAGTCCCGGCTGTCCTCCAGCATCTTTCCACGGGCAGCAACAGCTCTCTTCAACTTCTCCCAATGCTCCTCAAGCATGTGGACTCGGCGACGGACCTCTCCTGATTTTGGGTGGCCTTTTGATACCAGGACTTCTCCTTTCTTCACATTCAGAAGAAGAAATTAGAAATTAAGGTTGCCACTAATTACCATGTGATTACCATGTAACATGACCTTTCCAGAAGGACTCTCTCACTTTCCTAACCTGGACTGCACAATAAATTACTAATATAAATTCTTACTGCCCAAATGATACTGCTCAGCTGGCAAGCTTTTACATCTGGAGGGAATCAAGAACACTAAGATTTGAATATATCCCTGCCAAGAATGACATCCATGGAGTGGGAGCACCAAGAGAGGTGTTACAGATAATTGCACCTTCAGCTATGTGATTCACCCAGTTTCAACAAGAATGTTCACAAACTGGGCATATGAAATCCTATTTACCTTTTATAGGAGTAATCACCCCAGGCAAAGAAGAAGTCAATGATACCTGCCTGTTCAGGCAATATGGAAAGATGGACGTTCCCTGGATAGAGCAATTAACAAATCTCTCTGTTGTAAATTAACAGCATTCCAGTTCCATGGCATAACAACTGAGTTCTTGTCACACAAGTGGTGAACAAGCTACCCTTCCTTTTCATTCCATCTATCTGCCCTTTGGATAACCAGGAATAATCTGTAAAAATACTATCAGAGTGAGAGTTACCTTATTAACAGCTGTGATGATTTCTTCATTTGCTAGAATCTCTGCCTCAAAGACCTGATGTTTCTGCAGCAGCTTCATTTTGTCCTGCAGATTGCTGGGGTCTTGTATGGAAGGATCCTGTAGCTTCTGCATGCGCTCACTAATCCAGTCTTCTGCCTGCAGCATTGTGAGGCATCAGAGTTAGCATGACAAGTACAGGCTGTCCTGGGGTCTCCTCCCAAGACATGTCATTGTCCTATGCAAGTGTCTATGCCAGGTGGCTCTCCAGTTTCGGAACTATTCTACTTGATAGGAAACAAAAGCAGATAGGAATGAAAATAATTCTTATCTGACCACAAGAATAATGAAAAATTCCTTAAATTCCCCAAATTTTATCACAAGCCATAAACAGATTATTCAGTCTTTTAGAATAGATACAGAGAATCCTTGAGCAGATATGCAGCCTTGACTGCATAACTTTAAAATGAAATTATGTCAGCTGAGCCTTGGTTTTAGGGCCCTGAGTTTC
Source organism: Phaethon aethereus (assembly GCF_964289735.1). Lineage (NCBI taxonomy): Eukaryota > Metazoa > Chordata > Aves > Phaethontiformes > Phaethontidae > Phaethon > Phaethon aethereus. The sequence goes on along the minus strand of NC_138579.1, from coordinate 42,681,248 downwards.
ATCTCCTATCTCTGTTGTTAACCTACCTGTAAGCTGGGTTAAGATTCTTAAGAATTCTGTGCCTCACCTATAAAACAGCACTAACATTTCCTGATCTCAGTGATGTTGTGAGACCTACACAGAAAATGTTAAGCCAATAAAGCCTTACTGATGGGGCCAAGCACTAGTCAGATTATTTGAAAGCAAATACAACTCTATTTGCTTTTATACTTCGTAAAATTCAAAATGGTCTAGTGAGGAACATCAGATTCAGACAAGCAGGTGAACCATGAGGGCTAACGAAGCCAGGGTTATGTGTTTCTCTTAGGAAGTTCTTTTTTAGGGGATGTAAATGTATGCAGAATAAAACGGACAATAGAATAGTAAGTTTTCCACAATTTTCTTTAAAGTCTGCTAAACTTTAGGCCTTAGCGCTGAAGGAAATATTTTCTACCCATCAAAACACTGAGAACTGAACACTTGACATACGTTGTAACTGATCCTGTTGTCCTCAAACCACTGAAGTAACCTAATGTTTTGACAACACAAGAACAGCAAATTGAAGCCAGCTTTATCAGTTTCAAAGCATCTTGGCTGTCCTTGTGGAACTGCACTACATGCATGCAAGACTTGACAACCAGAGGATTTTCTCAGTTAATTAATGATTTGAAGTGTTGTTTCAGCTGCTGAAATTCTATAAACAATAACAGAAATAGCTTTCACTAGCAGCATGCTCTCCAGAAACTGTTCCCCTCCAAAGCACAGTTAGAGACTCAACAGGAGCCTTATGTCAAGGTTGCCCAGGACACCATGCTGTCATCTGCTGTTTTCATTTCTGACACCCTCCTCACAAGCTAGGGCCTTCTCCCATTACCCAGCCATACATTAACACTTTAACGTCACTTAACTGACTGACTTGTATGGGAGAGGGTCATCCAGTTAGGATGAGAAACAAATGAATCCCCTGTATATAACTACTTAAAGGGCTTTTTCTCTCCTACTTTTTAATAATAAGCAATGGCTTATAGAGAGACTGAACCAAGCCATATAAAAAACAAATCACATCTGCACTCTCAGTGGCTTGGTTTATTTTAAGGCTTACTTAGGACGGCTCTAGAGAAAGAGAAATCCTTCTCCTTGCCCCATGTCCCCATTCAGATGTGAAGCAAGGCTGATCTGTTGTCCCAAGATCTTTCTATGGAAAGACTTACAGTTCTCTGGATAGGCATTTCCACTTTATTGAAGACGACATTGAGACTAGTGTTATGCTCAGTGTAGGTACATGGGACCAGGCTTATTTCTATGGGACTCATAAAAAATATGGGCACAATCAATTTAGAAACCTACATTTTCAGAATATCAGTTACCATAACCTCAAGAACACAAACTTTTTGTAAATTACACTGATTTTTAATAACAGAAATATTTAAAGCATATAAAGTGTTGTGCCTGTTCTAGATATTTAGAGATAATAACTAATTCTCTCTCTCACTCCTCTGAGATAAAGTAGTAAACGTTTTTTATTCTCTTGTAGAGGGGGTGACAAGGAAAGGAAGTTAAGTGCCACTGATATGATGAGCAGGTTTCAGAGTCAGCATTAAAACTCAGATCCAGCTTTAGAAGTAGAAACTTTCAACTGTATGATCTCTCCTCTGCAATAACTTACATAAATACACATATTTCTAAGTAGTAACCTGTTTATTTGCCTTCCATGTTAACTCTAAGGTACAGACTTTGGGACAAAAGGATAGTCTATAAGTCCATCTCACTTCTTTGGGATTAGAAAAGCACCTTGTTTCTACTGTAGGAGTGTATGTCCTATTTTGTGAGCTGCAGGTGACCTCCTAAGTTAGTTGTTGTGGGTTTTGTGCAGAAAAAAAAAAAGTTCTATGCCCTGAAAATGGTACGAACTGCAGCAGCTAGCCTTCTAAGCAGACCATATGATGCTGAGCTCTCTGTTTGCTCATGAGTAATCACAGACTGTGTTGTCTTTGTACTGATGCATGTAGGTCTCTCCGTAATTGCTTCTAGAGAGTAACTGTGAGACTTTTAATGGTGACAGCGATCACTATTTTCTGCTGCCACAAAACACTCTGTCTGATCAATGGAAATAATTTAAGATCATTGCAGGAGGGTGAGTTTTCAGAGGAGTAGGACCCAAGCTATGGGACTTGTTCTCCTAATACGTAAGAATAAGCAATGACCTCATTGATTTCACAGCTAAACTCAAAACTCACCTCCGCAATTTAACATCCCTTTGGGGACTATTCTCATATATGAACTTCTACACACCCAGAACATCATTAAAATCAAATTAAACATTCCATCTACCCAACAAAGAGGAAGAGAGATAATACTGTAATTTGGTTGGGTTTTTTTAATTCTTTGGTGGTGTTCACATTCTACAGCAGTAGACAATGAATTTAGATTGGAGAGGTAAATGAGCAGGTAGTTTGAGAGCAAAAACTCCCTGTAGAACTCTTTACTGAATTTATGTGGAGAAAGTAGATGAGAAAAGGGAAACATTTCTCACTATAGAGGTCCAGATACTCTGCTATAAGTGTGTGATTCAAGAATGAAGGGGGACCTCCAGACCAAGCACTGATTTGACAATTACAGAGAGATGGGAAGAAATGCAGAAGTATTCCTACCTAACAGGTTGATTGTATTTCTAGAAGGGCATTGACAGTTTCTCTGCCAAGGAGGATGCTGGCAGTTCTGTGATATTTACATCAATGGTACATTGCTATTTTGAAAATATTATTGTGCTGTACATGGATTTTTGGCAGCCATTTATTCCTTAGATTACTCTTAAAAAAATAAAATTGTTTATCAGCATTAGCTGTGTTACAGGCATTCACTCACCTTTGGTGCCAGTCATAATTTGACCTCTGTCAGGACATGTGTCTTTTTCATGGACAGGTGACAAGAAACTGCAGTTTTTCTTTAAAACATGGAGAATATTCTATGGGATGCAGCAGCAGAATGGGTGCATACCAGATCAGCAAGAGTGTTTGTAAATGTCCCTCTGGGCCTGTGTGCTGTTGTTCATGCCAGCACACCGGATGCTAGCACATTTTTCAGTCACACACATTGTGTCTTTGAAAGACTGACCTATTATGTCTTTCCAACAGTAGTGCCAGGAGTAGAGCTATTCAGTTACAGGACTAATGCCAGAACAGGAGACAGAGACGAACATATTCTGTAGAGACCAGTCTACAGTAGCTGAAGGGCTATGCTAAGTTACAGCACTGGCCTTCAGTGAACAGCCAGTAGTAAAGCTTGGCACTCCTGCCATAATGCTTTACACTTTCTATTCACCCTGATTTGAAATAGCATTTCTTTCCCACCAAAGGAAACATAAGGTAGTAGCTGGCAGTTTTCCTTTTATTAGTTTTATTTTGGCAGAGCTCCTGATGTGTAAAGCAGCTGTAATGAGAACACTGCCACAACGATGGTATAGCAACAGCAATGCTATACCTTTGTGTGGCAGAACAGGAATTACCACACCAGAGTAGATTGTCAATCCACCTAATCTCTGGCAAGGGCGAGCACTTCATCCAACAGAAGTAGGCAGCTCCTCTGCCTTCCACCCCCATCGCAGTCTAAAACCCTCTTACCTCTTCCAAGTTCTGGTAGAAAAGTGCCAGAAGAAGGGCAGTCTGAAGCGTCTCTCTCCTACTCTGGGATAGATCCTTGATCTGCAGCTTCCTCTCACAAATGGCATTCAGTTTGTGCTGGATCTTTAGCCCTTCCAGTCCACCAACCTTTTCTAGCCTGCTTGCCTGTTCTTGAAGAGACATCATCTGAGGAGGCAACAAATCTGACATTACTTTTATGAATTCAAGTGGTGTGAAAGAAACAAAAACCAGGTTCCTTTCCATACCTAAAAGACTATCTCTTTTTCTGGAATGAACAAGAATGGCAGGGACAATCTAACCAGCATTCCCCTCACCCTGTACTATGTCACATCTACGATGTCCTTGTCATTGGTCTCTGTAGTATAACCTGGCTACTTAAATGAAATAAAGCCGTAGCTCCAGGAGTCCCTATGCCACTGATCATCCAGTGCAAGGAATCATGGAGAAAGCCTGACTCCCATGAGCACTCAGGCTTTATGGTTTTGTGGAAATCAGTGTTGGAAAGTAGCTCTCAGCATGAACAATCAGTCTGTCAGGGAGCTAGCATAGGTTCTGGGGGCTCATTCCTTCTGGGGAACACAGGCACAGCCCCAGGTTTGAGTTCAGCCCTAGCCTGGGTGAATTACAGCAGTGGGCACCCTCCAGGCAGATTCCTTTACATGTGGGTGAGCAATTCAGCATCTATTCCAAAGGTGCAAAGAGACTAGCCGATTTGGTACAGACATTGTATATCAACTGTATATTTAAATAATTATACAAGTCAGCCTCTCTGACCTACTGTATTTTACTTGCTTTAAAAGTCACTGTTTTTTTTATGAAAAAGCAGAAACTTCTGATATCCATAACACACAATATGACCCGCTTTAAATATTTCTTCTTGTAAGTCCCCCTATTCAACTTACTAAGCGGTTTTCCAGTCTACTGCAAGACAGTACAGGCAGGACTTTGGCATGGAATGTTTAACATTTGTTCTCCACTGCTCTGCGTCTTTTTCACTAAGCTTCCCCATTTTCTCTTTGTTTCAACCATATCAGGCATATCACACCTGTCAGCAATTTCATGTGTTGCCATATTAAAAAAAAAAAAATTAAAAAAATCATTCTAGCTCGTGCATTGGTAGAATATTTGTTGATTTTTATACCTTCTCATCCTGTGATGCCAGCAGCTTTTCAAAAGCCTCATGTTTCTTTATCAGTTGCTCTATTTCATCCACAGAGCTTCCAAGGTCACTGCTTTTCAAATAAACCTATAAAAAAAAATTCCATATTTTTCTCAGTGGATTAATTATCACATAAACCTGATTCATAAATGTGAGAAGAGGCATTAACTCTACAGTTGAGAGTACACTTGAGAGGAAAAAAAAGGAACAGAAGGCAAATGAAATTGGAAATTAAATAATAGAGCTCCATGGTCTTGAGCAAGGAAGAGAAGCATTAACAGGTCCAGCTAAGGAAAGTGACTTATCACTGCTTATTGCAATCACTAAGTCACAAGGCTAGCAGTGAATTCCAGAGGTCTAAGCCATCCTTGTAATCCAAAGCAAGATCAACACTGTCATGTCTGACAGATGTCTGTATAATTCCTTCTTAGAAGACTTCCAATACAGAGACTTTGCAGCCTCCCTGAGCAATTTATTCCAGTGCTTCATTACCTTTACCACTAGCAAGATTTTCCAAATATCTAGCCTAAAAATGCATTGCTAACGCTTCACCTCATTACATACTGCCCTATTCATCACAGAAAGGAGATAATTCCTTTTACATTTGCTTCAGTCTCGTACATGTTTGCAGGCGTTTTGCATACTGGGATTTCTATCTTCTCTACGCTAAAACTACCCTGATCTGATCAATCGTTCCTCAAAGTCTGTGTCTTCTTGACTCTGATTATTCTTATTGCTCTCCTCTGTGTTTTGTCCATTTCCACTTATTTTGAAATGAGGTTCCTAATACTCGATGGAATAAGTGGCAATAAGCAGTAAGGCTGCCAGAGTGAAGGTATTGAAGACAGCAGAGAACTTGTGTGCTTTTTCAAGCTTTCCACATGTATCTGTGTATGGTGCTGATCTTTTACACAATACCATGAACTCAAGTTCACCTTGCAATCTACTGTAAGCTTCCAGAACATTTTCAGAAGAACTGCTTAGACCAGCTTGTACCCATCCTGTATTTATGCAGCTGATTATTCCTGAAAAATGTCATAGTTTGCACCTGTAACAAGTGCATTACATCTATTATTTTTTTCAGGCCGTCTTTCTAACTTGCCTGCATTAATTTTATTTACTGTCTGTCCTAACAGTCTCTGACGCAGAAAGACCTTAGTCTAAAATAACAAATGCAGTTTTAAGGAAACTTACCTCTGCACTATTCTCTTTTAACAGTGTGAGGACCTTTTGTAACTAACACACATACATCTCTAAGGCACCACAGTGTTTCTCGACTCTTTTCCGGTGTTAAGAATACTGACTGCCCAATTATTTCTCACATGCATTCTGTTACTTTCAGTTTTGTCAAATGCAAAAGAATAAACAATGTAGCTATCTATTATCTGGAAAAAAAATAAGCTTTTCTGCAGGTCAGTAGGAATTTATTCTTTTCCAGTGGATTTAATTGCCCACTGTTTCTTCCTTTATTCAATGATGAGAAAACAGCAGGACAAAAACCCCAGTCAGAGGCTTTGATGGGACATGAGTAAAAATTAACTGTGGACAAGGTTCACAGTGGAGTGAGTATGACTGGACAGACTTTTGGAGTTCAGGCTGCTACAAGGGACTACATTTATTGGTTAGGACACAGCACTATGTAATCCATTCTGTGAGCTCATGGAATTGTAAGTATTTGATTAAGGATGATAAATTCCAACCAGTAACTCTACCTGGGTCAAGTGCAATTAAGAGATGGAAGAAAAATTTGAGATCAGTGGTATAGTGTGAAAGAATTAAGAGGCTGGAAAGAAACAGAATAGAACCAGTGAAACAACACAACTCCTATTAGTTTCAGAAGAGGTTTGGTAAAGAGCATGGGTAAATCTGTGCCTCAAAACCATAGATGTGCACAGGAAAAATAACATCTAGAGAGATCTCTCTTGCTTTGCCAAACATTACAGTTCTGTAGCAGTCTGACAGGGTGTTTTTTATAGGAGAGAAAAGATGTTCTTCAGCAGCTACTTTAGAAAACCACTAATGATATTCATTGTCTGGACAGAAGCATTGGATGACTGTTTAACCTCACAGGGCGTCTTCTGAAGGAGAAGTTTCCCAGGCATGTGTTATGTGCAGGGGAATCCACACCTACTTGTCAGGGTCTGAGTGCACCAACAGGCTCTGGTGGCCCTGACCAGCCTCTGGATGGCTCCCCTACTCCCACCTGGGGGTCCCTCTGAGGCTCAGCCCTGGCCCCAGCCCAGTGTTGAGGGAAGGCCTGAGTCCTGTCCTGGTCCTCCTGGACAGACCCCAGAATTCAGTCATTACCTCGCTTTGCTGACTTGATATCCAGCTGGTCAATGGACCTTATTTCTGCTGTCACCACTCAGCCCTCCTTGGCAGCTGTGTCTAAGAGGACTGACAGGCAGACTTGGCCTGAATTTCTGATTAATTTTTTGGGAGTTAATGAAAGAAATATTTTGCGTGTACAGAAGAATATCATGTTGTATCGGATCTGGCTGAGATGGAGTTAATTTTCCCCATGGTAGCCCTCATAGTGCTGTGCTTTGTACTGGTAGCTAGAAAGGTGTTGATAACACACCAGTGTCTGGCTACTGCTGAGCAGTGCTCACACGGCATCGGGGCTGTGTCTCCAACATTCCCCCCTCACTGGTAGGCTGGGGGTGGGCAAGATCCTGGGAGGGGACACAGCCAGGACAGCTGACCCAAACCGACCAAAGGGATATTCCATACCATATGATGTCATCTCGGCAATAAAAGCTAAGAGAAAGGGGGTGGGGGGCATTCTTTTTTTACAATGTTTGTCTTCCAGAGCAACTGCTATGCGTAGTGAAGCCCTACTTCCTGGAAAGCGGATGGACATCGCCTGCTAATGGGAAGTAGAGAATAAATCTTTTGTTTGCCTTTACTTCTGCCCATGGCCTTTGCTTTTCTTAATCTGCCTTTATCTTGACCCGCATGTTTTTTTCCATTTTATTTTCTCCCCTGCTCCGTCCTGCTGAGGAGGGGTGTGATAGAAAAACTTGGTGGCACCTGGCATCCAGCCAAGGTCAACCCACATGCCCAGGCCAGATGTTCAAACTGCTCTATACTAATCCATGCCAACTATCAGAAGAGAGGTGAATAAATCTTAACACAGTAATCACTGGCAAGAAGAGGGGAAGGCCATTGTACAACAGGCCTAAGTTTTTAATAAGTATGACACATAAATCACCAGGATGCCTAAAGAAATACATTAACATTAATGCCTCTGTTATGCCTCTGTATGTTAAATACAACTCCCACCAGAAGGCAGATATTCTGTCATTCAAACTTTAATCCTTTGATCTATCCTACTCATCAAGTGTATGAAATTATGACAGATTGTATTTTTTCTAGAGCTTTTTGGATTTTGTTTGCTCTTGTGAAGGAAGATCTCCACACATGTGTACTCCAGGTGTGTCTACTGTAATGCTTTGTTAAGCTGCCTATAATTACTATCCATATTTACACTGCTCTTACTAACACTGAAATAAAAAATTACTGGCTGAATGTAACTGACTCCTGTTTGGGGTACACAAACATACAGCCACATGCCGCATCTCTATTACGGTATTTTAAATGCTGCTTTAAAAGTATTGTGACTTCTCTTGTCATATTTTGTGAATTATCTACCATTTTTGGTCAAAAAAATTTACCTGAGGAAACAGAAAATTCCCATAATTTTCCACATATCACTCCAGGACCTTTTTTTAGTAACTATTAGCAGTGAAACTGCAAACTCTGTGATACCTGAAGAAAAGGTCAGCCACTAGTTTTCCTGCTCATATACCTGTGGTGGAAGGAAAAGGCAAGGGACATCTACTGGTAAAGATGGTTACTTTCTTTGGAAAAGGAGAACAGAGATATCTGAGAGCAGGGGTGTGGGATGCTGAGTCATAAGCAGCTGCCACTGGAGTGCTCAGTGTCTTGCTCCCACTGAAAATCACTACACACAAACAACACTAGGCATTCAAAGCCCCATTCCTTCAGCTGTTTCAGCAGCGGGAAAAAGTTCTGCTGACCTCTGAAAGCTTTAGACTAGGTCCTCCAAGTAGAAACCTGTGCAAGTGCTCTTGAGAACCCATATTTTAATGCTGAGAAAGAAAACTGGTGCTCAAAAAGAAAATTGGTGCAAAAGAAAACTGGCTGTGTACATTACAGGAGAGCTGGTGGCAACACGCTAAGAAGAAAGCAGCCCCAGTAGCATTAATAGTGCTACTTGGAGAGCTGGTGAGGTAAAAACTTTCCATTCATCTTTTAAACAGAAATGATATTACAGCAATTGCTAGATCAAAACCGCAACATTTTTTTCATTTAAGCATTTGTTATACCAATCTGAAAGCAGAATGGAAATGGGCTCCCACACCACAATGCTGGCCTGTGGCCAATTACATCACCTTTTGGCATATTTTTAGACACGTCCCCAAAACTCTTGCTTTGAATGAGACATATTTATTTCAAATACAAAACACTGCATAGCTCTCCTCAGGTAACCTACCAGGGTCTCCCACAGCACACAGCAGGTATAAACTTTCTTTCAAGTTTGTTTCTGTTATGAATTATGGCCCATCATCAGGAATTTAATGCTTGGCCACAAAAAGCACCAAAGACTTGGCCACTTGCTATATAAACGGACTCATTTTTAAGTGAAGACTTGCAAAGATGCTTAAAACCACAAAATGGACATCACCCTTTTTGAGATTTGAAATGGAGCATGAAACAAATAGCCAAGTTATTAACAATGCAAAGCACAGAAATGGAGGTTTTAACCCTACTTAACAGGACATTTTCATTATTTCTGAGCTCATTGCATAGATTTAGCCTCACTGTCATAAGACAAGTTAATGCATACATTAACTTACATACATCTTACTTACATCTTACATACAAGTTAATGCAGAACTAAATGCAAAGTCCAATTAAAAAAAAAAGAGTACATTTAAAATAAAATAGTACTATATACACACTTATGTGACAGCACAAGCCAGCTCTAGCTTTTGGAGAAATACTGAATGAAACATTTTAGTCTTAGGATAACTATGCTCTCTGGATGCCACAACTTCACATTTATACACCCTAGAAGCTGACACAACCCCAAAAGAAATTTGTCGTCCAAGAAATGTCATTTTTTTTTCTCTAGAAGAAAAATTATCTTAAGTATTCGTGCAAATCCAGTCCCCTCTCCTACTTCTGCTCTTCACAGTATAACAAGCTCCACGATTTTGCCCCCCACTGCCTGCCCTGGGCTTGCTGCTGAGATTGCTGGAACTCCGCTGAAAATCTTTGAGCTCTAAGCATGTACTAAAAGCCAGAATGACTCCCAGTTTTAAATGCCTTCACTTAAAGCATGTAATCAAGTCCAAACTCTCTGTCCAGACAGATAACAATCTTTGATTTGATTTACTTCTGATAAATGTAAATATAAAAAAGAATTAATGAGAAAAGAGACACATTTTTTTTAGCAAAGTAAATAAATGTGCTTAATACCATGGTTATATATGGTTCACAAATACGTTGTACTATGCTTCATTGCAGTAAAATTTATAACAAGGTATCATACTATAACGGCAAGTGGAATAAACCACACTGAAGTGGTTTATAAAAAAAATACATACACCTTTTCTATCATACTGACATCACTGTATTATTGGCCTCTGACCTCACAATTTAGATGTAAAATTCTGATATTAAATGTACTTAAAATTTCCTTCCTCCCTCCCACAGCATGCTGTCTCATCAACATAAGAATATAATTAACTGATATGGGAAATATATACGGGAAAAACAGCAAGAGAAGTCAGTGTTTGTTTTCCCATAACTGCTATGATCCCTTTCTCCCACCTATACCCTCCTTCTTTAAAATTCGCAAGCTCAACCCCTATCCTGTAAGCAGTAGGTGTTAGACCAGAATCCCATGCCCATACAACATCATCATTAAAATATTTACTTATGAAACATTTGTCTGAAGGCAGACTAAATTATTCTTAAATTCCCCATAGTTTCTCTGCTAGAAACTTGGCTGGGATATCCAAATTTGAGATGCTATGGAGACTAAATTCCCTTAATTTCCCTCAGGAAAGGGTGGTACCTCTCTTTTTCTAAGGAGAAAAAAAAGTGATTTCTTCCTACACACTTAAATATTTGGTTTTGAAAACAAGTATTACTTTTAAAAGTTACAAAACCTGGAATTAACCATTTAGAAATACAGCATAATCTGACAAGTAAGAAAATGAAAACAGTGAAACAGGAAAATCTAAGAAAAACTACACTGACAATTTGTTCCAAGTCCCAGACCGACCAGCAGAGAAGAAAACCAGTTCTTGGCTCAGAAGTCTTGATCCTTCAAAGTGCTGAGCACTATGTCCCAATTACACAAAATCTGTAAGCACATGCATAGCCTTGAGCATGTCATGTTGACAATAGTACTCTAATGGTTAAAATGAAACACTTATTAAGTCCTCAGTCAGATCAGAGTGCTCGATTTCATTTAGGATGGATCAAGCTGTAGCCGCAGCCTCGGTGACAACAGAACGCCAGTAGCTTTCTGATTGTCCTGCAAGTCATCTCTAGGGAGTGGGAAGATGGCAGGAAGCATACAAAAAGAAATCCACATGGCTTGATTAACACAACTTAAAAATTCTATTTGCAAATGTTCCTAGAATGGAATGGAAATCTTCACCACTCTCCTCCCAGATCCAAAGGATGCAATGTTGACAGCGATAGAGGGACACCATCCACTCTCCGTGTCTCTGAGAGTTGAAGACGTGGTGTGAGCTGGTATGTTTGTCAACAGGTTATCAGGGCATACACTTTTTAGAGTGCATGTTTCCTGGGAAGGTCTCAAACTCGATCTTGCCCAATGGCTAGAAAACAATCCTGAGCAGCAAACTGGATTCACTGATAGAGAGAGGCCAGCCCCAATCTCCACGGGGTGAAAGGGTGGACCAGCTATATCTGAACCATGTGTTTTGGTAAAGATTGTTGGACTTGGGCTTCTTCTAAATTCTCTTACCACCTGGATAGGCATAGCAGTCCAAGGGGTGGCAAGTATCAGAGTGATTTTGGAAACCTTGTGGTGAGCAGGTGTTAGACCATCACATGGAGTCTTCCTAAACTCTGGCCTAGAGGAAGCATGGTTCTGAAAGACAATCAGCTCTGGATTTAAATCCTTGCTTGTGACCTCATTCCCACTAGCTGAATTTTCTCTTCCAGTTAGCACAGCTGGGGACAGCCATATATCTCTGGAGGCAGTTTGCTGGGGAAGGCCAGGATACTTAGAGGAAGTCACATGAAATCTTGTGATTTGAAGGGCTGGAGACCCACCTGAAGGGAAGCCTTGCTTTGGTTTCTGAGATCCTGTTGGAAGATCAGCGGGAGTTTCAGGCATCTTCCCTAATTGTGGCATGAGCAGACTTGAATCAGCATGACTACTTCCATGAGAATCTGCTCGAAAAGGCTTTATTGTCAAGCTGCAAGTTGAAATGTAAAGCTTCACTGAAGCATGGAGGTCTGGCATTTGGACATTGCACTGGCTACAGCCTTGTTGAGGTAGGAGGGAATCATAAGGTTCCAGGGATGCATGCAGATTTTTGCTGCGGAGTGTAGAAACAGCTGGAATAGCAGACAGATCAACGTCTAGGCGCGATGTCCAGCTTGGTGGAGCTTTGCAGGAAAGCACATCAGAGGGCAAAGATACGGCAAGCTTCAAGGGATCGTTTTTTTCAGGAGAAATAGGATGAACGCTTTTTTCTCTTTCTGAATATCGCTTGTAAGATGCAGATGTTGACTGAGTGCCAGAACCCCCATATCCATGGCCCTGAGGGTCCCTGGGATGCCTGGAACACTTGGATGTCTCATCAGATGGACTGACACAGTGACCAGTGTTCCCAAAACCTTTCCTCCGGTCAGTGTGTGCCAGGACGACATCTAGCCGTGAACAGTAAGCTCCAGAAGACATGCTGCTTGGTGGTGAGCTGGCATTTCCTGGAGCAAGTTCTGCAACTGATTGACCAGTGGGAGGATGCCATGCGGATGCTGGCATCTTTTGAAAAGGCCTGTCCCGCACAGCAGATTCAAAAGGAGGAGGTGGGGTCATTCTGCTGGAAGAGAGCATCACTTCTGCAGTGGAGACATAGGTCGCAGATGAAAGTTTGCAGCGATGGTCCCTGCATGACATTCTGAAGCTTAGTCCTAAACGATGCAAAAATCAAAGCCACAGAAGCTTGCCTTTCCCCCTGTTTTTAAAACCAACTCCTAATCCTTTTTCCTTTGGCACTGGAAATTTCCATTCTTCCTCTGATTCAAAGGAATGAGAGATGAATAAACATTCTCCAGGAAAAAAATTATAAACTAAAAAAATCCACACTCAAAATAAAAACGCACAGCTCTCCTAATACTGCTAGCACTGCCTGTCATGTCTGCAAAGTGATATGAGTGTGGGATGGGCAGAAAGATAAATTACAGAGCATGAGGCTCTGCTCCCTGAGTGTTCTGACAGTGAGACTGCAGACAGAGTAGGAGGGAGCCAAAAACGCCTGCCAGAGACAGCCTGCGCACTCGCTGTTATTTCATCTGTGAAAAAAAGGAAAGCAGCTAACCTGAGCAATGCATCTGCTGCTATGAAAAGGTTAGAACAGAGCAGAGTGTTCTGGATACTGCTTCTGCCCAAATAAAAAATTATTCTTTTTCTTCCTTGTCTTTTTCAGCTGTTGCTTGTCTGCACTCTGAATGGCAAGATCTCTGCTCACAGGTCTTAGGAGAAGTTGCATGCAATAGCACAACTGAGTTCATAATAAAAAAAATTTAAAAAGATAGATGTTTGCCTAATTTTCTCCACATGTACTCTATTTTCTTTAGCATAGAACAATCCTAGACTAAATCCTGCAGAAATCCTTCAAAGGTTTAAGTAACTTGGATGTAATATAAGATGCTGGCATAAAGTCAGACCTGTCACACTGGCACAGACAGTGAATGAGAGCGCAGTTCTCAGTAGTAGTTCTTAGTTTAAAACACTGCTCTGTTGCCTTCTTCCTTCCCCTGTTGCTTGCTGCTGGGGCAGAGACTTGGTCTAAGGCATATGAAGTACTGGGAAAATAAGATCCAAAAATTATGGGATGACAGAAGCTGCTTTCTTACACACATATTTTGCAGATGTGCAAAGCAAAATGCACGTGACTGAGCTTTGCCTCAAACACAAAAGTCAGAAGAAACACAAGGGGTGGAGGAATTGCATATATTTGTTTGCCTGACAGGAATCTTTTTTGAATGTTTGCTTTTGTCCTTTCTGAAAGCAGCAAATGACAATATTCCCATTGGGAAAGTGGTTTGGGAGTCTTCAAATGATGTCTTGGCTGAATACTTTCTGAAAATGTGTTTGAAAGGACTGCTTTCCTACCCTCCTGCCTGTCTCCCTAGGGAGCAGAGTCTGCGTCACTATGCAGCCTCATTTCAACACCATATAGTAGTAACAGAGCTCCATCCAAAAGGAATAGATTCCTCTTCCACTTGTTCTTCAAATGCACAGAAATAAAATACAAATAGTGACTAAGGAACCTCAGTTCACTGTCAAATTGTATATACTGATACATAAGGCAGATGGTGGCAGCTGCAAAAGACAGTTTTGCGGTTCTTGCTATTTCTCCCTCATTTAGATGGGAGTCCTGCAGCACAGGAATAACCTGTTTGAAGATGATCACACTTTGAGATGAGAGAACAAAAGCAATGGAGGATATTCTGTGAATACAGGAATTCCAGCTGTAAAGGAATCAGAACAATGTTGCCATTTCTATTCAGGGCCAGGCTGATGCATTTCATATTAAAGAACGGCTAGAATCCAGTAGAAGGTAAATTCTTTCCTGTTCTTCCGTGAACAACAGCAAATGAGCTTTTTCTTGCAATGATTTACTTTCTTTATTGATTTCATCTCATAAATTCTTCAAAGGTACAGCTTATTTTGACATGTAGTCCCTGTCTTCTCAGCAGCGTGATAGCCTAAACCTGCATCACTCTGTATTTATACTCACTGTGGACTGACAGTGCTGTGGACATTGAGGTGATCGCCAACATTGCCAGGTCTCAAATCAGTAAAATTTACTAATGATTTAAAACGAGCAGGTAGCAGTGGAATTTCTGAAGCACAGCTGAGAGGTGCTTTCAGCAGTACTCTTTAGCTCTGAGGCAAGCTGATGTTCCTGGGCAGCTGCCTTTTTTTCATGGTATTTTGCTTAGTGTCAGCTGTGGGTTAAAACCAAGGTGACAAGAATGGACAACACAGGAGTGAGTCATCATGATGGAGGAAAGCTAGTAATTCCTGAAAGGAAAGCTGTTCACATTATCAGCCTAACTGGTGCATGCAGAGTAGTGAGAGTTGAAACTCATCCTGAATGCTTGCAGCTCATTGAAGTTCTGTTTGTTTGCATCCTTGGATATGGACAAATTCAGTGTCTCTTCTTCCCACCTAACAGCACTTATACATCACCTGGATTAAATTTGAGCACTAATCCATAACGTGCTTTCCTAGGCGTTGTGGTAAAATTCAGTGATGGTAGGGACTGTCAGTGAAGGAGGAGACATATGGCTGACTGTGATATCCAAATAACCAATTTAGAAATCCATGGTGTTCTGTAGTTTCCCTGGTAGATTGCAGGTAGATACTTGGTCACTGACTACAATATCAGAGACATTTGTCTATATGGTCACACCATGGTGACCTACTTTTCCATTTTATAACAGTAACTGTGTGAGCATGCAACTGTAATTCTTTACATGTACAGACCTCTCACAAAAGCAACAGTTCTTCAATCAGCTGTAATCTTTTGAGGATTAAATATAAGCAAAAATGAGAAACAAAAATGTTTATGAATCTTTTTTCCATAATTAGAGTGTCCTTTTCAACCTAAGTGCTCTATTTAAAAAAAAAAAAAAAATCAGATACAGAAGGTGGTGGAAGGAACCTAAGAGCGCAGGATGACTGTGGCTCCCTCATTCTCTATACCTGCATGGATGAGATCAGCTTGTCATTACACTCCTCTTCTTATTTTCTTGTCATTCTCCCTGACCATAAAATGTCATCTGTGTGAAGGGGTGCTGGGAGGGACAGCCAAGTATCCACTTTACTGTTCCACCTTCTGAACACTTATTCACAGTGAGAACAACTGAATACCAGGCTCCTTAGAAGTTCATAGAGAAAATGCTACAAGAGAAAAATTCTGGTAGCAGCACTGCCCTTCATGGTCCTCAAGGTCACAGCCTTTATTCTCAGGCTTTGCTTTGGCTGAAGAAACTTGTGGTAGAGGCAGGCACTGTGGTTGATCCTACCATGTGAATTTACCCAGTCTATAATGAACACCCACCCCTTTTGTGGCAGTCCACCTTACAGCATATGGCAATGGTAAATTCAGCTGGATAAAGAAGTAACGTGAAGTACAGTTTACCTGTACAGAATGTGCTGGGGGCATACTGAAATTGCCAGGTGCATCCCCTTTTATGTAAGAGTAATATAGTCTTTTGCAACCAGGAATCATGACTGAGGGTCAAGAAGAAACACTAACCCATAGTAGCTTCCTACTTATTTACCTCTGAGGTATATACAGCAAAGCAGATGCCATAGTCACAGTGCCTCTGCATGTTGACTGATATCGATTTAATGAAAAGAGAAAGAACACTGGCCACAATTTTGTAGAGTTTACATTTTCCCTGATGATGCTCCCCATGCAGGAGCTTAGCAATGATATATCACTGCTTGGTAGGGACTTGAGACAGATATGATGCAAATTGTGCCATTTGCTAATTAAGTAACAAATAAAAAAATTTAATGGGCAGAACTATGTAATATTTTACTCCAGAAACCTGAACCTAGGTGAAACTCTCTTGGTTTCATGCTTCAGCACAAACTCAGAATACAGGCCATACTTGCCAAAGGTGCCAGTTTTAGGGAATTATGCAGATAGGCGTTTCCTTCAAGAAATGAGAAGCAGAAGGCTCCAAGCCCATGTGTCTCAAAGGGTTAAGTATCACTGCATGGCACACTTCAGGGTCAGTTTTCCAAAAGATTTAATGCCAGTGGCAAAGCACTGGTGGAAAATAGAGCTCAGCACAAACCAAAAGCCATTATATTGTGCTGCCAGTGGTCTTGGAGAATTAAGAATTATTTTTCCTTAATGAGAAATGACCCAGAGGTATAACCTCCTTCAGCTTTGCTTCAACCCTTCCATCTGGCAACCTTCAAACCATCGACGTGGTTTGCCTGCCAAGTCTCAGCACAGTTAGAGCAATCTATCGATCCATGAATTTAACAGAGTGACTGGAAAAGACTTCTGAATTCTGCACTCAGTTTTGTAATAACAAAAGTCAGACCTCAAGCTGGAACCATTTTAAATAGTTCCATGAATCCAGGAAAGTGCAAGAAAGACATGAGATAATTTAATATTGGTGAAAAAAATCTATTTCAAGTCCTGCAGAATTATGATAATTCTTCTGTCCCTTTGCATTAACTATATCAGCCCTCTCTTTTCATGAGAGGGCTTTTTTCACTAGCTCATCTTTCTCTACTGTATCAAACAGAAACTAATATTCCTTACAATCAAATTCTTTCATCATCATTTTCCGCTGCTATCAACTATCTTGCAGAACTGAGAAGTCAATTCCTTTTCCTGGATTAACTCACACTGCCAACTTCCATTTTCCACTAGTTGAATTTCCCCTTCAGCCTGGGGTGAGGTTTCCAGCAACACCTGCAAGGTAATCTCCCTGTCCTCCAAACCCTCTTTACAATTTCCCTTCTCTCTGAAGCCTACAACACAATTTGCCAGTGGTTAAGCAGTTGGTATGCTGTGATAGATTTGTAAAGCTGAGTAATACTGGACTGTTGTCTCCCTCTTCTGTTGTGACTCTCATCTGTTAGCTCTTATGTTTATTTACAATGAATTATCTTTCAGGCAAGGATCATCTTTTTGTTTGTGGTTCCGCACCTAAGCCCCATAAGAAAGGGGGGTGGACTTGTACATTGCTACAGTCTCCAAGTGATACCACAATGCAAATAGTA
Source organism: Phaethon aethereus (assembly GCF_964289735.1). Lineage (NCBI taxonomy): Eukaryota > Metazoa > Chordata > Aves > Phaethontiformes > Phaethontidae > Phaethon > Phaethon aethereus. The sequence continues at coordinate 42,663,406 of NC_138579.1, read as the reverse complement.
ACAATAAAAAGAGTGTTTTGTCTATACACAGCCCCAAGGATTTTACGTTGTAGGTGAACAGTAGTGCCCCTTTTAGTTTGAAAGAGTTCAAATGTTTGAAGAGTTTAACAGTTTATTTCAAGTTTGTAATTCACGTACCTCCTGTGAATTCAGAAGCATGTCCAGGTGATCCCAATCCTTGTAGAACATTTGTTCTTGGTGTATTTTCTCCAGCCACTCCTTTTTCTGTTTCCATTCGTTGTATACATTTTCCTTTTCTTCCAGCAGAGCCTGTAGCTTCTGCTGAATCTGAACATAATTTCCAATTAAAAACTCATGTTGGACTTTATATCCCATGGGGCCAGGGGAAGGTGGCAGGAGAAAGGCTTAAGTGAAGTGGTGGGTAAGCCCCTTAAATTGCAACAAAATTATCAAACAGAAAAAAGTAGATCAAGTTTTAGCACTTATATTTGGGCAGAGAGATAATCAGAGGTGCCCGATTTCAGGAATGGAGGAATGCTTCTTACAGCATATACAGCAGTCCAAGCCAAGAGCAAAGAAAGGTAACTGTTTCTCAAGTGTACCTTCTAGAATCAAATCCTAATTCTCTTTATCTTTAGTCATAACAGTGCAATTATAGCACTTCAAATTGGGATAGGACCGATACTTAAATAAGCTATCAACATAGCATATTCTCCTAATCACTGAATACAATCTTCAATGTTAGACTTCATGTAATTTCAGCTTCTGAAGTTTGTATATCCACAGGCCATCTCTAAATTATTTTTTCCTATATTTTTCTACAGGCAAAGGACTTTACAGTCAGGAAGATTTCTTTTTACTATAGTAATACATTGCAATATTCAACAAATTTTCAGGAAATGGCTTGGTGAGTAATCTGCACGAACTCAGCAGTTTTCAAGTGACATGTTAATGAATTGTCAGGGGAGAAGTAAACTAGTAAGTACTGGAAAAGAAATAATGCTGTGAGAATCTTAGAAGCTATTTGTCTTGAGTAAACAGTCATTTTGATTTCCATCTTTCATTTCTGGGGAGTTAAATATACCAGCATAATTCATTACTACAGAAAATGTTTCAATTAATCCTTAAACTCTCTCATATGTTTAAGTGTTTTCATTCTTTGGTTGACAGGTTTTTGTCCAGCCTGGTCTGCTATAGATATAGCACTGTAATGTGAAGCAGAGTATTTGTGTGAAAACCCAGTTTGGGAAGTGGGTAGAATTATCTCCATCGCTCAGAACATCGTGAACTTTGTGAATAAGCTTTGCTGCAGTGGGCCCTCAGGCGATGCCAGCACTCATCTATTGTTGAGCCAGGATGCGGAACAGACGTTTTTGTGCCCAAGCTAGGAAACACACTGAGGAAAATGTAGGTCATGCATATGGATACGTGTGAGTGTACACACGCATTTGTATGCTTACAGCACAATATAGTATAGAATGATAGTTAGGCTGGTGTTGAGTAGCTGAATGTGTGTGACTGAACTCGAATGAGTTTCAATTACCTCTTTTGATCCTATTTCCTCATCTTGCAAGAGAGACTGTCCTAGCTGTACAACATGATTATACTTCTCTTCTCGTGCTTCAATCTCTGCCAGTAGCTGCTGATGCTGGGTAAGTCTCAGGCTGCTAGTAGATATGTCCCGAATAGTCTCCTTGGCTCTCATTTCCCTTATTATTTCTGCTGTCCACGAAAAATAGTCCCATACCTGGAACCCAAGAAAACATGAAAGTTGAGGTTAGAGCTCAAGCTTGGGTTATCAGACAGGAAAATCATAACTTGACTGTTCAACTTTAAGTGACTAATAGGTAATAAAATCACAGATAAGAAAGAAAATATTTCATTAGGTCTTAGAGTACTTCTATGAATTTTAACAAAGGTGGATAACACGACTGTAGGAATTTCTACATACTGTGTTAAATCGTACATGTTTTGTAATATCATAATCATAATCAAACTGTATCATATCACATCAATAACAACATGCTATAATTTATTGCCCTTTAGTCCGTCACTCCTTAAGTGTTTTCTGGTGTTATTCCTTCACAGAGGATAAAACAATATCACCCTACTTTTCTGTGATGTAGCTTTGGCTAATACTAGTCTGTTCAAAACTTAAGTTGTACACATATTCTAAAATGAGACTTAGAAGAAAAAACAAATTAGCTCAATCTAATAGAGGTGGAAAAAAGGCAAATCACAGGTCAGAAAAAATTGCTTAAGCATATCAGGTATGCAAATTCACCTCCTGGTTTTTGGAACTATATGACTGAGACTGGCACAGAGACACAGTTCTGGAAGGAACAAGGATGTAATGCTAGTTTACTTTCAAAATCTGATGAACCGGTAAACATGTTTACAATATCTTAAAATGTCTGAAGCATTCAGCTGATACAATTATGGGCAGGAAAATTCTTAAACAAATCCCTGAGAGTTATTTTCTGACTGTGACTGAAGAAACTTGTGCAAGTAAGAATAATTTGACTTTTTCTGCATGTCTTTTTCTGCACTTGGTTCTGCACCTTCACCAGTCCATTTACTTTAGACATCTCATTTGAATCTGTAATAGGTGTTTTGCTCTTATGTGTCAGTTGGTAAAAAACAGGACTGCAAGGGACTGTACCAAGGATTATATGAGATGATTAATTAAGTTTTATTATAGTTTAATTGTGTTTGGGTAAGTTGATTCAATTCTGAGACGGTAAATGGTCTTTTAGTTTTTAAGTGTATTTTAAAAGACTGTTACGTATAGTAAATGCTGAAGAAAAATGCTCTTTTACTGTATAGAACTAAAAATTTTCTTTTGTGAATGGCTGCTGGCTTTTCTGCTGAAGGAAACTATGTAAAGGAAATAGCTTCTTGCCTGTTCCATTTTACCCATGGATTTTTATCCCTATCATCAAAATTTTCTACAGCTCAAAGCTGGCTTGTGAACCATTCAGCCAGAAAAAAGTATTTTCAGAAAAGCACCACAAAATTGAAATTGGCCAATTTGGGGCCCCTAAGACTTTAGGCTTTAAAGACAGGATACTATATTCTCAAAGCCAGTGCAACACAGCTACTAAATGACTCTTTAGAAGTACTGTGGTCCTCTTAAAAGGGCCCATGTAGTGCACATGTGTTGGCCTCATTTTGATTTGCAGAACTAATTCACACACAGCCGGATGTCACTGTAGACACTGACATTGCACTTGGCACTGCAAATGTCTAAGACTCCCTGAGAATTTAAGCTAGGCATTAGGAAAACTTCATAAATCTCAGGATATTTAATGCAATGGAACAAGTCAAGAGCCAGTAAGAGGTTATTGGACTGCCACTGCCAGCAACATTTAAGAACAGACTAGGCATCAGTCTGCAAGAAACTCCTAGGACAAACTTCAGAACAAGAACCTCAAACCATTTAGAAATGCTTTGAGTCTATGTTTAAATTCCTCTTCCTTGACAGAGTTCTTTGGAAGATTTGGAGCCCTCTGCTGTTACTGTGTGTTGTCAGTTAGGGCCAGCTCTGCTATTTAATAAGACTAAAATTGTACTTGATGGGATACAAGGAGATACACTAAATGATTGTGCAGAATTCTCATTTTTGGAAAGGCTGATTTGTTTTTGTTTCACTTCTTAATCTGTGTACAATTTCATAATGAAAAAGCCCCATGGACTGCATATGGACAATACTAATGAAAAAAGTACACTGAACAGCTGTGACTAACATTAAGTTTGTGGGCTTCTTGGCATGGCTGAAAGAGGAAAGAGAGCAAAGTTGCCTCTTTGTGCTCAGCAATCTGAGAGATGTTCTGCTACAAAGCTGCTCTAACTTATCCTAGACGTACTGAGATTCTTATGATCATTAGAGATGGCTATTAGAGATGGCTAAACTCGTCTTGTCCCATCTGGGCAGAAAGATGAGTTTACCGAACTTGCTGAACCAGCTCTTCACTTCTTCAGGAATTATTGTCAGGAAATGAGGTGAAAATTGAGAGGATAGAATGGTAGAATCATTTAGGTTGGAAAAGACCTTTAAGGTCATTGAGTCCAACCGTAAACCTAATACTGCCAAGTCCACCACTAAACCATGTCCCTAAGTGCCACATCTACGTGTCTTTTAAATGTCTACCTGTCTTCAGGGATGGTGACTCAACCACTTCCCTGGGCAGCCTGTTCCAATGCTTGATAACCTTTTCGGTGAATAAATTTTTGCTAATATTCAATCTAAACCTCCCCATGTGCAACCTGAGGCCATTTCCTCTTATTCTATCATTTGCTACCTGGGAAAAGAGACCGACACCCACCTTGCTACAACCTCCTCTCAGATAGTTGTAGAGAGCGATAAGGTCTCCCCTCAGCTTCCTCTTCTCCAGGCTAAACAACCCCGGTTCCCTCAGCCACTCCTAAGACTTGTGCTCTAGACCTTTCACCAGGATCAGGAATACTTCTTGCCGGCAGACTGACATCAGAGAGACAAGGAAATGCCTGAGGCATAATCCCATCTAGGCATGTCACTGAGAATACAGTCACCTGGCTTTGTCATTTTGTTTTATGATATTAAGAAAGCACCTTAATGACTGTGTAGCCCTCTCTGTTAAGCACTGACAGATTTATATCTTTTTAAGGTGTTCATTACTTGTAAATTTATCAATGCAGATGAACGGACACACTGCCAGAGTAAGAAATGGGCTATAGATTTGCCATTCAGATCACAGGATACATCACAGATTTCAGACAAAATTCAAACCAAAGCTATTTCATATGGTTCCAATAAAAAGAAAAAAGCACCCCCAGTAACAGGACATTTTCTATCTGAAGTCAATAACTAAATTTATGACATAAGTTATGAAACAAATAAATAACAACATGACTCTGTGCAGCTATGTTTTAATGGATAAATCCATCCAGATCCAACTCTTGATGAAGATGACCCCAGGCTGAAGACTTCAAGAGTCTAATACATACTCGAAGAAGTTTGCCTTGTTCTTACTATCATCCCTAGATCACTGTCAGAAAGACAGTGGACAAATGAACCTTTCACCTATGTCAGTAGAGCCACTCTAATTTTCCTTAAGTCATATTCTAAGTAATTTTATTTCCTCATCAACAGTTCTGCACAAGGTAATGGATTTTTAATAGTTAAAAAACAAACCAACCAAACCCTCAAAAAACCAAAGTGCCATAAGCAGCCTTTATCTCTAACTGTACAATACATTTTTGGATGAAATATGACAGGTAATGCTGATCTGAACCCTTTTAAGAGACTTAAAGTGGATTAGCCTAACATGCAGAAGCCTCTCATGCTAACACAAAAGCATCATGTACACTCCAGTTTGGTCTTCGTCCCAGCTCATAACCTTAAGACAAGCTTGTGTGAAGGTTTTTTCCAGGTGAGCACACTCTTGATATTCTCTGCTTCTCACCAAACATGAAAACACAATGTGAGCTACCAGACATATCTTTGACACTGAAGTTACACCTGGAACAGTTCAAGAATATGAAGAATGTAAAGGTATTCTAGAAATCTACATTAGCAACATCCTTCATGATAAAAGGGGGCACACTTGCTACTTTAGTACCTGCTACTGTAGTACTTGCAGCAATAATCTACTAATTTGCAGTGGTGTAGCTCAAGTGCCTTCACTGAGACTATTGACATTCGCAAAGTATTTTGTGGCAAATGGTAGCTCAGTGACCTACTGAGTTCTTTGGAGAGAAAACATTGTGGATGCTGATATTATGCTGACATATGCATGTCACTATGTTTAAGCAACTTGAGAGGTTACTGCAAACACCAGTGAGTTGTATTTTATATATTACATGAAGTTAACTGAGGGTTATTGCATGCTCTGAGAGAGAGAGAGAACAAACTTTTATCCATTATAAATGGAAGTCTAACATCTACTTTTATCAATCTTACCCAGTGGGAATTGCAAGGTCTTTGAAAAGACTACTGTTACTCCTGAAAAGTGATGGCCATTTCTGACAACTGTCAATTATCCTATACACAGTTGTATACAAGCTTCCCTTCCTACAGGGGAAGATCCTTATCCTCTACCACCTTTCTAAATAGCTACAAGTACTTAAATACTTGATTAATAACACAGATAGCACCTGCAGCCTTTTACATCAACCTTTGCAGCTTGGAAGTACACCTGTGATTCACACACATTGAAGGCAGCTTTCCCCTGTGTACCAATGGACAGAAGGCAGAAGTGCTTACATCTGCTTGAAACTGGTAAAGCATGTATGCTTGTTCCAGAAGTTTCTTGCGCAGTTCCACCTTAGACTTCAGGGCCTTCCAGTTGGTCACTATTGCGTGCTGCTTTGCTTTCAGATCTTCCACCTGCTTCTTTGAGCAGTGAATCAGCACATGATCTGCAGAGTGGATCAGCTCCTGCAGCTATACACAGGAATAAAAGAAGAGGGTAGGAAAGAGAGAGTCATAGAGATCCAGCTAGTATCAGAAAAGTTATGATAAGGGCTATGTTAACTGTACATGAAACTACAATTCAGGCAAAATTTTCTGACCTAACTTTTCTCATGCTAAACAAAAACTTCCCCAATTTCAGTTCTATGGAATAACAGTGACATCCAGTGTTTGCTAAGGCTCATCACAACAGTGATTTTTCAAATAAGCAGACAGATCTTGTTTCTCCTTTTTATGACCATTTAGTACGAGTAATGCAAATAATAGCTAACCATACCTTGTTTTCCCCAATGACCATATAGATTAACCGTGACTACATTATCTTCATGCATGTCTCATGCTCTTTTACCTTTAAAAGCAGCTGATGGGATCAATTCTAGTGTTATCTCCCATAAGGCCAAGACATGAGGCCACTGATAAGTAATAATGGGTTAACTACTTCAGTAATCTAAATATAACACATGCTGTGTTAACTACATCATTAAGTCTTCTGAATGAAGGGATGTAAAGAAAAGTCATACTAGTTTTAATGGTTTAGTCTAGGCAAATCTCCTATATACAATGAAGCTTTCTAAACAGCTGTTCTCATGAGCTGAAACTTTCCACAAGTTTGTATAATGAGCCCTATCCTTTCTCACAGACCAATTTCTACCCCAGTAAACTTGTCGAAAATTTCAGACTGCTGCCCCATCCTTCCTTCTATAATTCTCTATAGTCTATAAATGCATTTTGTGTTCAATGAGTATTCAGTTTCTCTGCACATAGAACAGATGCTGTATTTTTGTTGTAATAACCTGGAACACTTTGAAGAAGGCAGTAAACACATCATAAAGCCTGGCATAATCAACACATTTATCAATATATTTCAAAAAGTGATCAAAAACATCCCTGTGAATTACTTTAATAGCCAGCACTCATTATAATATATCCCTTATTTTGAAGATTTTAAATTACCTACTTTATGACTGCCATCAGACTTGAACATATTAAAAAAGCAGAAGACTAAGGAAGATCCTTAGAGATTTCCAGGCTCTCACAGAAAGCCTGTAATAATTTGTTTCACAATACCAAATTATTGCTATGATTGTCTTGGAAACTTGAATTTTGGCTATACATTAAAGACCACAAATGACTTTCATTACCTGCTGCTCATTCCCAGCGAGCTCATGCTCCAGGGCCACATGGTTCCGGAGCTGTGTTTGCACACCTCTCATGTCCTTAGCAACATCATCGGGAATACTTTTGGACTTCTCCTAGAAGGAGGAGATCAGAGAAAGCTTTGTTACTTTCTACTTCCAAGCAAAACATACTACGAGCCTACTTTAGTAATTTTGTGTAGTGCAACTCATACTGCACAGTTAAGGACATCCTGGGTTACTCAACTATGATAGGTAAAAGGAAGCCAGAAATATCTGTCCTAGAAACTCCCTTATAAGTATCTTAGTGATTAAGCTGTCCAACTGGACTGTGTGAGATGAAGGTTCAAGTCTTTCTCTGATCAGACAATGCAGGAGAATGTCTTACAGGCTTTGAATTGGGAGTCAATCTTGAGTAGGTACTGCAGTGACATAGAGTGAATTCTTAAAGTAGCATTAACAATCAACATTTTCAGGCCATTCTTTGGGATATAGGTGGTCTATCTGTGAACTATCTTTAGATAAAAATTTAGTTATACATACTCAGGAAAGATTAATGTAAAGGTGAGAGAAATGGAGAGACCATCACATAGGAGGAGACAAACATTTATTTAGGTCAAGAAAGGTTCTGAGGGGATTTAGTTGTTACACAGGCATGCACTGGGAACACAGCAAGTAAAAAGAAAAGGCATTTCAGTTGGAGGACAACACTGCTACTAGAATAAAATTATTAGAAACTTGCTCCAGGTCAATTTAGATGAAAATTAGAAGAACATTTCTAATCATTGGAGAAGTGCATTTCTGTAACAGATTCACAGGCTGGTTTGGGGTACCAACAATGCATCCTGGTAAGGTGCTGTAAAAGGAGATGCTTATTGTAGTTGCCTATGCTATGATGGCACTGGAGTTGGTGACTTGAGCAAGATCTTCTAGTACTATGTTCCTTTAAGAAATGGCTTTCCTTGGTAGACATCTGACCAGGGTACACAGGAAGGGATGGGCAGGATGACTGAATTGTTCTCCCACTCAGTAGTGAAGCTTATTAACAGGATAAGGTGCAAGAAGTGTGTATTGGTTGCCTGGACCAAACTCAGCACGGGGATAAACCAACAGCTGGTCTGTGAAGTGCTTCTGAACTATCACTTGTCACTGCCACAGAATTAACTACTTCATCATTGAAGTTAAATATGCACCAGGTTCTGAAAACCCATGGTATACAGTGAAACATTATGTCATTTGATTTTCCATTCATGACAGGGAAAGAAAACATGAATAACATAGTTGAATAGGGCAGCCTAAATCTACTGCATGTAACCTAACAAAGCCCTGTTGCCTTGCAAACAATGGAAGCTCTGTTGGATCACCGCCACCTGTACACATCTGCATTAGGGAAACCACACCTCTTATTACAGCAAGGATGTGGTTCCTCTGTGAAAGACTTCAGGATGCTCAGATAAAACAGAAAGCTGAAGACTTTCATCTTTCATCATCACCCCAGTTTTCACACTGGGACTGTTTGAAATTATTGCCAGTACTGGGCGCTGAAATGAGAGGTAAAGATTTTTGGCCCATCTTTCTGCATCAGGTCACATGACTGCCTGACAACCTTCCAGGTTAACTGTCACTGCAGACAAATGCCTTTTTCACAAGACAGTTCTTTCTTCAGCACATAAAGCTACAATGGTGTACAAAGAACCACCACCGTAAGGCAGTAAACAGTTTCTTAGGCCTGATGACTGCAAACAACTTTACTATATGCATTGCACTGTGAGACAAATTAATTCAAGCCCTGGTCTTCTCATTTTATCCCACAGATCAGCAACTCTAGCTGCACCTGTTTTCACCAGTGGTTCTCATAACATGACCACTCAGGCATCTAAGGATTACCCAGGATTATTTTTTTTAACACTTTGAATAATCACACAGGTTTCTTCTGAAATTTCTTTTGTAGTCAGCAGTAAGCACACTGAAAATCCTAAGAATACACCACAAATTAAGCTGAAATGAAGTTTGCATTATATGAGACTTTCCCATTATTTTTTACCTCAATATGAGCCAGAGCATCTGTCAGATCTTGGTAACACATGTGAATCGCCTCAGCATCTCTCAGCCGCTCACCTCGTAATCTGGTAATTTCCAGCAGCTCCTCCCAGGAGTTCCTGCAAGGGAGGATAAGAACCATGTAAAACATTCAAACTACTAGTAAAGGAGACTAACAGTCTGAAGAAGGACTGAAAACAAGACCTCCTCTTACTTTGTTTTTCATTCCTGCCATTAAATTCTGTTTGAGTGATTCTCTGAGGGGCAGCATGTCTCTCACCCTGCTCTGTCCATGTCCTCCTGTCTACTCCAGGCACTTAAATAGATGGTCCTATATAAGGGTCCCCTTCTCCAATAATATGCTTTTCAGGTTTTATATGCAGGACTTGGAGGACTGAGTCAGACCCTACTATTCCTTCATGCTTTTCTTTTGGGCCAGTTTGGACTGATGCCAGACATAAGAAGCTCAGAACATCTTAATGTTGTTCTGCAGAGCAGTCATGGGATTCAAACTCAAAAAACAGAAGCAATAAAGAAGCAACTAAACCCCTAGCCTTTCAGTTAGGTGATCCTGTTTCAAAGGCCAAAGGAAGTTCACTCCCCCCCTACTTGTAAAGCACTTCTGATGCAATTTACAAGAAACCAAATCAGCAAGCAGGTAATTTCTGCATTATAGTAGTCTATTTTTAAATGAGGCATGGCAGCAGCTCTGTATCAGTGAGCAAACCACATATTTTGCAATTAGAGAATTGGGAGGACATGCCTTATCCTTTTCTAATTCCTTCTCACTTTCTCCTCGAGAGCGAGTTGAAAGGACAAAGCATTATAAAGCTAACACAAGTCTCCTACCTTAGCTCTTTCTGCTTGTGCCAAATTTCCCGGGACTCTGAATGCCCACGGTTCAGCAAGTTGTCTGCCAGCTGCTGGCAAGCCATAACTCTCTTCCCAGTTGCTTCCAACTGGTGGCGGAATGTGTCATATTTGGCGCAAAGTTGCTTTTGAAGGAAAAACAACAGTAACAAAAAAGGCATTTTGAGTGCTCTCTTTTCCCAAACATAACTGTTCAGCTACCAGAGCACAGCCAAAAGACAGGTAATAAGCTGGTTATATTCAGAGATGGACAAACTGCAGAGAATGTCTGGATTTTACCTCCAAAGACCACAAGGAGCTACAACTATTAGCAAAACACGAGGTTTGTAATGCAGAGGGGAGGCAGGAACATTATTGCTGGGGATAGGAACAAACATTCAATGTACAATGAATTTCAATTGTTAAATGACATGTTTTCACTTCATGAATGCAAATGTGTACTCAGTACTATAACTGGATAATGTAGTCCAATTTTAAGATTTAGGACACAATGTTTTGAAATAAAAATTATTTCATTTGTGATGAAAAAAATCTTTAATGGACATCACACTGAAATCTCTGGTTACTGAAAATAGAAAGGAGTTGGTCTCTGAAGGTCTAGACATTTTAGCATTCAGTTGTTTTACGCAGCTCAGCCCCCATGATAACAGGATGTAAGTGTTAGGCAATGCTGCCTGCCTGTCATAATGAGTCAATCCTTCCCACACACTCTTGACCCTTTTCTCTTCCCATTCCCAGTTATTTATACTTATTTCTTACTCTGTCTTATAAGTTTTCAAGGACAACCTTAGAATTTTTTTACAGTCTCACCTCATTCAGTTTGTTTGATTTTTAACCTGTTACTCAAAAAACTCACCAAAACATGTTCATAATTATTTCCATAGTCTTCAGAACTGGCTGTTTGTTTCTGCTGAGTGATCCAGTCTTGCAGATCTTCGTATTCTCGTAGAAATTCATGCAAGACAAGAGTCTCATCCAGCTTCTTCCCTCTGTTGGGGGAAGAAGACAAGACAATACAAGTAGACCAAGGGAACATAAGAGAAGGACAATCAGTAACTTTCTTCCTATTAATCCCCAAAACCTCTCACCATCAAGACATTCTTTTTAATGAAGTCTTTTTAATGACTTTATTTCTCAAATTGGAAACTATGTTTGTAGGATGACAGCTGTCAGCCAGGTCAGACTCACTGGCTGAGTTTCCCAGAAAAGCACTATGCCTAGCTGAGGTCTCTACCTGTTTGGTTTTTTCTTTCTTTTTTTTTTCTTCCCATAATACCCTTCATTTTTTCCAGATCTATCCTGATCTGCCTCTCTAAATGTAATTGTAATAATCATGAAAATGAGAAGGAAATCTTTCTGAGGATGATGCACCTGGAAGGCAAATGCTATGAAAGCTATTTGATGCCATTCTGCTCATATTGCCTCTTCAGCAAAATTGCTGCAACCTGCTGCGTATTTCTGATCTTCTAGAGTATCTTATAATACAACCTGACATATTACAGGCCTTCCACAGTAAAAAAAAAAAATACCAATTTTCCATCTGCTAACACTGCCTGGCCATTGTGCAAATATTCTAGGAAAGATAAACCTGGCTTCCCTGTTTGAACCACAGATGCTCATCACAAGAGAAGTAGCCTGCTGAGAAAGTCCCACCAAGGACAATGCAGATGAGAGGTAGAAATCAGAGCATCAATAAGGCACCATGAGACCCAGGTCAACATTAAACATAAATGAACACAAAACATTTCTGTGTTCAACATACACAAACGTTTTGATATTTCTAGATCGAGTATTCCTTTTTCTGAACTTTTCATTCACAGGATTTTCTCTTGATGCTTTTACTTTTTTAATTGTAAACAAGAATAAAAACAAAAGGTAAAATATCATCATTTCCTCTAGGCTTAATTATTCTAGTATTCAGATTCATTTATTTGTTATTCTACTTGCAGAGCCCCATTCCTTTTCCGAGTGAAATTTTTGTGGAGGAAAAGCCTAAACTGTTCAGATATTTGTCCCTTCCTGACAACAAACCAGAAGTGTTTAAAAATCCTGTGTACAAGCAAATTGTCCTGTTGTAAACATCTTACTGTAACAATAACAGAAAGGAAGTGAAATGAAAGTAAATTACTCATTCCAGAATAAAACTGTTCCTATACTAGCACAGCCACTGGGCATAAAGATAAGTGTTAACTGTAATTGTCTCCCTTCTGCTATGTAATGAACTAAGTAATTTTCTGGCAGCTTTAAGGAAACCTTTTAAAAACATCTTTTTCCTTTTGATAGCAGATTCCAAATACCACAAAGGCAAGACACAATCCAGCATCTCAAGTCACTTTACAGGAGTATGATGTAGCAAATACGTAACATGTAGCAAAACTCCCTACAATAAAATGTAGAGTTCTTGCTTAACAATAATGGAAAGCTCATAGGTGCACAGAATTCTAATATAGAAACAGGCAATTTCCTAAATACAATTGAAAAAAGAGGAGATAATGGATATGATATACATTCCGGTGAGGTAACTGGACTTCGGTGGGCTTTGAATCAAGCCTAGGATCCAAGGGGCAGTTCTAGTTTATACCTTGCTGCTGCTAGTTCCTGCAGCTCCTGGAGTCTTGAATGAACTTGTTCCTTTGGTCCATCAACCTCAACATACTGGATGGAGCCCACAAGAGGAAGAGTTTGGGCACTTTCACTCAGTTCTTTCATCAAATTTTGGTAAACGGCAATCTCATGCTCCAATGCCTGGTAAAGAAAAGAGTTTATTGAGAGCCAGTTTTCCAAGATACCCACTGTTTGAACTTTTTCACCAGCCTATGGTGTAGTAATTGAGATATTAAAAGAGGAGAAAAACTTTTCTGGAAGCGTGTAATATTTCCAAGACTTGGTTGATTTCAGGTCATTATCTAGCAACAATTTTTGGAAAAGATGTGCATATAATTTCAAACAAATTAGGTGAATAAAGACAATCAGAAATTCCTAACACATTATTAGGCAAAGTATTCCTGGAATAATACTCTATCTGTATCTTTGACTGTAAGAAAAAAACATAAGGCTTCTGCATGCATCTGTTGTGACTGAAAAGCAGATATCAGATCATAGTCAGTTTTGGCCTCAGAAAAATAAGATGAGAATATTCACCATTCTCCTTTTTCCCCAAACTGCATTTTCCCAACCATATTAGTAAGCTGCATTGCTCTCTTCTATCAGTCCATTCACATGTAGACATACATCAATGCGAAATATCTTGTAGATGACTGGACACTTATGTACCAATGAGATAGAAAATTTTACAACCACAGAAGATCAGGCCAGTGTACAGAATTTAAGCAGAGAAATACCTTATGTTTCTTAAGGAGTTTCAGTGTTCCATCTTCATCTTTACCATAGTCCTTGCTTGTCACAAGTGGATGTTTTTCTGCTATCCAGGCCTCCAGGTCTGAAGTATTCATTAAAAACTATCAGTTAAAGAGAAAGCAAATTAGTTTCTACCTCAGCTTTCAAAATATTCATGTAATTTTTTTGATGTAAAAAATTCCAAATGGAGGGTGCACTGTAAGATTTACTGTGATGTTTTATTAAGTAACAAATAAAGAATATTTAATCCCAAGAACTACTATTCCACACTGTTGTTCTGTCAAATCATATGAAGTCTTCCATAGATGGAAGACTTCAGTACAGGATAACTAAGGTCTTCTCCAGGCATCAAAGCTCTGTCAGTAAGTTTCAAGTTGTCTCACTTTTCTTTCTTCACATCACTATCCTTGTTTGACTCTCATTTACCTTATTCACTAAGGGTAGGGGCTAACTGTGTAACATCAGTGTGATAATTCTCCTTCCCCTTCCTGAGAAGTTCAAATCACCTATAAGAATCGGGCTTCTTGAAGCCTATAGTATGGACAGCTGTTTTTATAGATGGAGGAAATAAGAGCCAGAGGATCCAGTTCCACAGGGAACATACTTTAGGTGGCCCTCTGGGCCTTTGAACTCTGTGCAAATGTTGTTTATGTCTACAAAACTGCATGTGTTATCCAAATAACTGCACTCCTACATGACCCACTGATGAGAGAAAATTTGGATTATAGAGATAAATATTTGCATGCAATTTTTTTTTAAACAGGATAAACATAAAAGTCCAGTATCCTACTGAAAATAATAGGGCCAAAAGTCCTAACTCACTCTGAGAATGAAAGACTGTTATCAGTTTCTCAGTATCATTTTGTTGCCTGGAACAGACAAAGATTGGATGCCACATGAGATCTCTTCTTTTCTGATTTCCTTGTCATAATTCTCCAGTATGAAGGGCCAGTTCAGGATCCACTGCATTACTTAAATCAAAGCCAGAGGCTGTATAGAGATACTGAGAAAGGAGCTACCGCTGGGTGAAATGTGTGTTCTACACACAACCATGAGGGATGGGTACAGAGTCCAAGGCAAACCTCTAAGAGCAGCAGCTCTAGACTGGGGGCTGCATTCAGCTATGCAACACAACCATGCATCCCCATGAGTCTGGCCTCAAGCAACTGAAGTGAATACCAGTCCCAGCAAAGCAGTTTTGTTATTCACTTTAAAACTTTGGCCCTCTTGTTTGTCTGAAGAAGCTACTGTGTAGAGCACTTTGCTGTAATTTGTACCTCCTGGAAGCCAACTGAGTGCTGCAGCTGCTTCATCCTTTCCTCACAGGCCTTCTTCAAGCCCTTCCAGGCAGTCACAAGCTCTTGGCATTTCTCACTTATTTTCTGAGCTGATGGGTGCTGGTCTGCAATCATTGTCTTTCCTTTATCCAGGACCCGCTGGACTTGCTGTTTGTGGGCATTAACTTCTGCCTGCAGTTCCTGAGAATGAGATAAAAGAAAAAATAGGAATAAAAGAAGGGTTATGTGAGGACAAAGAAATTCTATGTGCTCCTAGTCCTAAACAAAACTGGCAGCTGGTGATGATGGGCAGAGTATAGCCAGTGGACACAAGGACTGTCTGTTTCTACAGCAGCTGCAGCCTCAGCCACCAGTCCCAGCCCTGCTTGTATAATGCTGTGCTCTTGGTGCTGCCACTGAGGAAAGAGATAAGAGTCTTTAAGGTGGCAGCAGACATCCCTTAACTTCCCTATACCCTCAGCATTACCCACCAAAGTCCTCGGCCTAGTACTCTGACCTGGTTCTACCCGTTCTCCTTACTGTCCACCTGTCCCTTCCACTGCCCAGCAGCCACGAAGGTTTGGGAGATGGAGCAGGACAAGGGTTGAGACACAAAACTGGGGGTTCGGGAAAGAGTGTTGAGCTACTGATGGGAAAATACAATATCCCCAAAAATGAATGGGCTGGACAGTGATGGGAAGAGAGACACTGTCAACAGTACCATGAAAATCATTACACTCCTGCTCCATAAAGCCTCCCCACTGGTCTTATAACCTTTCTCATGGAACTTGCAGTCGAAGTCCTGCAAAACCCAGTGTTGCCTGTGGGCAGCTCTGAGGTGCCCCTCTGGCTGTGAGGAACTACAACAAAGACTCAAACTTTCCAGAAATCAGTGTTAACCTGTCTTTATAAATATATTGACTGTGGCTTGTTCAAACCATTTTACAAGCAGTACAGAACTAAAATAAACATTAAATAGCTGTTATATGCCCTGATAGAGAATCTAGTATGCATACCCCTGCACGTATAATGAAGCAGTAAGCAGAGAACTAAAATAGGATGAACATGTAATAGTTAAACTATTCAACCCAGATCAACCCACAAAGCAAGAAACTCATTTTTTCCTATTTAATGTGAGGTACACTAGCTTTTTATCCATTTTTAATAGGAAGAGCTACAAAATTTCTCAGAAAAATAATACTGCAAAATATGACAAATTTTGCAGTTCCCACAGGAATTTCATGTTTTCTCTGAAAATCATCACCACTTTGCTGACTTCTTTCAATCCATTGGAACCATTTTAGCTGGGACTAGTGCTGGAATCAGTGAATGTACTCATTGAAAGTGTAGAGATACATTTTGCTTGCAATGGCCTTCCTGAAGGTAAAAGAGAACTGTGCAGGTGCTGGTTTGCAGGCTGAGGTGCAATGCAATGTGCCAAGATGCGATAATACACTTGCCTAAAGGAGTTACCTTGTGTTTTTGCAACAGGCTTTGAGCCACATCCAAGGACTTCCCACAGTTGGTGGAATGGGCAATAGGCAATCGCTCACGAATCCAGTTCAGTTCCATGTCATGATAATGGCAGAACTCATAGAGATCCACTGCAGCTTCCAACAACTTACGCCTCTCATCAAGAGGTGCTTGCAAGGACTCAAACCTAGGGGTCATCCATTAAATATATGTTAAAACAAAGCTTTATCCTGATTCTGCCAAGGGAATTAGGCTATGATACCACTGTGAAGATTAGAAAACACTGGACACTTCTTTGCAATTAAATTTCAATGGTTAGTTCTGGCTGCACATACAAGAATTCCTTCTTCAGAAGGCTACTTTTGGCAATTAGACTTAAACAAGAATGCTAAATATAAGCAGAGGAAAAGTGATTTACACGTTTGAAGTCCTAGGCTTGTCCTGTGATGTTTTAAAGAATGAGTCACTATTGAATGCTGGATCACTGCACCTCTTAGAAAGCAGTGGATGACCTATGGATAAGCAAAGGACTAGAGCAGGAGTGCAGCAGGCAAGGAGCAAGGTCCAGTGATAAAGGTTGAGGGAACAGGCAGCTGTGTAGGTGCAGATGACAGCACAGTTGTGGTACAACTGGGAGGAGAAATCATTCCTGAATATGGGTTAAACCTAATCCACTGAAAGACATTTTCTAGAAGGTAGGAAAAAATGCTATTTGTCACAAGAGGTGGAGACAAAAAGAGAGTTGACACCTCACCTTTTCAGATATTTCTGTGTTTCATCCAGAATCCTCTGGGAGTCAAAGTGATTGGTGGCCATTTTCCTTGCATGAGATACAATAGAGTTCATTTTCTCTGCCAGCTCACGTGTCTCATTTTCCAGCTGTCTGTGCTGCTTGAGTAGATCACGGCTGGAGCGCAAATCATGGCCTGTCTCAGATTCCTGAAGAACTTTCTCAATTTTCTCTATCTTCTTTTTGGCATCCTGCCAGTAAAAGATTACAGCACACTTGTACTGACTTTTCAACATAATTTTCTTTCACTCAGCCCCTCCCATGACAGCTTCCTGGACACAATTTTTAAATCTGTACGTCCTTTCTTGGTAACATGGTGGCCAGGTGTCTCTAAGAGGCATCTCCTGTGAATACTTTGTTTTGCACACTATTTTGGAGTACTCTTCTCTCTGAGACCCTAAAGCACACCATTAAAAACAGTCTCTTTGAACTATCTTCAGTGACATAATACAAAAACATCAAATAATCTTCAAAGGCTTCAAACTGTAGCTACAACAGAACAGCTGTTCCATGACATACTGAAATTGAAACAGCTTCACAGCACATTGTTCCTCTCATACGTTCTGCCCAGATGACAGTGTGCTTAATACAGTGCCATGCCTCCAACCCCCAAACTGACTTCAAGCAATGTTTGCACAGCATTGACCCATGGAGAAAGTTTTTATTGTTTTTCTAGTGCAGGATGGCCACACAGGTGCAGCACTGAGCCTAAGTTCAACAGCTTTGTGTCTTGGTGCTGTGCTGGCATTGTTACCCTGCTCATAGCTTTGGAGGGAGTTTGGTCACTGTTATATTGGGTTTTCTCTCCTGACACTGTCGACAAAATGGACCCCGTAAAATACACTTTTATCTGGGTGGTATTCTGCTCTTTTTTGTGAGGACCACACAACAGAGGAACCAGGATCCTAGGCCATTTCTCCCTGCTGTTCCCTATCACCTCCTGACCTGGAGCAGTTCCATGAGCTGTTCTTGCTGCCCAGCTTGTCTCAGCTTGTCACCTCGCTCTATCATCTTGCCATACAATTTCTTCCACTTCTTTTGAAGCTCTGACATCTTCTCCTCGATAGAATCTGCAGCATAATGGTTGTCTTGAATCAGTTGATTTCCTTTCTGGAGAAACAGAATATCATTTTTTGGAGCAGATCTGCATCTATGAAGTTTGGGATAAGATGGAAAACTTAGCTCCAAAACTGCCTTCACCTTTATCAGTGTTGCAAAGTGCTCCTCATTAGCCATCATTTCCTTCTCAGCAGCTTCATGCCACTTCAGTTTGCGTAGAACATTTGTTGGGTCACGGTAGGATTCATCTGATGCAATCTTGTACTTCTCTTCCATCCATATCAAAAGCTCAGCAGCATCACGATTAAACTCCTTACAGAAACAAACAGGACTAAATTGATTTAACTTCTGATTCTACGTGGGTTTGCAGTGTATCCTTGCTGTTAAGATCAAGCCCTGATTATTTTTTTCCTAACAGTTAGGAAACGTGATGTATTTTCGTATAAAAGTTGTTCTACATAATCAACACTTAATTGAAGAGGTATGATCTTAAACCATTGACAAGTTTTTAAGCCCTCAGAGTAATATCTCTTAGTCTCTTTTTTACTACATTTACCAATCTGTTACCTTTAACTGTGAGTGAAGGTTTGCATTTTTGAAAGACTATTTTAATCATAAGTGGTCCAATCCTTCAGTATAACTTTGTATCTCAGCACTGGAAGCTAAATTTGGTGCCAAAAGTACAGTTACCGTAAGAAACTGTGCCAAATTATTAAGGCCCAGAACAACCATAGGTAATGAGCAGAATATACTTATCCAGTAAACAAAGCATTCTTTTGATATTTTTTATTCAATATCTCCATTTTTGTTTTGGTATTTTGCTATGGTTATGGTTTTGCAAGATTTATCACCGGTGCATCACCTGCTCCCTGGGAAGTGAAATTCCCTGTCTCATAGCCAGAGAAAGTGCAGTAGAAATGCTCAGCAGTTTGAGATTTGTTCCATGTTAAGACGAAGGGTAAAATTACTTCATACATGCCTGACCAAATCTGCAGTTTCAGTCCTTTTACCTGCAGCTGTAGGGAATCCAATAACCTCTGTTTTCTCTTGGCATTGCTTTGTATCAGCCGCTCCCACCGTCGCCGGAGAGTGACCATTCTCTCTTCAATACTACCAAAAAAACCAGGAAGTACAATGCAGTACTTGTCATATCGGTTCCCTGTGGCTGTACTGTAGTCATGACTATGATATAAATGGAATCTAGTTCAACACCTCTGTTCACAGGAAGAAGAGATATATGGCCCTGTCCCATGACCATGCTGGGCTCATCTGGAAAGCAGCTACTGCTTGCCAGCTGCTCTGGATTTTCCTTTTGTATGGCTGTGTCATATTAGTGAATTGCAGTCATGTGTGTTTGACTAAAACACCCAGAGCTTTCTCTTTCCCAAATATTCCAGTTTAACTAATAATTTTCTCTGTGATGTAAGTTCAATGAGGCTCTGGAATGGCCTTCTAATGGTAGTAGTGCTGGCAAGAAATCAGACTTTAAGAGCAGTTTTATAAATTTGTGGAGGGAATTTTCAAGACGTTATCACTTGTGATCACAAGAACATGGTCTTTTTGACCCAAGAGGTCCATTCTGACCCTGTATCTCTAATTCTTGTTTATGCAAGGGTCCCCTTACTAGACCCTAGTGGCTCTAGCACAGTAAAGGAATTATATATGACAGTTCAGCTTTGATAAAAACATGAAGGAGCTGCTCCTGATGGGTTACTTCCTTGTGAATTCTTCTGTAACTTTTTAACAGCAAATGTTAATTCTGGTAAGTCATACCAATAAACAAAGGAAAAATTGTTTCGTGCAGGCATTTAATGACCTGACTTTAAAGAAGCTTTAACACTATATGTAATTTATGATACAAGGTGAATTATTCTAGCGTTCTGTCAAATGCCACTTTTAACCTAAAGCATTTCACTTATTTGTTCTAAGAGCACAGGAAGTCTGTATTTTTTTGAAAAAATACCTTTTTTTCCCCTCATCCAGCAGATCACAGCTTGGAGGTCAACTAAATCCTAGTTCAGAGAAAGTTTTTTATCTTACCTTAATCACATTGAATGATTTTTTGAAGCTAAATGAAAAAGGAAAGCGTTTGGACTCACACGTGAGATGCAAAGTGCCCGCTCTCTATTAGGCTCACTCCGTTTTCATTAAGTGCTTCAATTCGTCTCTTCAGCGCCATCAGCAGTTGTTCAAATTCCTGATGTTGCTTCAGCAGGCTTCGAACAGCATCTATGTGGTCCTGCATTTAAGAAAGAAAATTTGTTGTTGTTTCTGTAGCAATGAAAAAAAAATTTGGACCTTATTTTCCCCCTTTTCTTTCAGGCAGGAGATACAATATTCATTTTGGATGTGCCTAAGGATGTTCAGGGCTACAAACAAGCAGCAGGTGTTTAGATTTATATCAAATCTTGTTCCTCTGCTCTATGTTTCCATTATGGTTTCATTTCCACCTTTTAAGAAAATCTGCATTCTGAATTTATGCCAGCACTCTGGCACATCTAGGGATATTCAGTATGAAAAGCCGTAACTAAGTAAAACTTTATTCCACTTAGTTGACCCCAAAGTATCAAAATTTCAGTTTCATCTGAAAACATAAAAGATGGTGAGATACCACAACCTCCTCCTTCACTGATCTTGTGAATATTGCCTGCATTTGTTTTTTCCCTTCATTTGCATTAATGTTCTTAAAATACTCGATGAAAAGAAAAAGCCTTATTTTTTTAAATGTAAGGTTTTTACTTCACCCAAAAAAATATTAATTATGTCCAAGCAGAAACCTTTTTTTTAATGGCTAGCCACCCAACAGATGAGTCAATTGTATATAAACCATCTGACATATACAAACACAGCAACAAATCACAACTCCAGCTGTTTTAAATTTTTTTTTGAGAGACAATGAGCTTTGTTGTCATTAAGATGAGTAAGACCATAAGAACATTAATAAGAACCTGAAAGTCTAGTTTCCAAGTATTAAAATGCCATGACCATAAAAATGAAGAAACTGTTCTAATTAAGAAAATTGTTGCTACTCCCTGGATGGGGAGACAACGTAGGAGAAAACAAAATCACGCTGCACATACCCCAAGGTCATCCCCCCGGAGAAAGGCCTCATGGCTGGAGAGGGCTGCATTGATACAGTCTCCCTCCCTATTGAACTTCTGCAATTCCAAGCCATCCTGCAGCTTTTTCCGTCGCTGTTCCCACATTTTCTCCAGCTCTTTCTTCTCCTCAGCAAGCCTCTGCATGGACTGGTGGACATCTATGGTCCTGCCGTTACTGGGTTGTTCACGGATTACTTTGCGCCCTAGCTCTTCCAGCTGCACAAATCTTCCCAGAGTCAAAAAGAAAAGTGAGACCTCACTGCATGAGGGAATATGAATTCTGTTTCATCACAGCTCTTTGCTCTTTTGGCAGTGCCTAGACATTAAGCTTCCCTCCCTCCTTTTCACTCTTTTCCTGCTAGCCATGGTTTTGCACTACAAAGTCCAGCTGATTCTTTGCTCAGGGATACATGCTGGAGGCAGCAGGTGAGATTTCCCCATTTGTATTGAAAGCCCATATAAGCAGTCTTTCCCATTAAAGGGGACAGGAGGGCCAACTCAGTATCTGCAACTTCATAACAATGCAGAAGGAGATCTGAAGACGATGGCAACTGGAAGCATAAGGCCTGAGAAGGGAAGGACTGGGGGGAACTGAAATAAAGTGCAGATGGCACCATATGACTGTCAGGAGCGCTTGTGGAATACTACAAACATACAGCTCCTCCTTCCCCTTCTGTCAGCCATCAGGATAAGTATGCAACAGCTAACTGGATTTTGTGTTCAGCAGTCTCCTTTTGACACTAAGTTTGAAGATCATTTGAATAAACACTTGGCATCACTTTCATACATAACTTATGTACATGATAGACATGTTTGATCTTCACAGTATTGTTGTCATATCACCTCACTCTGCCCACCCTGACAAAATCTCTGTACCTTTCTTTCTGAGACCTAAATTCTTTCAGCAGGTCCTGATGCTCCTTCAGCAATTGCTCTGCAGAAGCCACGTCCACACCCATTTCTTCACTGCTTAATTTCTCCTGAATGCCTTCTGCCCACAGCAGAAGCCTGCGGCTGTCTTGCAGGAAGGACTGTTGATTTTGGGCCCACTGCAGAATGTCCTGTTTCTTTTGGGTCTCCAGCTTGAGCTTTGCCAGAAGCCCCTCCATGTTCTCCACCTGTTCAGTGATGGCCCTGCTCTCTGCAGGGTTGGTGTCCTTAATCCTACAAGAGGAAATAAAATACATTCAATTCAATGAACACTTCAGGCATTTAGAGCTTGAACCAATATTCTTTGATGGTTGTACTTGATGATCTTAAAGGTCTTTTCCAACCTTAATGATTCTGTGATTCTATGCATGGATTTGGATATTTACACTTCCATTAAAAAGGAAGTCAGCTAAGGCAAGAAATGCTCCCCACTAGCAAGAAATATTGGTGTGAACATGGTGTACTGCAGAAAGTGCATCCCTGTGAAAGATTCTGGTAATGCTGTTGTGGCTCAATGATTCATTCCCATTGTGAATGTACAGAAAACTTAAAGAAGTAAAAAACTTTAAATTCATATTTCAAATTCAAACTCCTGTGCACAGTTCTCTGCTATGTTTCTTCTTTCATCATTGCTTCCCCTGATTACCCTCTTTCAGGACCTAAATGATACCTAGTCCAAAATGTGGAAGTAGCTCCTGTTAGAAGAGATAATTTATTAGAGCCACAAATAATCCTGTGGTGCCTATCCTCCTACAACAGTGAAGTCTGGGAGCAATCACTTCACCAATCACCCAGCCATACCCAAGAGAGATGATCTCAATCCAGCAGGCAAGTCAGTTCTTCAGGTTGCTAGAAAGAGAGACTTCAAGAGAAACTTCACAAGCTGCTCATTCTTTTTATAGACATAATTTACAACATGATCTTAGAGAACTAGCAAAGAATATAGAAACAAAGAGCAGGTTCCTTACGATTTTGCAACAGTCCTCAAGTATTCAATTTTCCTCTCTATCACCAGGACCTCTCTCTCAACTGTAGACAGTTTGCGCTTGTCTGACTCCAGCCCAGCAGGTGAGTTCCCTGGTTCCAGATCCCCAAGTTGGACCATCTTGTCTTGCAGTAGTACTCCTATGCTCTGACAATCCTGAAGAAATGTCCTCACATCAGCCACTCCAATCAGCTCAGAGCCCTTCTCCTCCTTCAGAGTTTCCATGCGTTCCCACCTTGAAGAGAGATGACCTGGTTACTTGCCTCTAGCCTCAGCCACTACCCCAAAACTTGCCTTCACCTAGGAGGCAGATTCAATTTATAGCCTTTGTTATACACGAGCTATATCCTTTTCCTATTCAGAAAAACTCTTGTATAAAGATTTACCAGGACTTAAGTGGGCCGAGGGGGTTAACACTAGCACTCCCCAACAACCTCAAAGTTCATCTCGGTGCCATCTCAAGCAAGGGTATCCCGCTCAGGTGACCTGAACACACTGGATACGATGCAAATAAACAACAGTGGTCAAAATCAGGACCCAGCTGTGCCTCCCAGTTACAGCTGGGTGGCATGGTGCCAGGAGTAGGTACACAACAGGTGCTAAACAT
The DNA here is from genome assembly GCF_964289735.1 of Phaethon aethereus. NCBI lineage: Eukaryota > Metazoa > Chordata > Aves > Phaethontiformes > Phaethontidae > Phaethon > Phaethon aethereus. The sequence continues at coordinate 42,639,369 of NC_138579.1, read as the reverse complement.
AACTGGTGAAGTCAAACAGGGTTTGATGTTCCTTTCACTATTTGTGAAAGGCACCCTCACCCTGATGTTTAAGTAACCAAATCAGCTGCTGTGGTGCAGTACAGACAGAACTGAATCCATTGCTGTCACCTGTGGTGGGTGGATTCACATTGTGCTTTAACACACACACCCACACACACACCCACCCCTCCCCCCCCATCCCCCCCCCAATCCCCCCCCCCAAACTGCTGCAGTTTAAATATCTCCATGTCAGGGGCCTAGAAGCACCTCTCAGTCCTGGAGGTATGACACCAGGCTCAGAGCCAGTGCAGCTGAGGGTTGCCCCCTTCCCACTGCAGCCTCAGAGCCCCCCCCCAGTGGGGACAGGCTGCCAGGCAGCTCTGGGGATTGGGACTCATGTCTGGCTGTGGCTACCACCCCAGGCCTGCCCCACTCGCCTCTCTGCGGGACTGGCCTTATCTGCTGAGGTCCCTCAGCAGCTCCCCATCCCAAAGAGCGCAGCTGGCCCACACTGTGCCCTGACAGCTGCCCAGGCCTCACACCAGAAATGGGTTTCCTGGCCGGGCCGTAGCCCTGCCGCTCCATCACAGACCAGCCGGGCCGTGGGGAGTGCGGGCTGCCTCCCCGCTGCCTGCCCTGCTCTCTGGCTGGGGTAGTGGGACAGGCCCCTCTGCGAGGCCCAGCCCGGGCCCCAGGGAGCGGCCCTCACCCCTTTGCCCCAGTCCACGTCTGCTGGCGACAGCCGCACCTGAATACATCAAACCGCCGCCGCATGTGAAAACCTCCCCTCAGGCCAGTCCTGGGAGTTAAAAATCTATCAGGTGGGTATTCTCTCAGTGTAGTCTAGATCTGGCGTGAAAGGTCAGCTCTCCAGTGCCGCCGTGAGATAATCCTCTGTTTTATCAGTAGCACCTTTACCTGAAGTTGATCTCTTCCAGCCAAATCTGGATCTCAGAATATTTGCTGGGACTGATCTTGCCATATTTAACAGCTAAGTTTTCAATATCTCCCAGCTGGCCTTTGCCTGCAGCCAGTTCCATTAAAAAGCTCTAAAATAGAAAAGATACAAGAATGCAGAACTTGAGGTTTTTCCATTTCTACGGACACAATTCACCATAATCTGTCATATCCACTCATTTCCCACTTTCACAGTTGTCTTCTCCATTTAACTGTATGCTGCCACCATACACACCAGCGCATGTAATTCCCCTATAGCCCTCCTGACCTCCCCTTGTGTGTACACTAATGCCTATACCTGTATGTCCCACTCCACTGGGATGCAAATGTACTGCAGGATTTTTTCATCACCTGGCATTTTTCTTCGAGTGACATAAGATAAACCACAAAAAGAGTCCTTTTGTACCATGATATTTGTACAGGATACCACATCCACAGGAGGAGTTAAAGGGACACAATTACATCAGCTTCAGTAGGCTTGGCATGCTGATCTACACACAACTCCATAAGTTGAAATGAATGTAAAGACTCTCAGAACTTAATTTCTCAACTTTATCTATTCTTCCAAGGTCAATCTGATTTAAAAAGTGTCACCTGTGAGCAGGGAAAAGGGGTACCTGATATTTCTGCTGCATGACCTCCACATTGTCTGCTTGAGGCTGAATAGTCCGGAAAATGTTCTCTTTATCTTTCATCCATGACTGAAATTCTTCGCAAGAGCTACAGAAGTGGTAATATCCAATCATCTCCTCCAGAGCCTTTTTTCTGTCCTGTAAAACAGATGATGACTTAAGTATTGCTGTAATAAGTCCTTGCTGTTTGAAGAAAAAAAAGATCCTTGCACTTAAACTACAAAACACAGGTGGTAGCTTAGTATTTTTGCCAGACACTGCTGAAAGAGAAGAGAACATGTTAGCTTTAAGACCTTAATGCTTATTCCCAGAGCAACAGTGGTTTAAAATCCTAAGAGAAGCAGTTGGAGAGTGCTCAGCTCTTGACAGGCAGCACAGCCACTGTGGTTCTTGCTGCTGCTGCTGCCTGAAGATTTATCTCAGTAACCTCAGGAATACCTAAAAGTCCCATAAAACATGTTTTGGCTGGTGTTTAGGGCAGGATTGTGGCAGATGGGAGTGAAAAGTAATAAACGGAGAATGCAGATTACATTGTATATTTTTGTTGGTATCAGGTAAGACAGACCAAAAATTTAGAAGCTGCAGAAAGCAAACATTAGGGAAAAAAAAAAAGATTACACAAAAGAATCCACTCTTCATACAGTAAAAAGACTAGAAAGTAAAGTTTGCCAATATAAAATGTGCTTTGATACAAAACTTCAATTATAATCTCAAGCCTTGAAGTTCCATGGGTCCCCACAGGATTGAGGCACATTTTTAAACTACAAAGCAGAAGCCAGCGCAGTACTTAACCTTCCCTTGCACTGCTTTGGATTTAGCTATTTTTGTGAAGCGCAAAGCATTGGAGGGGATACTATACCTCAGCCATGCTCTGTAGATTTTCATAAAGTGAATCTATTTCATCTTGGGTCTTCCATATGTTCTCTGGAAGAAAATGAACATCTGGATTGGACGTTCCAGGAAATGCAGTTTCAGATGTCGCCCAGGTTCGACTGAATGGTAGCTTAGCTGTCTTTTGATTTAAGTCACTTGGGGCTTCCATCTTCACCATCTGTTACACAAAGTTTAACGTAATAAGTGGATCAATATTTCTAATTTGGATAAAAATATCACATGGAAGGAAAATCTGGACTTGCTAGTTCAAATCACATTACATCCCTTTAAGCAAAAAAATTCCAGCGTTTGTTCAAATCTGTTTCCTTTGTTTTATTCTGAAAGAATAAACCAAAAATCCTAAAAACATTTTAGTTTTGTTTAAAGAAAAAATTTCATTTAGCTCATTTTAAAATATATTGATTCACCAAAAATTCTCATTTTGTGCCCATATCAAGGTTGTGGTGGTTTTTTAACTTTGAAAATTGCCAACAAACTAAGGAACCTACTATGCTCACAGTTCTATTTGTGATGATGTTTTACTACCTGAACATTTGCAGTTTCAAAGCCTGTGAGTGACCTAGTGAAGAAATGCTTGTATTTGCACATTGAGAACATCTTGTCACATGCTTTTTCATGCTTAATAACAAAGCAATCCAAATTTTGTTTTAATAAAAAACAATGTTGGAACGATGAGGTAAAGGAAAGACCCAAAGCGGTGCTCATAGCTCTCAAGCTGATTTGACTAAATATCAAGTGATCACAGAAGTCTGAAAGAAGCAAGCTATGAAATGTATCATTCATCTCCCCTGACTTTTGTTGTCAAATGAGCTTGAGTCTCAAGTCAAAAGTTCCTTTTCTAGTCAGTGAAAAAGAGGGGCATCTTCATTCCATGTACCTTAAACACCCATCCTAGGATGGTATGATTTGTTCCTGGAGATGTGGGATGGTTTAACACTACATTAGGATGCAGAAAAAATTTGTAAGGATATTTATATTAAATGTCTGCTTTTTAAAGCTGATTGAAATGAATACTGATGGGAGAATAAAGAGTGAGAAAGGATTTGTGAGGGCCAATATAAGGAACTAATATAGATGAACATATTTCTAGCATTTCACAGAACACTAACTACACAGGCTATAAATGCCCAATGAACTTCTTTGTCATCTAAAAATTTGCTTCAGTTCTAATTCAAAATTTCTTTTGAATTAAAAAAATATGCTCTTGTTTAGGTAATTTGCAATATTCTAGTCTGTCAAAATAAAAATATTTTACATAATTAAAAACCATTTCATTTACATTCTTCAACAAAATATGATACAATCTCTCATCTACTTACTGCAGCTGGAGCTTGCTCTGCAGCAATTTCAGCCTGCTCTTTCAGGCGTCTCATCTCAGAAGAGTAGGCTGCAATCTCCTTCTCCAGGTGCAAGTGACGATGCAACAGCGCTTCGGCACTCGATTCATCTTTTCCATAGTCCTTGCTGGCCAGAACGGGCTGCTTTTCTTGCAACCATGAATTTGCATCATTGATGTCAGCAAAGTACTGAAGGGAACACAGGAGAAGAAAATGCTGGATTTCATCCTGGAAGTATCATACCCAACTCCTTTCTCTTTTGAAAATAATGAATAAGGCAGAGAAATGCCATTAGGTCTGTAGCTATTAGGCTACTTGCAGGTGTTGTGAAAGCTATGAATAAGGTGGCTCTAAAGGTCTAAATCCATGATGTATTTCATGATCACATCAAGCACAGATAATTCACAGAATCACAGTGAGTAAATAGATTCAAGGATTGCCTCTATAACTCTTTAAAAACTCCTAACTAACTAGAACTTTATAGTGTTTAATAGCAGCAGTAAAAGGAACCCACAATGTACAATGTTGGTAGACACCATGTAATTCTAACAGGTATTTTCTAAAGGTTCCATGAAGTAGTCCAACAATGAACAACAAACTCAGTCTACAACAAAAGCTTTCTTCTTTTTCCCATGATTTGCAGTCTGTCTGGCCATGGTTGCAAAAAAGAAACCCAAAACACCAAGATTTTGGGATAGAAAATAAAGGTACAACAGAAAAAAAAAAAAACATAATAGTGAAGGAAAAAGAACTAAAGCACCATAATGATGTTAAACTTACTATACAGATCAGAGAATATAGACTTTGTCAAGAACAAAGCTGTTAAGTTTTGTTCAAATGTCTCATGGGAACAAGAAATTGAGCAAAAATGTAGGGAACGGACAATAATAAGAACACTTAAGATAAAGTTGTGTGATTTGTGAATGCTGATTTTTTAAGAGCTCTTTATCTGCAGATGTGTGAATGTTTGTACGTTTAAAAGATACGAATCTGACAAGGTCAGAATGGCAGGGTCAGATGTTTCCCAGGCTTTGGGAAGTTCATGGTCAATTGTTTTGTTGTTGGTTTGAGTTTTTTGGTTCGAAAAATGTCACACAGCTACCCAGATCCCATGTTCATAAAAGACTGCCCCAGGGGTGTTATGTGTGCTATTTTGATTAGTGTTTTTAACTGAGAGCATCTCCCAGACACTCAAATCTCCTGCCTAGCTGGCTTGCAGGAGGGATGAGACTGAGCTCATGGAGATGTTTTTGAAGACTGACACCTGAGGGTTTCCTGCCATTGTTGCCGTGCATGCAGGGGCATGGGGCAGTGCTGAACCACATCCATGAACCCCATACCACAAGCCACAGCAGAGCCACGCTGACCTGTTTGATGAGAGCTGCTGCCTGCAGGCGGCTTTTGCGATCAGCCACCTCATCTTGGAGCTGCTGCCACAACTTCTGGAGGTTGTCTGTCTGCCTCAGAATGTCCTCCTGGCGCCCAGGATTCTTCTGGCTTAGCTCCCAGCCCCTCCTCATCACATCTGCACATATGGCCCTGTGGGAGTTGCACTCTGCTTCAAGAGCCTAGCAGGAGGATGGGAGACATGTGAGCACAACTCATTCCCCACCAGCTGAGAGTGAAGAGGGGATCCTGTTCTTTGCTACTGTAATGCATACATTTCTGAGAGCCCTGTGTCTTATCTATGCCGGTCAACTTTCCCTGAGCCCTGAGATGATTGCCTCTCAGCTCCCCACACCCAAGTTACTGTCCCTACTTTTTGCCTTTGATGTGAAGTTCATTATACAGTCTTCTCTGAAAGAGATAATTGTTTGTCATTCACCACTTCAGCTGTCTTATGCCTTCCAGAAGCAACAAATACACAAACAGATGCACACAAATGTATATTAAAATTACAGAAGAGGCTCCTGTTTCAGTTTTTTCATGCAAGTTCTCAAGCCCACAGGTCTCTTCACTTATTTACAATGATTCTTTGCATAAGAAGGCAGTAGCGCATATAGCTAAGCTTTTGATATTAGCCCACAGCAAGGTCTTAGGGAAAGTGGTAACAGATTTGTAAGCTCACAGAATGTTATCCATCCTGCCTGCTGATATCTTTTTTTCACCACCTCTTCCTTGCCTTACATCTCTCTTGGCCAGGAAAGGTGAGTGGGAAAAACAAAAACTAGCAACCTTTTTTCCCTGCCACACAAAATGAGCTAATACGGAAACTAGTGTCTTCACTACAAGCCACACTTCTAGTCCAGTATGAAGCATATTCTTTCTTTACCCTTTCCTTCCCCTCTTTGGGAAAAAAATTTCTACCCTATACGTTTTTTTTAAATTCCAGACACAGGCCATGACACTTGAGATAACAAGTAGTTTGACAGCTTTCTTATAAGTGCTGCACTGACTAAAGGACATAGATGTTGTAAAATCTTGCTATAATACAAAGACAAGACATCACCAGCGAAGTAAGATACCTTGTGCTTCTGAATAGAGGCTGTAATTTGGCTGACATCTTTCCCTAATGTTGTTGTCCTTGCTAGCTTCCATTTCTCTGAGATCCACGATTCTTCTTCTTTACAGTCACGGAAGAATTCAAAAAGCTTCAAAGCCTCTTCTAGCTGTGATTTTCTGAAACAGAGCAACAAACAGTATATCTCAGTCAGAATTAGCATCCTGTGGAGACAATGGTAGCATAATCAAAGGAGAATTTAGAAAACCAAAATCTGAATGCCTGTATTGTCTTTTTGTCATAGATTATTCATGGAAGATGACAAAGGAAATAAGATTCCATTTCCCTCTTCCTCTAGGAGATGAGGAGACAACTACGTGCTATTCAGACTTCACATAATGCAAGTCAAAATAAACACTGAGAATGAAGCTGTTCTTTAGCTATGAGAGCAAGTGATCTGGTTCAGTCAGCTGTAATCAAGACACTCAAGTTGCCTGTGTTATGCCTTTGTAAATAGAGATATGAAAAATTTCAAACGCTGGGAAGCTGTGACTTCTGATGAAGGGAGTGATTGATCATCCTAATCAGGAAGAACCAAGCCATAAACACAGCCCTACCGTGACTTGCTCAGAGCTATAAGGTTCTGATAGAGCTGACGAAGCATCTGAACTTTCGCATAAAGCACTTCTGGTTTAACTGTGCTGTCCTTGCTGATTTCAGCTGTCCTCTGGGTGATTCGTTCCAATCTATCATCATAGGAAGAGATCTGCGAGTCAACCAAGTTGTGCTTCTGCAGCAAATCTACTACTTCCAGGAGCTGTTTCCCACAGTCCTGGGAATTCACTAGCACCTGCAAACAAAATGAGAAAAAAAAAGACATTGGCAGAGAGTACATCCAAGGGCTCAGTACAAAGAAATCAGTTGAAAAGTTCCTGTTTACTCTCATAAATTCTAAAAGTAAAAGAATTATGTCAGCTAGGTAAAGTAAAAAAGCTGCCTAATTAGAGGAATCATACTTTTCTTTCAATTTCATAAGCTAATGGCAACAATGCAGAGTTTCTATCTATTCCAGTGCAAGTAACCGTCTCTTCTAATAAGAGTATGTTTTCAAACCTAAGTTAATTCTACTGATTAAGCACTCAAGGTCTCAGAATTCGTGGGCACGAGGAATGGCCCTTTGCTATTCACCCACCTGTATCTACAATATCCCTTTTTACGGTATGTTTTGACTGCAATGTTTTTTTGTTTGAGGAACTTACTTGACTTTGCTATCTAAATAATGAAAATAAATACTTCATAGTATTTAACTGGTGCCTGATGAGGCTACCAAGTGGTAGAAAGCCTGTCCTCTGTCTAATTGTATCGATGGATACAATTATCAATCCTGTTGTAAGATGTTATCTTTCTTTACCAATCTTCTCCCATATCTTCAGTCTATCATGGTTCCAACCATATTATTACCATTAGGTGTTCTTTGCTGACTAACACTAGGACAGAAAAATTTGAACTTACAGATAGCTCTTATCTTTAATTTGAAATTCACAACTTCATATAGCCTGTTGACTCTTTCAACTTAGGTACAAGACACCCTGTAGTCATAAGGATTTTCCTGTCTTTAGATAAGACAAGGCAAGACCAAAGGATGTATACATACTCCCTGCCATTACAATATCAATACGAAACCAGTTATTTCCTATACTAAAGAGAAGACTTTGGGCTATGACACTCTGGTAACATTTGGAAATTCTTCATAACAGCAATCACTGTGCATTTATAGCGGAACTTTTCTCTCTCACAAGCTTAGACACCTGAAAGTCAGATGTATGCCTGAGTTAGTCCCCACCTGTATAATCATTGGAGGTACTTCCAGAGGTAATTCAGAAGAATTACGTGGAATGTGAACAGGAGGTTGTTTTATTCCACTTTCGCTTTTACACTTCTGAATTTAGGTGAGATTATTTCCCATCTTTATTTTACTACAGAACTTGAACCTGTAGTGCACTCCCTGTAATACCATGTCGGTCTTTCTGATTAAGGACAGCCCCTGTAGCAAAGCCTGTTTTTTCTCATGTAGTTACCTGCAATGCACAGTTAGCCATCTAAGTAAAAATGGTATATTTTTTCTATATCTGATAGACTTATCTTGTTAGCACCAGGTAGTCCCTGGAACATGGGGGTTTTTTTAGGGACACACACTGGTAGCAGTGCAAGCTGTGTGCCGGTGGAGAGGGCTCAGTACCTGCAGCTCTTTCAGCTCCTCTGTAATGGCACCAATGTCCCTCAGGAGGCCCAGAATTTCCTGCATTGTACCCAGGGAGAGTTGTCGTCTCTGCAGCTGATCCAGAAGGTCCTGCCATTGCTTTGAAATGCTGTTTTGCCTACAAAGGAAGGGAAAGAAATGAACAAATTGGACCAAAGACTTTGGGCAGCACTGGGAGATTCTCAGTGCTTGCAGCTTTAGAAGAGCTAATTGAACACACACAACTCTTACCACCAGTGCAAGAGGACAGGCCATGATCACAAAACAGGTCAAAGCAATGTTGTTATCCAGTTAGTGTGAGCACAGGGAGGAATTCTGACTAGCACATCAACTGTCATTGACTTTTTAAATTTAGATATTGTTTTTTATGGATCCTCACACCTGATATCCCACATTGCTTTCATCTGATACAATGGAAAAGCTTGGAAAAAAATAAGTGGTCTTTGAATGGCTGCTTAAAGTAAAAAAATAATCTAAACCATATCAAGAGTCACAATCTGATCTTATAAAGATTTTGGTTTACTCTTTTATAACTTTTTTCTTAGCTTTCCCACAGGTTTTTGATTTTTTTCTGAACTTAGAAAAGCATTGAAATACCACAAGAGAAGTTTTTTGCATGGCATTCTTAGCTATTCCCAAATCAGGTTATTGGTAATCAGAGAAGACGTAATTTCTCAAGATTTGCCCCAAACTGGAGTCAATCTGAGAAGACTTTGCGCCTTAACTAATCTATACCTCCCCAGACTACATACATATTGAAAAAGAAATGCATTGATTTGGGAAAAAAAATTATCCCTCTAAGCATTTCTGATAGAAAATATGATAATGAAAATACCTTAAAACTATTTTTCACCAGAAACCAGTCTGAGGGTTTGATCATTCAAGAAAAAAAATAAAAATTTTTAAAGAAGACGAAGGATTTGTCTTATCTGCTGAAACTGTTCACAGGTAGAAGAAATTCCTTCAAGTTCTACCCTTAAGGAGCAGAGCTATGATTCATAGCTACAATTCATTTTTTTCCACCACACCACAGAGTTTCAGCTAATTTCAACTTCCACCATTACACAGTCTCATGACCATCACTCACTTCTTCATGATTTGATCTTTGCCATGATAGTTCTCCTGGCTGATGACTGTGGCCATTACATCCAAAGCTGTGAAGCGTTCCCTTCGGGGGAGTACATCTGCCACAATGGCTTCCAGCTTCTTACTGGCAGCCTCCATCCTGTCTGCGCTCTCCGGCCAGAAGTCCTGCTTCCCAATCACTTTCCTCATGTCTTCCAAGTAGGACTCACGCAGGGCTGCCTTCTTCAGGAACCTCTGGGCTAGCTGTTCCAGCCTTTCTAGCCTCAGCATCTCCTTCTGCAGTGCTTTTCCCCGGTTGTGCTCTGCCTTTTCCAGGATAATCCAGTGCTTTTCCACATCTTGCAGTGTCCTCCCCTCTGGGGGCAAGTATGGCCGTTGGTTGTTGGCTCTCTGCTTGGTCCTGATGTTGAAGAGATGAGCTTCAATCATGCCCTTCTCTTGATACTTGGGGGGTTTCTCCACAGTGCGGAAGGTCTTAAAGTTGGCCATGAGCAGCCACATTTCCTGAAGAGAGTTGGGGAAATGACAGTCATCCAGTTCCATCACCTTCTGTTTAATCCATTTCAGGAGGTCAGAGACCATCTGCTCATAGAGAAGCTTCAAATCATCTATCTCCTTCAGGAAAAACACGATCTGTGATGGGAATATGAAGTTACAAGCCACGTAAAAAGCAGAATGAAGCAAGAGAGTTGAATGGAAAACATCTTCATAAACCAAGCTTAGGAATCAAATAGTTGAATATGTGTCAGGAAAATAGTATTTAACAAGCAGGTTGCCACAATCATCACCTTTTTATACCAATGTGGTGATAGCTGTCACATCTGAGGCCAGGTGAAATCCTAGAAAAACTTGCCATAAAACACAGAGAAATAAATATTATTTAATGTCTCATTTCAATTTTTATTTAAGAAAAGGTTAATTTTGGAACAAACAGTATGCATGTGGAGACTGTCAGCAGTTCCTATGTGGGCTAAATAGAAAACAAGAATTCCAAAATGAGGGTTCAGATTTTTTGTTCCACAATGGGAAAAAAGATTTATTTTTTCCATTCTCATCCCTAAAAGCAAAACAATTCAATCCCATCTAGTATGCAATTACACCCTCTTAGCTTCACCATCTTAGGCTGTAGGAGACAAGATCCTGGTTCTCTCATGTCCACAGCAGACTGTGGTCAAACAGCTCCTTCTCAAGCTCTTCCATTGGAGCTGTTTTTCTCTATATAAATTATTAGAGAATGTCTTGTGGCCAGATAGGGGTTTGGTAAGGATGTTAACTCTGATTCAGTACTAATTTTCCAAGTCCAGGACATTTATCTGTTTCATTTGTCGCCTGACCTGCCTTTATTTCAAGTTCAAGACAACACTGGAGCAAACATTTAAAATGAAATCCATAATGAAACAAAAAGGAATGAAATCATCCTTTCCTTCCATTTTACATTTTTTTCCATCTTTGTCTTTTTACTTGATATTACATTTTTTCCTTGCCCTAACTTAGTAGCCTTCCTGCAGATGTCAGGTTTAATGCTGAACAATGTTGTCTGCCGCCATCATTCCCCTGAGTCTGCCTGCTCCAACCAGGCAGATTACTAAGTGAGATGGCACTGAGCAAAGACCCAGTCCCTGCAAGTGGTAATCTGCTTTTACCTACCAGAAAGAGCACTTGGCAATGAATACATGTCACAGTGTTGGAAGAGGAGGAAAACAGCACCAACCTTTAGGGCAGGAAAAGCAGCCCGTGACATCAGGGCTCCCTTCTGTATTTTCTGCCATCGTATCCAGTTCTTGCTGAAAGATCCTAGCAAATGCGTGGTCACCTCACATGAGAGGGGGAAAGAAGATTTACCTCCCCGAGCTGATTCTCTCTGCCATCCTGGTCACACACTTAGTCTGAATTCAAAGGCTTCCTTGACACATTCAGGCTTCCCTCCCCAATCCTATTAGTAAATTCAGAGCTGCCTATCTGAGGGGACTAAGGACATGAAGAGATTAACATCTGTTTTGTTCTCCTTCTGAATGTTTGTGTGTGTCAGAAATGCAGGAAGACGGGAATGCAATATAAGAGACAGACTGAAAATAGGGAAGGAGGCAAAGAGAAAAAAAGAAGCAGGTAAGTGGAAGGAGAGAAAGAAAAGAAAGAATATATATAACTGTACAAAACAGAAAAAACAGTGGAGCACAACAGGAACTGAAAAAGGACAGAGTGAGAAATACTTTTTCTGTTTTTTTCCCATAATGCAAAAATTATGGCTTATTTAATCCTTATAGTTCCTCTAATAGATGCTTGGTGACTCAAGGACCATTTCAGGTTTATCAGAAGAAAAATAATGCTTCCTAGCCAAAATTCAGAGACTCATGTGTAGACCAGTCAAATCTAACTGCCTACTCTCCTCACCGATGCCCAATCTTTTGACCAAATTCCAAGTCCTGCTCTCATCTAACTCTTCTCTTCAGAGAACTTCATTGTTACTGATACATGTTTCAGGATCATCTTGTTCTTGTCCCAGACCACTTTGTTAGCTGAGCAAATCCTGCTTTGCAAAACCTTTTCACTTTGTCACCACCAGGGAAGTCTTAGTTTGGATTTTTATGCCTCTCATTAAGCAACATATTCCCCCTCTCAACTGCACAGGCAGTTCTCCAAGTCCAGATGTTCATGTAGGACCCATCCTAGGTGCACAGGTTTTCTGTGGGCTATTTGTTTTGTATTTTTGACAAAACCAGAATAAATTATTCTGAAGGTAGAAATGAAATTCTCTCTTAGGAAAGTGGTTTTCAGCGGAACAACAAGATTCCTTCAGTTTTCCATCAACAGGATGCACATAGTTTTTAATATAGCTCATGATATTATGTAGGACAAAATGTATGTGGAAATTGAAAAAAATTTTTTTTTAGCTTTGGGGTTTTTTTCCTTAGGAGGAGCACCCCCTCATTTTTCATGTCTTTTTTTTTTCCTTTCTCCACTTTGTACCTAAGGAGTTAGAAAGAAAGGATGAGGATTTTCACAGGAAATAAAAATACAAAGTAGTCTTATAGAATAAGGGATCACCTTTGATATTAAATCAGAAAATTGTTGACTAGGTCTGCTTTTGCCTAACAGTAATCCTCCCAAGATTAATGAGATCTGTATGCCTCAAGCTGCCTTGGAGCCATATCAGTTCTCAAACAGACACTGTGAGGTCAAAAAAGGATTCATTTTCAGTAAGATAAATGCAAACCCCCTTGAGAGATCAGAGAGTCTACAGACACTTCTCAAGATTCAAGTGATGATAAAAGGTCACTTCAAGTTCAAATAATCCTGACATTGAGCTTGCACAAAACCCCCCAAACATTTCCAACATAAATTTAGCTTTACGTATTTAACTAACTTCTCAAGATAGCAATGCATTTACTTTTGTAAGTCGCTTTTGTATTGTCTGGCCTTGTTTCAGTCTGGAGAAGTAGTGGTAATAGAGTGACACATAAGTCATGATGGATCTCTCATCTGGATAGGGTACTGCCACATCCTCAGCATCAAGCAGTTTGCTGATTCCTAGCTCTTTCTCAGCAACATCGAAGGCATTGTTCAGGTTTTTGATGGGCTGGTCCTGCCGCAGTGAGCTATAGCGGATAAGATCAGGCCTGGGCAAGGAAAAGAACAGGGCGTGGAGAGGAAGAAAGATTTATGTTTGTCATAAGTTCTTTCAGATTATAAACCATAAATTGTTTATTAGACTAAGGAATGTGACATTAATGCTGAAACTATGCTGTCGGACCGTGAGCTTCATTCAAGAGCACTACCCCTTACCTACATAACAGGAAGAAAATTGTCCCTTATGAAATTGAAATATCACTCTCAGCAAATCTCTGCCCTTCACTTATTTATCCTCTTTGCTGATGGGTGAAAAACAAAGCCCACTAGAGAGGCGATTCTGAAAAGGGGGGGTGAATCCCAGCTGAGGAAGTTACAGGATCTCACCATGGTATCCTGCCAGAAAATGTAGCAGAACTGTTAATGGGAGAAGAAATATTCAAGGTTCTCCCAAGTGGTTCTTCTCAACTGCCTTGGGCTGTTTTCTACACAATTTTTCAAAAGGAGAAAGAAAGAGACAGGTTGTTGACTCTGCTGCAATTGAACCAGAAGGTATACATGCTTATAAAGTTCATACCACAAAATCAGTCTCTAAAATAATTTTTGAAAAAGAGCAAAGGGACCATGACTGAGAGGCTGAGACCAAATAATGGGCAGCACTGTTCAGATGTGTGATATTGCCTTGGAAATTTGATTTTATGCTCAACAAAAGGAACTACCAAACACAAGCTTTTGGTCCTTCCTTCCTCAGAGAAAGAATATTCATTTAAGAAAGCAGAGCCTTCAGTGAGAGAGAGCAAAGAGAATTTGAAAGTTTCTTGACAAATACCTGTAATTCAGACTCTGGAACAACTTGTGCCAGAGCTAGAAACAGCAATGAGCAACTTCTCCTGAACTGATCCATCAGATCTTACCTGTGAGCATGTATGAGTGCGTTGAAGGCCAGCCCATCACTCCAGCTTTTGGAGAAGTCCTTCACATTCACATTGGAATAGCTGGCAGTCTTATGCTGACACCAGAGTAGTAAGGCTTCATTTGCCAATAGACCATCAGCTCTGCCTCCAAATTCTTCCTGTGAAGAGAATAGGGAAAAGAAAAATCAGTGTGAACAATATATGGAAGTAACATCTGTGGGTTTACGCTTGTGTTCCCAAAGATCACTTTGTATTACTTCCATCCTATTCACAAATCCCCTCAAAGTCATGACTTGCAGACTGTATCTGCCATGAAGGTAGAATGATTTAACATGAAAGGAGAAGTAAAAGTGAATTGAACAAACTCAGAAATTATAACATGAAGTGCAGGTGTTAAAAGGTTAAATGTTAAATGTTTCTCTTCTGCAATGTTTGTAGAAATCAAGTGGAAAGCAAAGCTCAGTTTATTTGCTTCCTTAGCTATGAACTAGAAATCAGAAACAAAATATAGCATATCCAGGTCTAATGTTAGAAATTATTAACTTTGATTTCATAATACCTTCATAGGATCTTATCTTTCATGTACTTAGAGTACATGTTAAATAATTTAAAAAAGAATGCTTTTCTTTGGAGAAAGGGCAAAGTAGCAGCCTGCAGTTCAAATCTAGAGAGAACTGTTGTCAGAGAAATTCTTTCTGGAGTCAAAAGCCAGTAAAACATTTGTGGAAGAGAGTGAGGAACATGAATATCTTATCTCTCTCCAAGTTACTGTTTTCTGTCTCTTTGAGAAACTATAAAATGGATTCAACTGCTTTTAGAAATTGCTGGCTGGCTAACTGGGTAATATTATAAGATCTGCATGATCAAATTGGCAGGAAACATCATCAAAATGGTCCTTGCTGGCCTGAAACTCTACAGAGTTTCTAAAATACTCTAATCAGACAAAAAGACAAAGACACTGTTTTACCTTGTCAAGTTTGATAAACGAAATCTGAAATCGAAGTATAATGATCCAGATAAGTCCCAGGATTAAGGTTCTGTCACCATCCACGATGTTCTCAGGACCAATCACTTTCACTTGTACCTGCTAATAAACCAATATCCATTCAGCATAAAAGTACTCAAGTCCATCTCCCTGAAGGAGATATCTGTGTAACAAGCTGTTATTGAAGAGGGTGTTCAGGCTGTTTTCTTAAGGAAACAGGTTTTAGGTGATCTCTTAATTTCTCTATATACCTGCAAGCTCCCCTGTTCACACCCTAGCTCTCACATGTACCAAGGACGAGTTTCAGCAAAAGCCTGGCAAAAAGATTGTGATCTCAAAGATTTAAAGTTCCTGTAAGGGTTTTGAAAACTGGTGGTTAAGGAGAGGAAAGAAACACAGCTCCTTTCCTCCAAAACAGTGACGGCAGGGCAAACTCAGAGACCATCTCCTCTGTCTGGTCCCCAGCCAGGTAGTCAGCATACAGCTCTTGGGCTCACCAAACAGTACAAACATCCTACTAAACAAGGCATGGCTGTCTTCTCTACTATTACTTGAGCAGAAAGCAGGTTTGTCATTTATGCCAACAAAGCAACATCCCTTCAAGAAGTCTGAGCATGCTTCCTTCCTCCTCTCTGGAGGCTGGACTGATGTGACAAGTGATGGTTGGATGGTCCAGCTGCCAGAGCCTGGATGTGCACATACCACTGGCCCGTACACAGTGTGTTCCCTTAGCAGGCATATGGCAGCTGGAGTCCTGTGCTGTATTGTATTTGTTTTGTAATTAGTAAAATCCAGACATACTTTCCCATGCCTACTGCTATGAAACCCCTCTGCTCCTTTGGGAGCATAGCAAAAAATGATGATTTTTCAGAGATGTCTACAATAAATCCTTTGCTCAGAAAATAAAAAAAATTACATACTAGCTTGTAGATGAAATGAGGATGCACAACTGAAATAAATAAAACCATTGCAATGACTTGCTGAAACTGTTAGAATCAGAGCTCTAAAAATCTCCATTTTATACTAGGTAGCTTCACCTTTGCCTAATGATGCTTTCTCTCCCTCAACATCTGGGAAAACATAACATCTAGAAAGATATAGAAAAGCAGTATATTTTCATTTAGTTGTGACTTGTTTTGGGGGAACATTAGCTCTTTATAAGTCATGTTACTGAAATAACAAAGAAATTAAAATCTGATGACTTTTTTTTTTCCTTTTAATAAACCCTTGGCCTGTCTTCAAAGAATATTTTATCGTGTATTAGAGGGGAAAATCATAATGAACATAATATTATAATTAGTTAGTAACATACATAAGCTATTGTGATATCTAATATCAATATTAACTTACCTTGGCTTTCAGAAATGTGATGGCTTTGCTGTTGTTCTCTAGAAAATGCACTCTCATCTTTCCCCGGTTCGGTCTGGGCAAAGCTTCTCCAGAGAGTAGCTCCAAGAGTTGCATGAGAGAGATGCCATCCTTCAAGTCTGTGTAAATATCTTCTATCTCAACCTTTACCTACGAAGACCAGTCAGACAATACAGACTCTGGCTAGAACATTTGGCACACAGAACCCTCTACTTCTAATACTAAACAAACAACACATTCTTGCTGTTTCACTGAGTCTTCTGTATGTCAGTGCATATACGCAAAAAGTGATGAATCTTAATTCACAAAAAATGGATTTGCAGGAGGATTGACATCATTTATGAAAGTAGGCTGAAGTAAAAAAACACAACCACAACTGAACAAATAAAGAAAAAAGCAGGAAATCTTGAAAAATATTTTTAAAAATCAGCATTTTCAAAATCAAACATTTTGGAAGTGCTGACATTTTAAATTTCAATTCAAATTAATCTTTTCAACTTTTTATTATGAGTAACGCATTTCATTTAAAAATTGATCTTGATAATGCCATTCAGTGACTCGGTTTTCACTCCATAGTCTCAAAAAAGTCTGTTACATCCTGCTTAGACCTGCGCTACCACCCAAAGTCTCCATATTTTTAGCCAGAGTCTCACACTAAGCAAGAGATTAAGATCTTTTACAAAAATGTATTTCATTGCTGCCAGTAGTGAGGTCACCCAGTGCTTAGGTGATACAACATGATATAGTGTGCACTCTGACCTAACAAAAACTTGCCTTGGGCGTTTGCTTTTGGCCTTATGCCACTAGCCATCAAGAAGTGACGTTAACACCATACCACACACTCAACAACCATTTACTGTGATTCTGAAATCATGGTAAATAACCTTTTTGTCTTCAGAAAAAAAATATTTCTGAAGCTAAGTAGTAGCTTTTGTAATTCAGAGAATAGTTACATGTAGGGGAAAAAGAGGACAAGTAACAGACGTGCTTTTTCATTCCTGACCAATTATTAAACAGTTTAACAGCACTTATCTCCAGAGAAAGAAGAAAACACTGAAAGTGTAAAAGCAACTCAAAGAGACTTTAAGTCTGTACTGTGTGCAGAACAAGAATTTACAACTTTCTCTGAGTCATTATCTCCAGGAAAAACTCCCTGTTTAGTTGCCAACTTTATTTCTTTTTGCATATTAAATAAACTTAAAATTCTGCCTATGGTATATTACTATAAAAAAGTTAAAGCTGTTATATTCTGTGACATTTCTATAAATTAAGAATAGTTCCATTTCTTCATATATCTGTTTTATGCCTCACCCAGCAATAGCTTTAATAGCTTTGTTGCATCATTCTTCTCATAAAGATACCAGTCACGGATTGCTTAACATATTCAATCTAATAGCATCCTTAGTGCTAGACTTGAAGTAGTCAACAGTGCAACTCACAATATGTCCTCTAGTATGATCCAATAATGTTAAAGTGTGTGTTGAAAAGCTGAGACTACATTGCTGAGAAGACCTAGATAAGCTGTCAGTCTCTGCACCATTTCTTACCGCATATGGTTTGGAAAGTTCTTGCAGGCTTTTTTCCCCATGCTTTCATGATACATGAACAAGTACTGTGCAGGAAGTTAAGATTGACATTTTAATCTTTGAACTTGAAGGTGTTTTTAAAATGAGAAAGTATATATATTTATCTGTAGCTAAAGAGAAATAATTTCCTACACCACAAAAACCTAACTTTCTGCAGGTGGCAAAATGAGAATGTGTTTTGCAGTTCTTCTCTCATGGTAAGAAAAGTAAATTTAAAAAATCATTGTGCTCTGAGGCTGCCTTTGCACCAATCACCAACTTAAAACATTACACTGAAAAAAGTGCAACTAATACTGAAACATCATATTATAGTGATGAGCTAGAATGGAACCAACAGGCCTGGTCCTGCTTGGTGTCACCAAGGGCCATTTTCATTAATATCAGCTACAGACTCTAGAAAAGGGAATTGGTTTTGGATGATGTAATTCCCTACTGTAACACACTACATCATTTGTGCCTAAAATGAGTTTATCTGCAGTAAGTCTGGAGACTTTTGGAATACGTTGGAGTTACCTTGCACACACAAATCAATTGTACACTAGCTCAGCAGCTTTTTGGAAGTCTGAGACTTACTGAAAACAAACTGGTCTGTACTTGCATGGTAGATGTCTGAAATTGCTAGACTTAAGGCAACTTTTTCAGAGCCATTGAGCAGCAACTCAAGCTGGACTGATCAGGCAAAGCAGAAAGTCTTAAATTTTGGCCCGGCAATTAAGAATTGAGCATTGTTTGGGGAAATCCAGATATTTGCAGATACTTTACTTATAGGAAAAAGAAGAGTAAATAAAGATCTTCCTCCGAGATGATCACCAAGTTACAGTGGACATCACAATATGACAGAGTTATACAGTCTACAAAAGTGAACCCAGATTTCAGGGAAGACTGATTACATGAACTATGGAGACAGATGTAAGCTGAAAGATACAGGCTGGAGGACTCTGGTTAGTCAAAGTCTTCCTTACTTGCATATATGCGTAATGACAACACTCAGGAAAAATATGTAAAAAATAACATTAAAAAAAAGAATACAGTGAGTGAAATAAAATAAAAAACAGAAAAAAAAATCCTCAAATTGAAGGAACTACCTACATTATTTCTGAAGAAGATGTTGTTCATCCAGTTGGTGAAGGTTTTCTTTTGCATGGACATACGCTGCTCCTGCAGCTTTTTGATGTGATCTTTTTCATATTCGGTACCCATGGCCACCTAGGAAGCCAGAAACTGCAGTGAGGTGCTCAGAGCTGAAGAGATCTGCTTGGCCAGCTACGAAAAACAATAACATGTCCAGCGTATGTAGGGAACCCAGCCCCAAAGGGTACAAGATTCAATACCACACCCAGTATAATACCTTAATTTCCTTTTGCTTGTACTTTGCACCTTAATTTCACGCAACTTTATTTTAAATTTACTTGAGTTCTCCTTTTTAAAATGCATCTCTAGTTTCAGGATGAAAATGTGACAGGTATCTATGCAGCTTGACTTTCTTTCAGTCTTTCCCCAGTCACTTGATGCCATGAGGAGCACCATGATCTGAAAGCCACCAGTAACTTCCTTGGGTGTGCTGAAAGTACATGACAGAGAACTGATCTTGGACTCTGTCAGAATGAAGGATCTGCCAATCACTTCCAATGCAGTGCTTGAAAGTGTGCTATGTTCTCTGAGCACTTGTTGAGATGCTGCGGTTGGCCTTCAGATCACAGTATTTCCAAGAGAAATCAAATAGCTGCTTAGAAAGAAAATAGAACCAACTTGGTTCTTTTCTTTCATGAGTTCAGTTTTTGCATATCTGTCTCTGTAAGAATGGTGACACAGGTCCGTAACCACATGGACAACATCCTAGGCTGGGCGTTGGGAAGCATTATTCCTCTTCCCCAGGCTGTCACAGACTTGTCTGCCTCATCCGTATCAGTTAAAAATCAGGCTTGTAATTCATCACAGCACCCAAGCTGAACACTCAGTAAGATTAGAAAGGAGGAGTCTTCCCTTTAGAGTCTGTGACACAATAAACCAGATTCCAGCTCAGCTGAACAACTCTTTTGGAGTCATTTGGCTTACGGTGTAAATCTGTAACAGCAGTGACCTTGCTGTTATGAAGACAAGAGAATCACTTAAAAAAAAATAATCAGTGTAAGATCCACAGCTACAGACATCTTTAGTGACCAAACATCATCTGCTTGGACTACTGCCATAACTATAAGTATTACCTAGATGTCAGCCTAGTTGCGAAACCAAGAAACCTGTTGGAATAGTGGAAGAGGAGAGGTGTGTCTGCTGCTGACAACCCACTAAAAAGAGAGAAGGGAACGAAAAATTAAAACCCCTGACAAACTGCAGAGGTGTGGAGCAGAGTGACCTGCTTCCCAAATATTCTCGGTCCATTTTGCGAAGGCCCAGCTCTGAGCTATTCTGGGCTCTGTGCCCTTTTAATTCATAAAACATAAAATACTGAAAAAAAGCCCATTATCTGTCCTAGCGTGAGAAGACGGCAATAGGGAACTAGCAACAGCAGCCACTGCAAATGGAAAGTTGCTTGCCTGATGGTTTTATAGTCTAATAGCCTAATAGTCTAATAAATATTAAAAATGTTGCCATTTTTCAAGATGAAAATGTGTGCGAAGAGCAGAAGCAATGATTTGTTACCGCTTTTTTTTTTTTTTTTGGCAGATGTTTTTTAACCCCTAGTGCTTGATTTCTGCAAAACAGGGACAGCATTGAAACCTGAGAGTTCAGCAACAACACAGGGAAATATCATGACCGTAGATGAAAGCCTTATGAAAGGAAAAACTTAGCGAAATTTGAAATAGAACTATAAAGAAGATCCTCACAATATTTTCTGATCTTTTGGGCTAGTTCAGCACTGCCTATTTTCTCCATCTGGAGAGCAGATATTCAAATAACTGACTTTCCCTGCCAGAGAGTTGATATTAACTCATCCCCATGTAATAAACCCATATAGGTAACCCATATCATAATGCCATTTCTGAATTTGCCAAACAGTTCTCAGAATGTCTGTGGGCTCCTTTTTTAAAAAGGGTTGTTATCCAAGCATTGCAGCCACTCTGAACAATGACTGAACTGATTTAATTTAGGTGCAAAGGAAGCTTATTTGTTGAGCTACTGCCTCACAAAACAGCTCACCTGTTTTACTAAATTAAGTTAGAAATGCTCCCTGCATTGGTAGATAATTACCTGAAGACAGATCTGTAATAAATTATCTGCATTTGCAGGATGCAAAGGCAGTGCTAAGAGCCAAATCTAGCTATAATGATACATTACAGAAAAAAGATCAAGGAATGGTAGAAAAATGGACTTACTCCGGTTTGGAGGAACCCCTTCCTGACATTCAGCAGTCGGTCATTCTGGAGAATGACTTCCAGTTGTAGATCCACTCCTATTCCTACGTTCAGCTCGCTGTCTTCACGCAGATACCTTTGAATTCAGGAACAGAGAACAAGTATTTATGATCTACCTATGAACCTTTCATCTGATCTGAAGGAAATAACCAGAACACAATGAGTAAAGGTTGTCACAGGCCTTGACTGATTCTTACACTCAAAAATGGCATCAAAATTGCTATAAAGCAGTGAAAATAGTCATCCACGATGCTTGATGCTGTGGTAAAGAGCATCTTTCACAATTGCACTGAAGGCGCTGACTGATCACAGGCTGCTTTTCTAAAGGAATTCTTACCTGGGAAATCAAACCCGACAATGGAGTCTGAAAATGAAAGCACAGCAGAGGGTACAAAGATCAGAGCACTTCCCAGGTGGTTAAATTGGGATACAGCAAATGAAAAGGCGAAATTGTGAAGCATTAGGAATTTGCCAGTCACTGCTTTGAGGAAGCTCATGTGCACAGATACCTGCTGCTGGCAGGGCAAACTGGGAGGAAGCTGGCAGTGCCAGCCGCTTCTAAAGTTTACTGTCAATGGACTTTTCGTTAATAACAAAAGGGAAAACAATGCTGGTAACTTATATAGCAGCGAGTCCTTTCTGTCACTTACAAGGTCGCACAAGCACAGAACACACTGACCTGGCATCATCACCAGGAACCAGAGGGTTGCTGCTGGGAATCGCTGCTAGAAAAGACAGGCATCTGAAATCAGAAGCTGCAAGTGAAGATGTCCAGCTGAGAGATGTGGTGAGGGAATAGCAGTCTTTTCCCTTCTGGCAAGTGTAGTTCAGTTAGCAACCCAAAGTGATGGAAGAAAACACATAAGAAATGAACAAACCTCCCAAAACTCAGCACAGACAAAACTTGATCCACAAAATCTGTATCTTCATACACACCCTAGAGAATGTCATACATTGTGTCACATAAGACAGCTAAAAATAAAAAACTGAATACATATGTTACAGGTATTACTCAAAATATTCAGTCCAAATTCCTGGTCTTGTGTTCACCAGCCAACTAATACAACGGAATTCTTGATGATCATTAAGTGGGAACAGGATAACAGGAGGAAAGGGATATAAATTCAGCAACTGTTTACACCTCTTTTGTAAGCTCATTGCCTGGTTGTAATTCCACTCTTCTCTCGTCCGTCTTGCTTTGAGTTATATCTACGTTCTTCTAAAAGCAGGATTATAGGCTATCTAAACTATAGGTTTAGATCTGGTACAGGTTGGCTAGCTTGCATGTGTTGAGAAAATGTCCTTCCTCCTGTCAAACAGAAGGCAGAGAACCAGTAGGTGTATTGGCCCTGGATGCAGGCGTTTCTCCCTGTTGCAAGTTAATTATTACCTAAACGATTAAATGTGTGCAACACTGGCTTTGCTTTTTATGATGATACAGGGCAATGAAAGACCTGGTATAAAATGTCACTAACTCCTGAATATCTATCTCCATTTGTTGTATCTATCTACAGTTCAAAGTTAAAATGGTGGACATTTATGTGACACTGATAAATAAAGCCATTTCCTCAGTTATTTATATCCCAACAAGGTAAGAGGAAGGGCACAACAATATTTGTGTGCAGTTTCCTGGAGGGACCAGGAAAAAAACACCCCTCCAGGCTAATTATGGGCCCTCTCTTGCTGCCTTTGCAGAGAAGGGGAGCCTTTCCACTGAACTCAGGAAGGAGAAGGGCACAAAGAACACCCTGCCCTTGCCCTGTTGTCAGTCTGGAGTGGTTTTCTGTGATGGCAGCAGCATTTTCTTGTTTCTTAACAGGAAGGGCCCTGATGTGGGATTCCCTTCTGCAAAGTAGCAGCCACATAAGACACATTAGTTTTTTTAGCACCCTTTCTTATCTGCCCACGATTTTATTCTGCTTAAGATGGAAACAGAGACCACGGAGATCAAACAGATCTCATGCCCAAGCAGCCTGGCCTGCAGCCCCGAAGCTGCTCTGCCACCAGCCCTTCCACTCCTGGCAACACTGGGTAAAACAGAGGGATGTGGAACGTCCTCTCTACCTATATGGATTTTTTTTTTTCTCCAAAACATAATCCTCCTCCTCCCATAACAGGTATGTGAATTCCCAGGTCCTAAGACAGGGAGAAATGTTTAATTCCCCTGTTACAAAGAGCATAAAAGCAATGGTCACAGGGCTGGCAAAAGCTTGCAGATCTGGAGGTTGCTGCTCCCATCCCTGAGCGGAGAGCTATTCGCCATCAGCCTCTCCGGCCCCACTCCCCTGGCAGCAGCACTGGCTTCCCCCTGCAATAGCCCTCACCCAGCGGGGTGGAGGGACCGGCCAGAGGGGAATACATTGGCACAGGCTGGGGCAGACGCCTCCGTGTGCCGGCGTGTCCCCACGTGAGGCCATTCACCGCTGACAGTCCTGCAACTAAATGCCCCTTTCATTGCACCAGGCTACGATGTCCATGCTCTGAGCGGCTGCTGAGCAAAGCCAGGTCAGATTTGAAAGGCACGTGGCCGTACTTGTGCCTGCCCTCACAGAGGACTGAGCTCGTTCCCTCGGCTCAGGTGGAAAGTTTGGCACAGCCCACCGCCCTCCATTACGTATGTTTTAGCATACACACGCCCCTGAAGGTACGTGAAAACCCTTTCTGAGCTCTGCTAAGGAGAAGGTTCCCCAAATCTCAAACACGTGCATGACAGCTCAGCCCTCCACCTCCCACTGTGTCTCCAACCATGTTGCTTCCACATGCGAATCTCAAAGCAACAAGCATCTGGGAAGGCAGCTGCCTCTCAGGGCCGCAGCCGCCACTCAGGGCCACAGCCTTGTAGCCCACAGCATACCAAGTGAGCACAGAAACTAGCCCACTGCCTGGGGCCAGCAGCCTGGGTCCCACAGGTAGCCCTCCCCTCTGCTGCCCTCCCCAGCTCCAGCAAACAGCTGATGTTCAGTCTCACCAAGGCAGCGTGGACACAGGTGGGAGGAACCATGATCCCAGAGTATTTCCTAACTTCATCTTGAATTACAGCAAGCCTTAGACCTCAGCGTGGCACAGAGGAGCTATGCTTTGGAGACTGAGAGCATCGGAGAGCAGCAGGCAGTACTTATTGCAAGAATCTGCTCTTTTGGGACACTAAGACTGAAGAAAAGATGGGGAGTTAGTCAAAAGCAGGTTAGGAGAGGTGTGGAGACCTCAGCCATCAGCCTGCACAGATTCCCTGCTTTCACAGGCCTCTCAGCTGAACTTTGTCCCTAAATAGCCAAATACTTCTCTCCCCAAGAGGCTCCAGTTCACCACCCCCAGGCACACCCCCCCTCTGCCCCCCACATACCTGTCTTCCCAGCGCCGTCGTCACCAGCCACCCCGGGGTGCCACCCACCCACGGGCAGGGGGGTCCCCGGCGGATGGAGCCCCAGCTCCTCTTAAAGCTGAGCTCTGCCTGGGAGGCTCTAAACCAGCATCCCGGGATGCTGGGTTGTTATAAACCTCAGCCTCCCCATGCTCGTCTAAACTAGAAGTTGCTTTTTTCTTTGAATAGTTGGCTGGCGGCAACATGACATCAACAGGGAGCAGAACTCAAGCAGAACAGTCGAATTACATCATTCAGAGGAACTGGAGCCCCTCGCTGCATTTGAAAAAGAGGACAGCTTAAAGCAAAATCAGATGGATTTATTTTTCCTGGCATGAAGAAGTTCAGTCATCTTTTTGAAACAGAAAATATACGATTGCTTGTTTAGTCATGAATTAAAGACATTTTCTCCTTGGAGCTGTTTATATTATCTTGAAATTTTCCTTCTGTTTCTGAACCTCAAACAGTTAACATAAAGAGCTTCAAAGGCTTTGCAGGATGAACACATGGGACAGAGGACTTTAATTCTCTTTCCATTTCATACAAACATAGATAAAGGGTTTCAAGTGATAGAATAACCTTAATATTTTGAACATCGAACTGAAAATAGGCCTTAGAAATCACCAAGTTGGCAGTGCCAGATCTAACTAGTGTATTTTTGTCATCTGGTTTAGATGTTTTTATTCATTGCTGCTAAGGAAGACCACTGCAAAACTTCTTTACAGCTGTATTTTAGGGGGTTGTTTGTCTATCATCTGAGTGATAAAGCATTTAGCTCTATTTATTAATGAAACAAAACTGTGAGAATTACATGAGGATTGGATCTCAGCACCCTCAGTGCCACAGCACTACTCCCTACCCACAGGGATGGTGTATGTCACGGTGTGCTCTCAGGTTGTGGTCCCCCACCGTCCCAGCCAGCATGTTACTGATTACAACCACAGCCCCCTCCCAGCCCAGCCATCCCAGTTTCACCGAGAAGGACACCCAGTCACGTGGAATGGTTGAAGGTAGCTGGCAAAAGACATTGTGTTGTATAAACAGTTAACATTTAAGGGTGCAAATTTTAGCAGACAAGAGATAAGTCAGGGTAGTGCAAAATGAAAAGTGCAATTACTCTCCACTGTAGGCTAAAACTGCCAAGTCCTGAACTTAGTGGTTATAGTTACATTGTTGGTTAGTTTCTTACTTCCAGAATAGACATGAAATGAATACATTTGGAAAAAGAGACACCACAGAATGATCTGAAATAGGGAATCATTAAACATAAGCAACATCTTTTAAACAAGGAACTGTTGAAATGTTTTAAAAATGACAGTCATACATAGAAATCTTACAGAGCATCTGAAGTACAGCATCTGGTGAGAGATACATACCATCCGTGTAAAATGACCTACTTGCACTACAGTGAAATCTTCAGAGCTCCAGGCTGAAGTGGAATATGAGATGCCAAGCTAGCAACACCTTGGAAAGAACATGGACAAACTCCATCTCAGAGAAAAGAATAGGTGAGAGAACAAGTTAAACCTGGCATTAATGAGTTTACAGTATTCAGTGGACCAGAAAGTAACTGTGAGTCCACAGTCTATCACCAGGTACAAATCTGTGCTAGCATGAAGTCCTGGGGGTAAACGGAAGGGAATCCATCTCTATACCATGGTTTCCATGAGCGAAGATGTTTTTCCCTCAAAGGTCAGAAAAAGCTGACAGGACTTCTGAATACAGTTGTGAAAGACATGTACACCTCCTCCTGACTGTGTTTTGATCACAACAGGTGTTTGCTGGGTTTGAACATTTATTTCCAGAAGATAGCTCATTGCCACAAATCCTGAGCGAAGGGAGGCACCTTCAGCAGATGTGTGTGTGTCTTTCTAGGAAGGGCAATGCAGCCAACTGTTTCTCCTGGGGTTTCCTACCCAAGTCAGGCAGGCTAGCCCAAGGGCCAAGCTTTCTAAAACGTCCTCTGCACTCACAATTAGCACTTGCAGCATGGTAAAGCCTTGGATCAGAGAAGCTCAGAATAAAGCAGTGTCTGCTCCAAGGCCCTTACAAATACACCAAACATGGGAGCCAATAACAAGGTTTGGAGAAACTAAATGGTACAGTATGCATAAATAGAAATATTTCACACTTTAAGGGTGACAAATATTGGAAGTAATAGTTACTGCAAAACTTAGTCGAACTGGTAGTGTGAATGTTCCTCCACTTTTCCCATTGTCCAAATATAAACCGTGGATTAAAGCAGAACATCTAACTATGAATTGTGCTGCATATTTTTCAAAGTCTGAAATGTCTTGTGTGTGGAGTATGTAAAACACCATTCTACCAAAAAAACCCAAATCCCATTAAAAACTTCACCTTCTCCAAACTATTGCTGACTTTTGTAAGGAACAGTTCAAACAAGCCACTGCAATTCAAACAGCAGCGTAGCCTCTGGGAACCCACAACATATTGTTTGCACGTGAAACACTTGCTTTCATGTGACATACGGCATGACCACCACAAGCGTAACAGCTTAGCTTGCTAACACTGCTCCATACAAACCTTTTTCATTCTGCAGCAACTTGGACTTGATAGTAGTAGGAGCGATAGCTAAACTGTAGCATCCTGGTGGCACAGATATATCTTTGGAGACACTTCACAAGTAAGTCATGGGTATATGAGAGAAGGAGAGGGGCAGGAGGAATTAATTTAAGCACAACATTAATATGAATGCTCTACTGATATAATTGGTTATTTATAAGTAACTGGTAGCCCGGCTTCCACTAGTAGTAGTGGAAGATGCCCTTGGATTTTTTGGGAGAAACATATCAGCAAAGTACTTTTTGCTAAACTGCTATTTAGTCTACTCTTATTTTTCAAGATCAGTAACCCCATTGAAGTTAAAAGAAGTGTTCAAGCACCCTTAGCTCAAGTTTCAAGCTTTCAGTCCACACAGGAAGTTTTTGATTTATCTTCCACTCAGACTTTAAGAAAATTCCATGCTTAGACATTAAGAAACTCCAAAATTACATTCTGCTATAAAAAGCTAATTATGTAAAGGTGCTGGAGGTTTGTTTTTGAGTTTGTTGGGGTTTTTTTTTGTTGTTGTTTTTTTTTTTTATATATAAATTTAATTCTGGAGTGAAGCCTTGGCATGGGCAGTAATTTCAGCAACAAACTCAAGGACACCAAAGAAATACAGCCATAATCTATTCTGGATATATAAACCAAGGTGGGAAAATAAGCAGCTTGCCAAATAGCTCCTATGCCTATGAGCCTTAAGTAGCAGGATTGCAAAATTCTAGTCACTGAAAGATTACCTTCCAGAAAGAAGCTTACAAAAGAAAATATCAGGTAGTTCAATATTAGTTTATTAAATCAGCAACTTTTATCACCACTTTCTAAAAATGATTACAAAGCATATTAAAATATTTTACAGTTATCTGCAAGGAATTTATTGTGTAATAAAAGTGCAACGTTAATGAACTTACAACTTTGCTTGCCTACTTGGACAAGCTGAAGCACTGCACAGATCAATCCCTCCCTCAAAAAGCACAGTGTCTTTGAAGTGAAAACACAGTATTTAACAAAAATATTAGAAAAGGTGAGTATGTGAAGTAGAAAACGAAGTACATGTTCATTCTCTCAGTGCTAATTTACACATACCCAGCAAACCATACAATTCAAACACTCTACTTGAATTCCAAGAATATAAAGAGCAAACAAAGTGAGGGCACATTGTGAAGGGAAGGGAGAAGAAGGAGGGCGCATTTCAAGTACTGGGGAATGAACAATGTTGTTGAAAGTCAAGGACCAGATAGTGCTGCTTTGAGACCAGGTTCCACACAAATCCATACCACCCCCAGCCAACAACTGGGACCTCACCTTGACCTACAAAATCTTTGTAAACTCACCATTTTCAAGCTGTCACAGCTTTAAAAGGCTCTTGCTGTCTTGTAGTATGGTTATAAGCAGTAGCCCCTCACTTTCTGTTCCAATCTACAAGTGTCTAATTAATTTATGAGGGAACGCAACTAGGGTTGGGAATTAAAACTGTGTAAAAGCAGCAGTCTCTACTTTGGTTTATGGCAGCAGGCTACAGCAGTGGGCACTGATTTCACAGGATGAATTACTGACAGTTTTGAATGGTCTTGCAAGAAATGTAATCAAAATCCTAGGTATGAAATGGCCAATAAATCCAACATTTTAGTCTTTCTTCAGCAGGTATCAGTAACATCAAACTGAATACGAAAGATTACCTCATACTGCTGTTCCCAATAACTACTTAGAGCACAATTTCATGAGAAGGTAATCCTGCTCTCTTCTCATGCTCCCAACACATGGACTCAGTAACGCCACAGAACGTTATCCAAACTTGCATGTGGCTGGTTTAAATAACTGAATGGGCTTGCAGGATCTGACAGGCCAGAGAGCCAGCAAGGCAAATAGAGCAGATCCATAGGTATGCAAGGAGGTAGTGAGAAAGAGATCCCTTCCCTTGAGCAACAGCAAACTACTGTATCAGTTTAGCCGTGCAAGACACTGCTGTTTAAAGTCCACTTGAAATGTACTCTATTCCTATCAACTAAGTATGATGCTAGTGCACTGCACCACATATCTAGAAAGGCATTTATGCATATAGCTCTGCGTGCTGATCCTGAAACACTTCTATTCCTCCAATTAAACAGAGCAAATCCACCTCTACTCTTACACATGCTTTTTACATTCCCCTTCCACATTCTACAGGAAAACAAACCATTTCAACCTGTGATGGGTTGACCCTGGCTGGCTGCTAGATGCCCACCAAAGCTGCTCTATCACTCCCCATCTCAGCTGGACAGGAAAAAGAAAATATAAAGAAAGGCTCATGGGTCAAAATAAGGACAGGGAGAGATCATTCACCAATTACTGTAATGGGCAAAACAGACTCAACTTGGGGAAAAAAATTAAATTATTACCAGAGTAGGATGAGAAATAAACCAAAATCTTAAAAACACCTCCCACCCTTCCCTTCTTCCCGGGCTCAAATTACTCCCGATTTTCTCTACCTCCACCCCGCCCAGTGGCACAGGGGTATGGGAAATGGGGGTTGCAGTCAGTTCATCACACGATGTCTCTGCCGCTCCTTCCTCCTCAGGGGGAGGACTCCTCACACACTTCCCCTGCTCCAGCGCGGAGTCCCTCCCACAGGAGTCAAGTCCTCCACAAACTTCGTGAGTCCTTCCCACAGGCTGCAGTTCTTCACGGACTGCCCCAGTGTGGGTCCCTTCCACAGGGTGCTGTCCTTCGGGAACAGACTGCTCCAGCCTGGGTCCCCCATGGGGTCACAAGTCCTGCCAGCAAACCTGCTCCAGCCTGGGCTCCTCTCTCCACAGGTCCTGCCAGGAGCCTGTTCCAGCATGGGCTTCCCACAGGGTCACAGCCTCCTTTGGGCATCCACCCGCTCCGGCATGGGGTCCTCCTCGGGCTGCAGGTGCAGATCTGCTCTAACGTGGATCTCTATGGGCTGCAGGGGGACAGCCAGCCTCACCATGGTCTTCACCATGGGCTGCAGGGAAATTTCTACACTGGCACCTGGAGCACCTCCTCCCCCTCCTTCTTCACTGACCTTGGAGTCATTTCTCTCACATATTCTCACTCCTCTCTTCAGCTGCTGTTGAGTAGGTTTTTCTCCCTTTCTTGAATATGTTACCCCAGAGGCGCTACCACCATCACTGATTGGCTCGGCCTTGGACAGCAGCAGGTCCGTCTTGGAGCTGGCTGGCATTGGCTCTTGGACACAGGGGAAGCTTCTAGCAGCTTCTCACAGAAGCCACCCCCGCAGCCCCCTGCTACCAAAACCTTGCCATGCAAACCCAGTACACAACCCCATCTAGACAAGATATTTTACCTTATAAAAATGATGCATTTCAATTCGTCTGCCTTAAGTCCAGGTTAGGACACTCTCATGGAGTCTGAAGAAAATGCTGTGTTTTCCATTTTACTACCAGTAAAGCTAGAAAAATAAAATAAAATCACTGAGAAACTATCCTGCTCCTCTCACTGAAGGAGGATGTTTCTAATGGCATGGGATCATATGGCTCCAATGCATTTGGAGCATCACTCCGGAAGCTACACACGGTGGGAATTCAAACAACGGTCTACCCTGGAACGCTGTGCGCCTGAAGAGCAAGGTAAGGCAGACAGTCGGAAGATCAGCAGCTTCCCAGATCCTCTCACACTACGGCAGTCACAATACAAAAGCTTGCTTGCTTTCTCCCAGTGGCTTTCCTTCTAAGCTGTTCCGGCTGGTCATTAGTGTATGAACTTACTGCTGCCTCCAGAGACTACATACAAACAAGCACACATTATTACTACCGCACCCTGATTTTTTTAACAACTCCTGTGATATCTATAGACAACCTTTTGTTCAATCAAAAATAAATTACATAGAAAATCAGTTACTCTGCGGATGTACAGTCACACAGGTAGACTCATGGTCAAGTTTCACAGCTCTACTAAAGTGCACAGAGATGCACTAAGGCTAAATTGGCTCCTAATTTAGGTCTAACAAATACACTTGGTATGCTTGGATAAGAGAAAAATCTAAAAATTAAAAAAAGCAAGCAAGTCCTCAAGAACAGTTTGACTATGCCAGGATATCCTTGATACAAGCCAGGAAGCCTGGCAAGGTAAAGGTGTTCTTCTGTCATTACTTAAAATAGCTTCGTTGTTTTCACATGGTAGATCCCTGGCAAAGTTCATGATAATTTCATATCAGAATAGAACAGAAGCAGAAAAATAAGAGGTCTGGAAAGATGTGAAGTATTAAACCTGACTGACAATCTGTGTTGTGTACAATTTGAAAAAAGAAGCTGAGGCTCTTCTTAGGTGACCTACAAATCCGAACACATAAATCTTAGCTGGGAGATAATACCCAAACTACTTCCCTCCCCACCCCTACTGCAAGGATGCTAAAACACTTTTTGGCTTGCTCTGCCTCAGAAGGCACTACTGCTACCATTTACTGAGACTCAAAGAAAAAGCGCTCGCAATTACAGTACCTTTGATGTGAAGGGTATTTCATACTACAAATGCAGTACAAGTCAAATCTTGCTCACATGCATAGAGTAAAACTGACTGCCAAGTTTGATTTTAGAAAAAAACTGGCCCTCCCCAAAGGACTGAAGCTCACAGGGCCAAAAATTTATGTTCTTTTAAGGTACTGATAAAAATCGGTTGTAAGCAGCCAATACGTTCAACTTTGATTGCGTCATTAGGAAAATGAGTGTTTATTAAGCATCCATTCCTTTCATGGATTGTTTTCAATAAAGGAGGAATATTTGGAGGGAGCAGTCTATCATTTATTACAGTCAATGTAAAGATTCCTGTTAACCTCCCCCATCTTTCAAATCTGCCACCATAGGAATTGAATCTCTCTTCTGTGGTTATCAGCTACATATTGACAAAAGAAAGAGCTAAAAACTGTTCTTAAAAATATGATATACACAAAAATATTCAGAGATAATGATATAATTACCTGTAAATAGAAATTAAATACTACTGAAAATTTCCCGAGACAATTTGATGCGCTTTGAAGAGGCTGACTTTGAGCAATGTACCTTTTCTGAACACTAAGTGAGGCTTGATTTCAATGGAAATGTGTTTTCCCCCTCGCCCCTATTTTTAGCTTATGAAAACATTCTGCTGTCACTTTGAACAACTTGGGAATTTATTGCCTGCAGAGCAGCTAAACTGAAGCCCCAAAAGAAACTACAAATCCAAGGAACAACGGAGATTCAGTTCTTTTAACGATAATCTGAGTATATAGTGCTATATAAAACTGAAGAAGTAGTTCTTCAGATAACAAGACACGATGACAGATTGAAAGACTCATTTTGATATTTTGCAATTTTACCTATAACCAGCAAAGTTTTAAAACAAGTCTGCTCATATTCTGAGCACTTGAAAGACTCTCTCCATTACTTTTCTTTTTCTACCCCAATTAAATTAAAAAAGAACAAAAATAAAATTTCCTTTTATATCTGCCTTTTCTTAAAACTACAGAGATGTTGACATTCACTTGATGCCTGAAGTATGTTTTGAGCATCAAAAATGTCCCTTGCATAGGCAGGTGAATTTAGCATTTAGAGCTTCCCAGCACTATTTAAAATAGTTTGGAGAAACTTATGGTTGATAAAAGTATTTAGGTTTGATGAAGGTCAGTGATTTTTATACATGGTCTTTTCTGCTTTACGGTTGTAAAGGCAGCAAGACATAGAAGCAGGACTACAAAAACATTTTCACTTTACCAATACACATTATGATAGATCTATACAAGGCACTTGTGATAAGCATGTCTCAGTGAAGGTCAGCAGGAACAACTACACCAATGTTTCCCTGCTACTATGTTTCCAATTTCAGTAACTTGCGTGAAATGTGCTGTGAGGTTTAAGGATCTAAGCCTAATTTAAAATTTTGGTGGTTTCAACACATTTGTTGAAAGATTTCCAATATCCTCATTCTTCTTGTATTTTTCACTCTGTTGTCTGCAAAGGTTTCCTGTGAGATGGTGGCACCAGGTGGGAAGGTAGCGTGCCAGGCAGTTCATATCCATCCAGTTTAATCTTGATAAGATGTTTTGCTAATGCAAACTCCTCATCATCCAACATCCCATCACCATCACAGTCTGCAAGTTTCCAGATCTTCCCCAAGACACTGTTGGGTAGTTTAGAAGTCACCATCTCCTTCTTTGCACTGATCCCAGATATTTTGCCATTGATTGGTGACAGAGTGTAGAAAATCTCATCATAAGCAGGTTTATCTTTGGCAACAACCCATTCATCTTCATCAGCTCCTTCCTTAGCACCTTCTCCATATCCATGGCCAAAAGGTCCTGCCATGGTGCCATCAAATGCTCCACCATGTACCATCTCTGTGGGCATATTGCTCTCTTCCTGACTGATCAGGCTCATCAGGGAGGCAATTTTGTTGGCCAGCATGTTATCCACAGCTTCAATTAGCTTTGGTTTCAAAGAGTGAAATTTAGTGAAGTCACAAGTCTCCAACAGCTCCTGTTAATGACAAGGGTTTCAGTGACAGTAGTTAGAAAAAACTTCCGATACATTGAGACAGGTATCTGTTATCTTTTGAAGCATTATCAAAGCTCCTCCTCAAGGGGAAGCAAAGCTGACACGTATGTATCATACACCTAATATATTGGTGAAATACACTAAGACAATTTTGCAACACTGTATACGCTGGTCTGTTAAATTACATTTACAATTTTCACAAAGTGGCAATTCATACAAACATGGCAGCTGATGAATGTTATCTAACAACGTTCCATTTGGTGATTTTCTTCCAAACATCAAAGAAAGCATGCAATTAGGCCCTCAGTCCTGCTAGCACTTATACAAGTGTTTAAGCTAAAAATAAATCCAAGAGTTTGCGGGACTGATCTGATTTTATAGATTAAACTTCTTGTTTGTGGTTAGGTCATGAAGAAACGTCCTTTGCCAGTAAAGAAAAACTGAGCGAGGATAACAGCAGTATTTTTATAGAAGTGCTGCCAGAACTCATGAAGTCATACGGTCCCTGCCGAGTTTTCATCTTGTACATAAACTCCTACTAACCTCAATGAGCTGTTTAACTAGGTGATATGTGCTATCTCAACACAAGCCCCAGCATGTTTTACACCAGAGCGTTGAAAAATTAAAAACACTTTAGGCAATTATTGAATGATTTCTACATGCAAAATGCTAGCCAGGAAGACAGTTACAGTGGAAACTGTTAAAAAACCTCTCTCAAAATAGCATTAAACTGCTTTGACAAATTACATCTATCATCTCAGGGAGCTGCTCCCATACATGTCAGAAGTATAACAATACGAACCCAAGAAACCTGAAGCACAGATGAGTGGCTTTGTCCATGCACACAGAACTCTGGATTTCTTAGAGGAAAACCACCAACCAACAATCATCACTGTTCAGGTGACATTTACACCCAAATCACCTGATTTACGGCAACTTATCAGTATAAATTTATGATATGCAATAAATCTTAGAAAGCAAATGTCAAATGTGCTATCTGTTTTAGCACTACTTTGTTTTCTCACAGTTGTGCTCCTCATTACAGAAGTGACTGATCTCTCATGTATATATTTGCTGCCATCTGCTGCTGAGGCTTAAAGACATGCGCTATTAGTTTTATAAAGTTCCATTCAAGTTTTGATTCAATACCCAAACTGACAAGTGATCACCTCTCATTCTCTCATTCCCCATCACCAACAAAAGTGGCAAGGGAAAAAAAGAGTCAACTTTTTCCACACTAATCCCTTTTAAAACCTAACTCATTAAACCCTTCCAGCAACCCTGCCTGTGAAAACCTAGCTGAAACAGATCTTGTGCTTCATCTATAATTTACTGTCTCATACCAATAATCAATTCCCAAGTTAAATATTTTAGTTCATAAAAGAAACTTGTGCATCGCTGTAGGTGGGTTAATCAGCCAGTCATCACTCTTTATGATTAGCAGTGTAAATGTAGCACATAAATTTTCAGAACGATATGCAAATGTCGATTCAGAAAACATTCTCCACCACACTCATGACTAGCCCATGGTCAGACCAAACTGCAGTCTCCTGATCTCATGTTCTTCAGCTTCCAAGCTGAAGATAAGATTACTAAGATACTATTATTTGTTTCTAAACAACTCACCTTAAATCAGAGGACAAATAAAAAGGTGAGAAAGTGACAGAAAGTTAGTAGTAAGGTTGCATAAAGTTCAAAAAAGAAACAAGAGATAAAAGGTATTTAAAAATTAACAGTAAGAGTACAAATTGAGAACAACTACCTCTCTTCTTCATAGAATACAAGCTCAAAAGGACAGGGGAAAAAAAAAAGACAAGCATCATTTTCAGAAGCAAAAAGTTTTAAACTGGACTTACCAGGTAACACATTGCCTTTGTTACTCACCAGCAAACAGTATCAGTAAGAGCCAAGAACAGAGTAGGATAAAAGTGAATAATGTGTGACTAAGGATATCTTCACCTATGCAAGTATCTGATAGCATTACAAAAGTGATATAAAAACGCACATCTAGGACACAAAACAAGAACTAGCTTAACCCATAAGCGTCCACTGCCATTTTATTTGCACAAAACCTTTAGTAATATTTCTCACAAGGGATGACTAAAAGTACAGAAAGTCTGATCCCTTATGACAATTTCATAGAATAGTTTGGGCTGGAAGGGACCTTTAAAGGCCATCCAGTCCAATCCCCCTGCAATTAGCAGGGACATCATCAACTAGATCAGGTTGCTCAGAGTCCTGTCCAACCTGACCTGCAATGTTTCTGGGGATGGGGCATCTACCACCTCGCTGGGCAACCTGTGCCAGGGTTTCACTACCCTCACTGGGAAAAATGTCTTCCTTATGTCTAGTTTAAATCTGCCCTCTTTTAGTTTAAAACCATTACCCCTTGCCCTGTCGCTACAGGCCCTGCTAAGAAGTCCGTCCCCATCTTTCTTATAGGCCCCCTTCCTTTAAGTACTGGAAGGCTGCAATAAGGTCTCCCTGGAGCCTTCTCTTCTCCAGGCTGAACAACCCCAACTCTCTCAGCCTGTCCTCCTAGGACAGGTGCTCCATCCCTCTGATCATTTTTGTGGCCCTCCTCTGGACCCACTCCAACAGGTCCATGCCCTTTCCTGTGCTGAGGGCTCCAGAGCTGGATGCAGGACTCCAGGTGGGGTCTCACCAGAGCGGAATAGAGGGGCAGAATTGTCTCCCTTGACCTGCTGGCCACGCTGCTTTGGATGCAGCCCAGGCTGTGGTTGACCTTCTGGGCTGCCAGTGAACATTGCTGGCTCATGTCCAGCTTTTCATCCACCAGTATTCCCAAGTCCTCCTTGGCAGGGCTGCTCCCAATCCCTTCATTCCCCAGCCAGTACTGATACTGAGGGTTGCCCCGACCCAGGTACAGGACCCTGCACTTCGCCTTGTTGAGCCTCATGAGCTTTACACAGGCCCATTCCTGGAGCTTGTCCAGGTTCCTCTGGATGGCATTGCATCCCTCAGGCGTGTCAATCACACCACTCAGCTTGGTGTCATCTGCAAAGCTGCTGAGGGTGCACTCAATCCCACTGTCTATGTCATTAATGAAAATAAGAGTACTGGTCCCCACACAGACCCCTGAGGGATACCACTCGTCACTCATCTCTACTCTGACATTGAGCCGTTTCTATAGTCCTGTATCAGTGGATGCACACTAAGCAAGTTATAATTTTTTTTTTTTGTTCTGCACTGCTTCCAAGTCAGGCTAACCCCATAACAGACCCATGATGATTCTCACTTCAGCTGCTCTACTGCTGAACACCCTGAATGATAATGCTTTTCCAATTTGACAATCTGTTGTAAAGTTTGTATTTTTCCAGTAGAACTGTAATCCATCATCTTACCTGCATTTTCTTGACTTCAGGGAAGTCTCCTGCTGAGATATGGTATTCCCTTTGCAGCTGGATGTAGATCTCAGGTAATCTGCTGATCAGTTCCTTCTTCTTGTTCTCTTTTCCAAATACAGAGGGCATTTCTTTTTTCAGATAGCTGATGATATAAGCATGAACCTAAGAAGCAGCAAAACTGAAATCAATACTACTGTTTACCCACTCTTAACATTAGTATTCTTCTCTCAGGTCATAAAAAGAAACAGAAATAATATGTTTCCCTAAGTCACCTCTAGGATAAGATATTATCAATGATTGTTTCTGGCACTTCACATTTACATGAATAGTTATCAACTAGGTTTTGTTCCTTTCAACATTGCTTTGAGGGGCAGAGAGAAAGCAAACACATTTAAAAGAAATACAGATGTACATTTGCAGTTTAAGAGGCAGCATGGTACAGCACTTTATCAGTACTAACAGTGAGAGCAAAAGCAAGGCCCCAAAACCACATCCTGACACCACATACATGGATCATACACAGAGCGCCAGCCATACTGGTCCATCCGCCTCGGTGGTAGAGATTTGTAACTCTATTTGCCTCATCAATTATTGTGGAAAGCAATGGGATAGTGCCTCAAGTAATCCAAGTATGCTGAGTGGCAAGGCTATCTAATTGAAGTGATACCACATTCCTACTCCCAGAAAAGTGAGTACCTATTGCCTATATTTATGCAGCCACCAAAGGATGACAGAGCAGTCAGTATACTATTAACAGCAGCATGCCATGCCTGCCTCGTGAAGCTTTAGGGGAAAAACATAGAGCCTTTACAGCATGTAAGGAAAGACATTAATTTAGGATGACAAGTCCTAAAACACATTGATACTTGCAGAGCTCTTCAAGTTTCCTAGCTACTGTGATCAAGATAATGTAGCACTGCCACAAAAACATCCATCCAGCCCACGCACCCTCCTTCCAACCTTACCCCTACTGAGCCATTCATCTTTTCCCCTTAGCACCCTTCCACCACCTTTCACCACCAAAAGGATCTGCGTGGCCACACAGCGAGTGATCTGGTCCAGGACAGAAATGGTGGGTTTCACTTCTTAAATGAGGCGTGTTCACTTGTCCAGTTCATTGCATGGACACAGATACTCACGCTGCGCACAAGAGGGAAGTTCAAGGGCAGCCTTCTTTTAGAAGCAATGCACATCTATCACAACTTGAAGTAATCAAACTGCTTTCCTAAGCTCTGACCTGGCCAGGATCACTGAGGTCAAAGGACCTCCACAACAGGATAAATCTTTACAGAACTTGGCTCCTTCTTTATTAAAAAAGGATGTAGCTGTTCCCAAAACAGAAGTTACATACAATTTTCACACATACAGAAAAAAAAGTTAAAAAATAAGAATGTCTATCAAACCACTGAGCAGTGAAAAAGGGCAAATTTTGAAGACTGGGAGAAGAAAGACTACCACAAAAAAGCATCCATTAAAAAACAGTGATTATGTAGTTGTAGTGTAAATATAATAATTTATACCTACCAAAATACCACAGAATGTGCTTTATAGTATTCTGTACAAACCTTACACAATCTGTACAGGGAAAATGCTCTCCCATTCCTTTCCTTAGTTATTTAGGAGACCTACTGGAAACTGAAAAAACAAACCTCTGTTTTTAAAGAAAAATAGTGTAACCAGTTTGTATATCTTAAGATCACAACTTTCACACAACATCATTTCCTCATATCTAAAAAGACTGCATGCATTTTAATTGCAGATAAATTTAAATTTCTACAGAGAAGAAAAAAAAACCATAAAGAAGCAGAGTTTCTGCATAAAACCATGAAATTTTCGAATACTGCAGATATGCATGTTTCTCCAGAATGAGAGAATTGATTCAACACGGATATTTCTAAGAGAGTTTATAAATAAGTAATTTTATGGATCTTATGTTTAAAATAATAATTCTGACAAAACCAGAAAAGTATGTTTATAGTTCACAAGCACGAACAGTTTCACATGTGTATGCTAAGTGGTCTAAGTTCTGCCAGTATGCACATGTGTTTCTTATAGATAAGAACAGTTCCCATCTTCAAAATGGGATAGTGAGTCATGGGACATAAAAAAAAAGAAAAAGCCTAATGCCCAAAATTTTGACAGCAAGTTAACAGTATGCTTTTGGTTTTGGTTACTGTACACGTTTTAGAAGAGATTAAGAACTGAGTGGCATAGAAGTAACAAAAAAATACCATGCAATGTTAAAAATTACTCCTGAGTGTTAGTACTTTAAGTTCAGCTTGGAAGATAGACAACACTAGAAAGATTACATTGCTCTTTTCCTGCAGATAAACAGTTTATTCCTCTTCCACAGCTGTCTAATCAGCATGCCTTATGAGCCCTGTATTCACCTTTATCCATTTTTATTTTACATTACATAGAAACACCTAAAAACAATCCATCTGACACTTTTCCACTTCCAAAACAATTGTAAGAAATGAAAGAAAAAAGCTGCCAACAACATTCACCAAACAGATTGAGATTATAGCAACTTTTAACAAATATCATCAGGGATGTGATTTTAAATGGAATTTTCAAAGCAGCAACTGCTATGGTGTGCCCTAAAGCTCAGGCCACAAAAAAACTCCAACTTTAAGTGTATCATTATATTCAGAGAGTTAATTAAGACAACATAGGAAGTGGTATACAAGCCCCTATGTCTATTCTTATATCAATGTAAGTGCAAGTACTCTTCATGCTTGCTTAGAAGTCCATGTGAAAACGTGTTCCAAGACAACTGCATTAACTCATATTCTGTCTGATAACTGCATAGGAAATAACAACATACTTTAAAGTCAGAATTTGTGTCTGGCACCACCAGTCTTCTTCCCAAGTATTTCTGAGGTTAGACTTCCTTCTTTTCCAATTCTCCAAATGACAAATCGTAATTCTTGAATCACCAATTTTCATTTTGCTCCTGATCTTTTCAAAACAACAAGAAGCCTGCCAGTGCTTTTAACTATTATTCTAACAGCAGCTGCAGTGCTACAATAAAAGGAACTCACTGTAGAATCAGAGAAACAGGCAAAGAAATATTTCAGATGGCAACCAACGCTTATTCTAGTCAGGCTGTAAGAAGAAAGGAAAGATAAAGCTAGTGTTGTTAATCAGGGAGTCTGAAGATTAGTGTAAAATATAACCAGAAGGTTTTAAAGGTAGGTAATTAAAACCTGGTGATAATTCACAAAGCTTTGAAATGATATCCACTCATTCCTGAAAGATAACTAGAGACCTATCAAAAAATTAAACACGTTTTAAACAGTCAGCTGTAGACAGTCACAGTGTGTCACACACAGCCTGCTCACACACACTAGTTAGTGACAGTAAGTTACACACAATGCATGTACCCTTCCAGAGCCAAAACCAAGGGTAACGGTGACAGGGGCTACCTACAGCAGGGCACACAACTCATGTTCCTGGATAATGAGAGAGTTTTTTCTAGATACGATGACATATTGTGTCCATATGATATCCATATCATATCCATACGAAGTCCGTATCACTCAAGTGCCTCTGAACTGGGAATGAAGAAGATATAATCCGAGTGGCTCAAGAGTTTCAGTCTAATGCACAAACACCTCTCCGATTCATCAGTATCTCTGCTTCATCAAGAGTGAGGCTTTTAGTCAGTCTTGTATTCCAGGGCATAACATAAATGCACTTCATCAAAGTATTTTTCCACAGCAGCTAATTGACAGTATGCATTACGGCATTAATATATAAAAAAGCATATGGAAGGCTGCATGTGAACAGTTTTGGTTGTGGTTTTTTGCCCCCCCCTTTTTTAAATGTTCTCTACATACCAGTTATTGTTTAAAAAAAAAGTGGTTTATCTCCAAAAAATAACATTAAGATTACCTCGTTGCACAGTGTAAAAAAAAAAATAAAATTCACTCCCCTACCAAGCAAACTATAGTTTTAATGACCTAAAAAGCATAAACTCCCTTCTCTAAAGTTAGGGAGGCATCCTAGTACAAGTCTTCATTTCCTCCTACTTGCTTCTATGTCCTGAGTCACTATCTCTTTCTTGAAAAACTGACAATTCAATCCATTTGCTGAAAAACACACAGTTTATAGGTAGAGAAAGATTGGGAAGGGTGAGAAAAGACACACTGAAAGAAACAGAAGAGACTGCTCATTCAATTAATTTAGGTTTTTTCTCTTTTCTTACCTTTGCAAGTCTCGCCCTCTTAATGAGATCATTGAGTTTCCGCACAGCAGCCTTCTGCGGGAGACTCTGGATATCCTTGAAAAGATCCTGTGCCTCAGCTTCAAAGAGTCTTCGATTCTCTGTGTTTCGGAGAGGATGGGCCCAGAAGGAGCCAATGTAGACCCGCAGCACCTCTGGAGTGTTGATCACCTTTCCCAGGGACCACATGAGCGCACCGTAGACCCTCATCAGCTGCTGTGTGTCCACTTGGTCAGCCTTGTTAAGCACCACTCGAATCTTGTCATCCTGGCCCCGAAATGACTTAATAGCCTCTGAAAACTCATCAGATATATCCAGTTTATGAGCATCAAAAAGGAGGATGATGCGGTCGACCCTCTCAGCAAACCACTGGAGGACTTGGCAGAAGTCGTAGCCTGAAGGAAGAATACACTATTACAGTCCTACTGTTCAGAAAAGTGAGTCTCAGAGAAGGTAGGGCTGGGGATGGAGAACACGGGCATCATAACATCTACCTGGGGAAAAAGAGGAGATGGACCACCTGGAGGAGAGTGTCTGAAGACAATGAGGTCAGGACAACTGTATCCTACATTTCCTTAGACTGGTCTCACTACTACTGCCTTTTGTTTTCATCACTGCCCTTTCTTCAACCTTGCCATCCATCTCCTATGTCACTGTCTTTTCTGCCGCTGTGAGTTACCGTCTCACGTAAGTTTTCCTCTTCCCAGGACTTCTGGCTCCAGCAGAGCACCCAAGCTAAGCAGCTCTGTGGGGCTCTTATCACAAGCTCTCTTCATCACCGCTAACACTGACCCCTTTGGTAGCACTGCCTATCTGTACTAACAAAGAAAACAGCGCATGTGCAGCACTCCAGCATAAGTCAGCAACCAAAAATATTTGGATTTTAAAACCATTTCTGTACTTGCCTCTCCTTGCATTTCAACACTTGCTGTTATTTCTACTACAGCAAACTCAGAGATCAAATTTACGAGCAATGTGCCTGCATTGCTGATGGCTTTGAGGATGTGATGGGTTACAGAACACAACGAGCAGTGACCTTTCTGATCATCTGAAACAAAACTTTTTAACATCCTAAAGGAAAGCCTATTTGTAGCACCTGTCTGAATGCTTTTATAAATGCAGCTGGTAGCCTAATCCACACAACAGGCAGTATTCAGGAGCTCCTCATTCAGAAGTGACACATTTAATCTGTGAAGAGTCACCACTACTGATGTGGCATTGGGCTTGGCACGAATGTGACTCATCTTGTTTGAGCAAGGAACAGCAAGGTATGAGCTGGGTGCTGACATCCCACCCCTCCTGTTCCTCTAAGAAACAAATCATAGCTAAAAGAGGGAGCAGTCAAAATGCAAGGAATGGTGTAAAATAACGCAAACAGAATTGATAGTTCTGCCTCCAGCAGCATATATTTAAATACCAACAGCAAAGAAAGCTCAGTTACCACCAGTGAGCCCTCCAGGGTGTCTTTGCTCATTTCTCAGCTGTGTAAGATAAGCCTTTAAACCTCCAATCTCCCAGCAAAGAAAACCCACTTAGACTACTTACACATGAACCAATTATACAAACACTTCATACACCTGGTCTGGATACAAACAAAACACTCTTCACCACTCCTCCCTGGCACCTTTTAAACAGTATAAATAACAGGGTATGGGGACACTGTAAAGTTAATTAGCTTTTCTTAAAACCATGCTGGTTCAGTCAAGTCTTTATTCTCTATGCCTTCAAGTTGTTGGTCTTCAACAGAGAACACAAAAGCAAATCAGTTTTTTTTTGCTTTACAGTACAACCGGACTAGGGCCAACATCAAGAAAAGCAGACATACAGGAAAGTACTAGGAAAAATGGTGAACTCCAGATTTGTCATGGAGTATTAGCAACACAGGAAAGAACTCAGTCTTAAATATTTTGTTTAAAAATGATAAACAGCATATGAAATTAAATCCAGAAATTTTAGTTAATAGTAAGAAAATGTCCCTAGTTACCTGCCCCCCACCTTTCAAAAATAGTGATCATAAAACTTCACTAAAAATCTAGCAC
Source organism: Phaethon aethereus (assembly GCF_964289735.1). NCBI lineage: Eukaryota > Metazoa > Chordata > Aves > Phaethontiformes > Phaethontidae > Phaethon > Phaethon aethereus. The sequence goes on along the minus strand of NC_138579.1, from coordinate 42,595,941 downwards.
AGACTCATCAAACTGAAAAGAGAGGACTATGCTAAAAAGGTATTATTAGCATCCAAAAGGGTGCAGGTCACAGTCATTAACTGGCTATTAAAAAAAGCCAACATAACCTTTCCCATTAAAAGGTTTACTTCGTAAGGAATGCAAAGTCCAGCCCTTTTCTACATAATGCTGCTCTGGTTCCTTCATGTGTTCTTTCCTGTGACCAGTTCCTGAAGAGCTAAACATGAGATGAAAGGTGAAGCCAAGGAGGAGAGCTGCACAAAATATATCTCGATGTCCTGGTTTCAGCCAGGGTAGAGTTAATTTTCTTCATAGAAGCTAGCATGAGGCTATGTTTTGGATTTGGGATGAGAAAATGTTGATAAGGTGCTGATGTTTTGAGTTGTTGCTAAGTAGTCAAGGACAGTCCAGCTTCTCATGCTGGCCTGCAGCGAGCAGGCTGGGGGTGCACAGGAAGCTGGGAGGGGACACAGCTGGGACAGCTGACCCAGGCTGGCCAAAGAGATATTCCATACCATATAACGTCATGCTCAGTATATAAAGCTGGGACAAAGAAGAAGGAAGGGGTGGAGGGACGTTCGGAGTTATGGCGTCTGTCTTCCCAAGAAACCATTACGTGTGACGGAGCCCTGCTTCCCTGGAGATGGCTGAACACCTGCCTGCCCATGGGGAGTGGTGAACAAATTCCTTGTTTTGCTTTGCTTGCGTGCGCGGCTTTTGCTTTACTTATTAAACTGTCTTTATCTCAAACCATGAGTTTCCTCACTTTTACTCTTCTAATTCTCTCCCCCGTGCCACCGTGGGGGAGTGAGCGAGCGGCTGCGTGGTGCGTAGTTGCTGGCTGGGGCTAAACCACGACACTCGAAGAGAACTCTTCTCACTTTGCACTAACAATCTTATCAAAACCAGTAAGAATAATTTATCTTTACAGAAATTTCGCAGGAAAGGAAGGGAGAAGCGAGATCTTGTATGTCACTTGCATGTCACAACACAGTTCCAACAGTGCACAAATCTGAGCTATGCGCAAATCTGAGCTATGCAATAATCTGTTCTGATTTCACTCATGTAGAAGGAAATCTGCATGAAATGAAATACATTAAATTACAAAATTAAGCAAGTTAAATTCTGTTACGTTTTCCATCAATGGATATGTGAAAAGGTGACTTATAAGACTGCTTAAATATATAAATTCCCACCAGACATTTGGTATGTTTTGAACTGTAAAAACAATTGTATTGTCAACAAGTATACACTAACTAGCAATAAATTAATTTTAAATATGAATTAAATATTAATGAAGCATTTGCTTTGAGAAAGAAGAGTCCACTTGTTGAAAACTGGTAAGAAAAAGATCTAATTAAAAAACCTAAAAAACCTATTCATTTTAATGAAAATTTGTTGTTAGAAGTAAACCTATTCTATATACAGATTCAGTGGTTACACATTAGAGTGTATCTGAACTACAGAGAAAGGACATATGCTTAAATATTTCCGCCAAGAGTTTCACACGGTTGATTTCATGATTTCTCTACCCTGTCCCCACAGAGAACAAAATGCAGATCTGTCCCATCAATCAAAGCAACGATCTTGAAAGGAAACACAGGACAGCACTTAGACACAATGCATTTAGGATCCTGTCATACACAGTACGTATGTGTGGATTAGGGCTTTCAAAGTCAAGCAGTACTAGGTCAACACTGAGCAGTTTGGAAAACCTTACCAAAAAAACCTGGTGTTGATACTTCTCAGACTCTTGCTGCTCTACTGTTGCTATTTCTTCAAAGGTTTGTTCCAATGACTGATGTCAGCAATTATATCCAGCCTGAGGATCTATGTCTCACCAGGTACATCATCTACTTGAAACAGCACATTAGGAGGTCACAAGTCACCCTTGCACCCAGCTAAGGGGCAGAGGGAAGCAGAAATCCACCAGCAGCACTGCAGAGCTCTTGAGCTTGTCCCAAGCTGCAGTGAGGGAGCAAGCTGAAGCCGTCAAGGGAGGCCTAACTGTTGGGCATCAGTAACAGGCTGAGCAGAGACCACAGAGGAGAACAAAACAGAAGAGATGAAAAAGTTTGAGAGGGACTGCACATGGTTACCAACCCTGGAAACACTGATGAGAGGAATCATCATGAGCTCTCATGTGTCATTGGCACAGGGCAAAGTATCAGCCCTGTGCATGACAGCCACCAGCCATACTCAAAGATACAGCTGTGTAATCATGCAGTATGAGCATGGGTCAATTTTCTGTGCCAGTTAGTAATAAAGATTTAAACAAACAGTAGGCTTTCCCTTGTGGGCCCAACGTAAATAATTTCCAACTTGCCCTAATACCATCTCCCAAAGCTTTTGCAATTCAGAAAACAATTAGGGAGGCTTGATGGGCTCCATCCACTGTCTGCAAGCACAGACAGGCAGTGTCCAGTTCTTCCACCCCTGGGGCTGGCACTACTGGCACAGCAGAAGAGAGGTGCCTTCAGACGAATGCTGCAATGAGGAGGCTCCAAGCTCGGAGAACAATATCCACTGAGGAGATGAATCAGGGGCAGGCAGAGTGCTGCAGAGATCCCATCTGCCCGTGCTGTCGAAGTACCACACAACCAAGGCTACAACACACAATTCGGATGTGGACAGGAGCAGCTTCCCCCCGCAATTTGCTGTTCTTCTAGGGCTTTGCTGCAGGTGAGCATCTAAACTGTCCCAGTCTTTCAAATGGAGCTCAGTCCCACATGGAAAGATGCACTTTTTGCCATCGGAGGTGGAAGTTTCCAGTTATGTTAATGAAAGCCTGCCTCAGTCCAGCATTCCAGGATAACACTCTTACTGCGCTCCTGTTGGTGGACTAACCCCAAGGAAAATGTGCAGTGTCTCACTGCAACGGAGAGCCTGACTCAATGCTGCAAGGATATATACCACCTTATTTAATCCACGACTACATTTTCACAAGCCAGACTGAACTGAGAAAATGACCTGTATATAAGTAACTCCAGTTCTAAAAGTGCAAGCTAACCAATATCCTATATTCTCTTCTGAGCTCTTTCCCCGTATTGCTTGAAACCCTTGCCCTCACGCCACTCAACCACGAGCCAAACCCTCCCTTTCTAAAAGCAGTTCCTCCTCACACCCTGCCAGACATTGCTTCGCCTTCCTCCTCTCTTTATGCTCATTGTTCCTTCGAAATCTTGCAGACCATACGCACATTTCTGTCTGACACGGGCTTTGTGAACGTCACCAGTGATGCTGCAGAAGCAGCACAGGGACAATGCTGGCACACGTCTACACATTCCCCTCCAGCCACTTACGCAGCCCCTGAACTGACAGGCAGGAAGCTTTGGGCTCATCCTCCTGCCAACAACAGGAGCGGGAAAGGTGTGTCAAGAGAAACAGCTTTGAATGTTGTACTCTATGTATATTTTTGACCCTTCAGAAAGCAATCAGCTCCTTCATCCATGGCCTGGATGCCTTCCAGAGTTATAAATAAAACATGCTGGGAAGTAGTGCATATCCTGTATTTTTACATAGTCCCTTTACTGTTTTCCTGCATTTTAAAACTGAAAGTTAACATTTGATTGCTTTGCTCAGTCTCAGAAGGCTTCACGTTACTCCTAGTGATACCTGTCAAATTCTATCATTATGCAGTGTTACATCAAATAGTTAAGCAGTTACTCATGGGCAAATGGAAAAAAAACCAAAACACCAACAGCAAAGAATGAAGGTTTTACACTGGGGTCTTGTAATGTTACTTTTCTGTCAAACACATCAAAACATCACTAGTAAGAAAAGCTGCTGCTCACCAATGTTAGAAACAAGCTAAACTTCTAGAAAGGTAATTTAAAAACTCAGATATTAAGACACCAATAATGTGCAGAACACCTGCAATACTTATCAGGTGTTAATAAATGTCATATTCCATCACTGAATTATGAAAAATCTCATCTTGCATATATTATTTAGAAAATAGCAGCAAGATTCATAAGAAAAACAAAAGTTTAAAACAGAAATAGAAAACAAAAGCTTAAAAATTTTGCTGAGCTACAAAATGTTGAAATACAAAATTGTGAAATTGCCAGAAAAGAAATTCTGAATAATCACCCTGTATACTTAAGAGCTTTCCTGGCAAGCACAGAAAAGCACCCCTATGTTTAAGTTTGAAATAACCTTCAGAGTGAAAGGCAATGGCAGTTCCCATAGCAAAGCACACCAGCTGGAACCCTATTTCAGTGAGAAGCAGCCAGTGAGTTTAAGGGTTAACAACACACATTTTGAAGGAAAAAACCTTTGTTGGTCTGAAGGTCTACAAACAGAACCTTCTCTGACAGACACACATGTATGGACAGCAGAAAACGTCTCATAGAATCCTGCTTATATTCACACACAGTGATTTAAAAAGGAATTTAAGCAACTCAAACTTCAAAACATGCTAAATTGGACTTTGAGCATAAACATGTTAAAGTCAGTCTGACTCTTTCAGGAAGCAGGTCAGACAGGCCTTGCTGTGTGCAGCACCACAGGACAAATCAAGTTTGTATTCCACAAAACCACCTGTATGGAAACTGCGTAGGCAGCCCAAAAGTCATTACAGGAAATGTATCTGACTATGCAACATTTCAGACATGGGCGAGTGCAGCATTGCCTAATCATAAAAGCATGCAATAGGCACACACAATAGGTTTATACAGCAACTTGTAGGTACCTCGTGCGCTGATGGCTGAGTGTATGAAACCTTAAACCTTGGCAGCAGCTGCCCTGCAAACCTGGGGCACAGAGAGAAGTGCTCTAAGCTACACTGGTTAAAGCTAAACAGCATACAGGAGAACCACATTTGTGATAAAAGAATTATGCCAAGTTACGTATTCAAGACAATCCTTAATGCATTGGAAAAAGATTCATGAAATGCAAACGAGTCAAGTTAAAGCCTGTGAAACAGGTAAGAGTTTGAGGTTATGACTGAGCACTGACAACTTAGGTGAAAAGTCTACCATACCAAAGGGCAGGCCAGCTAGGCCATAAAAACAATTGATAAGGCACATACTATCAAGAATTCCAAGCAAAGGAACAAGTTGTATGTTAACTGTTAAGTCACAAGAGCAATTCTAGATGGCAGTGAAGAGCCATGGTCCTTTAAGCAACACAGGACTACCGGTGAAACATAACCTGGAGTGAAACACAACTGTCCCACACGTGAAATCTGGGACTTCCACAGCAATCCTTAATGGTGTTGAATTTTGTCACAAAACTGCTCACTTTTTCAGTGGCATATTAACACGATGCTCTAGTTTTCTGCTTATTTCACGTTCACTTCCATACTGTTATGGAAGTGGCAGCAGATACTTGAATGCTGCCAAGTATTATTTTCCCTTGATTTAAGAAGCAAGAAGGGAGAAAGATGAGCCTGATTTTTCTTGGTGGAGGAAAAAGGGAGCTGGAATCCAAAACGGAGAAGCAGAAGTGGGAGATTTAAGACCATCTTTGATTTTATCAGACTCTCTGTGTAAACTGAGACTTATTTTGTGGACATCTTATGAGAAGATTAGTTATACACTTGATCATTTCTGCCTAGAAATAAGAGTGACAACTTGCACCATTTGTTTTGCTCATCTGGTTTGGCAACATTCAAGCCTTTGCTTGCACAGATGTAGAGCACTCATTGCTTTTCATCTCTGCTAGTTCACCAATATATCACATATAGGAAAACACAGCTCTTCTCCCCATGATGAATGCTTTATGTGACCCTAAGCAATAAAGAGAACAAACCCCACATTCAGACACTGAACAAAGAATCCAGAAACATCTAATAGACCAGTTTACTAAGCAAGCATAGTTCAGATCACAGTCTTAAGTTAGTCTCTTATTCTGCGAGTGCAATGTAAAGACAAGACTATGGTTGCACAGCTGGCATATATTGTGCTCATTCCAGGATTCCTCAGAAAATGCCAGGTGTGATATGTTAAAGTAGTGATTACTTCCCCCTCCCAAAGACACAAAACACACAGAAGTTTCAATTTCTTAAGCAAAGGTCTGAAAACAGAGAGCAGCGTAAGTCACACACCCTGGATCACTACCATTTGCAACTCCACAGAAACATCTGACATGCACTTGAATACAGCTGAAGGAAACAAGGAAGAAAGTTATTTACATCGTGCTGTTTTGTTTTAATAGTTTCTCAAAGACAGGTTAATTTCTTAAACAGCATGTTGAAAACAGAGTTCAGTTCTTCACAGAATTTCCATTTTATTAAAAAAAAAATTCTCATTCCCTCTTCCTCCTGCTACCTTAACTCTTTTGATTGAAAATTGTATTACGACATGACTGAGCAACCTTAAGAAGCAACACCAGCAGCTGTGCCTACAATAAAAGCACCTCATTTATAGCCCAAACCCCTCAGTTTTTAAACATGACCAGCTTGAAGACCTATAGCTTATGAAATATTTCTTCATTCATGAACTTCAATACTATATGTAAGAGCCTATTCATTATTACTTTGTGGAAAGCAATTACAGTGATGGAAATAAGGCTTTTCCTCAGGAGTGTCAAAACACTAATTAGTCAACAGACCATGCAGCCTTAGTCATTTGCAGCCATAGCTGCAGGATGATAGAAATCCCAATCCCACCAGTTTTCAAAAGAAAAAATTCCAAACCCTAATTCCAGCCTTAAAACATGGGTTTAACAGGCCTTGTTGTAAGAAAGTTTGGGACACACCATCACTCAAAACCACTAAAACAGGCCCCCAACAGATAAGGATGATGACCTGTCCAGTACAGCAAAAATAGTGAGCTCAGTTATTTTCAAGCCCTGCAACTCACCTCTGCTGATGCGCTGCTTCTCTCCAGAGAGAATGCCAGGGCTGTCAATGATACTGATGCTCTTTAGTACCTGGTTAGGTAACTGAGAACACATGAACCTGCAGGAAAAGAGGAGAAAAAATAATTAACAGTAGCTCTAGCTTACATGTAGATTGTCCTTTGAGAGCTCCCCTTTATGTACCTGCTTTTAGAAAGACTCAAGTGAGATGAAAAAAAAAGTTTCTGAAGTCCTAATGAGCTCCGGTGTTTGGCAACCATATATGTTTAGGAAAACAAAATGTAATCAGAGAGCTTCTCAAAAAAAAGAAAACACAGGAAAACCTTGTAAAACCGTATGTCTAAGTGCTGTTAAAATTCCAAATTTTGCAAGAGCTGACAACATGAGCCCTACACGCAACGTTAAAAAGACTGCATAAAACAAACATTTTGCTAGGTCTAAAATTAGAATATACAGGAAACAATTCTTCATATACTCCAACTTTTGCCTAAATTCAAAGAGATCCAAAAGAAAAGGGAAGCAGGCAGAAAGCCATACTGATGACATGTTTAAATTCCAATTACCAGCAAGTCACCCTCTCACCTGCTCCGGCAGCATTTGAACAGCCCACTGCCCTCCTTAGGTGGGGCCTAGCAGAGGACTGAAAAACAACAGTATTTCTCCCACAAACCGAGCAAAAGCTTTCACACTGCCAGAATCGAGACTTCAAGTTACACACAGCAAGCTCCAAACAATAACCTTCTGCCTCTGCGATGGGAGACGAGTTCAATGGTGGTATTATGAAAAATAAATAACTCGCGAGGCCGCCGAGAGTTATGCAGAACGCTGCGTGTGTCAAGTACAAACCGCTCTGATGCTTCTGGGACAGTTCCTGACTGAAGAACTGCCTTTAAGAGATTTGCATAAGAGTTTAATCTTCTTATCGGGTGGCAGCTGAAGGCAGCGCTAACAAGCACACCGTGTAACCTATCCTCCTGCGAAGCTGTGGAGGGCAGTGGCCCTTCTCCCCGAGGCAGCCCAGCACAGGGTGAAGCTGCAGGCGCAGGCCGTAAGATGGCTGCCCTGTGTTAACCGATTGCTTTAGAAGGCAAGCTATCTCAAGAAACAGGGTAATCACAGACAGCAAATTTTAACCGTACCAAGGTCAAACAAGAACTTTAAGACCAAAGATAATCTGAGTTAGGATGAGTTCAGGCAGTCAAATATCAGATACAAAATGTGGAAGCTATTGTTGGACAAAGCCAGATGATTCAAAGGAAACCAGGAAGAAAAAAAAAATCTTTACACCTTGCTTCACCTTGTTTTTCAGGTGACCTTGTAGTAACGAGTCTGTAACAAAAGCACACAGCATCCCTTCTTGGGTACAATAGAAATGGCAGCACCAGCTACGCCCCTCCCTGGAATGCAAGAGGGGATAAGGAAACAGCAGCCACCTTGGTCTGGTAAAACCTTAGGGTATGTAAAAAGTACAACGCTTTTTGGTTTGGTTTTTTTTTTTGTGGGTTTTTTTTTTTTTTAGTGGAACATCAGGTGTAGAAAATGCTGCATATCTTGAAGCAAACTTTTCCACTAAGGCTAATTTTCTACAAGCTTAAGAGATGCCTTTGAAAGAGGTACTATTGAATAAAATAACATTTTTTTTTTTAACTTTACAAGACTTAAAGGAGACACTGTGTTAAAGCAAGCGCATTTTGTGGAAGCGTAGCGGACATGCGTAAGTGACAGAATATATTTGACCATGCCAACCATTACAAAAATATACATCACTAGTATGTACAACATGAAGTAGCTTTCATAAATTTGGAACAGTGTAAAGACTGAATTTTCATGTTTTTTGTTTAATCACTATTTCACTTTAGAAAGCCCAGCAGTTGTTTAGTATCACTGAGATGTTTCTAGGCCCATCTCACACGGCAACAGGCACCATTACTTCAGCTGAACAATACGGCAGCATTTTGGCTTCAGCATCACCCAAATCGGGACAGCTGGAAAAGGCTGTGCAAGAAAATAGAGAACTACAGGCCTCAGAAATGGAAAGACATGGCAGTCTTCACAGTAGTCATTAGTGACAAAGGGAGGAGGAAAGTATATAGGAAAAGGATATGAAATAGAAGGATATACTCAGAATTAACTGGCCGTACCTCTTAGAACATATCCATAATCTAAAGACAACAGACGGGTTAAAAATCTTACATCAAACTAATATTGCAGACAAAACTGTAATGCTAATTGTATCTGAATATATTTTTGACATTGAGATTTGGCTCTGAACCACTACTTCTTGCATGACCTGTATGAAGTGTGTGATTTTTAAGTTCTACCTCATCAAAAGCAAAACTACATACTATCTACCTTAACGACAACAGACCTTCACAAAAAATGTTTTATAAAAATAGTTGTACAAATGAGATGACTGTCACTGCTTATGACACATTAGACCCTTGACACTATCATGTTTTTAATATTATTATAAAACTATTGTTAAAGAAAACCAGCAGTATTAGACTATCCTTGCAAAAAATAAGTTACATTGTTTGCAAAAATGAAATCAACAACTTTGTAACCATCTGCTGATTTTAGTATTATTTTTAGATTAATTTTGGATGATTCAAAGAACCTAGTAAGAATTCATACTCTTTTTTGTGTCCATTCAGATACCCATTAGAACAGAGCAGGACCACGTGTTTCTTCTCAGCAGCACCGATTTATTTCCATGGTCTTCTGGCATACTGTAATACTTTTTTCCTCACTTACTTTAATCAGCACCCAAGGGCACACTAGGTCCTGTCCTCATCCCCTTTCTCCCAACTTTCCTAAAATGTACACAGGAGAAATAAAAGACAAGTTTCTACACTCAGGAGCCTTACAGAGACATCTATCACAAGCAGTGAGATACAGGGGGAAATAAGAAGGAGTCATGGAAAAAAGAGGCAAGGTATCATCAATAAATTAATGTGGCTAATTAGTAAGTACAAGCCTTGATTGCACTACTGCACTGTTGTTTGGTTTTAGTTTCTTCATTACCTCAGTCACTGTTTCCTTCCAAGTTACATTTAGATGAAAAGGGCACTCCACAGTCTAAGTGTCCATAGCCTTGTAATAGTAATACCTTAAGTTTTTCCACAAAACAAAACACTAGGATTGTGAAATCATTAAAAAAAAAAAAAGCCAGGGAGAGAGAAGTAGAGAGAAATATATAAGACAGGAGTGAAAAATGTAATACTGGGTATAAAGCATTGTCACTGCCAGTATGGCAAATGAGAGAAGGCAAAGCAAAATAGCTAGTATGACCACAGGTGAAGACAACAGGGAGAAGTTACTCAAAGATACTGAAACAAAGACTAAGACATTTTTAACTAGGTGAAGTATGAAAGAGGAAATGACTTGACAGTTTTGAAAAAGCAGCAATATGATCAGAGTGGCAGACCAAGTGTGGTGCTAGGGTAATACAAGCACCTACATCTCCACTGCAAAACTAAGGAGCAAATATGAATGTTGGGGAAGATAAAAGTTGCTTACAGCACTGCAATGTAACAATACCACAGTCACCAAACGAACTGGAACAATTTAGTTGGTCGCTTTGAATGTATATGTTTTTAGCTAGCAAATAAATCTTGCTTGTCTAAGATTCAGGACCTCAAAGGACTAGCTAGACAGATGATTTAGCCAAAAAATTATGTAACACATTCATCCAAACAGGCATTTAGTATTATTACATGTTCTGTGTCAATATTTGACTATCGTGAAAAATACTATTTAAGTACAATTATATTAACTTTTCATAGAGAACACAATGGTAGGGAAAGACAGAAATAGAACAGTGATTTGGAGGACAAGACTTAGCCAATAATCTCACAGAAAGAGGTCTTGGACCACAAAATTGTTATTTAAAATGGGACTTGACTGCAGCTTCCCACAGCACATATTCTTATCTCTCAGCAAAGTGATAGCCAAGCCAACTATAAGCAGCTATAAACTTTCTTCTGTGAATAAGCACACCGAGAGATAAGACTGTACATGACGAACTTTTAACACATATGCCAGTGTTTATCAGCCAAACAGGAAAGTTTATTGTTAAAAGAGAACCAATTTAGATTAACTGGCTTGCAAAATCAGGCCTCCATGTCAAGCCACCATCAAATACAGGAAGAAAACAAGGTGATTGTTCACACAATGCGAACAAAGTTATTAATAACTTTTAACTGGAAACATTTAGCCTGCTACTTAAGTTACCCATGGCAATATTCACAAGCCCCTGGAAAACTCTTCCCTTTTTTGCAAATACCCAACAGCCACCCAGAAGCTAACACTATCATTCTGGTCTATGGGACTGCTTGAAGACCAGCTAGTTAAAATTAAACACTTAACAACTTGAATACATACTTTATCCAGAAGGCATATTCAAATATTCTCCATTCTTGTAGGCCTTTTTACATATCCCAGCAATTCACAACTTTAAAGAGCTATACCAAGACCTCAGGTGAGACCGGCATAAAGCAACAAGACAGTATCTCAGGGAAAAGATCTTTTCCTTTTCGGATGGTAGTTTTTAATAATAGCACTGATCTACCAGTTTTACTGAGCAGGGAAGTTTGCACCCAAACTGATCTTGAGTTCCAGCTGGCGTAATGCCTTACAAACAAGTTAGCTGCTGGAGCATTTCAGCAGTTTTCTGTGAACTGGTTTTAACAACAATTTTCTGTTCTGAGAACCGAATATATATAAAAAAAAAAATTCAACGGTAAGGAGTGTTTAAGTTTTACCAAGTGTACACAGCTCAATGCTAATACTACCCTGCCTAGTACTGCTTTACTGCCTTTTTTTTTTAATTCACTTGAACCGCCACCGCTCATGCTTGTATTTGAATACCATGCTGTTCAAAACAAATACAGCAGAAAAAACTTAGTAAAATACATTGATGCTTGAAGATGGTACCAAATTTAAACATTAAAAAAATCAAAGACAGCCAGCAAACAGATCTCACCTGTTCAGGAAAGCATTTCCAAAGCGGCTGAGTTTGCGGAACGGCTTCTTAGGATCAACAACTAGGGCATTTCCAGGAACATTTCCTTCTGAATCTCCATACATCACAGCAATAAAAGAATCCGTGGTAGGCTCTGGACCAATCCGCATGCCTGGAAAATCTTGTTCAAGCAGGTATCTAGAGATGGACAATACATCAAGTAACAGAATGAATGACTGGGAACTATAGCAAAAGAAACTACCTATAATTCACTTGAAAATTCCCAATACATACTCTGGAATAATAAAATTACATTTCTCCTGCATTTCATTATTTCTATTAACTAAGGAGGAAAAAATAAAACCCCACCACAACTGAATTCCAGTTTTTCACAACTAGCTAAAAAGATAAAGTAAATACCTTTATAAAAACAGGGTGGAAGTATTCCCTCATCTGCAGCACCTGAACCACTGAAGTGGATGCTTCTACCAATGATCCCAGTGCTGTAGGTTGTACTACAAGACATTGCTGCTTTTCTGTGCGTTTTCAAGCCTATACAAGTGCTGCCGGTACTAAAAGGGAGCGGTTTGAAACAGCACATGAGCAGCGTCAGTTTGCCGACAGATCTAACCCTTTAATGAACTCGGTATGATTTTACTAACTTTAACCCATCTTACCACAGGCAGAGATAACACAGTTACAAGATAATACAGTTACATTTGTTTGGGAGTGAGGAAAGGATTTTTTTCTTTTGACCTGCACATCAAAAAGTAATTGTTAACAGTAAGTCAGACCTGCAGAACTTGAGGCCTAACAGTAACATACTTCCAAGAGGCATCAAGTCAGGCAGCGCTGTACCAACAGAAACCATCTTGCATCTCCCTTTGAGTAACTCACTCAGAGATCAGACAGCACATACTCAGTGGACCAAGTCTGACGCACCAAATCTTGACTTTCTAGACAACAAGGTCTCAAATGAAGGATTTGTGTATTTAACTGCTAAAACTTAATGGAACCGGAGCATGTATTTACAGAAAAAGTCTGTCTGCATCCCTTCCTGAACAGCAAGGGAGAAACAAGAGAAGCCCCAAGCGTATCAAGCAAGCCGCCAGCTTACAACATTCCTCCAGCCTGCACTATGATAACTGCCACTTTTCAAAAACAGAAGCAGACAGCCCTGCTTAATCTTGAAGCATGACTGCTGTTGTCCTCATTCACAACAGCACCATTTTGAAAATGTTCACCTCAAGACTAAGACCAAATTCTTTTCAAGTATGCTGTAATTTGACATTACAGGAGCATTAAAATTCTCCAGTCAACTCAAGTAATCTTGTAATTATTAATTCCACAGGTTCCATGTCACCCTGGAGTTCTCAAAAAAACCCCCACAACTTGAATCAACTACAATTTAACTTTTTACATAATCAAAGCTGGATTTAAATGAGACTTTTTCAGGCACAGGTGATGGTCCTGCATCCTCTGATAGCACCAGTTAAGTTTGAGCACATCTATATTAACATCAGTCTTTGAATAATAGGTTTGTTCTGGCCCTTAATCCAAAAGCACTATGCCTGTTCTGCTATCATTTCATAAACCAATATTGATTTAAGAGGAATTGCAGGCTGCTTTTGCTGAAAAAAAATTCTACAAAAGTATCTGTACTTGCTGAACAATCTCTGTTTGTCTTTAAATTCAATACTCAAACATTCACAGCCTTTATAGATCAGTGCACAGAAGCTGAATTTAAGGAAATAAATACATACCACACATTTCAAAGATCTTTTTCCACTAGTCTTAGCAAACTGGCTCAAATCAGTTCCACCTATGATCTGGGAGGCTTAAAGCATTGAATAGTTATTTACATGAGATTTCCTGAAGCTTTCTGCTCCCAAACAAACAAATGAAAAAATGCCAATGCTAAAGACTGTGGGAAAGGAAGAACACAAGAACAGTCATGCCAGAACATGCCAAAGTTGATTTGTTCTAATTCTAGAATAAGCATAGAATAAGAATGTACCCAATGCACAGTAACAGGGAAATAAAACTAACCCCTCTCCAAAAGCAAAAAACTCCACTCAAACCTCTCTGCATATGCAGGAGTGTACAATGCAGCAGATCCCTCATCTTTATGAAGTAGATCATGTATCAAAATGAAGACAAAACTCCTTTGATAGCTCAGTAGTTGAATCCTTTATGCATGGAAACCCAGGACTTTCAACTGTTGTAGCAAACAGCTAAACACCTGAAACACAGAAGTGTCTTCCTGCATACTCATGGAACACTATTGCAGACTAGAGCCCTCTAAAACAGGATGCAAAGGCTAACTCACAAAGAGTCACTACCATTCTTCACTAAGACTCTTCCAGAGCATTGATTTTGAAAAATCAATAATACTTTTAATTTCTAAAATAAGGTTTTTAACTTGCCACGATAAAATGTTCTACTTCTCTCAATTCTGCTTTTCCTCATTGCCCTTCTTTTAAAAGGGACAGGATGCCTATGAGACTCGTCAGTACGAATTGTCATTCCCAGACTTCTGCTGACAGAGGCAGCAATTCATAAGGTGCCAACACATATGACAAGAAGCTCCCAGAGCAGCAGTAAAGAACATGGTACTGAATCAAACGCACATGAGAGAAGTCCCAAATCCCAGGTCACAGAAGACTATGTGATAGGATCTGAAAGCAGGATAGGACACCTCTGGGGTAATAGGATAATTGCTATCCATCATAAGCTTATGAACCTGCCAGGCATGGTTATGGACATTCAGTGGCGGTAGCCTTTTAGATGCTTAAAAACAAAAAAATCTCCTGTCCTGCTCATGAAGTTGCTGCACATGTAACACTTGAAGAAAGAGCTGGAAGCGTGGAGCACTCTTCAGGATTTCAACATCTGTATTTTCAACTTGGAACTCAACAGTGCAAATTCAGATTAGCTGCTTATTGAAATGACTAAACAAGAATAGAGTGCTACTGAATTGCAGTGATATTTCCACGTTGATGTCACAGATTCAGCTTTAAGAACCAGACTTCTATATAACTATACAGGAAAGCAAGATCTCCTTCCAAATACCAAGTCCCACCCAACAGTCACAGTGCTGAGCCTGGTACAGCTATTGAACAGGCAAAGGAAACACTTTGCAAGGCAGGTATTTTTCCATTAAGACTAGCTCACAGTTGCACATCAAGAATCAGTACAGACTAAAATAAACCCTAGTTCTTGGGCACTGGCTGTATAAGCTATATCACACTTCCTCTCAGCATGAAAATATCAGTTTCACTTAGCCACACAAAAGGGATGAGCAGCCTTCTGTAAACTGAAAAGCTGCAAATGTTTTTATACAGTATTCTATATCAACACAGGAAAATACCTGGATTTTTAGCATCTGCAACTACATGCCTTTCTCAGGGGTCTTCAGCAGAGAGTTCAAAAAGGTTCACAGGAAAAATGCTTAAAAATAGCGAATGTCCCAAAGACAGTCTAGATCAAACAACAGACATCCTGTTGACTCTTCTGCCTTTGTTTTTACCTGGGCTATAACCTTTCTGCTTTGCCAATAAACATTCATCTATGTTCCTTTGCAAGACCTATAGCCAGAGTATGGGAAACTGGTTTACAAAGTTCCAGAGATAGCAAAGATTATTCACAGTTTCAGATAGTGATAACCATCTGAAGTCTAAATGCTTTAGCTAAGTCATACTAACACACAAACACAGGCGAGTGAGACAAGGACTCCATGTGATGCATGGGGAGACAAACTCAAGTCTCCATCCATTAGCCTGCTCACCTTCATATATATACTGCACCAAATCCTCCACTTTTTTTTTTTAAACACAAGAAAACTGGCAGATGTTTGCTTTAGTGTAAGAATTCTGCTCCAGACAACTCAAATAAAACTTTCATGTAGAGCTAGTAATAAAGAAGTTCCAGCTTTCACCTGAAGAAATTGAGAGACCTCTTCCTCCCAGAAGAAATAGATGCAGCCCATTCTTATCATACAAGCGACTGCACACTACTTGCAGACTCCAGTTATTATGCACACAAAAGGCTGCTTTCACAAAAACCAGTTCTTGCTGAGTTAAATACAAGGAAGTTTACCATTTCAACCTCTGAGTAATACCTCTGAGCAAAGTAAAAGCACAGCCTGGCAAGCTGAGGAATTTACTTCTGTTTTTCTTCATCTTGATAAGTTCTTTTAAAAAAAAAAAAGTCAGTCTCTTACACTTTTAAAATAGAAATGCTATTAACAAGTTAAACATTATCAGAGTGGAAGTTCAATTCATTGTTAGAAGGAAAGAAAAAGCTCAGCAACTACAAACTTGCACTGACAAACTCCTTTCTCTTTTCCATACACTAAAATTCTCCTCTCCTCACTTCTTTCTCTAAAGCAACCAGGAGAAATTGAGAGAATTACAGAAGCTGCAAGGCCAAGCAGCTCACATACAAGATAAGGATTTGGTGCTCACACATACTTCCACCCCATTAAAAACAATCAGAGGAGTATTAACATTTGGACCTGGATATATTTGTTTGAATTGTCAGCATTGTCAGATGCTTGACTAAAACAATATCACCCACCTACACCTTAGTGAAACTGGCCAGTTTCACCACATTGTTCCAAGTGCAAAGAGGATAAACATCATCAAGTGAAAAACCAGAAGAGCTGCTAGAAACCTGGAAGCATTTGTTTCCATATCTTGCTCCCCAGGGACATTCAGTCACTGCTAGATCAGTGTTTTCCATGAAGACTTAGTGGAAGGAACTGGGTGGATGTGGATGTGTCAGAGGTATAAAATGTGAAGTTCTCACGATAACGTGTAAATCAAAGTAAATCCCAAATGAATATCTGTCAGCTAAACAGAATTGTTTTGTTCACACATCAACCTAATAGTAAACACTTAAGTAGATCTAGTATCCCCTCCTGACTATGAAATGGAGAAATGTGGAACAAAAAGCAGTTTTAATTAAGAGTGAAAACAATGTTTGCTTGTTAAAAGGCTAGCAGGGAAAAAAACCGCACCAAAACTATAGTCCAACTTGATTCTAAGAAAAACTATCTATAATAAACCTGGAATTATAAAAATCTTGAGAGTGTATGATATTTTTCCATGGGAAATTCAGCCTACCAGAGGGGAAATGTATTTGTGGCTGACCTGGACACTATAATATTTTCCTATGTCTTCTTCTAAGTCTTGCCTTCAGCATACAAGCACTTCTCTTTTTTGCTTTTCTTTTTCTTCTCTAAATTGGATTTTGAGTAACAGTCACTGTGATGCTATTGTCTAAGTTGCTGCCCATCCTGGAGCATGCTGATTCAGCCAATTATTATCTATTCTATAGCGAACACTGATGTAATGGATTGTTCATCATGGTGAGGTCAGACTGCAATCTTTTAGAAGCAGCAACAGCTGTTCTATTACTGATTGGGGCTCAACAGTCAATTCCTGTCTTCTCCAGTACCTAGTAAGGGATTAAACCACTCTGCAATCTCCCTAAAATGAAGACAGGACAAAGGGGTAAGTGGGTGAAGAGAAGGGCACATCACAGTAGAAACCACCTTCTCCATCGAGTCAGATAGTTTAATAAAACACATAAGAAAAAAAATCTCTGAAAACTTTCTCTCTGTCAAATTTGGGCATCTTATCCCAGCAGTGACCAATGCTAAAAAGAGTTGGAAATAGCTGTAATAAATTTTCTTACTGAGGCTGTACATTTGTATCAGTCAACCCTATTGTTCAGTATTTTATGGTTAAGGTGATAACAAGTTACTCCCAAAGCAACAGTACCAAAAATACATCTGAGGCACTGCAAGGACTATCAGCGTTTCTAAGCGCAATATTGACTTACACTCCAGTCAAATAGGGGCAACTGTAAAGGACAAAAAAGTTGAATATCCATAAATCAGGAACATGTGCTCTCATCCAAGGCAAGCTCTTACAGAAGGGCGAAAAATTTTGCTATGACTTGCAAGTGACACAGCAACTCAGCTGACAGGCAGAACAGATTCTGGTACGTACGTATTTGTGACTGTTCTGTCTCCGTATTACCCATGCTCTCACCATCACCTGTCCATAAGCCACATAAGACGACTTGTCTGGAAATATATACAGACTAACAAAGCAGCTGTGCTTTTAAAGAACAAAAGGAATCAGCATGGCTAAAGAAATGTTAGGAAAACCCACATCACCCACTTTTAAGTGTTTGCAGGAATTCAGTAATAATCGGTAAAGAACCAAGTCCAACTTTAAGTTTCCAATTAGCTAGTTGTAAAACCAGAAAAGAAACATGATTTGCTCTGCAAACATCTGAAGAAGCTCTCAGGTGAGTAAAGTTAAACATTGCTCTCCAATGGACAAGAAGGGAGGTAGGTACAAAAGGTAAGAAGAAAACAGTGTTTAGGACAAGGCCACCAATAACCTTTGGAACCGCAAGAGAAACATTTGTAAAATTTTCAGAAGGACTACGATGAGCTTCAGGCGTAATAAGTAGGTCAAAATTTGATCCAAGTGACCTCTCAGTGTCTTTTGCAGAGTTCTGTATCACCTTAGAATGATTTGTAAGGGGTATATGAGTGGCAAACACACTCCAAAATATGCAAAATATTCACAAACTGGTAATACCCGAGGCACACTTCAGCTTCCTAAAAATCAGTTACTAACCAATTTAGCAATAAGGAAGGCAGAAAATACTACAACAGCAGCAACATTGTTAAGCTGCCTTATTAGTGACACTGCTTGTCCGACGCCATTGATTGCAAGAGTTGGGACACACACACACACACTTTCCAGATACCGTGGGGTTTTTGCCCAAAACGGTTGTCGCGTTTCTCTCTTATCTTCACATCCAACCTATGCGTTAAAACTACTTTTGGGAAAGAAGTGGGAGGAGATAAGGTTAAATGGTCTGCGACGGCCAACTCAACGCGAAGTGCCTATTTTTCTTTTGACATAATTTAGAGATTTTAAAAAAAAAAAAGTTAAGAGGAAGCAGACAGCGACGTTACACTTTCTCAGCAGAACATGAAATGGAGATAATATTCTTAAAGAGGAAGCCGGCAAGGAGAGTCACAGAGCACGTAAGCGACTCGGGAGCGGCACCCACCCTCGGCGCAGCACGGGAGCGCTCGCGTGAGCCCCACGCCGCGGGAGGGACACGCCACGCCGGCCAACCGGGCTGTCACCGCCACCCCGGACCGCCAGCAGCCAGGCGCCGGCCCCACTGCGCAGCGTTAGCCGCCCTTCACCAGGGCGGGCGCTCCCCGCTCCGCGGCTCGGCACGCCGCAGGGGGCGGCCGCTGCCCAGCACGGGAGAGCTCGCCGCCGGCTATTCATCGCGCCGCAGAAGCGCTCTGGGGCAGGAGGCGAGCCGGGATTACCGAGCAAGCGGCGGGGGCGAGGCGGGCAGGGCGCCGGCCGGCCCTGCCCGAGCGGGGCCGGGCGCGGCGGCGGCGGCGTCGGGAGGAGGCACCGCCGAGTACCGGAGAGGGGCGCCTACCGGATGAAGGTGGTCTTGCCGGTGCTGTACTGCCCCACCAGCAGCACCATGGGCTTGTTCTCGAAGTCGGCCTCCTCCAGGGCGGGCGAGTGGAAGTCATGGAAGCG
Source organism: Phaethon aethereus (assembly GCF_964289735.1). Taxonomy (NCBI): domain Eukaryota; kingdom Metazoa; phylum Chordata; class Aves; order Phaethontiformes; family Phaethontidae; genus Phaethon; species Phaethon aethereus. Next base: position 42,576,573 of record NC_138579.1, on the reverse strand, counting down.
GTAGTGCTCCTCCAGCGGCAGCAGCTTGCGGAGGTAGAGGTCTCGCAGCCCCCCGGTCACCGTCTGCACCACGTCGCTGCCGCCGCCGCGCTCGCGCCCGCCGCTCTGCTTCCCCAGCCAGCTGAACATCCCGCCGCCGCCAGCGCCCTGCCGCTCTGCCGCCCGCCCGCGCGCGCAGCCGTGGGCAGGCGGGCGGCCCCGGCCCCGGCCCCGGCGCGGGGGGCGGTGCCAGCAGCGGGACGCGCGCTGCCGGCCGCGCGTCCCCTCGGTGGCCGCGGGCTTGGTTTGGGTTTGTTTTTTCTCTTTTTGGGGTGGGGGGTGTCGCTATTTTTTTCAGAGCCAGAGGACTTTTAATTTTCTTTAAATTTTTTTTGACCCACAAATCCGCCTCTGGAGCTTCATTGTACCTGCTGCCCTGCCGCGCTAAAAATTCAGCCCCTTGACATGAAATCCGGAAGCCCTTCGACAGCTCGGGTCTGAACACAGACTCGCCCAGATGCTCTTCGTGTTTTCCTGATGATGGTTGCTGCCTTTGGATGCCAAAGGAGTGTGTGACTAAGCGCCGTGGGGGTTAGCTACGGCATTAGGCAACTTTTAAACACAGCGAAAATTCTTGGTATGACATTGAAATTTTGGTGTGGGACGTGCGCAGCAGATACGGCCATTAGTTTTAACCTTAGGTCTTGATGCTGTGTTAAGCCACGTGGGACGCTCACCTTTTCCATTGATTTTACAAGAGATTTTAATGGAATACTGTACCAAGTTCACTAAAACGTTCAAGGAATCGGTAAAATAAATATTTTTTTTCTATGACATAAATGTTTGTCTGTGCTTACTCACTACTTAGAAAACAAAAGCTTGGGCTCCCAGTTACAAAAAAAAAAGAGGTGTTTTTTTTGCTGAGTCTGTGTAAAGATTATGTTAGAAGTGTATCTTTTGTGTTACCCACTTACAGCCTCTGTTCTTTTGCAACATCCTTACCATTTAAATCCCTTTTTGCTGGTCCAGCACATCTACTGATTCACGTTCTTACCTACGTACCCGTCTTCCTCCTGATTTCCACCTTGAATACTACCTTTTCTCTGTATGCTCTAGCTCTTTTCTAAATACATCAGCAGGTTTAGATGTGCCATTTCCAACTCCCTCCTCCCCATGCTGTTCCTCAAAGAACAGATGTTGCGCTTTAATAATGCTCAGTCCTGAGCATTTAACCACTCTGCCTTTTCTTGGTTCCTTGCATCACATTTTATTTAGGGCTGTGCATACGTTTTGCAATTCTTTTGTTGCAATTTCCATGCTGAGTCTAAAGATTTTATACTATTTCATGTAGGGTCTTGCTGACTGGCTTCCTCATTTTTTTAAATACCCTTTTTAGAGTTTGGTTTTGCATTCCTCTTGTTTTCATGACTTTTCCCCAATAGGTTAATTATCCCATAGATAATAAAGTTATCCTTGCAGTTACTTACATATTCTCCATGTTACTTCAAAAATTTCTTTTAAATGAGCCTTGTATCACCACATCTTTAGGAGTTTTGACTATTTCTCATCATTTATTATCTGCAAAAATATCTGAGCTGTGGAAAACCTAAGTACTGCAGTCTGGGGTTTCCCAGACTTTGTTTGGGAAAGCTGTTGGAAAACAGCTTTCCCACTTGCCTTTGGCGCATCCAGTATCTAGTGACGGGAGAACATCAGAGCGAGCGAGCAGGTACAGTGCTGTCTCAGACTGTCCTCCCAGCCCCTGGGAACTGATGATTCAGTGCAGGACTGAGGCAGATGCGGACAAAGCCTTTGTATTTTTTAGTCCTTAAAAATTTTCCAGTTAACACAGTAATCGGTTGTTTGTTGGTTTTTTTTTTAACGCCTAAACTTTTATCAGCAACACCACCCAGGGTCAAACAGGTCCGTAACTTAATTACATGCTGTGTGCAGAGCTACCTTGCTTTGTTAACTTCGAACCTGCTGCTTGCTAGTTTTGTCTGATGCCCTCCAGGTCTTGTGTTAGAGGAGAGGTGCACAGCCCCTCCCTGCTCATCTCCCACAGGGCACTCCAGGTTTCCCAGATCTCTCGTTTCGCTGCCTTTCACTCCTGTTGTGCTTTTTCTAGGTTGCAGATTCCTTATCTATTCGCCTCTTGTGTGGAAGCTGTTCTACCTCTTTGATCAGCCCTGGCACTTTCCTCCGTATTCTTGTTGAACGGAGAGAACTCAGAGCTGCGGAATAATTATTTCTGTTCCACTGTATGCTTTTTGAAATGGGGTACAGTGTTCATTGTTCTCCGTGACCCCTTCGTGGCTGCTGGAGGGCTGCAGGAAGGGCAGGGAAGTGTTTGCTCTCACACACCTTGCGCTGCTTCTCAGACTTCCTGCCTAGGTGCTTCCTGCTGTCAGTGGGATGATTTTTGCCCTTCAGACAATAAAGCTCTAACTGTATACGGGAACCTGGGAGTGCTTCCAAATTCCCAGGTCTGGCTGTGCCCTCTGGCTACCTCCCGTGCGATACCGCGATGAGGTCCGGCATGCACCAGCACGACCGCCGTCTCTGCTCTCCTGTTTCCACGGGAGGCGAACCCTGGGCGTATAGCCCCTACAGGAGCCGTAGGGGCTGCGGCAGGATGCACCACGGGTAGGCGTTCGCTGGCCTAAGTGGTAAACAGCAGGATTATGTTTCTGTGCACCACCTGGGAGACGACCCTCCAGCTGGAGGGCAAAGGGATTCGCAAGGCTTCCATTTTTTGGCCCGCGAGAACAGGATCTCTTGACAGAAGATACTACCAGGGGAAGCCTGTAGGATACATAGATACAAGATGTCTAATAAATAAATAAATCAATAGCATTGCATAAAAGTTAATTTAGAAAAAGAATAAATAGAAAACTGGGATTCCAGCTGTCAAAAAACCAGACTGCTTGCTTGAAAGGAGCCATGTTAATGTGATGACCAACGTGGCAGAAAGTTGAAAGTTAACGTTCTGCTAACTTCAGTTGCAATACTGTACAGCAAGTTAAAAAATCGCATTTGAGTGAGTGATATTAGGTATACAATTTTAGACCTTCTTTCTCTGTGTTTCTTGTCTTTTCAGATGTGATATTCTCAAAAACTTTAAAGTTTTAAACCTTTGGTATATATCAATAACATTTAAACCCAGCTTAATAAAATAAATTAGCATGAATCAGTTCATGTAGAGACAGGTCTTAAATGTAATCCTAAACTCAAGGTGTCCCAGGATCCCGGGGCAGTTCACATGTAGGTCTGGAGCAGGCGTAATTTCTTCTTCAATCATTTTTAAAGCAGCTATGAAATAAGTCTGCATGTTGTCTTTAATTGTCTCTCTAGTAGGGGAAGAAGCACCTAGAAGAAATGGCTTTAACGTGTATTTGCTATGAAAAATGTTTATTTATTTCCTGTAACTCTGACTCCAAAAAAACTGCTTTATTATGCAAAGTTTAATGTTTATTTACATTCACATAAAGACTTCTTAGTTCACAAATAGGCTTCTTGGTTTTGTTTCAGAGACGAAGGATTTTGTTCTCCGCTGCATTTCTGGACTGACAATCCTCTCTTTTTATAGCACAGGTAAAGCACAAACACGGTCAGCGTAAACTTCCTCATGCTTCCTTGTCCACACATCTTGGCCTTGGCCTGAAAGGTCACTTCTCCCAGCACGAGTGGAGCACAGCCTCACCCAGCCACGCTCCTGAGGTTGTCAACGAGGGAAGCACATTAATTCATTAAGGAAGAGCTCTGGTTTTTGTGTTTATTCCCTCCACTGACAGACAGGATTTAGCATTTTTGATGACAAGCAAAGTGCTATTCTTAGCATCCTCTGGCTTTTCTTTGCTTCCTAATCAAACTTACTTTTTTCTTCATTAACAGGATTCATAGATATTTTATTTCATATTCCCCAGTGCTGGGCAGTCAGCCAAATGCTGGGTTCCCTTTCTGTCAGGCACACACATACCATCCCCACCGGTTGGTTTTTGCAGTGGTTGCTCTTTCTTATGCTGCTTTTTCCGCTCCACGGCGGTACGCAAGGCCTGTAGAATCAAATCTTTATTGTTCTGGACGTTGTAGTAACTTAGGTTCACCAGTTTGTCAAAATCTTCCTCTGAATAACTCAGATTGTTTATGTAATATGGACCATGGGTATTGGCAACATCAACGTCACCCTCTGCCATTTCCGAGGCACTACGCTTCACACCTAAGGGACAAACAATGACTTGGTTAATTAGCAAAAAGCGATCAGGCCCTGGGTGTTTCTGAAGCATGCACACACAGTGGATCACAACCCAAAAGTTTCCCTCCACAGGTGTTTTATTGCTGGGATATTTGGTTGTCAGCAGCGGGTGGAGAAGCTGGCGGTGGTGAGGGGAGTAGGGGTTGTCCTGGGTACTCTTGGAAATACCAAAAACAAGTAGAGTAGCTCCTTTTTTGAACACAGGAGGGTGAAACTCCCTGCCTCTTCCTCTAGCTCTGGGGTGAGCCACCATCATGGTCCCCAGGTCCCCCTCAACGCTGATGCTCTCTGAGCCCTGGCCCCCACCTTGCTGCTGTCTCCTGGCCGTCGCAGCACCCTACACTTCTAGCCAAGGTGCACGTAAATGGCAACTACTCTTTTTCTCTTTCCTTCCCTTCTCCCAAAGCAGACAACTACAGCAATGACCTCATGACAGCATGGTTTCTATCTGGGTGGTGGGACTGAAGCCACTGACACTTTCTGTGCCTTCCATCTTTGATTCTATATTGTTTTATTTTCCTCACTACTATGCTTTCATGCCTTCAGAAATAGGCTGCTGAAAATCAATGTATTTCAGCTGCCTTCTCATCGATGTGACAGATACTCTTTCAGCCAGCACAACCTACCACATCCCCTAGCACCGTCTGCTACATCAACTCTTGGTTCCTACTGGGAGGAATTATCAAAAATACAGAAAACAGACCTAAAAACTAGATTCTATTATCGAAACTAAAAGACTTCACAGAGCCATTATCTGGACATATCCCGGAAGCAGATGGCACAAATTTTTACTGTCATTTCCTTGAGCTACCTACTACTATAAAAAATTACAGGATTTATGTAACCTCAACAGTGAGACTGAACCGGTATTCCCCGAATCACTAAGATTTGGCAGGGATACTGAAAGAACTTTTCATGCCCGTTTCATCATCCCAGGTTAATCAACATATGCAACACAGTTCCAGGCAAACTAATTAGGCAGATAGTCCCACAAGTGTCATCTCTGGAAATATTACATCCATCATATCTTATCATCTGAAGACAAATTAAATTAACTGATTTATTTTAATTTATTTGACAGTAGAAACCAAATCCAAAGCTGATGCAGAAGTTTATTTGCGGGCTGTCACAGAGAAAATATTCATAGGGACCTCCACAGTAGGTTGCTGGTTCAGGGAGAAAAATATCCAAGGGCTTACCATGGGAACTGCAAATCTCAACAAATTCGTGGATGCAGAAGACGTTAAACACATCTCCTCCCTTGTTTTTCTAGGACCTTCACTAGTGACCTGTGATTCAAAATAATAGCTGATGTCAGCTTGGACCTGGCCATCTGCTCTAGATGTGAGTGCTTTTGACTTAGCTGCTGTTTTGGACACTCCATCACTTACTGGGTTGGTGGAAATACATCTGTACCCTAAACTCAGTAAATGCAACATGCGCTCTCTGAGCCGAGGGCAGGTGTAAGCGATATACTCAATGCACAGTAGCCGGACTTGCCCTTCCTGAACTCAGCAAAAATGAGGACTCTCTGCCTGCACTCAGGGGGAGCAAGAAGCCCGCTTGGCCATATCAGTTTTGGCTCGACTCTGCACTGATGGGACACAGCATATGGGCAGGCCGAACTGTTAGTACATAGAATAAACAGGTTCTTGGAAAGGAAAAGGTCAATTAATTTGGTTAGATTCTGCAGATTCCTGGGCTCCAGTATATGCCTTTGAGTGATAAAAAGGACAGCTGAGGCTCCCACCCCTGTGCCAGAGACCTAAAGATGTGGAGATCCCCTGCTGTGCGCTAGCCTGTACACCTGACACGAGGGCTCGTACGTGTTTTTTTCCTTCCCCATCATTCCCACGGACCCCTCGGTTTTCTAACAGCTGCTGCGAGGGAGAGAGCGCAATAACAAGCCCGAAATGGGGTAGATAACACTGTCAGGGATAGGTAACACAGGCAGGAAGTATAATGCTTGATCCCCTCTCATCACAGGAAAGAGAGCACCAGAGACAGGAGAATTTTTCCGTCAGCCTCCAGTGAGACGACCTCCTTGGCAGCAGGTTGCTACCGTAGCAAAAAACGCGCTTCCACACTCACAGGTACCTGCACCACATGTACCACAGCAGGGCAGCAGGCTTGGTGGAAAGTCAGCACCTCTCTTGCTGACAGGACCGCCTGCGTTTGGGGGATCTTCTCTAACAAGAGTGACCTAACAACATTGATCAAAGGGGTCTGATTTTCCTGGAAGGGTCTCTCCAGGTCTGACAGGCGTGCTCCTCCCGGTGTTGCGGGGAGAGCTGCTTGAGTGAAGCCGCCTCAGGTGCCTCACACAAAGGTTTTCCCCTTTCTATCCAGCTGTGGAATAGTCTTGCCAGTGCAGGAGTTCACCCAGCTGGAATACGTCCGTTTTACTCATTTACTGCCCAGGCTCTAAATTCCCTTTGCTGAGCGAGCTGAGGGGTGAGCTGGCTATGGGAAAACTGGCCGTTCATGCAATTGAACCAAGACTTCAGATGCTTTACAACTTAGATGCGGGCTAGGGCACGGTGCTGAAGCGCTATAAATTAAGCTGATCTCTGCCTGTCACTAACGAAGGGCAGGCACCCAGCCCCAGCCTCCAGGACTTTCTGCAGCCACTGTGGAGGTTGGCTCTCAGCTGAGAGGTGGCAGCCCTGCCAAAGAACCTGCATGGGCTGAGCCCTTCCATGTCAGCTCAGCTGAGAAGTCACCTGTGGGGGCCCAGCAAGGGCCCGTTCTCTCTTTTTCTGTTTAGTCTCAGCTTGCAGCTACCAGCTGAACTGGTTGGGCAGCACAGGCTTGCCTCAATGTGCAATATCATGCAGGTTGCCTTATACATCTTCTACATACCTAATAACACCCCTTTTTAGATTCCCTGATCATTCATGTTGACATGTGGCATCTGCACATCATCTGAGGTTCACCTGATACTATATAGCTGAGTTAGGAATAGCATCCTTGGGTTCTGGAAATTATTAAGGGGGAGAGGGGAGGCAAACTCCCTCACAGAGCAGTACGGAAACTGATTCTCATTTTCTGTTCTAGTTCTTTCTCTTTTTCTGCTTTCTCTAGTTCTTTCTTGAAAGGGCAACTACAAAACCCAGCCTTTCAGTTATCTGATCCGTGTTAAGAGCTAGAGTAGAAGCGCGTGGGTACCTGCATAAATACCCTAACGCTATTTGAATCCTGTTCAAAACCCCCATTGCATACCTCAAATGTGTAATGAACTCAATCTGGAATATCTACAAAGAAAAAGTACTGTATGATTTTTTTATGACTTGCTTTAAAAAAAAAAAAAGGAAAATAATACAGTTGGGGCACTAGTTTCTGCATTTGTTTTGTTATTGAATTTAATGTACCTTATACAAGCCTAGAACTTTTGTTTTTCAGTATACTGTGGGGCTTTGAAGTGATTAAAAGATAGGTGTCCTTATAGTATGAGTTAGTTAGGAATTTTATAATCTGGAGAAGGAGTAACTGAGACTTTTGTCACCAACAGAGGTAGCATGGAGTCACGGGATATGGTACCAGGACTTAGAAACCATCTGTTCTGAAGTGACCGACAAAGTTGCTATTGAAATTCTTCTTAAATTTCGAAGTAGGACTCACTGAAGTGAACAGAAGCTATCAGCATGGCTCAATGTTATATTTTCATCGCTTGCTAGTTCACAGTTTTGTTTTCAAGGTTATCTGCTTAACTGTAAGCCTGGAAATGATTTTAAACAATGAAATCCTTAGATTCCCCAGAGCATTCTCCAACAGGAAAGGATGACAAGTATGAGAGGAAACAACCCTGCTAACTTCTGCCACTGCAGATAAACAGAACATACATTTCATCAGTAAACTCTACAATCTACCTCTGAAAAGCCCCGAAACAATCTGGCGAGGGGCATATGTGCCAAAGGCTGATCCCAGCTGCTGCTCTACTGTCCAGGAAAATTTACATATTTTAAGCTTCTTGGTACTGTGCAGATCTAAGCAAGGGGAGTCTGAATCTGTGTTTACAGGATGATCTGAAGAACAGATACTGCACAGTAAAAAAGAGGAAGGCAGCAGCCAGTGCCTCTGTTAATGTAAGGGGTAGCTGTAAACTTACCAGGTGCTTTGTAGTCCCTGAAGGTGTCATTCACTAGAGGGAAAAACACCACAATAGGCGTTTCTGGGCTCTCCTTGTCACCAACAATGTAGCATTCCTTCAGATGTGGAGTTTCCTGATCATCTGGCACCTTCGTAGGGAAAGGAATTCCCTGTTTTGCAAAGTATTTAGAGGCTTCTTTCAGGGGCTGGTCGCCACAATAGGAAAACAAAACGAAGCAAAACATCAGAAGATGTGGGAAGCACTTGGACTGAATTTGACAAAAACCCAATTTCACTGGGAATGTTTGTAGGGTAAGGGCCAGGTTCTGACAGATTGTGGCATGTACCCAGCTTAGGTGTAATAGACTGTATATGGAGCCAAGATCTGGAAGGCCAGAGTTAAATGGGGTGGGTCTGGGTCCCCACGCCTGCCCTTGAAAATCTACATCCCACATTTGGGTATTAAAAACGCTGCTTTTAGAGGACTTTTTATTTCTAAGGTATTTAAGATTCCTAAATAAAAACTGTGCTTGCATTTATTTGCATATCTGGACTTCTGCATCAAACCCCTCTATTGTTACAATTGTCCTGAATGTACATTTTCCCATGCATAAGAATACATATGATTGGATTGAGAAGTCTTAGACAATTTTTAGATACATTTAGCTTCATTCGTTCAATGTCTGACTGCCTTCAAATCAGCTAAAACACATTTACACATAAAAATGGGCGGATTCAGTTTACTAAAATCTTACTTACGCTAACGCTTGTACTGTTCCATAAAGATATGTGACCCTGGTAAACTGTTAGCTTATTTACACTTCCCAGATACCGGGGAAAAAAAGAGTTTCTATGAGTAGAGGAGCAGCCATTGTGGGAACTCAGTGATGAAACAGAGATATCAGTAAAGAAGGATGTACGAGGCTCACCCCTGTCTGGGAACCTGAACTGTAGTTGAAATGCAAAATGACATCCACTTTCCTTTCCGGCCTCATAAGGGGTGGGTAACTGGTAGCAAAGGCAAATGCCGTATCAATCAGGATGAGGTAGTCTGTTGCTGCTGTCAGGTGGTTGGGCTGAGAGTCAAGCTCACAGTCTAGAAAAGAAGCATTTTTTTTTTTTTTTTCAGAGGCTGTGCTCTATACATGAGATGTGCCAAGGAAAGTCAATTGTTAACAAAAAGAAAATTTAGCTTTTCTTGGGTCTGAGACCTATCTATATAGCTGATAGCTGCAGTTCAGTCATTTCTCAGTTCCTCATCTGGCTTCCTCTTTTCACTATTTACTCTGCAATTTCTTTGGCTTTCCTCTAATTAAGAGGGATTAACTTGGGGCTCAGAAGAATAGAGTTAATTGCATCCCCTGGTATTGTGTGTGACTCTGAGCAGGTTGATTTTTTTTTTTTTTTTAATATGGAAAAAATTAAAATGGCACCTCATTGTCTCAACGTACTAACGATTAAAGATGCTTCATGCCTTGCACAGCTGCCAAGGTATGCAGCCGAGGCAGGCGTAAGCCCTTGTGCAACGTGGAAGACCTGGTACCAAACTGAGCACTGATTCCCAAACCGTGTACCGGGCAATACCGTTACAGAGGTTGTGTCTTACTTATGAGTAAAACAGTAACGTGAAACAGGGCTCCCTCAGACATCCCTTGAGTACTGGCCGGGCAAGAGACAGAATATGACGACGCCGGTGCCATGCCGCAAGCATACAGGCTGGCTGGCTGCCACATCCGCAGACATACGCTGGTGGACTCGTCAGGGTCTTTCTCATCTACCAGTTGCCAGTCTTCATGAAATTTTTAAGAACTTATTTTTTGAAGTCTCTCCTGCTAGCTAGTTTCAGCTTTTGGTAGCAAACAGTTTCAAGATGGGACCGGAAGCCAAAGGCAGTCGGCTTGATAATCTTTTAAGCATTGTTTCTTTTTCACAACGATGGTTTAAAACTAACTAAAACCAGGGTGCTATTACCATACCTTTCCACTTGGAAAACTCGCTCCCTAGGTAGTTGTCATTCATCTGGAGGCCCTTCAGGAAGTTATGGATTTCTGAAGCTGCTGGACGTAACATGGCAACATCTCGGAAAATGTCCGAAAAGCTGCCAGTGGGACAAACCACTCGAGTATCCAGCTCACTTGGTCTTGCAGGGAATAGGGTTTCATCGTCTGCAGAAGAAAGAACAACATTTCTTGTACGTGGTCTCATTGTTGAGGTTAACCTGTGCAATCATAATTTGTTTTAACATGTTTGGCAAACCTCGGATTTCTTTCTCTTTTTACTTCCAGGATCTCCATAAATCTCACAGTTTTGCAGCTAGGCTTTGAAAAAATCCATTTCTTCTTCTCAACCCACAGTGGTACTGTTTGTTTGTACTGTGAATCAATCCATCTCATCTACTATAACTTCCTTTGTTTTTCTATAATTTTATCCACTATGATATCCTGCACTTATCCTGTTTTCCTTTGCTACCCTATGTTACAGTTTATCTCTCAGCCATACACATAAAAAAGCCACACAATCACAGTCCCTTGACCACACAAACATCATTAATGTTCCTTAACAGCAAATGAAAGCTCCTGGTTTTATCAACGAGAAACTACCCTGCAAGAAGATAAAATAAATCACCGTTTTTGCTACATTTCTCCTCCTTCTCATCTTTTTTATCTGTAGTACGTCTGTATTGCGTGTTTCTCCTTGAAATCCCAGCCTACAGAACTTTTTTAATTTGGTAGCATGTTTTGCAAATCTCAGCCTTAGGACTAGTTTAGGATGACATGCAATAGTACTGAAGTTTGTATCTGTGCTTTGCAGACTCCAGAGAGGCAAGGATGGTGATTGCTCTTGTTTCTGTGAACCCTCATGCCATACTCCAACTTCCAAGAGAGAAACTGGAAGACTGTGGATTGCTAAGGGAGGCCTTCAGCCTCTCCTCATCTACAGGGATATTCTTCTCCAGTTTTACCCTTGTGCTCTGAAAATGGCTCATGTGAGGGCTATGCTATCTTTTTTTTTTCCTGTGATAGATCCCATAGATTCTTTTCTCACACAACTGAAATGATTGTCATACTGTAATACGTGGCATGAATTTCCTCCTGGTTTCCATGTGGGTTACAGGAAGCCCTGAAGAGGGAATTCCAAAATGTCTTTGAAAAATTCAGTGAGTGAATACCAGAACAGAGGACAAGAGAAAGAGAGAAAGAAAGAGAGAAAGAGAGAGAGAGAAAGAGAGAGAGAGAGAGAAAGAGAGAGAAAGAGAGAAGGGGGGGAGAGAGAGAAAGAGAGAAAGAAAGAGAAAGAGAGAGAAAGAGAAAGAGAGAAAGGGAGAGAGAAAGGGAGAAAAGGGACAATAAAATAACATAATGGCATAAAAATTACCCACCTATATCAGTAATTTTGTCTCGGGTCCATTTGTGCCAGAAGTCTTCTGAATGAACAGATATATACCAAGCATCCATGAGATTCAAGGAAAATACACTGCTCCAGATCCCTGTGGCATAGAATATATTTGACAAAGTAAACTGGTAAAGACCTAGAAGCATTTTCATTCACAATGACCTTCAGTACCTGCCGAGAAGGACTTGGGGGTAGCGGTGGATGAAAAGCTGGACCTGAGCCAGCAATGTTCACTGGCAGCCCAGAAGACCAACTGTATCCTGGGCTGCATCAAAAGCCGCGTGGCCAGCAGGTCAAGGGAGATGATTCTGCCCCTCTATTCCACTCTGGTGAGACCCCACCTGGAGTTCTGCATCCGGCTCTGGAGCCCTCAGCCCAGGAAAGACATGGACCTGTTGGAGCGGGTCCAGAGGAGGGCCACAAAAATGATCAGAGGGATGGAGCACCTCTCCTAGGAGGACAGGCTGAGAGAGTTGGGGTTGTTCAGCCTGGAGAAGGCTCCAGGGAGACCTTATTGCAGCCTTCCAGTACTTAAAGGAAGGGGGCCTATCAGAAAGATGGGGACAGACTTCTTAATAGGGCCTGTAGCGACAGGGTGAGGGGTAATGGTTTTAAACTGAAAAAGGGCAGATTTAAACTAGATCTAAGGAAGATATTTTTCACTGACATAAGGGTGGTGAACCACTGTCACAGGTTGCCCAGCGAGGTGGTAGATGCCCCATCCCTGGAAACATTGCAGGTCAGGTTGGACGGGGCTCTGAGCAACCTTGAGTTGAGGATGTCCCTGCTCATTGCAGGGGGGTTGGACTAGATGGCCTTTAAAGGTTCCTTCCAAGCCAAGATATTCTATGTTTCTATGATTCAGTACCTTCTGCATTCTCCATCAAACTTTATTCATTACATTTTCTTAGTTAACAAATGAAAGGGCATGTCTTTATGAATTGGTATATGAATCCATAATGAACACAAAGAATCTAAATTATTTGGATATATGAAGAGAGCTGGTATATTTTCAGTATAGCGTCTAACACATTAATTTTTATTATGTGGCAAATAACAATTTGTCAATTACATCTTAATATTTCCACCTGTCCTCAACATTTCTTATTCCCCAAGTTCTCACCATTTGTATAGAATGCAGAGCTCTCAACCACAAAACATTCAAGATTCATACACTAATACGCCTTCGAAAGAGGAAGATGACTTAAAAGTTTTGAACATAGAAAGTGTAAATGTAGGAGTCTTTTGGTTTGTGTTCTGATTTTTGAGGCTTTAAGGCATATCTGGGTTACGTTTTCATGTTCCTCTAGTAACAGGTTGAGCAAACCTCAGGGCGGTCCAGATTGCCACCTACCTGCAATCATCTCTAAGGCTGAGAAAACAGCCTTACCTGGTATGGTTGGGTGTGTCGGGTGTGCAACCATGCCTTTCTCAACCCTCCAAACTGCAGAGCTACCCCCGGTGCTGCGGGGGCGAGCTGAGTGATGGGCGCAATGCCAGCCGGTCGTCAGCGGGACGGGCTCGGCCGTGCCGGAAAGGGTTGCAGGACATATGTAGCCAGTCCCTGCTCTGTGCAGGGTGCAGAGAAATTTGCTGAAAACCTTTGAAATCACTGTGTCACAGAAGTAAGCAACGCTGCCCGGATGAGGGGACTCTGGGTCGCTGGACAGAAATGCCCCAGCACCGCTCCAGGGGAGGGAAGAAGAAAGTGCCAAGGTGGGAGGTGTCGGTGACCTGCTGGCATTTCTGACCACAGAAGGGGAGACCTGGGTACCTTGTTTGACACTGCAGCTGGGGATGGGGAGATTCGGACTGCTTCCTTACGCCTCACCACTAGCTGTAGTGAAATCTCCACACAGGCGAGTAGTCTTAACTTCTCAAAAAAACCCTGAAACTTCCTTTATGCAACTGGTGGAAGCAGGAAGAACAATGAGGCAAGAGATTGCTTTCACAAAGGGAAAAAAGGATTTCCTTACTGCTTTTGCTGTTCTGATGCAAGAGGGAAAAAAGGTAAGTGTTATGACCTATTTTCTCTCCAAAATGGAAGTGTTATCCTGGAGGATTCATCAGAGTTAGCTGTGGCAGGAACATTGTAGATAAAAGGCTGTATTTTAGAGACTCGGGTTGTGGAAGAGACTGATGATTTAACTTCGTGGCAGCGTTACAGAACTTTTGTTGCTGACAAAGTCATGTAGGTATTGTGACGGCCTCATGTCAGTAAGCAAGACCACATATGAAGTCAAATAAACGTGTTCAGCTGAATAAAAATGCAGAGAAAATAAACAATCCTGCAGGTAGTGACCAGTTATCAGTTCTTATATTTTACCATATACTGGTCCTGGCAGCTAAAAAAAAATATACTAACTGCTGCATTTCAGAAGAGGAGTTTGTGCAGGAGTGAATTATATTATATTACGTTACATTTCTACAGAGCAACAAATCACCTTCCAAAAAACAGATTCTGGATTCTGGGATTTTCTTCATCAGGCGACCCATGAAGAACTCACTACCAAAATCTTCCGCACGAATGAAGGCACCATATTTTGGGAATCCTACCTCGTAAGGGGTGAATTCCACCCATTCTGAAAGAAAAAGCACAAGGCAGACTGATTACAGCAGTAGAGGCACAAATCGGTTGAATAAAACATATGATACTGGCTAGGTTAAGGCAGGCTTGTCTCTAACTAACACACTTTGCAAACAGACATTTAGTCACTGTACATTTCAGAACGTCAAACATGAAGAGTGAATTGTCCTCTTACATCTAAATTTCTCTACAAACTTTAGATTTCTGAGATAATTTAGCAGGTAATTTTGAGATAATATCCTCCATCATCCTGTTTTTGATGCTGAATACAGCTGAATATACCAAGATGGTCAAAAATTTAACGTTAAAATTATCCTTTTAGGTAGATTGGCCCTTTAGAGGATTTGTGCATTGAACTGATTTCTTTACCTAGTCCAAAATTGACCCCTACTGGGGTTAAATGTTAAATGCAATTCTGGAGTATTATTACCTCTAAAATCCTGGTCGCTGATTTTATCCTTCACATTGAGAGAGAGGTAGATGGGCAGAGGATTCTGACCCTGATTTAGTGCCTGCTGCTGATCTGTGAGCTTATGGGAGTCCTCCTGTTTTGAAGAAGAACAGTAGCTGAGGACAGCTGGATGACGCAAAGAGCCTCCCACTTTGTCTAAGCCTGGGCTCTGAAAACACAGTGCGTACCGAACTCCACCTAGGATGTTTCCCTCCAGTTTAGTTCAGAGAGGTGCTGTAATCCCTGTTTCTGATCCTCCCCTGCCCCAGCACTTCAGCACACAAATAGTCCTAAATTAAGTTCATATGCTGAAAAGAAATCCGAGATTTCGATGGTAGGAGGAAAATGTTGTTATTCACATTTTTTATTTCAGAAAAATGTCTGGAAATAATTGAAAAGCGCTCTTGGCATGAAATATTTCACCCAGGAGGAGTAACCCCTGCCCTGATTTTCATGTAAGTATTTACTTTACATTTTAAAGTTGTTCATATTAGAAGTTTTCTGTTATTTCTCTTTATTCCCATTCTATCTGTACCAGGTGTGATGTTAAGATCTACATAATAGAGCCAACACACAGAGTGAATGATACCACCAAGGCACATGCTTTGGGTACTTATCTATATAAAACCAAGCAAGCAAGCAAGCAAAAAAACCCTTTTCTATAAGGGTGGTCAAACACAGGCACAGGTTGCCCCAAGAAGTTGTGCAATCTTTGCCTGTGGAGATATTCAAAAGCCTGTGGTCCTGCGCAACCAGCTCTAGCTGACTTTGCTCGAGCAGGGCTGTTTGACAAGACGAACCTCCAGAGGTCCCTTCCAATCTCAACCATTTTTTGATTTACTGTCGGCCCTCACTGCTATATTCACTAAATACGCAAGTCTGAAGAGAAAGGTGCTGCTATTGTACCTTTTCATGTAACATGGTTTCAATGATGAGTCCCCATAGATCTGTGAAACATATCTGATGCCCTTCCCGCTCCCTCTGGCACAACTCTTTCAGATAGTATTTCAGACGATCAGGGGCAAAACAGGTAAAGAACTTATTTTTGAGCACATGCTTTCGGGCATCATTGAGTGTTTCCTTAAGATCCTTTTGGGACCAATCAGGATCTTCATACAAGTTTGACATGGTCCTGAAAAAGAAAGAAACACAAGGAAAGGTGTGAGTTCTGAAGAGCTTTGGGAAGTTATGGAGGTTCACCTATCATGCCTTGATTTACAAGAAAAAACCTCTGTGTGTGTGTGTGTGTGGTACCATCCACATATCAGGACTGAATTAACTCAAGATTCTGGCAAATATCCACCAAAGGAAACAAGAAAAAAACACAGCAGAAAAAGGAAGCCCTTGAAAGTAAAGATGATACAAGTCTTCAGGTCACTTCTTGACATCACTTACAGAAAATTCCTATGAAGACTTTGCTCATCTTGGTCTTACCATGTTGTGCCAGATAAACCAGTGATGTATGAGACACAGTCCAAGACATTAAGTTCCTGCACACTGAGAAGGTGAGCATACATGGCTGTCAGAGCTCTGGTTCCACCACCCGTTGTCATGATTGCCACCACAGGTACCTGTTCAATCCCAAAATACATATATTTAATGAGATGGATGGTGTGGGAAGGGAGACAGACATCATTGATTAGAAAAGAGAATGTTACACCACTGATAAAGTAATATAGATGCTGCATGCCGTCAGTCTGCAAGGAGAAGAAAGACCTGAATTAATAATGGGGCATAGGAGGAGTAAGAAATACTCTATGTTTCCTCTGCCAAGCAGCTGTGCATTAGGACATGAAATCCATCACCTCAAACATTACATTTTCAGTGCTCTATTGCAAAACCAACAACACAGACCAGCAAAAACCATGGAGGGAATGGTACCTCTTGGCATCTGAACCAGATTTTTATAAGATGCAATAGACAAGAAAATATAGGTGCAGTCTCATAGTTTCCATGCGAGTAGTAATAATCTCTCTGTTACTGAAATTTGTAAAAGCCAATTTCTACTATTGCATAGTTATTTCACAGGCCACCTGAGATGTATCATGACTGGTGGGTTTAAGAGCACAGACCAATTCACATCACCTGAGACCAGAGGCTGGTGACACCATCCCCTTTCACGGTTGCTGGAGGGAAAGAGGAACCGTATTCACCATGTATGTACATACATTACTAGGTATGCAAGTGAGCTGCAGTTACTGTCTGAGACGATACAGAAATCTGGGTCTTAGAAGAAGGATTAATCTGTAAATATGAATTGCCTCAGTTAACGGTAAAAAGAGATCTACCACGCACTGGGGTGAATTCATCTCTGGTGCAAAGCATCAGGAGGCTCCAGGGAGATGGTTCTGCAGGGAGGTATGGGTGCCTCTGTGTCTGAGGGGAAGGAAACGGCCCATGACTTAGTGCCGGCATTTAAAGGCAAGGTCTCGTGTGTGAAAGGTCTAGCTGTGCAAAAATACTGTTGAGCTCAATTTAAGGGAAAACTAGGAAAATTTGCCATCTCTGCATCTGAACTCAGGCTTCGCACTTGCAGTTGCAGGGCTATCATTAAAAAAGATATTTTTTTTTTTCCCGGCTGATTTTTCCCTGCCTTGGACCCTCTGTTACCGTCCCCATTTGTCAAACGAGCGCAGGCTGTAGCTGCTGCAGATGATGAAGTCAGACTGGCCGTGAGCTGTGCTCAGACAACGGGATCCTAAACGCCAGCACAAAAGGCACAACAAAATAAAGGCCAGTTTGAGCCGCAAGGGAAAGAACTGCTGAATCAGTGGTTTAGACCTGACTGAGATGACTGTGAGGCTTAGAAGAAGCTTCGGCTGAGAGCACCTAGCCCCTCTCTGTAGGCTGCTGTTATTGCGCAGACTGCTACTCAACGTGAAGCGAGACCCCATAGCAGCAAAGCTACAGGCTTTTATTAACGTTCCCTATGAGTACTCATCTCCCCTGGAACAGAAAAAAGAAGGCCTGCACACGAAACTTCCCAATCTCCTGGAAACACTGTAAATTGAACTCAAATGCTCCATTTTGACACCCAGCTGTGGAGAAGGCAGAGGATGGTTAAGTCTCGGGTACCTCATCGTCCTGCAAGCCCTCCTCCAGCTGGAGAATGTCCTTCAGAGCAGCTGTGACCACCTTCTTCCTTTTGCGAATGAATTCCTCTTCCCGGGCACACAGGTCAAACCCCAGGCGTACATCAAGGTCTCCCTGGCTGGAACAGAGGATCAGGTATCTCACATCATGTTTGTAGTATACTTCAGCATTTTAATTGCTTCTACTTCGTCAATAGAATTGCCTTCACCATTGGGTCTATGTATAGCGAAGCAGGCAGAGATGAAATGTTTTAGTTTGGTCCTGGAGAGCAACGGTTCATCTTCCTTTGGACTGAGAGGGTTTATTTTTTTCCTCCTTGCCAAAGATGCCTGAAATTAAATAGAGCTGCAAGGAATTGTTCGCTTTCAGACATACAGCCAGGAGCCTGCAGAGGGCAGGGTTTTAAAGGTGGCTTTTAAACACACCTTCAAAAGTTGCGCAGACGTCCCCTAATACCTGCGAATCATGGACTGAAGTTGTGGACTTTCACATTAGGATTTTTTTTTGGGGGGGGTGTATATAGTCGTTTATGGATATTTATAAGCACTACAGTTGCAGTTGGGAAGCTGCTATGAAAATCTTTTGTAGGTGTGATACGGAATAAGTTTTTAAATGACAACTGTAAACTGTATAACTATCTCGCAGCATATTTACTGAAAATAAACAGCATGATGGAAGATATACCAGCCTTTGTAAGGGAAGAGAACTTCCTACATAATGTAACATATTAATGTTATGAGTTTTACTAAGGCCTTAACAGTACCTCAAATTACACAGTGTTTTTCCTTGGTTTAAAAATAAACGATCATTTGATTGAGTTAATTTGCATTTATCTCTTTGAGTAGATGTTAAAAACTAAATGCAGGTACATTTATTATTTCAGTTTTTTTCATATCTTAGAGCGACCAGGCACTCTGACTTTGATCTTGTAGTTCTTACATGTGAGCTTGGGAAACAGAAAGATTTCTTTCAAGTAGTTTTGAAATGCTGCTTTTATTGAAGGTCTGCATTTTGCAATAATTTGTAGAGGTATCAAAGTGGCAGACTGCAAAGTCTGCAGTGGCCCCTAGCACATAATTTTGGTTGCAGCAGAACATAAATAGAAAATTGGCGTGTTCTTTATAAAATCTTTTCTTAACTCACTGTATAGTCCCATTGCATAAACTCATGGCCCCTGAAAGTCTCTACTGTGCACTGAGTCTATTTTATTTTATAGTCTGAAATGAGGATGAGCCAGCATTCAGGACACAGGCAGTAACAAAGGGTCTGGAACTTGATTGACAACCGTCCAAATTCATAGAACTGGGGGGAAAAACACAGAAGGAAGAGAAATAAGATATCTTACCATTTTTTCACCTTAAAGTGCAAATCAAATTTTCTGTGCTGAAAATCAGAAAGGTAAAATAATTAATATTGATATTTTGTTTAAAACAGTAATTTTCTCCCACTCAGAATGAGACAGAACTCTTTTGGGTCATCATTACATCCGCAAAACTCTGAACCTCAGTCAATTGAGACTGGGAGATAGACTTTTCTCTCAATGTTTTTATTAATACCCAGAGATGTGCACTGATTTAACAAGTTGAGACTTTGGTATTGTCATCTATAGTCTGCATCTTCTCTTTCTCTTTTTATACTCAGGTGTAGCTTGCTCTGGTGCTGCTTAGCTACACAAATAAATAGCAGAAGAGCTGCAGTGCTATACCTCACCCCCCTGAAAGGGTCCACCATTAAACATTGGTCTTGAAATTAAAGTACACGGCACTGTGAGACAGAAGGGGAAGCCAAAGAGGCCGAGCACCCTCTAAGTCTGGCTGAGCGCGCTGCCCATTTGCCTCCCGTGGCAGTGTGCAGGCTGCAGCCTCAACCCTCTGTCCTGGTGGCAACCAGTGACCTCCAGCTTGGCCAAGGACACAGACAATACAAGGAGCATGAGCAACAGCTTAGACACCTTTCTCCTCCCTCCTCCTCCCCTGGATTTCCCATTTTATTTTGCTCCAAATAATTTACTTGATTATGTGTCATCCTAGATGTGAGGGAGGTTAGAAAACAACAATCTCTACATAAAGAGGGGTGGCCTTCGGTTTCTGCTACTTTGGAACAGCAATAATTTTAAAAAGCTTGCAAAGATTTCTCGATGGCCAGTAGACACTTACCTCACCGACTACTTCCCGCTCAGCGGGGAGCGACCTCAGAGGCAGAGTCAGGGGGACGCCTCGGCTCCTTCTTGCTCCACATGACATGCAAGCACACTGAAAAGGAGCACGGAGAGCTTTTTGGTTAAGACAGAAATGCTCTGCTCTTGCTGCCTACTCATATGTAAAGTTGAGATTGTAGGACCGCCTGCTTTGTCTACCGTGTTCTGGAGTAACGTACAAAGGTGGGAAGCCTCCTCCTCTTTGTGAGTGCAACATCCAGGGAGGGTTGCTTGTATCTGGCATAGTGGAAGAAAGTGGGATCTGGGAGAGGAGAGCGGGAGTCACAGCCCAGTGGAACTCTCTGGGTTTCTTCAAAGGATCCTCTCACTGTAAATGTTAGCTCGTTCTCTGAAACAATGAGATAAAATGCACACAAAAAGTTACTTCTAATTGCAGAAAAGCAAGAAAGGGAAAAAAAGAAGCAAAAGGTAGCTTTGAACAAACCCCTTCTCCTCCTCCTTTGTATTTGGAAAGCTGTCTTCTGAAAGTGATCCAAGGCCCAAACATTACTGGTGGTTGTATCATGATAATGGGCTGAACAAGAAGCCAGACGTGAGTGTGATGTGAATGGCACTGAATGTTAGGCTGCTGCGTTTGTATTGCGGTGGTATCACCACACCGTAAACGCAACCAGGTACCTTGCATTGCAAATCATCCTCATCCCAGGACAAATAATGAGCAACAGAAGTTCTCGGTCCCCTAAAACAAGACCTGACTCTGCAGCAGATGACCCTATTTGTACGAAGAGATAAACTAATCCTGCCAGCGTGTTACGCATGCTCTGAGATTGCCTACCAGATCCAGCCCCTCAGGGGATGTGGGCAGAGGAACTTCTAGGTTCTGGATCTTGATCAGGGTCAGGCGGGAGCCAGCTGCTGAGTGGCTAACCCCTGCAAAAAACGAGGTGTTTCTGTGCATATGCAGAAGTCAAACTGCCAGAGATCCTGAGGAAAGTTGAGGCCATGGACTATCACGCCTAAGGAAGTAAGCTTCTTCAGGGTTTAGCAGTACTACAGCAGAGGTTTTCAGGATCTCAGCTTGGGGTTTAGATGCCTCCTGTGCAAGCATCTGGTGTTGTTTCTAGTCTGGCACGAGGCTCCCCGTGAAGTCAGAACCCCGAACTTACACGTGCTGCAGAACAGGTGGTGTTCCCCACTGCAAAGTATCTACAAATCGCCTTAGCTGCGGTCAATTAAAGCCTTAGTATTTGGATAATGCAATTTCTAGGCATCGTTAGGGGGGTAAAAATCACTACTATTCAGTTATAGAATGAATAAGCTTACCTGAAAAATGCTTCTTTTTCATCCTGGTGTCCAACTGAACTTCCAAGCAGGCTACTTCACGACACTAGAATAGATGTGATGGGGACAGAGAATTAGATTCCTCACCCAGCCGTCTCACCACCAGTGCTGGCAGATGTGGGAAGGGTCATTGTAGGAAGGGTCATTGATTGAATGTGGGGGCCAACTGTGTTGGAGACTTCTGCCAGACCCAGGGAAAATGAGAATTGACTTTATCGTCACATGGGAAGATGGTGTTATCCTAAACACCTTGCGATTTTCAGTGGATGCAGACAAAACAAGGGAAAACTACAGAAGCCTGAAGGCTCCTCTGAGATCATGCTGGCCTCCTCAAAGGGAAGATAAAGCTCCTAAGAGAAAAAGCATCACTAAAGAATGAAGACTTGCAATGTTTCCCTCAATGCCATCATAGTCAGCTAAGGTAAGGAATAATGTGAGAAAAAACACGAGAACAAACAAATAATATTTTACCACTATTGCCCCATTTGTGATGATGGTTTCAGGAGGACCCCGTCTAGAAAACAAGAACAAACAATACATATTTTATAAAAAATACAACCTGGATACTGCCCTGAACAGGACACATTTTTCTCTCAAACTTTTTTTTTTAATTTTCTCCTTTCTATTGTTTGTAGAAGTACACTCCCTTTTCACTAGATGCCACATAACCACCTAGCAGAAATTATTCAGCTTCAATAAAGCACCTGGAAAGTGCTTGTAACAGCCTTAATCGCCCAGGTATGTCACAGACTGGGCAGCAACATTCTCCTTGGCCATGAGCTGCCCAGAGAATCCTCTCCAGAAAATAATGGGGTTCCACTCACATGCTCTCCAATACAAACTCAACTTCCAGCTCCTCCTTCCCCTGAAAATGAAAGAAAAAAAAGTGAAGCAGTCTCAATTAGCACGTGCAGAGGGTTTGCAAAGTGACCTTCATTTTTGCAAACAATATTCTGTTTCGTGCTTGTTATTGTCAGCATTAGAGGACAGAGGCAGCTTTTTCTTCCCCAAGGAAAAGATGATCTCAATTGTATTAGCAGAACAAAGGGTGTTTGTTTCTTACAGATCTCCCTAGTAAAACTTTATTTTTCACACTTTCTTCCCTTCCCCATGTGCTGAACATGAAATGCTGAGAGTATTCAGAAAAATATTGTGGAAACAGGCCGTTTCCCTGTCCTTGTATTGTTTTTCTTTTTATAATCTTCGTGAGGATTAGATAATCTGACAGAAAACGACAGAGTTTATTAAGAGTGCAAAGCTCCCCTAAAACTGCGCCTGCTCTGGGCCTCGGGGATGTGGCCAGAATCCAGCTTGCGGCCAAGCTGGTCCTGGTGGTAAAAGACAGAAGAGGCCGCACACCAATTTAATCAGAAGGGAGGGAATGGAGGTCAAGACGTACTAAACATCTGACCCAGCTCATACCTGTGGATTTAGTGGGAATGCTGTAAACACTCTTTCCCCAAGGGGGATTTTAGCTACATCAAAAAGCAGAATCACGTGGTCATCATCATGAATGATGTCATCATCAGAAACAGTAATTTCCAGTATATTCTGGAAAAAGAAATGAAAAATATCCAATTCATTAGCATGTACTCCAGAAGTATGACGTTCTGCAGCTCTTCCAGGTTCAGTGCCTGCTTTACAGAGAGGAAACAGAAATGTATTGATGACAAGCAAGGAAGAGTAAGAAAACGACTGTAATCCTCTTTATAAGAAACAGCTTCTAGTCCTGTCAATTAAGGCCAAACTGAGATTTCTCTTGGGTTACCTTTTATACTTGTAAATAGCTCTCGCCAAAAACGTGATCTCTTAGGAAGTGATATGGATAGACACAAGTCCTGCATTGCCCCTGTTGTTGGTAACTGGGGCAATAGAAGTCACTTCATATCAATAACCACCTTTCTGTGTCCTTGGACCTTCCACTTTCAGCCACCTGTTTGTAGGTATTTGGGTGTAGTGTAATTAACAGTACCAAACTGAATAAAGATCTTAATCATACTAGAATTTAGCATCTCCCTGGCATTGATATGCCATCATTTCAAGTCCTCTCAGGGAAAGGTGTGGTTTTCTGTTATAGTGCTGCTTTATAGGTCTATTTCATTGTGCCTCTGTGTTGTCACTCTGTCGTCGGTCCCATCAGCCTCCTGCAAGGCACACATTACTGATATATAAATAATAAGTATCTGTTAGGAGAGAAGTGGGTTCCAGAATAGCCAAAATTATTTCGCTCCAGCTTGCTAGGGGAATTTTATGTAAACTCAGAGAGGCATTAGAAGACGTGACATCCTGTTTTGGACTAAGCCGAAAGAAACTGCGCAGACATGAGATGAAAAAGAGAGTTTTGGTTTGTGTACCTTGACTCGTCTCTGTATCCGGAAGTAGAAAGTTTCATTCCACACAGGATTTCTGCAGTTTTTGATGGTTTTGGTATGGAATTTTTCATCTGAAGCAGTTGGCAACCAGAGGCTCACGTAGCAATCAGATTGGCTTACTATAGAAACATAGGCACAAAAACAGCTGGCAGTGGAACCACAACACACAAAGTGGAGGCATTGAAATGCTCTGTATGGACAGGTCTTTCTGATACACATCAGCCAAACCAGGAAGATAGGAATCATACAGCTGCATAAAATTAATTTGTTGCTCATCACAACACTATTTTAATAAGCATAGTATTCAAATGACTATGCACAATCCTACACAAATATAAAAAAAAAATATATATATCCCTAGCCAGTGGATAGAACAATATAAATAGCCAGGAGTCTTATATTGCCCCTCATCAGCTTTGTTTCAGCTCTCTGGAAATTCGTCATGAGGAGAAACTGCAACCCACCCAGCGGAGAGCAAGCCTCAGACCCTGAGAGGGACTGGGTGGAAATGGTCTCTGTGGCAAGAGCAGGCCGTTGCCTCACCAACCTGGAGCTCAGAGGGCACCAGCCCTGGCTGGGCCAGGCTGGCACTGGGAGTGAGCAAAGAGAAATGACTTTCGGATGAAGTGGGGAAACAGGAGGAGAAGCAGGTACCAGTCTCAGTAAAGGATGCAACTGGGGAAGCTGGGGAGGCTGTATGGGCTCACATACCTAGCAGGAGTAAACTCAATCCCAGCTTTTCCTAGCTTTACCTACTTCGCTTTGTAACTGTTTGTCAGGATTTTGCGTGTGTATAACATTTTGTCATACTATGCTTATGTGTAGAGAAAAGCATGACCAAGATTAGAACATGATCTAGAAAACTGACTTTCTTAATCCTCACCTTTTGTCTGCAGTTTAGGTTTGTGAGAAATCTTAAAAGAATCAGGTTTGAGTCTGATTCAGATAATAAATATCTGGCATACCTGATTATTAACCCTTCACGATGGAAGATTAATTATTCCACCTACCTATTGCCTCCTTAGGTGGGGTAGGAAGGGACAGGCTTACTAGCAGTATTATTGCTTCTTCAGAAGGTCAGCGGGTGGCTGGAGCCTTTTCCTGGTGTTTGCTGGCACCTGAGAGACCTGGAAGCTATTTCATACTCCACATCTCTTCCCAGGCAAAATGAAGTGGCAGAAAGGATTTGCACTTACTACAAGGGATCAGCTCTCATAGATCGTGAGCCAAGCAAACAACGAAGAGATTCTCAGACCTCGGACAGGAAGATTTCCAGAGGCTGCTGGGAGGC
Organism: Phaethon aethereus; assembly: GCF_964289735.1. NCBI lineage: Eukaryota > Metazoa > Chordata > Aves > Phaethontiformes > Phaethontidae > Phaethon > Phaethon aethereus. Next base: position 42,551,564 of record NC_138579.1, on the reverse strand, counting down.
CTGATCCATCCTTTTGTGTAAACACAGGCTTCGATGAGAAATGAGAAGGAGGGGAGAAGTCTGGTCCCACAGCAATCGACAGAGATAACTACCTCACGAGCAGCGATGAACACCTTCTATCTGTGAACATGGCCCAAGTCTTGAGTCAGTTCCTCAAGGTTAAAAGAGAGTTTGTCTTGGTGTCTTTGCTCACGATATCAGATATATTGCTTTGGGATATTTTGCCTAAATATAAGGTGTTGCTTGAAATCTGGTGGCCCTCTGACTGGGACGTCGCTGGAGGACAATGACTTGGGCAGGGACATTCACAGGTAACTCTTCACACTGAATCGGAAGGAATTTCTTGACACTGCCAGGAGTTTTCCTCACAGAGGATGTAGGTTGCCTTTCTGTCTTTGATTCCACAGGCAACATTTCAGCATTGCAGATTTTTACATAATAAAAGTGACAGGATAAGATATTGACTTTGGCAAGTATTGGTATAAGATTCAATTTACACCATGCGGGAGGGCTGTGATCATTGATCTGCCTGATAAATGAAGCATCTCCCCTGACAGTGCTGTCTGACAGCCTGCCGAGCTGTGACGTACTCATCCTGATATGACGTATTGCTGGCTGTGATCTAGAGTTACTCAAGAGCACATATGAAGCCTGTACAAAAGCCAAGAACCAAAGGTAGCTTCAAGCTGTCTAGACTGTCCCTCTTCTCATTAATGCACTTACCACTGCCGATCTCGTGTTCTGAAAACAGGAGCCCAGCGTCCCCAGAGTCGCCAAAGTGGATGAGATGTGATGTACTTCAAAAACGTTAAACTGATCTGAGACGTAATTTTTCTCCTTTTTGGTTTCTGGCCATCACAGGGTACAGGAAGGACACATTTCTAGGTTTTTGCTGTAACTGCAAAGGGCAATTCCTTTCTTTTTTCCTTCTTAATGAAATCTGAGGTGCTCTATCCTGTTTTAAATTCCATCTTTCAACCACACAGTGTATAAAACAAGACTCACAATAAAACCTGACAGTGCTGAAACTCCAAGCCAAGCATGAACGAACAACTGTAACATTTATAAACCTCTTTTGGTACTGTTTATTCTGGAATTTACTGATTTGCTGGAGTGTTTTCTCTGACAAAACATTTTCATGAGGCTACTTTCTAAAATTATTTTTCCATGAGAGTTATTGTTTTCATAAATATTTACTTAAAATAAGCTATTAAGAATTCTTTGTCAAACTGATGAAGTACAGGCTAGATAAATGGGTGGTGAGGTGTATTAAAAACTGGCTGAGCTGCCAGGCTCAAAGGATTGCGATCAGCAGCACAAAGTCCACCTGGAGGCCAGTCATTAGTGGGGTACCCGAGGGGCTGACACTGGGGCCAATACTCTTCAATATCTTCACTAGCAATGTGGGTGATGGGACAGAGTGCACCTACAGCAAGTTTTCAGGTGACACAAAACTGGGAGGAGTGGTTGACACACCAGATGGCTGTGCTGCCATTCAGAAGGACCTGAATGGAGGCTGGAGAACTGGGCCAGCATGAGCCTCATTAACTTCAGCAAGGAAAATGCAAAGTCCTGCACATGAGAAGAAATGCACCAGGACAGCCTGGGGGGTTGACCGGCCAAAAAGCAGCTCTGCAGATGAAGACCTGTGGGTCCTGTTGGACACCAAGTTGAACATGAGCAGCAATGTGGTCTTGTGGTAAACAAGGCCAACAGCCTTCTGGGCTATGTCAGAAAGAATGTTGCCAGCAGGTGGAGGGTGAACCTTCCCTTCTACTCAGCACGGGCAAGACCACATCTGGAGTGCTGAGTCCATTTCTGGGCTCCCCAATACAAGAGAGATAAGGAAGTATTGGCATGAGTCTAAGCAAAAGGCCACACAGAAGACTGGGGTTTGGAATATCTGTCATATTGGCAGAGGCTGAGAGGGTTGGGACTCTTTAGCCTGGAGCAGAAAAGGCTCAGGGATACTTTATCAATGTATGTAAATACCTGACAAGGGCGCAGGGAGAGGGGAATAAAGAAGTCAGAGGCAGACTCTACTTAGTGGTGCCCAGCGAAAGGTAAGAGGCAATGGACACAAAACAATACACAGGAAATTCCATTTAAACATAAGGAAAAATCCCTTATTTTACCATGAGAGTGGTCAAACATTGGAAAAGATTGACCAGAGAGGTTGTGAAGTCTCCATCCTTGGAGATGTTCAAAACCTGACTTGGCTTAGCTCTGAGCGATTTACTGTGGATGACGCTGCATTGAGCAAGGGGTTGGACTAGATGATCTCCAGAGGTGCCTTCACACCTCAGCTGCTTCGTGCGATTCTGCAATATCAGGGCTAGTTGGTCGCAAACAAATTATATATAATTGTTAGCAACTACTGAGTGCAGATTTGACCTTGAAAATGAGGTGAGGTGAAACCAGACAGAGCATGTCCTCTTCTCATGGAGAAAGGAAACCATGCCATATGTGTTTTTGCCATAATTCATCTACAGTCCCTACTGATGGGGAGATGTTATTGTTTCCCATAACATTCCTGTGATTTTTCTATGTTTTTCTTGAATTGTACAGACAGTATGAGCTATTCCCCATGCTGGGACTCTGAGCTTTTGTATTTCTGTAGAAGTGGCAGTTCACTTGAAGCCAGGCTAAGCTGTGAGGCAAACAGTGGAAAAATAAAAAATAAGAGGATAGTGGGATGTCAACTGAAGACTATGATACTCTCGTTACATGGGAGCACCTGAAACTACTAACCAGTTTTTTTTGCTCACTCTTATCCCTGAAAAAAAGTGTACAAAAGAGCTAGTGAAAATCTTCCAGTTTATTCATTGCTACATGCGAGCTAATACAGAAAAATATATTTTCGTTTTCTTCATACTCTAATTTTAATGCAATTTCATGCCATGCCAGGCCCTTACCTAAGTACACATGTTGCAACTTCATTCTCTGATGATATAATGTCACCCCATAGGGATACTGAGACATCTGAACTCACGGTGTCTTTAGAAGTCAGCACTAACTGGCTCTGATATCCTTTCCCAGTTTTCAAGTTGTTCTGATTCAATTGCATTTGTGTGTTGGTAGGACTGATTCTCATTTCTGTTTTCAAGATAAATATGGGTTAAACATTCAGGAATGAGCCTAAAAGTTCAGAACTGCAGCCAGCTGTTTGCTTCTTTGTGAGAGTAGAGTCTTGTGACATGTTCCTAAAATGAACCATCACATCCTAAAATCATTCATCTCCATCACAAATAAGAAGAAAATTACAGCACTGAAAACCAAAGCATATAAGAAAAAGTAGTCTTACAAGAATCATAGAATCTTTGGGCTGGAAGGGACCTTTAAAGGTCACCTAGTCCAACCCCCCTGCAATAAGCAGGGACATCTTCAACTAGATCAGGTTGCTCAGAGCCCAGTCCAACCTGACCTGCAATGTTTCCAGGGATGGGGCATCTACCACCTCTCTGGACAACCTGTGACAGTGGTTCACCACCCTCATTGCAGTGAAAAATGTCTTCCTTAGATCTAGCCTAAATCTACCCTCCTTTAAAACCATTAACCCTTGCCCTATCACTACAAGCCCTATTAAGAAGTCTGTCCCCATCTTTCTTATAGGCCCCCTTCCTTTAAGTACTGGAAGGTTGCAATAAGGTCTCCCTTCTCTTCTCCAGGCTGAACAACCCCAACTCTCTCAGCCTGTCCTCCTAGGAGAGGTGCTCCATCCCTCTGATCGTTTTTGTGGTCCTCCTCTGGACCCTCATCAACAAGTCCAAGAACAATTAATGTAAACTATAAAATCCCATTAATCGATGTCCTTTACCACGAATGGACAGAATCCCTGTGTGAATGAGCCTTCCATCCTGTCCAGCCATTTAAGTCAAGAAGCAAAGTCAGATTTGCTCCCTGGAGCACAGCCTCAATGGGTGCAGTGCCTGCTGCCACCACAGAGCGAAGCTTTTGCATCCTGGGTCACCTCTGCCTCCTGAGCTACTGGCACCGCTTGCATTCTTGGGGCAGGGCCATGAGTATCACCTGCACTAGGTGTGTTCTCCCTAATTTGCTTGTGTTTATTTTCTGTACCTAAAATAACCCCCGATGTCTTTGGAGAACCACTCTGATTTGCAAAGACTCCAAGTGTATCACCCAAGAACCGACTCATTTCTTCCGAACGGATAAACTAAGAGCTTCCACAAAATAATTTCATAAGCTGGGAGAGGAGAAAGACTCTGAGCTCCTCTGTTATAAATACACAAGGTCTCTCTTCATCCAAAGATGAAAAACAAAAGGAAGATGCAAAAACAAAAGGAAGGGTAATGGGAGCAGTGTGATTGTTCTGACCTCCCTGCTAAGACCAACAGGTTTCCTTCCAGAGCCGAGACAGCTTCCACGTGCACCTGATTTCTACAGCTAGAAAACATACCTGATAAGCTCAGTCACTTTTCACCCCCCCCCCCCGATTTCACCTTGTCCTACCTCAGCTCTGACAGCTGTGTCATGGGGATCCCTCTACCCACAGCCTCTTGGACTGGCAGGATAACACCTCACCAAGAAGTTACTGTCTCTGAGAAGAAAGCACCTGCAGCCTGAAACTCACCCCAGGTAACTTCTCACTGGGACACACAGCTCAGGTTCACCTCTGCAGTCCAGGCAGAGTGTTGCAAACACGCAGTACCAGTGGGGTGTAATTTAAGCCAGAGCTGATGTCCCCCCTCTTCACCCTTGCCATGCTAATGAGCCCAAACACGCTCTCCCATGGCAAAGGTCATCTCTTGGTACGTGGTACCAGCTGGTACCCAAGTTGGCTGCCACGGTTTCCATCTGCCACAGAGACCTCTTTACTCAGGTCTTCAGGGTTATGTGCGATCCAGCGGAGTCCGAGAGAGTTTTGCTCTTTCACGTTGTACTAAATCATAGCAGGGAGGGCCACGTCGCTGCAGGTCAGCGTGCTGGCGTTACCCGAGGACCTACGAGAGGTCTGCTTCCACTGGTGGCACCTCAGGGCAATTCCCTTCTCTGGTGCTTGGTCCCCAGTTGTGCTAGAGGAGGCAGATTCCCTTACTGACCATCTCCCAGTCCACAGGAGCGGGGTAGGGGGGGTCAGCTCTGGCTGTGGGCTGCCATAAAACAGCAAGTAAACACTAATGATGGTGAAGGTGGGCCAGGCTGGGAGCTTGGTGCAGCTCTGTGTGGCCACCCAACAACTCATTTGTTTAAGGAGGGCAGCTGGAAGGTGTTGGAGACCCATGGTCCTCCTCTCCCATCAATTGACTCCTTTCTCATCCTTTCGGGAAACAGTCACTGGAAGGCGTGTTAGCAGCAAGGAAAGGAGCTAATACACTATTTCCCCCAGCACCTCATCCTGGCCAGATATTCCTCCTACATGTGGGGAATTCTTTAGGAGAAGTGATGCCATTAATAGAGTCAGGAAACATGCGCTTTTGTAAAAACCTCTGGCACTAACCTCCCGCTGAGGAGGAGCAAATGAACACACCAATGGCCAAAAAAGTCATTCTTTTACCCAAGGGTGGCTGCAGTCTTGGACTGAGGAGGGGACCACCACTGCAAACCAGGTGCCAGACTGTAAAAGTCCCATAAACTTCACCGGAATTTCTTCCTCCTGAGCATTCCCACGAGTTCCCCAGCCTGACTGCATACGAACGTTGGAGCCCGGTGATGGCACTCAACACCTGCAGGGCAGCAGGATGAGCGTAAAGGGACCTTACCCGGGCACTGCCTCTAAAGTGCCCACAGTGAGATCGGGGAATGCCAGAAACATGTGTCTGAGTCTGACCCATGATTACAGATTAGCATAGAGGTCGGTTAGGAATACAGTGAAAACTGATTAGCCCAGGTCTGTCAAGAGCATTTGTGTGGTAAGATAATAGAGAAACCAGTTGCATGAAGTATGAAGCAAATGGCGGAATTGAACATTACCTAAGCACAGAGAAGCCTGGAAAAGTGGTAGAGCGACTGTAGGTATATGAAAAGGGTTAATTGATCCATTGAGGAGGAGCAGGGTTCTTCCTTTTTGTTTTAATTTTTTCCTTTGTGTGAAAACAGATGCAATCATTGCCAAGCTCCACCAGCATGTGTTGTCTACAGGCAAAGGTGTGACATCAGATTTCAGGATAAGCTGAGACTCCATCCCAGGCTTGCAAAACACACATCCCACGCATTGGGTGCTTGTTTAAAAAAACACCCAGGACCAAGTTGGATGTACACAATACTGAGGAGTGTCAGTGGAAGTATATAGAAAGTGGCATTCTCTGAAGCCAGGATTTGCCAAGTCAAGAAAAAATATAAAAAAACCTCTAATGGCCAAAAGACCTGATGTTACTGCACTTGCAATGAACTGAGAGAAAGTTAGGGAAATGGAGCATATTTTAGCCAAGAAGAGGTGATCAGAAACTTGAGCAAGCAGATAACTGCATGCGTAGAAAGATGGGAAGCCAGCATGTGGGTAGAAAAGGCAAGTCATAGTACCTGCTGCACTTGATTGGAAAGGTGACTTGTTCCTGGATTTAATACTTGCAACATGAAAATCTAGGGAAATCTGAAATATGTTATCACAAAAATTGTCAACCTTCCACTGACATCTCATCATCAGATAGCACCTGTGTCAGCTGCTTATAATCCATTTTCCAGGGGAAAACATCATATTGCTGAGACAAGGCTAGGTAAACATAATTTTCTAATTCTCATCAACACATGTTAGCATGTGTAGCGATTTTAGTCTTCTGATACTTCAACTACTTTCAAGTGTTAAAAACAAAACATTAAGCTAAAAGAACATCAGTATCAGTGCAAAAGTCAAGCACTTAAAAATTACAAGGTATCTTTTTGTATTGAAGTATTTAAACCACATGGTATCACACTCTTTTTCCTGGGAGACTCCAGCTTCTCCGAGAGCCCAGGTAGGTTGCTGCTCAGTCAACAAAGAGTTATTTAATATTTGTTTATCTTCCTTGTTCAGTGGCATGCTGGTTTACAGTGCTCCATTATAGTATGGCATCCTTAAGAAACATGCCCAAAGTCACAGAGTACTTGGGGAATTACCAACAGAAAGGAGAGAAAAACATCCTTTTCTTCACCTGCTGGTCCCCAAACCTTTTTTATTGGTATTTAACAAAAGAATCTGAAGATGCTTCTCACTGTTTCTAGGTTTTACTTCACATCTTAAATTGGGATCCTGCTACACGTAATAAGAGATAACCCTTTTCAAAATAAGCACACATTCTAAATAGACAAGAGAGAGAAAATGTGTGGGAGAAGACATTCTGTTATTCATGTTTTATAGAAAGAGTACCAGAGGCTCAGTGTCTTTGCATGACTTGCCTAAACTTATAACAAGTCTGTGGACAGAGGTAACACCTGAGCCCACACATCTTGATCCCTACTCAAGAGATGTACATTTTCATGATAATGGGAATTTTCTAAATGTCTACATCTCATTATCCAGGACTTCTTCTGAAATCCCACTGTCCTCAGGATGGAGGACAAGATCATAACAGTAACGCTATTTTCTGAGAAGGCAGCATCGTTTTACTTTGTGCAATCCCTTTGCATAAGCCGGTGAATCATGGTTCTTATCTTGTCATTCAATATCCATTCTAGATCAAAGGTGATACTAAAAGAAATTAAATCAGCACTTCAAAGGAATGGAGGTGAGGTCTTGCACGTATGTGCAGTGTTTCATAGCTGTGAAAATTAATTTCACCTTCTCTGCTGTCCTGTGATATTTCTTCTATTCTCTGCAACCCAGTGTTACAGAACATGTGAACTGAACACTTCTCTCCATTTGGCTGGAAAATCAACAGTGGTTATATCCATGTTCTTGAAAGACCGAAGTGAGTGGAATACAAAGAGGTGGTGACAAATTTTCTTTATAGAATATTGTTCCATCAAAAGATAAAGGTAAAAACAAACGGTAGTGTTTGGGGTGAAAATATCGCAGTTTCTGAATTATCCAGTGGAAGTCAAGTAGTGCTCACTTGGAGAAAACAAGAAGGTTTTCTGCCATGTCCTTAGCCTTCCTTAAAGTCTGTCTGATGACTTGCTGCCTCATGGAAAGATGGCCCTTTAGAGCTGCCTGTCTGCTAGTGAGGAGTCTAGTCCAAAGTAGTCTTCTGAAGCAAAACTCTTTAGGGTTTCCAGGCCAAAGTAACCTGGAGCAGAGCTGCTGGTGTACTGGCAGCCTGGGGCACCTCATCTTATTTCTTTGGAAAAGTTGTGCCTGTCATAGATATTGTCTGAGCTTCTAACTTCAGGGAGTGTATCAAGACAATCTGAGAGTCCTTGACATGCAGCATACAGCCATTTCCTCTGCCAGCTTTGGTAACTGCACCGAAACAACCACATTTTAGAGTACCATAGCTAAAGAACTGACTCTTAGTCTGTGCAAACAGCAGCTGTAAATGCTTTTCACTTTGATGGATCCTCTAGCTCTACTAAAAATATTAAAAAGTAGGAAGACAGAGCAGTGGAGTAACATGCTATGTGAAATGTTGGGCAGCGGAGGGGCTGTGGCGTTCGTGAGCTTCAGCACCATCTCCCAAAAAGGAAAGAAAATGCACAGCAAAAGAAGGAAGAACAGTATGGTAAAGGGATATGCAAAACTGTAGTTATTACTGACCTGCCAAGTTCACGAGGCACATGTAGGAACAGCAGGAGAAAATTCTCCAGCGAAAAACTTCTGTGGAAGTGGAGCACCAGGTAAAGGCTGGCCAAATCCCACACATTTTCAGAAGACTTTGCATGTAAGTTGTAATGTACCATATACTACCGTCCCCAAAAGATTTCTCTTATACATCTTTCAGTGAGGTGCAAGAGTCAGAAACATCCATAACAAAGTGGCTGCTCAAGACACGTACACGAGACACCTCACTGAACTTCTGAGATGTGGCGGGGCTCTTTAGAGCAAAGAATTAAGAGCGACTGATGTGTAAATATTTCAGCCCTGTATTTGCTATAGACATGGGATATAAACACCTGGGTATTAAAACTCGTGCTAAGATATTTTCACACCACTGAAATTGCCAACTTGTCTGTACTCTGCTGACTGATGGAAGTCTTAAAGGTTTAGTGAATACCCTGCCTGGCAGTGACCTGTTGCTGAATTCTTAAAAAAATCCTCAAATAACAAAAAACCCTCTGAAATTGTAAATAACTATTCTGTGGCAGAAGTTGGCTTTTATTGTGATTTGTTTGCTGGTATGATTTCTGTGTTTTGCATTTGTGCAGCGGCTAGCGCAAGCAGGGGCTGGTCCAGTAATTTCAGAACTGTATAATGTCAGTAAGAAAATCTGGTACTTACAAAAATCTGCCTGATGAGCATTTCTCAACTTTATGATTCTTACAGTGAGCAGGGAGTAAGGTGACATTTCTTCCTGCTGAAAAAAATAACAAAGGAGATGTGCTTTAAAGTTTGGGATATGTGTATTTATTGGAATGACCACCAAACACTGAAAGGAACCCAGGTTCTGCTGAAGCCATCTTTTCCAGTTGGCATCACAGCAAAAACACAGTATGCAACAAAATGCACTTTCTCCACTAACTTCATCAGCCCCTGAAGTCTGCAGTTGCCTAAGCATACAGATAGAAAGTGTGGAAGGAGAGGATGAGTAGGAAAGGAGGTAAATAAGTTGAGGAAGTTCAGTTAGCCAGCTACATTACATCATACACGCGATCATCAGCATCCAATACAACACAAAACTCAGTGAACCAAAAATCAGAACTGTTCCAGTTGTGGTTGGAGAGGGATCTTTTTAGGTTTTCTCACTTGTTTTTAAAAGAAGCATTTTCATGATGGAGAGGTGTCCAAGGATTAGTATTAGCACCTTAGGGAACATCTCAGGCCACCAGGGCGATACACAGCTTTGGACAAACACTCCTAGCTTGCTTTGTGGGAAGAGTTTTCCTTACCAAATGGGGTTATCTGATTGTTATACAACTCCACGTTGACGAAAGTACACTTTTTTTACTACAATCCATCTCAAAGGTGGCTATCTCCAATTCCTTGTTGAACGTGTCAGGCCTGACCAGCTGGGTCTGTAAACATTGTGCCAAGCACAGGTGCTTTAGGGATTTTACATCTTCAGAGAACATGTCCATCATGTCCAGCAGCAGCTGCTAGAGCAACTAGGGTAACAACAGAAAGATTCAGAAAATGGGCAAAGCTTATTATGGCTGCAGCACAGATGGCTGTCTGGGTTCCATGACCGGGGGAGCAGTTGTGGAAAATTTGTCAAAATAGATGAAGTTTATAGAAAGGAGAGTTGCACCATGGTTGTACACAAGAGACTGAATGAAAAGGGTAAGTCAGCACTGGGGATGGCTACCTCTAGCATAGTTTAGGAACAGAAGCAGAAAAGGAGGAATTTCAGAAATTTCAGATTATATTGAGTAATAAATTCACAAGCTGATGTCTTCTTATAATAGGAACAGGTCTCATTAGATGGAGTAACACAGTAAGACTGCAGTGAAAGCCAGAGGACAAGGGTCTGCACAGGAAAGAGAATACACGTTCAAAGTCTGTCAGATGCTGAGGGCTGACTGCATACAAAGACGTTATCAGCAGATTCTGAGTTGGCTGTCTCCAAGAAGAGGGGAAGATATAAATAGTATAACATATATATTAAAAAGTGACCTTGAGAGAGTCAGGTTATGGAATAATAATGATTTTTTAAAGGACTTCTGAGTAAAGCATCAATAAAACCAAAATGTTATAGCATTAAAATGAGGCAGATTTGGGAATAGGGAAGTGTTAGTTTGCAGTTCAAATAACGAGGGTCTGTGGAAGTTACAAAGAGACTAAACTAATTATGATGACACTTGTAGATTTTACAGAAAGATACTCAGCCAAATAGTGAAGGCACAATATGTATCGGGGTCAAGCAATAGGTGGCCACTTCAGTGACGTGGAGGCCTGATGGTAGTCACAGACATTCAGGAAGAGCTTAAGGAGGAGTTGAGATAATGGCAGAGAGCAAATAGATCCGTAATTCTGAGTAAAGTCACCTCACAAAACAACAACAAAAGGCGGCCAAAGGAAGAAGCTGTTGTGAAAGCTAATGGGCAAAAGTTTGAAAAGATTATCTGAAGTGAAAACGGAGGAGTGCTGGTGGAAGATGAGGAAATAATTAGGGGAGATGTTATCTATTTTCTGAGAAACTTCAATTAAAGTAACAGGGAGAAACTCTCGAGTGAAATAAGAGAAAGCACATTCACAGGTGCTGCTAACTGTGACAGAAGTCAAAGACTGCTAAAAAGGTCAAAGTATGAGAAATCAGTGAGACAAGACAGTACCTCAGCTGAAGTCTGTAAAGCATCGGACCACAGGGAATTCATCATGACAAAGTTTAGCTTAACCTCACAAATCATTTTCATCTCTATGACCTTCATGTCTTTCATCCTCATAAAAGGAATTTGCAAAAAACTTGCAGTAATTATCAAGCTATGAAGTTATCCAGTGAAATGACAAGAATGATTTTTTGAGAAAATGCTGAGTAATTTAAAGGCATATTAAATAAAAGTTAACCAGTACCTAAAATAACCATAAAGCTTTGCCCATGACCTCAAGCTTATAACCAGGAATCAATGTCAGAATGTTTTCAATAAGTTGACTAGTTAAAATGCTAATACTTTTTGCTGTGAGGTACAGGAGCAGCACGCCCAAAACAAGAAGGCTATTAAGTGTGAACAAATGCATTCTCTTTTTCAAGCTACAAGGAGTAGATGATCTTGGCTTCTGGGTGGGTGTACTCCAAAGCTAAATAGGAAATTAATCAGTGTTGCTTAAAGTCATATGTAGGGCACAGGATATTTTATAGGGCTGTTTGTTCTAAATAGGAGTGGTAAGATCTCAGCATTATCAGAATCCGGGCTGAGCCAGCTCCACACCATTGTTTCAACCATTGTTGTTAGACCATTCTTTTTTCATCAGCAAGGAATAACTCTGTGTCTTTTTACCTCAATCTGTTTTGTTCTTAAAGAACAAACACTCATTGGGTTTATCCATTTGTTTCTATAACCTTTCTCAAAAATAGTACTCAAATCAGAGAAATACATAAAAATTTCAGCAGACGTATTTCAGGAGAAATAAAGAAAAGAGTTAAAGGAATTGCATTTAAGGTTGGTGTTCTCTTATCCTTATTTAATGGCACCAACCCTTCAGCCAGCATTTTGGAACATGTGTTTTCAAAGATTGTCAGAGACGTGTATGAACTGCCACAACTTTAAGAAGCAGAATGACAGAAACCAAACCAAGCATGGGTTCTGAGAAGGTGCGTTTACAACAAGCACTGGTTGCACGCTCGCTACTAGAGTAGAGGTTATGTGAAGAACTCATCAGAAGAACCTCATACTTTGCATGCAAATGAAGACAAAATGATAAGAGTATGGGAGGGTTATAGAAGGAAGGGTCCCCACCTCCCCGAACAATAAAACATACTCAGTGTTTCCATGAAGAACAGTAAGATACTACACAGATTGGATAGCATCAAAGATTGTGCAAGGGTTCAAACACCTAATTTTCATGTGGAATCATGGTAGGAAACTGGATGGGAATATTTGGTGTCACAGGAAGATGCCTTGGTGCAAAGAGCAGGAGTTTGTTTAAATTCGAAGAGTTTGTTTAAATTCGAAGAGCTTGCCAAGGGAAACAACAGGGCAGACTACCTGATCTGCCGTAATGTACAGACCAGAAATTTGATTGAAGGAGAAGCAAGAATTATTTATCACCTTCAGGAGGGAGAGCTCTGAGTAGGGGCTGTGTAAGAGAAAAGCCAGTGAGCTGTGCCTGTGTACCAGGAGAAAATCTCACTGCATTGCCTGAGAAATTTCAGTCCTGTGAAACAGCGAGATACAGGCTATGTCAGCCAGAGCACACCCAGCATTCAGCCATGGAACAAAGACCACAAGAGAGAGAATGGAAAAAGAGACGCAAGGAATGAACAACAGAGGAAAGAGCTAGTGATGTGAACCCGAGAGATGGATTCAGTAAGTGTGTTTGGTGGCAGAGAACATGCAGCCAGGCAAGTCATGGCTGAGCTTCCCTCAGCCTCCGCTTCGCTCCCTGGGTGTATTCATTGTGTCAGCGTGGTTTATTAGCAAAATCCCTTCAGGTATTAGCCTGCGCCCAAGAGCAATGATTACTTTAAATCTGAAGGAACAATGAAAACTTAACTTTTATCTCCATATTCTCAACATTTTTACCAGTTAGAAAAGGGTTTTCACAGCACTCAGAGCCAGTCTGTACTCTGAACCCCTCTTGCTTTCTCTCACTATAATACTCAGGTGGCCATATCACCCAAATCAAAGTTCTTCAGAAAAAAACCAATCTGTTCTAGACAACATTTTCATCCCCTCCTTAGGGCATCAAAGGAGGAACAACATTCAGTGACCATCATCATGATAATCTGAAACACCAATACCTTTGAAGAGAACTGCTAACTATGAAGCAAACTATAAAGCAAATCTCTGAGGCAAATGAAAAGGACACTTACCCTCCTTAGAGAAGGCAGTTAATGAAAAATTACTTCATATAATACTTTTCTGATGGCCAAATGCCAGACATGAAAACTAGTCCAGAAAATTGAAAGAGCAAAATAACATAACTGAAGCTCAAGTCCCTGGTACCATCAATGGAAGTCATGCAACTAATTGTCTCTTCCCTCTAGTCATCATTTCATTGCAATAATACATTGAACAATGCTAATAAACGAAAAAGCAAGTGTGTTAGTGCTGCTGATTATCATCTATGTTGCATTAAAAAATGGTGAGTTCAGGAAGTTGGTAATTGTAATCAACAATTCATGAGTGACTAATTATCATAAACAGCCGTTTTCAGCACAAAATTTGCATTCCGTATTAAGCCAGGAGCAATTCCTGATACCTAGAATAAAGAAAGTATTACCAAAATTTAAGAATCCACAGTACACAGATGAGCAAACCCTCTTCCAGTCCCCTCTAACAAGATAAATCTGTGTACCCTGAACAGCTGAACATATCCCTGCAATGGCAGAGTGATGGTCAGACTGAGCAGCCTTCTTTAAAGGCTCGTTGTTACCCCTGCAAAAGGTAACCTTACATGATTCACTTCTATCACAAGTTGGTTTTTTTTGTTTGTTTTGTTTTTTTTAAAGAGGGAAGGGTGACAGAGCCCTTGCAATGTCATGGATTTTTCTAGTTTTGCAGCAAACCATTAAGGAATGTGCATCACTTTATGTGTATCACTTACATAAATCAAAAACTGATTAAAATTCTCCTAGTTCTTCACTGGTTTCTGATTTTGTGTCCAGCAGAATACTTTGCTGAGCCTCCCCGCCCTATGTTAATACCACTAATCTTGAGCTCAGATTATGCTTCCTAGTTTCTTGCCCTTTGCATTACTGTATATCAGTTTTCAGTGCTTTCACAGATGAGCCAACGGGCTTTTTTTAAGCTGATGATTTGCCAGGGAAATTTTTTTTTTTCCATTTTTGAAAATATTAAACTCTTCTGTATAAGACAATGCATCAACAAATAATATCCAGTGACAAATTTTCTAGATTTACTGTAATTATGGGTTACCTTACTCACAACTATTTATGATCTTCCTTCAGTATGTTTCATCTCTCCTGTAATCATGTGTAAGGTGCTAGAAGGCAAACCGTCAACTTGGGGCTCCCTGAGACAGCTAAAGAGATGTTCTCTTGATGATCCTATCCATTTTAAAATATGAAGGAGGTTTCACAAGGTTGTTACATTTTCCTGAAAGTTTAGGAGTGGGTCATAGTTGGCTTTGCAGCGTAGGTAGGCAACACAGCTAAACTCCATGTGCAGCCCCAGGGCATGTTTTTCTAAACCCAGTCCAGTAACTATGCAGTTTATCACACAGCTACACAAAGTCCTCTCAAACTGAAGCAAGTTCCTGGGCAAGTATTCAAGCTTTAGCATTAAGGAAAGCTTTGCACCTGTTCTGAGTGCAGAACCTGAGTTCTGGGACTCAAGCTCTGCTATAAGCATGTTACCCTTTATAACAACTCTCTACTAATGATTATCCTCCTGTTGCAGATGGCAAGCTATGGCTTGCAAAAATCAAGGGAATTACCAAATACTGCCCAGGAAACCCAATGCCAGTAAGAGGCAGAAATTGGCCAGCTTGCACAAGTCTGTGCCTTTAATGCCAGTTTTCTGCCAAGCTTTATTACAGAGAGAAGACATATTCAAAAGCCGGGAGGCAAATAAGGAGTGTCTGAGAATGTCTTGGTTGTTAAACATATGTGAAAAGCAAACAGAACTTTTGGAGGTTCATTTGATAAGGAGAAATTATGATGAGAACAATGAATTAAAAGTGTGGAAAGGGTCCTATAGCCTCTATATGCACAAGTTCATGGCCACAGGATTTTTTTTTAATATTAATTTTATGTACATTCAAAAACATGTGCTGGATACTAACAACCTTTATATGCACATAACTACCTTAGTGGTAAAGACGGGTTGGATGCTTTTAGCCGTGGATATTCTAAACCAAAACGCAACTTCAGTATAAATACAGCAAATCACTACAAAAATGCTATGGAGATTGAGTCATTGCACTCCCCAATAGTTGCTTTTCCTGCTTTAGTACATTCCCTTGCTGAGCTTTAGCACACACACACAATTACAAACACCTAAATGCCATGTCAGTTTTGGGTATGCTACTTTGCCATTTACATCATTTCACACCCACTGATAGTTTGTCACCCTTTCTGCCCACTAATTTCCCTCTGTAGGAGCTTCCAGAACGCTGCTAACAAGAGATCAGTTTGGTCAATCAGTTTGATAAGGTTGTGACATAACACAAGCAAAATGATGTTTGCAATTTTCTATTGATTTGGAAGTCTGGTTGCACAAACAAGTTAAACATACAGGTTTCCTATGAGCTATAGACACATGACTCGCATGCCATTTAAGATAAGTTAGCTTTTTGTTTGGACCCCCCCACCCCTCCGGTTTTACTTTGAGGTGGCTTGACACAAAGCATAGTCAGCTGCAAGCTAACGGAGAGCAGAGACAAAAATCATCACTGATACAGCTGGTATGTGTTTGATGCAAATATATCTCTGTCACAGGTCCTGCAAAGGCTACTGGAGTTGCTCTTCTTTTGTTGTGATGAGTTACACAGTGATCAAAGTGGGCATTTGCTCTGGAAACTGGCATTACTGACCAAAACCCAAAGGGTCGCCAACAACCACGCTCTGATTTTCCAGCACTGGCAATGTTCTCCATTCACACTGGGCTAAAACTCCATTAAAGTCAATAAAGATAGATAGCATTAAAAGAAGGCCAAAGTCAGTCCTATTTTAAAGGTAAATTGAGAACATTTTCCCTAAGGAATTTCTCTAAGGAATAAAACCATGAAAATAACAGACTTTGTGTAAATAGATAAAGGAATGGAATTAAAAAATACAGATGTTCCACCTAAAGAAAATTTTCTTTCATGAAATGCTGCTATTTCTAAATAAGCATATGAATCTTTAACAACCAAACTTGGAAAAAAAATCCTACCCTTCTCAAAAAAAAAAAATTGGTTTAGTCCCACCTATTTTTAGTTTGCTGAAGTTGGTACCTTAGCATCAACACCACTTGGGGCTATGCAGTGCATCATCCATTTTCTTTCTTCATTTTCCAAGGGGCTTGATTTGCTGCTTGGATGCTGTTGAGGGAGGGAAAACAAGGGATGAAAAAGAGAGTAAAGACCCATTTTTCTACTTATTTCAACTCCTCCATGTGGAATTGCAATGTGGAACGGGCAATTCACACCTGCTCATTGTTTCTGGTGGATAAAATGAAAGTTCCAGGGAAGCAGCAGCTGTTTCTGTACTGTACAGAAAGATATTGACTCCAGGTCCTCATAGCTGCAAATAGCCAAGGAAGGACAATCTTGTTTTCTTGGAGATTTATGTCCTGCAGGTAACAGTGAACTTCACCTGTTCATAGTCTGGGGACAAATCTGAATCAAATACTCAGAGACTCCTGCCAGGCTTGTGCTGTTTTCACTTACCTGAGAGAAGGCACAGGCTGATGCCATCGAGATCGCTGCTGCATTAAAAGCAGGGGCTGCGAACGGCACCTGAGGATGAGTCTCCACAGTTGCCAGTGACTCCTGAAACAAATTTACAGCTTTGAAGAGAGGCAGAAGTTGCTGAACAGGTGTTTTATGACATTGAGTCAGGGCTCCACCCCTCCGTGATTTCTGAAACAGGAAAATTTCCCACCCACGTTACTTGTCTGTTGTAAGGTGTGAAGGCTCATCTCTGTAGGACCTGTGACTGAGCAGAGCGTGCTGAGACCAAATCGCTCCCACCTGGGGGCTCGTGGTGATGTAATGACAGTGATAACCTGACTGGTGATCTGCTAGAGATCGCCTATGAGATTACAGCAATAATACAAAAGTGATGATGATAACAGCCTAATAGACACATCTACTTATTGTCTCCGTGCAAAGAGCCTGAATTCCAAGCACTATTGCCTCTATAATAAAAATTAAAAAAAAAAAAAAAGGGTATGATCATTAGAAGGAAGTCATTTATGTATGAAGATATTAAGAATTCTTCTGAAGGAATATTTTTCCCTGAAAAGTGCTGTTGCATCATGATTTGTACACATGTGTTTGTTTTTGTTGTAGTGTTCTACCTCAAAAGAAATGAAAGAAGGCAGAAATTTGACAAGCAATATTTCTGTGCTCCCTAAAACACAATGTTATCAGTTTTCCATTTGAAAAGTTTTACTTATTTCTGGGCTTTACATTTAATACAGTATTATTTAACAAATTTAAACAAGCTTCAAACATTTCATCTTGAAAAATCATGAAACATTTCAACAAACTAAAATAATTTCATGTTTTAGGAGATTTTTAATTCTTCATTTTTATTCCCCAGTTCAGAACTCTCATTTTATGATGCAAAAAACATCTAGATTTCTGAGCAACTTTATTCAAGTCACCAGCTGGCTGAGCATTACTAGCAGATTACTGGAATTTAATGGACATATCCTGTACATTTTATGATTTTTTATCTAATGAGGATCTGCATGTGTTCAGCACACCTCTAGGAAGCTCAGTGATTAAATTTTCTAATCCATTATGCAAGTGTTATTAGGCACACATACATTTGTATTGAAAGTCTTCCCAAATGATTAAAAGTAGTGCTTATGAAAGGACTTGAGATTAATAGGATGACAAAGCATGATGTACATAAGTATGAAATCACAGCCACTCTGACTGTGGCAATGAGTATTGTACAAGGACCTTGACTGACAGAAACTAGATACAAACCCAATTACTTCTAGCAGTCTCATTACATACTTTTCTCGTATGCACAGAGGAATCAATATGAAAAGCTGGTGTTAGAAGGAGAACAAGTTAAGACAGTTTGATTATCTTACCTGCAGTATTCCATCCTTGCAAAAGTTTGATTTCTTAGGTTTCATTTTATGCCTACATTTTCTTTTTTTTTTTTTACTGAAATAAGCACATTTATTTTATCACATCGTACGAAGGAAATGTTTGCTGTGAACCTGCTTTCTCACCTTCATTGTATTGAAACTTTTTGATTCATCAGGAACTGCTTAATTGAAACCAGAATTAGACAAACTGCATCAATAGGCAAAGGATAGTCACAAGTCTCTCCCACACTTTGTCTGATGCTTTGCTTAGTATGAGCACTTGAAACTCTATACAAAATTTCTTTAGAATCTGCCTTTTTTTCTGTAAAAATGATGACCAGAAACAGTTTAAAGTAACTGTACACACAAAAGCACACGCATTTTCTATTTATTCTGCCACAGCCTATCTGTATCCTTAATTGAAGTGCCTAGAAGAGGTGCGGTACCACAACAGAGGAATAAGAACGTTAGCTACAATTTCTTTGTAATTGTGCCCCACAAAGGTTATCAGCTCCAGATCTTGTTTCTGCAACATATGGAAACTAATGGGTGTGAGGTTTTTGCATGAGAGCCGGTTTTCATTTGCGTGTGTCATATCGCACCTTTGGTTTTAAGACAAAAGGAAATGAGGCAGGGGAAGAAGCCTCCAGCATCCCTTAGGAAGGTGACTAAGAGTTGCTTGTTGCCTAACAACTAACTCTTTTTTCCCGACTCAAGCCTTCCCGATATGAAATACTTCTTCTAAAGCTCAAGTCAGAGGCAGCCAAAGGTAGCTTTGACTCAAAGCTGGCACTGGTATTGAATTTCCTAAATTAGTTCAAAGTTCAAATTGCTTTTGTTATGAAGCACTATTCCTTTGAGGTAAACATGGCCTTTTCACAAGGCACGCACTTAGGATAGGCTTGACCTCATCTAAATTAAGTAATCTAAAAGTTAGACTTCTAGCTGAAGCCAGTTGCCTGTGTTCCCTGTGTACTAAGTGGAGGAAAAAGCAAGTGTGGCAACTACAGGTAGTGACTAAGTAAGCCCCTCTATACTGGATTCTTCTGGAGAAGCCTGAACGTCCAGGTCATACTTGACACATAACTTTTGAATGGCTGAAGGTAGATGAGGTGAATCCCACCCTGAGTAATCGGTATATCCTCTTTAATCACTTGTTTCCAAAGTTACTGATGCTGAGGGAACTTGACATTGAGGAACTTGGTTGTGTTGCTAACACATGATTCACCCTGTTGCAATGGGAAACAAACACCCTTGGGCAAAAGCTCTATTAGCATGTAAATGAAAAATCCTCTCATGGATTCATGCAAATAACAAAGAAGAGGTTTTGCGATAACTAGGGTGGCAGGGAATGCAAAATGCAATGCCGCAAGTACCAGTACCAGTTCAAACTTCCTGCCATATTCCACTCTGGGATCACTTAAGGCCCCTGTGATCGTGAATAGGACAGCTTGACTTGGGACTGCTGTTCATGAAGCACAGGCTGTGCAGTGGTAGCTCATGCCCGGGCGTGTTAAGGGAGAAATAGGAAGTTGGATTTTCCATGAAATCCCAGGCTGCAATCTGTGGAAGTTCAGCAGCTGCTTCATAAGCATCTGAGATATGGTTGGGACAAATGGGGAATGTCAGAGGGAAGGACAGAGAGGAGAGGACGGCTACAACTGTCTGAAGGTAATGCACTCCCAACTTGCGGGGCAGAGCCCCAGAGGTCAGATGGTAACTTTAGTGCAGATCAAGAAGCAGAAAAACTATGCTGGGCCACCCTTAGATACCTACATTTATGGCAATTTTGAGGTCTGTCTGTCAGCTGGTGAGCTACTGGTGCGATGCAGATAGCCCAGAGTTGCTCTGCCTTGAACTGCTTGTCAGTTGAGGCTTTTTTCTGTAATATTTTTTTCTTTGTCCTGACTAGTCTGGTGGTGTCTAAGACTACAATCAACATGATCTACAACTGCAACCACTGACTGAGCTAGGCCAACATTAATGCTCAAAGACATGGGTTGGATCAGAGGTAACTATTCAAAGATTTATTAAAGCGACAAATAGAGCTAAGGACAAATAGAAGATCAGCTAGGTTGTGTGTTTTCTTTTGACTTTTCTCAATCGTTCTTGAAGATAACCCTCCGCAGCCTTTTTTCCATCCTTTCCAGCTCCTCTACAGCCTGCAGACTCTTCTTTATATCCTATCCCTGTATCATGGGATTTTTCATATTATGCCCCAGCCATGTCATCAGCCCCTCCCGCTTCAGCACATCTTGCCCTCAGACTTCCCAGACTACTTTTCTGAACACAGGGGAAAGGGAGGGCCAAGCTTCCCTGAAAACCCTTCTAGTTTACTCCTGCTTAGTATCTTTACTAGAAACAGCCATCTTCTACTCCCCAAGGATACAGGAAGATGCAGCTAATGTGAATCATAGCAGTATGATGCTTCAGGCATATAAAAAGTAAAAATACATGGTGGCCCATCTGAATAAAAGCAAAAATGTTCAAGTTCATGTCAGAAATTGAGAGATCATAGCAATCTCCATGGCAGAAATGACAAATATCATTCACAAGAATCAGGCTTTAATATGGCAATAGCTATGGAACTTTTTGATCCACATCATCGCTGCTGGTGACCTATATGCCATTTATTCTAATAAGATAAATATATTGGTTGTAATGGGAAAGATGTATACATATATATTTATCTATAATTCAAATGTGAACACATTAGGACAGAAAAAGTGAAATGGTTTCAGAAAATTTGGACAATAAAGTTAGATCAGCAGAAAAAGGGGTGTTCCTGCTCACAAGGAGTATTATAATTCTTTTAGGAGTGCTCTGTATGCTCCCACCATGACGAATATGGGGTACAGACATATGTTGTTATATATATACTAACTTTACCCAAGCTCAGAGAAAATTTAAATTCAGAAAATATTTCAGAAACAGTCCAAGAAGTACTTAATGTCCCAGACAAATACTGACAGTAGCTGAGATTTGCAAGGTTATTTGGTCTGGTTATTCTTACACAGAATATACACTCTCTTCTGACAGATCTGACTTGTAGGAGACCTGTGCATGTGCCTAAGTGCAATACTTTTTTATTACTGAGCTTACAGATAAAGTTCTTAAATTTAGTCTTTCTTTTTGCAAGACATACCCTGCATAGGATCCTAGTTCTTACCAGTGTCACCGTAGTCTCTCATCAAACAGTAAAAGACATTGGAACTGCTAAAGCAACTTATCCTGAAATAACTGGCTTCTAAACCTTTTCAGCTGTAGTAAGTTAACAGTATCTTGGTATCTCAATGAAATCAGCAAGTGCTGGTGGGGTATGCCTTTGAGTTCCCTTTTCTTGTCTAACATATGGGACATCACATGCTATCATCAACTTTACATTTCCAATGTTCATTGCAGTTAGCTCCAAAGGATAAAGTAGATTACAAAAATCTAGCCCATGCATGAAACTGTTGGTCACCTGAATGCATTTGCTGACTATGTAGAGAGAAACGTAGTTTCCCATGAAGACTGTTATTTGAGAGTCCCAGGCAGGATCAGGGCATCCCAATGCAGGTGACAGGTTCGCCACTGATTCTGGCAGTTCCTCAAAGCCTTCCCCATTGCTAAGCAGGATCCCTTTTACTTACTCAGTGTGAAGGCAATCAACGGCACCTTTCTGAGTGCATTGCCTTTTCAGCCAAGAGTGGCATAGCAAGAGTGTTTCAGCAGACATCAGGAGATTGCTTTTCTCAACATGGCCATGGCTCAGTCAGGTTTTGGTATGATGAAATTCCAAACTTTTCTGTCTTTTTCTATGTTACAGAAGAGGATAGGACAGTGCACTGTGAGACCAGAGCCCACATCTGATGCAGTACTGCAAGAGAATGAAGTTTCTCCCTCCTAATCATCCAAGAGGGACAGAAACAGCCAAGAGATTTTGCACTAAAAGATGCAGCTCCCTTCTCCTCCACAACCCGGGGGCAGGTGGCTGCCTCCAGTATGAGAGCCCTGGCAAGAAAACACAAGCTATGGGAAAAGGAGACCCTTAGGGAGGACGTACCCAACCGAGGAAAGGCTGCCAGGCACTGTGGGCATTTCCCGTCCCACTTGCAGGCTGAAGAGGAAGAGGAAGCACAGGGTTAGGTGATCCTAACCTAACTAATTAGGTTAGCTAATCTTGCAGTGCTGAAATTCCTGGTGCCTCTTTCTTGCATGAGAAAGGCCCAGCTGTTGCAGAAACTCTTGCATCCAGTATCTCTCCAGATGTGCAAAAGCCACGTTCCCATTGCCATGTTGACTTCAAGCCTTTTGACCCATTGTGCAATCTGAAGAGGTGTGCATGGCAGTGTATCTTACCCTAAATACAATGCGTTGTCACTGGGAGGATGGAGTGACAGCCTTTCCAGGGCACCTGGTAGATCATGTCAGCAGTGCTCAACAAGCCCAGGCTCTGTGGGGAGTCACACGGACACCCCACAAACCTGCATTTTGTCCCATTTGAGATTGAGCTGTCATCCATGCCTTATGCCATTTGCCCATGGGCTGTGGTCTCAGGGATGCTGCTAACAAAACAAAGCCATTTCTCAGGGAGTCCCAAAAGGCTTTGCAGTTGTCTGGGGAGCTGAGTATGGTAGAATTTGGGGCTGGTAGGCAAAAGAGTCCAGTTATCATTCCACATGCTCCCACTGGACAAAATAAAAACCTGTGCAAGAATCTAGCGTGGCCACTTACTCACAAAAGGACTGATCACAAAGGTTAAACTATGTTAACAGCTCCACATGGAAAGACTTTAAAGAAACAATTGCAAAACTTTTTAAGGAAGTGTTTCAGAAATGCGTAAGGAAAGAAACATTCTCCAGGAGATCGAGATAGGCAACTATGTAAGTACATCCTATTACATGCTAAATTAAATCACCATTGCAACATGATACTGTGCTCAAACTTGCAGACATCAAAGACAAGCGTGACTCTTAGGTCAGGTTAAGAAAACACAGATTAAAGAAAGTGGCAAACATTGCTGAATATCCATTATAATAAATGTAAGGGAGCCACATGTTACTAAAGCATGTGGAAACCTGTCTAAACAGCTATTGCATGCAACTCTCACATGGTTTTGATATTTTGACCCTATGTGATCTAATGACTAAAACCTACTCAATCACATTGCACAGATATGACGTGAAAGGAAAATTAATTATCCCCTGTATTTCCACAAGTCCAAGACAATGATAAGGTCAGACTAGCTGTTGGTAAAAAAACTTGTGTGATTGACAAAGAGAAATCCTTACCACTTTGGAGGCTCAACACTGCGCCTTCATGCTAAAAAACAGTGGGAAAGGTCAAGGTGGGCTAAAAGATGTCTCTGGAGGCATAACTGTCTGTTCCTGCTGCAGCTGAGGAAATCTCAGTGGTATGATATGAGCTATCCTAATTTCACAATTTTGGCTGAAAGCCTGACCTCTTTCAGAGGTGTTAAGAAGGCAGCAGCTGGATGTGAAAATGCAATGCACAGTACACAGGAAAATGGAAAATATGAAACTTTCAACATAGATCAAAACTTCTAAGAATATAGAAAAAACATGGCTTCCAAGGGTGACAATAGGAAGCATATATACATACATATGTATATATGCAAATATAAAGTAAATGTATATGAGGAGAAAGTAAAATGCCATCAGAGGTCTATACTTATTACTTCATAGAGACAGCAAAATAATTACTAACGAGGCAGCTAAAGCAGGAATGCTAATAAAACACTTGTGTTCTCTGTTGGGAAAGAAGAAACTTTATATGTTTCATTGATGGATGTTATGAATGGCTTCGCAACACATAGCTGTACAACACATATTAAGACAGAACAGAGATCATTCTTACCAATTAGTTCCAAAAATGTAGTCTAGGAGGATTCTTGACTGTCTGTGGTTCAGCTATTTTAATTCTTAGGATACTGCAGAGCTGCAGAAAATTGAAAGAAAGTGAATATTGTGCCAATTTTCAAAAGCAGCAAGAGAGATGAGGTAAAGTGCCAGTAGATTGGTTACTCTGGCTGCCATTGCAATAGTGGTCAGAATATCTGATTAATTAAAAATCAGCTATTATATATTATCTTGCTATTCCTCAAAATGTGGGCTGGTAGTAATACACACCAAAAGATCCCTCATCCTTAAGTAGTTAATAGCAATACCTATTTAAAGTCAAGAGTTAGTTTCAAGTTACATACATTCTTCTCATTTATGTTGCCTATGTTTTGTACAGCATTTGTTAATGTATGCACGTTTATATTAAATACAAGTTTCAGCCTACAAAGCAATTTACACTGAAAACTGCACTCCACCACACAAGGGAGTGTTTTCCCTGAAAAAGGTTGATGACGTGTAATTAGTTAGCTGCAGGACATTCATTAACTAGTACAATTTACTGTCTGGAGAGCAGATGATTCCACTCAGTCAAATTCCATATGTATGTGTGTGTATATATGTATAACAACACCCGGGGAGATTTGGAGTAAAAATGATGTCTGAAACCCTTTCCATGAAGGCAGAAATAAGGGACCTACCTGACTTGCATATGAATTGAATGTCTAGCCACATGGTTCAGTAAAGCGCTTAAGAACTGTACAGCTGGGAAATAAATGGACAGGAAAAAAAGGACAGGAAAGCTGTTGGGAGCTGACCTTAAAAAAACCTAGATATAATTGTGCATTTATTTTTCTTTTCTTTTTTTTTTTTTTTTAAATCTATTTCTATTAAGCTTTGCGAAAGTCTTACTTATGTTTGGATTATCCACAGAAATTCTTTAATGTTTTTATCTTAAGTATGTACTAGAGGTGATGGCAGTGTACTGCCAAAACTGAACTGTGCTGTCCCTGTGGATGCATTGATCCTGCAAACCAGGGTACTGGAGTTGTCTTTCAGTGACCAGGGTGCAATAAAGCTGTAAAGGATGTAATGCAATTACAGGATGTTCCACCAGTAAGGTGCATGGGAGAGTAAAATGGTGATGTAAGGTGACTGCATGGAGGAGAAAACTTTCCAGGGTTAGCATTAGCCAGAGGTTTCCTGTAAGGTGATGAGCATTTTTGTTAAGCCCTGAGCTACCTTCCAGAAGCCAGTCAGTATAAAATAGTGGGTTTTTTAATAAGAAGAAACAGGTTTTGTTCTATCCTACAGTTGCAGGGTTTTTACGTGTAGTCTATTGTGCAAAGATAGTAAGATTTTGTTATGCAAAGGTGGGAAAAAAGGTGTATCTTACTAAGGTTAAGAATTTGTTAGCTAACTGATTTCAGAATTAGTCTTCAGTGAGAAACATCACTGCAAAAAGTTTTCTTCTGTGGAATTTTTAAGAGTTTACTAGTCTCAAACTCTATTCAACATTTTCATGAGTGATTTGGTAATAAATACAACACCCTGACTGGCCAAATTTGCAGTAGAACAAAGATTGATGGAGTGCTGAATAATACTGAGGACAGGGCACTCAAACAGAATGATCTGTCCTGCTTGATAAATTGGTCTGATTAACCACAGTTAATTCTAATGCACTGAAGTGTGAAGTGATGGTTAAAGGAATGAAAAATGTATGTTACGATTTACTCCCCCTTATGAAAGGGAGGACTGTATTGTGGAAAATGCTAACTCACCAGCTTATGGAAGACAAAACAACTCAGAAGAAGTCTCTAATGGCAAATGAAGACAACTGGATTCTGTATATAGAAACTGGGAAGTCATTTATATGTAAGAATATAAGAATAACAAGGCAATGTTCATCTCAGTGTATAGCAATAGTGGGAAGCATACCGGAGTCTGCATTTGATAAAGGGACAGCGAAGAGTTGGAGGGAGCACAAGAACAGAGATACAGCTAGATAGAGCAAATAAGGGGTTTTTTATAATGAGAATTTGGAGGGCTGAATCTACTCATTTGACAAAAAGAAGGCTGTGATGTAACCTTGGTATATTTTATAGAATCAACCCTAACGAAGAAACAGTGGTTATGCAATGGCTTTTAAGTTACTAGGAAAAAAATTAACAAGAACTAATGTCTGGGCTCTGGCCAAACTAAATGAAACTGGAAACAAGGTACATACTTATTGCTGGAGGATGATCACCCACTAGAACATACTTCCATTAAATGTGGTGATTTCACCGTTCCTGATACCTTTAAAAGAAGAGGGGTCATTTTTCTTCAAGATAGACTTTGGTCAGCCACAGGTGATTGGGATTAAAATTAAAACATTTCAGTAACTGCATGGCAGGTAACAGATCTGACATCTAGCAAGTCTAAAAAAATGATCTGATGGTAGTTCTGGCTTTTATAAATCTATGGGAAGAAATAAGATGAATAATCTAGTACAAATACAAAACTGTATTAACTGTTTTACTTTGTTCTTCCACAGCCTAGCAGGAGCTAACTAGAGTTAAACAATTCAAGACCTCTGTACAGTGTTATGAAATGGACTTACTAAAGAAGTGCAAGCTTGTAGGACCATTTAGCAAGCAACAGTGGGAAAACCATGCCCCGGAAAACTGTCCCTCAACGTTTTGCTAAAGGCTTATCATTATGTCCTTGCAAATAAGGACTGCAAAGGCAAAGGATGCAAACAACCTGAGTATCCCTCCAGGCTTAGCTTTAGCTTCCAAGAACTTCACAGGCCTTCCTCACCTCTCCTAAGACCTTCCAGTCTTATTTACTGCAGCCTACTGCTGCTCCTTGCTGAAATTCTTGGTTTGGTTTCATATGTGAAAGATATAAAATGCCTCCTTCAAGCTTGTTGAATCTTGAGTTAGGCCTGACTGAACAAAACCAGGCCTCAGAAAATGTCTAAAATGAGACCTTTTGCAAATGACCGAAGTCATTTAAAAGAGCCTATCCATTTGGGGGGCATCCTAGAAGAAAAGCCAAGCACAAAACCACATGGGAGATACCCAGCTCACCACTGACATGTGAATGGCTGAAGCTGGAAGCACTAGTGATATTCTGTAAGGAAATTACATCTGACATACTTGTAGCTATAAGAACCATCCCTTGAGAGGTTCATACTGACAGTGCAAAGAAAGTGAACTGGTCACGAGAAAATCAGTCCAGGCTGACTTTAAGAAGACCAACTTTCAGGGTTTCATTCTGGAAGGATAAATGCAAAGTGGAGAAGAGCTGAGAGCCAGAACCTGTCCATAATCCACAAAAAATACCTTCTGAGAATCTTCCCTGGACAAACCACACTGTTAAATCTAGAATTTTTCAGCAGTAGAGAAATGAAAGCATCGCTATACCCAGAGAGCTCCCTTACAGGATCAAGGCAGGCGTTTCACAGGCACCCCTCCCAGCCACTGAGACACCTTCTCCCCTATATTTTAAAATAGGGAGTTGCACAGAGCACTTCTGTCCTTGGCTGGCATGTCATTACAGAAACACTGTGTCCTGCTCCCTCTGCCAGGCTCTGATGATGCTATTTAAAGCTTCAGAGCAACATGACTCAGCCAAGCACGCTGTGGATACCTTTATCTCCTCGTTCGGAAACTAGAGATAAAATCCTGCGCATGGGCCTTGAAATGCGGCTGGAAGCCACAGAGGCCACCCCACCTGGCTACCAAAGCCTCTCCATGTAAACCCAATACAGAGTCCCTACACCAGGCACAAGTATAAACTGGAAGAGGAGCGGCTGGAGAGCAGCCCTGCAAAAAGGGATCTGAGGGTGCTGGCCGACAGCAGGCTCAGCATGAGGCAGCAGTGTGCCCTGGCAGCCACGAGGGCAACCCGCACCCTGGGGTGCATCAAACACAGCATAACCAGCCAGACGAGAGAGGCAATTATCCTGCTGTATTCAGCACTGCTGCGGCCTCACCTTAGTGCTGTGTGCAGTTCTGGGCCCCACGATTTAAGAAGGGTGTGAAGGTCCTTGAATGTGTCCAGAGGAGGGCAACAGAGCTGGTGACAGGGCTGGAAGGAACGTCCTATGAGGAGCAGCTAAGGACTTGGCTTGTCTAGTTTGGAGAAAAGGAGGCTGAGGGGTGACCTCATTGCTCTCTACAGCTTCCTGAGGAGGGGAAGTGGAGAGGGAGGTGCTGATCTCTTCTCCCTGGGATCCAGTGATGGGACACATGGGAATGACTCAAAGCTGCTTCAGGGGAGGTTTAGACTGGGCATGAGGAAGCATTTCTTTACCAAGAGGGTGGTCAAACACTGGGACAGGCTTGCTAGAGAGGTGGTCGACGCCCCAGGCCTGTCGATGTTTAAGAGGCATTTGGACAGTGCCCTTAATATCATGGTTTAACTTTTGGTCAGCCCTGAATTGGTCAGGCAGTTGGACGAGATGATCATTGTAGGTCCTTTCCAACTAAAATTATTCTATTCTATTCTATTCTATTCTATTCTATTCTATTCTATTCTATTCTATTCATTCTGCAATCCAAAGAATTTTAACATTTAAATATAACCACAGGTGGTTTTCATAGGCTACAGATTGTAGATGCTGTACAGTTACGTACACTGAGAAACTCACCACAACCTAGAGCTTCATCTTCCAACCTAACCTGCTAACAGTACTACAGCATAAAAAAAAAAAAAAAGAAATGCATGCATATGCTGAGTAGGCTTTACTTATTTTGAGATATTTGTCACATGCTGTAAAAATAGGATGGTCCTATTTTTATACTTTGGTTAATAAAATAGATACCTATGAAGAATTAGGGAATTTCTACTATCTGTTAGTAACTGAGAAATGAACGCTCTGTGAGGAACATTGAATGACTCACTTGGTTTGTAAAGTATTAGTGTGTTTTATGTTATGTATTCAACCTAGAGCATGGGTTACCTGCAATGAACTTAATAAAATAAGCTTATTCATGTGTTTGGAAAGAAATACTCTTGTGTACTCATATTGCTGTGACTGTGTGATCCAGGTTTACATGTTTTTTAATTTCTAGGTTAGACAACTCCTCATCACCACACATTTGGCCCAAATGAGCAAATTATGCCATGTATGTGCATGTCTGTGCTGGATTTGGTGCAGAGCCAGTCCAAGAGAAATTATAACCGGGGAGGCACAGATCCTTCTGCAGCAGCCTGCCATACAGAAGGATGTACGCGCTATTACAAACCTTCCCAGAGCTTCCAGGGATCTTTATAGGTCTGCACCTTTCTCATCGTCTTCACAGTTGGCACAAGGCTCATGGCAACATGATAGTTAAAATAAATTTTTGCTATCTCAAGAGGGAAAAATAACATTACTGGAGCAGGATACCCTTTTTAGATGCCCTACTGCAAAACACAAAGTCTTCCTTCTTGCGCTGAGACCATATAAAGCTCTTTCTCCCCCATGTGGGTGCCTCCTAATTCTGCAGGTGCCGAGCTCATGCAAGACCCAGCCAACAGAAAAGGCAGGCAGAGCTGATGAATTCAAGGACCTGCACATCCTTGCTTTTGTTTTGAGGGGGTTTAAAGCCAGCAGAGTGTTGTGCTGTTCAGCTTTGTATTTCTAGTTATTGTGCTACTACCACTCACACCAGGAGTGACAGAGGGACAGGTAGCCAAGCAGCAGTGAGGAAGCGCACAGAGGAGCTTAGCAGTCAAGCAGTAGGGAACTTCATCAACAGTCTTTTGCTTTCTCAGTTAATCTGGTACCCATGGCCTGTGTCTCCTCTGCCTTTGTCCAAAGCCTCCCTTGGAGGTGATCTGCGCCCACACGATGCCATGTGCCTTTCTTTCTCTAAGCACTTGCCTACAATGTGCCATGGTTCCAGTCACAAATCTGGCCCACAGGCTGCTGCTTGCCTCACCACCACCTCGGAAACACAAAACATAAGCCAAGTTATTAAAATATATGTTTAATGTGGTCTGCCCTGAACATGTTAGACTTAAACATTTCAAACTCTCTTTCAAGGCAACTAGCACCATGCTCATTATCATCTTAGCTTAGCATCTTCTTCTTCGCGGTCGCCCATCCTCTGTACCGTACAACGACTTGTACTCCACTGCTGTAGCTGAATTGTAATGAATTGCTGCAGTGAAATTCTATGGAGAAAAAAGTTTCTCTTCAGTCTTTTTTTTGTTCATCTGAGATTGCCATTCAGCAGGCTTGAGCAGGAATCCTTTGAAGCCTGCCGGCCGATTGTAAGGGAGCTTCAGTCTCTTGGCAGGTTAAGGGACTCAAAAGCATCCTCCCTTGTCTGACATTATTTCTTTTTCTGCCTTTTCCGTGCCACTGCTGTGTGCAAGGCCTGCATAATGAGGTCTTCATTATTTAGGATGTTGTATTCACCCAGCTGAACCAGACGGTCATATGCCTTCTCAGTGTATTGAATTGAATATGTTGAGTAAGGGGAGCAGTAGCCATAGAGATCAACTTTGCCATCTTCCATCTCTGACTCTGAGCGCTTCTGACCTAGGAGGAAGGGGCAACAAGTCACTGCTGAGAGATGGGAGTTACTCTGGTCATAAGCAAGCAAACCCTTAACAGAGCATGAAAAGGAGGCATCTCTCCACAGAGAGTTCATAAACTTAAACATTTATGTGGGCTTAAACATTATTTTTAAGCAAATAATTCTTTTTCACACTGACAGCTGAGTCCCTGGCTCAGGTAGATATCACCTGCTTCATGTGATGAAGGGAGAAGAATTGTGATTATTCTTCTTACATGGGTCTACACTGCAGTTCTGAGCTGTACCTGTGGCTCACGTAAATACATCAAAGGTATCTGCAGACTAACTAGCTTAGGGATTGAAATAGCACAGCCACAGCATCAAATCTGACATGGTAAAAAATGTAACTTCAAGCAACAGAGAGTTTTGATGTATTGAAATGAGCCAAAAGTGAAGCTCAAGTGTTGCAGTATTAAATATGCTCCCTTTAATAGGCTGGCCATGATGTCAGCCTTTTTCTAACATGTTTGATTACTTACCTGGTGCTTTGTATTTTTGGAAGGTATCATTAATTAGTGGGAAAAATAGCAGTACTGGTGCTCCTGGAGTCTCAGCACCATCAAAGAGGTAACACTCCTTCAGGTTTTTCCTGTCTTCTTCACTCAAGTCCACCCTGGGAAAAAGGATTCCTTGCTCCGAGCAGTACTTGCAGGTCTGGTCCAGAGCCTGGATCAATGAACAGAGCAGTAGTAAGACTTAAAGATGATTTCAGGGCTCAGGATTTCTTGGAATCCATTTACAAAGGGGGCATTTTCCAAGCTAGCTGTGTGAAAGCTCTGAAACCCGTATTGGAAAGCACTGCAACTTTGGAGGGAAGGTTTTTGTTTTCCCTGAGTTCTTAGCACAAAACAGTTGTATCATACAAGAAAAAAACAAATGTACAGCCTATAAATGAAGCTGCAGCACAAACACTGCAGCATTAAGCTAAAAATGCTAGTGGTTAAGACTTTTAGGAGGAGCAATATGGAAAGCACCTAAGTGTTAAAAACTTCCAGGTATACAGCTGTTGAAGAAGAAATAGAGACTGCTTCAATTCCTCTCACCTGTATCTGGGATCCTGCACTGTAATTTAAATGCAGGATGACGTCCACTTTTCTCTCTGCTTTTAAAAGTGGCATGATGCTTGTATTGATGAAAAATCCCGTATCTACCAGGGACAGGAATTCCTCTGATTGTGTCAGCTGGTTGGGAAATGTGTCTAACACAGTATCTAAAAGGAAAGATTTTTCCTGCTGTAAGTGCAATAGCACAAAACTGGTTAGCCTGGTTTCCACTCTTACACCATGACCAGAGAGCCCTAACTTCAGGGAACAGAGATTTGCCGTACCCCTTCTCTTCTGCCCTCCCAACTCCAGCCACATGCCGTTTTGGACCTGCAGTGGCAACATTCATGAAAGGGGTTTCTTGTGCCTCCCCACCGAGCGTGTCTTCAAACAGAGAAAGGGAGAACCACCATCAGGACCTGATGGGTCCTGCCTCAGGAGGTGTGTGCCGCCAGCAAACCAACGGCACGGAGCTCAACAGCACGCCATGCCACATCCCAGTGTGCCACAACTGATTGATCTAATAGTGATTCTGCCCACACACTGCCACTAACTCTGGAAGAATGGGTTTAATGCCAAATCTGGGGTTTTGTTTTGTTCTGCTTCTCTTTTCGCTCCCCAGGCACACAGGTCTTCTGTTACCTTTCCATCTGCGGAAGTGCTTGTTCTCCAGGTACTCATTATGCAACTGGAAACCCTTTAAGAAGTTGTGCTCTTGGGCAACGCAGAGGCGGTCGGTGAGAGCGCTGCGGAGAGCGCTGCCGAGGGGGCCGGGAGGGGCGAACAGGCGAGTCCTCAGCTCGTGCAGCTTCAGCGGTAGGAGGGGTTCCTCCTCTGCACAGGGAAAGGCTGTTAAATTCTACCTGCCTAGAGCAAGGTCATCCCCCAAATGTCAAGGTAAGTAATAAAAATCAGTGTTTTCTTTCTTTGAAAGGCCTCGGATGAAAAGACTTGATGAGCACAATGCTACTCCTACCAGCCAAATACCATTTCCTTACACAGTCCAGACTAAAAAGACCCTAAAAAACAAGACCCAGTACCAGGCAGCAGTAAAAGTCTGCACCAGATATACGCACACTTGCGGAACAGACTGAATGCAGGCTTTGGAAAAGGATAACTGTCGTACGTATTTGTATTACAGTAGCTCCTACTTAATGTAGTCAAAATGTTTTTGCTTTATTAATCATTTACAGGTCAATCTTATTATTCCTGAACATTTTACTCATCCCAACATCAGTGTTGAGCCCTCAGTGAGCACACAGATCACAGGACTGGAGATTTTTTAATTATCCAATTATGCTTTGCAGTAGGAGACTTTGAATCCAATTCCTTCCAGAAAGGCAATGTGGCCTTTGAAGAAACACTCCAAAAAATGCCAAATATACTGTGCACATCTCACATAGCAGATGGGTGTGATGGTTTATCTAACATTAACTCTATCTAACAATAAATACACAGTAAGGAAGAAGTATGATAATTTACCTATATCGTCGATTTTGTCCCGGGTCCACCTGTGCCAGAAGTCTTCTGATGAATGGGACAAATTCCAGATATATAACACATTCAACGAAAATAAACTACCCCACATGCCTGTAAAAAGAAAGAGCTTTCTAACTCACCAATTCACACATCACAAATAACAAAACTGTTATCATGAGGTTAAACTCATGAGGTTTGTGCTTTTCCTCAGTTTGTTTTAAATGGATGATGTGTCATTTTTATTTGGTTGCTGGTTTTTAAACCTTATTTTGATATCCAGGTTTTTTTTCTTAAGGTACTTAGGGCTGGATATATATTTTAACAAATGGTGAGATTTTTGTGGATTAATATGATTTAACGAGTTTGAGTTTTCAGAAAAAGAACAAGTATCACAAAGCTTGTGTAAAAAGAAAGGATGAAAATTTGCAATATGAGAGATTTGATGGGGAATTATATTGATAATACAACACACCCCGATGCAGTCGAGAATCAGCATGAAGGCTCATGTAAACTGTCTATAAGAAGGACACAAATTACTGACTACCTGTGAGACAGGAAAAGGCTCTGGAGTCGTTCTGGGTTTGGCTGGGAGAGCATTAATTTTCTCCATAGTAGCGAGTATGGGGCTGTGTTTTGGATTTGTGCTGAAAACAGTGTTGATAATACAAGGATGTTTTAGTTACTGCTGAGCAGTGCTTACACAGAGTCAAGGCCTTCTCTGCTTCTCACACCACCCCACCAGTGAGGAAGCTGGGGGTACACAAGGAGCTGGGAGGGGACTCAGCCGGGACAGCTGACCCCAGCTGACCATATGACATCATGCTCAGCATATAAAGCTGGGGGAAGAAGGAGAAAGGGGGGATGTTTGGAGTGATGGCGTTTGTCTTCCCAAGTAACCATTACGTGTGATGGAGCCCTGCCTTCCTGGAGATGGCTGAATACCTGCCTGCCCATGGGGAGTGGTGAATGAATTCCTTGTTTTGCTTTGCTTGCGTGGCTTTTGCTTTACCTGTTAAACTGTCTTTATATGAACTGATGAGTTTTATCACTTTTACTCTTCCAATTCTCTCCCCCATCCCACTAGGGAGGGAGTGAGCCAGCAGCTGTGTGGTTGCTTAGTTGCCGGCTGGGGTTAAACTGTGACAGCAGTTCACCCTTCTGGAGCAGCATGAGCCGAACCGTGGATTCTCAGGGACCTGAATTTTATTGTTGGACTGGAAGTGATACTATTTTTATTCAAAACTAGCTTTAAAAATGAAAATAACCATTTTTCTGTTACTTTGAATTTTCTTTTTCAGCCTGTCACTGAATTTCTTTTAGTAAACTGAATCCATTATAGTAAGTATTGATTCAGCAATGAGACATTTAGCCTCTCTGGTGAAGCCGCCCTGTCAGTCATGCACCAGTGCTTTATTAGTGCTTAGTTTATATAGCTCACAATTTAAAAGAAAACAACATTCAGACGTTTTTAAGAGCTTACCTTCTAAGAAGCAGATCCGGGATTCAGGGACCTTCTTCATCAACCGACCCATGAAGAACTCACTGCCAAAATCCTCAACACGAACGAAAGCTCCATATTTTTGCAATCCCACTTCATAAGGGGTGAACTCTACCCACTCTGTGAAAAGGAACGCAAAGAAGAGAACAATGTTTTACTTACAGCCCCTTAGCTGTAGATAAAAATGATGTTGTTGTTATGGGAACGAACGGAGTTAAAAGTTAAAATAATTTCTGCAGTTAATTCTAATATTTCAGACCAATACCATTGAGTTATAAGCATGGTACAAATGAAAAATCAGGGACATGAAAATTAGAGTTTGTTGCATAGACAGTCAAACTTTTATCTGACCACAAGGACATTACATGAGAACACATCAGCTGAGGTTCTGATCTTTAAACGAGAGGGCTTTTTTTAGACTATCTAAAAAGACTGTCCCAGGATCTACCAGCTTAAATATAAAGACAAATGACTCTCAGAATTCTCATAATTACCTTTGAAATCCAGAGTGCTATAGTTGTTCTTGACATTGACTGCAGTATAGATAGGCAATGGGTTCTGACCACGATCAATGGCCCGTTGCTGATCAGAGAGTCTATGGTTGTCTTTCTGTGATTCCAGAAACATGGTTACACTGAGGGGAAAGTTAGCACAGGAACATTTTCTCTGCATCTAAGCTTGTAGGGCAGAAAAATTTCTGCCTCTAATGTATAATGCGTGCTGGGTGTAAATTCTGAAATGTTCCATCTTTTTCAAGATTCCTGTAAGCGTCCTGTTCCTGAAGTATCTGCAGGCATCTAATTTGATGCCAGATTATCTGATGACCCATTAGGATGAAAATGGAAGGAAATGATGGAGAGTAGAAAACAATACTTTTGGTATAAAACAGCTTAACGCATTATGCTGCGGGTTTATGTAAGACCTCTCACATATTTCAAAAGCCTGTAGGTCCATTTGTTAATACCTTTCATGGGCATTAAGATGATGTCTGTGATTTTGCTATTTCTAAATAAAATACTTGCAGAATATTCCCCAAAAAATCTTAATATAGAATATTCTTCAAAATATTAGTATTTTGAATATTTACCTATTATTACCTATTATTATAATATTTTTTCAAAATATTTATCTTGGAGTTTTCTCAGAAAAACATATCCAACATCTCATAATCAAGAATGCTGATTTTCACCATGGTTGGATATCTAAAAGACTGCCACCAAATGTTTTGGAAATGGCTGTGCATTTGCATACACACAGTCTCATAACAAACTACTTCTCTCAGAAAAAACAGGGAAATATCTTCTCCAGAAATTAATTTTCAGAAAATTGTAAGCCACTGTAAATGCTGCTTTATGACATACTGTACCCCGTCATGCAACAAAGATTCCAGGACAAGCCCCCAGAGATCTATAAAAGATGTTTTGCGGCCCTCTCTTTTCCGTTGACACAGCTGCTTTTTGTAATACTTCAAATACTCCAAGGAAAGGGAATTTATTTTGCATTTTGTCATATGTTTTCGAGCCTCACTGATTTGCTTGTTGAGATCCTTTTGTGACCAGTCAGCATCTCTGTACAAGTTTGACATTGTCCTAGGAGAAGGAAATATATATTGAAGAGGGAAAAAAACACACCAAGGTTTGAAGTAGGCAATGGCTACATTTTATGTTTCTATTTTAAGTTCTTGATTCAAAATTAAGTATTAAGTAAAGGTTTCCTGCCTTCAGTTCCCTAAGAAACTATCAAGTTCCCTTTGTAGTCATAGTCATTATCCCTGTCAAAATGATGAGCAATTTTCCATAAGCTGTTCTTAGAAAAACACTTCTTTTAATGCTGATGAAAAGTTATATGACTTTCCCCTATGAAAAGACTTTAATTTGTTGATTCTGGAAAAGGATCAAAAAATAGGCCTGCTGAGAAGATATTATAGGTAGACTACTGCATGTCAGCCCCAGCCTACTTCAGTGCATCGGTGTCATCAGGAAGACTCCAGCCAAGAGCTGCCCGGTCCTGCTTACCACGTAGTACCAGACAAGCCAGTCAGGTACGTGGCACAGTCCAAGACGTTGAGTTTCTTGAGCCCTCGCAGACTGCCATACAGTGCCGTCAAAGATCTCATCCCTCCTCCTGTAGTCATGATGGCCACCACTGGGGTCTGTGCAACACGGGAACAGAAAAGGGCTGGTGTCAGACAGTGGACCGCAGCTGACTGTGGCTCCAGAGAGACCTCCCTACTACCCAAGACCTGACATCACCACACGTGCCCAGACAGAGACTTTCCAAATGATTTCCACTGAAATGTAAGCTACCATTTATTGTATAAAGAACAGGAATAAAAGTAATGACGATTTTTGCTTAGATAAATGACATGTGTCTCCAATGTGTTCCACACAGATATTTGGTGAAAAACAAATGAAAATGCATTAATTCAAACCAAAAGAGACAGTAAGAGAGAAAAAATCAGTTGTAAAGGCAGGAATTAAAAAGAAATCTCACAGGTCGAAGAGAGGAGGAAGTAGTATCAACAAGGATAACAATCATAGGATAATGACTGTGGAAAAAGCTACTTATACATAAGGGATATCTAGCCTGATTGCAATGAAGGTGTAGCAGGAGAAGGGTTAAACTGCAAAGGACACAAATGGCAGGGTGAGATTAGAGGTATGGGGCAATATTGGAAATGTACATAAATTTAAAGATGAGGAAAGACCAGAAAAAAATTTAACTGGGAAGAAAAAGAGGTCATATTATGCTAAGCACTCATTAGGTGTTTTGAATGTTGGCCCTACAGACCTCATGGTCCAGCAGATCCTGTTCCAGCTGCAGGACCTTCTTCAGAGCAGGAGCAACATACTTCTGCCTTTTGCATAGAAAGTCTTGCTCCTGGACGCAGAGGTCAAACCCTAAACGCACATCAAGGTGATCTGGGCTGGAGATGAGATCAGGAAAACAGAATATTCCCCTTTATTTTTGGTGGACAAACTCAGAGTTTCCAATAAAAGGAAATAAACCAGTTCCACACAGGAGGACCCTTTCCTACACTCCTAAGCAGGTATACAATGCTGCATGAAAGAATAATAGAAAAAGGGACTGCTAAATTTCTAAGCAGTTATCAGAAGAAAACCTAAGGACATTCCTGCAGATAATTTCTGAGACATCTGCTGTCTGGATTCTCTTGTACTTTAGCTTGCACTGAGGGCTATAGGGAAAGCTTCTCACATTTGTCTTGAAGTAGGCAGCAAAGTATACCTGCTTCATGATCAACAGTACCAGGTGATCAGTTGCGCTCTTGCCCAGTGTTAAAGAAAAGGTTAAAGACTGTGCTGAGGATGACACCAACTAGTATAACTGGCTAGTAGTATTATGTCTTCTACTTTATGCACCTTTTTCTTGATTCATGTCTCAATATGGATTATCGCCATGTATTGTTAATTTTACACATACAGTTTGCTTTCAGCTCATGTGAATTCCACATCACAGGTTACACAACCTACTGTCCTACTGTGAGTGCCTCCTCCCCAGTAAAGAGCCAAGGGTGAGACGAGTTCAGCTAAGGACAAGTTACCCTCCAAGAGTGGCCAAGTCTCTTACCAGTCGTCTGCCTTCGCATATAAATCAAATCTTTTATCCTGGAAAGCAAGAATGCAAAGAGTGTAAGGTGACAACCTGCTTTAGCAGTCTTCCCCTACAGCCCCAGGAGGAATTTTAGCTTGTGCCATCATAGCAATGCGGGTACAAATCAGGGGCTCTGAAAAATCCAGCAGCGTATGTGAATTGACTGCATTGGTTTATTGTCAGGGAAGTTGTTCAGTAATTCACCATGTTTTCTAGTGAATGTAACGTCTGAGGACAACTGCAGAGGAAAGTAATGAAAATGTATACCTTACCCATCTCTACACACATTACCTCTCTCAGGCAGCCTGCCAGGCTGTAGCCACACTACTATTCTACACAACAGCCTTTGCTCCTCCCTTTATGTGGCTTATACCCCACAGCAGCCGTGATGCTTTTATTCTACACGGATTTTTTAAACCATGAATCTAAAAGCGCTTTGCAAAGCATGGTCAGCATCAGCAAGAGGTTGGCTCTACCTCAGTTAGTTCAGGTGCCCCACTGGTGCGTGAGAAGGGGAAAACCAGAGCCTCAAAATTTAGCATGAAGTAAGGTCAGAATGGAGTAACAAGATCCCCTATATTCCCACACCCATGCAAACACAACAAGGCACAACATGGCCTTATCACCTAAAGACCTACCACTGTCTGATTGTGGCATTTTTGTCTGCAGGCTTTCATCATCAGAAAGTCCCTTGGTAATCATCAGGGGGATGCAGACTTCCACACTCAGGTTTCTCAACCTCTCCCACTCAAGAGCAGGCACTCACCTTTGCTAAGATCATGTTTTTTCCACTTGGAAGGGAATGAAGTTCCATGTTTGGAGAGGCTGTATCATACACATGGGAACGCTGAAGAAATACAAATATATCCACGTTTATATTGTAAGGAATGTTACTCTCTTTCCACAATGCAAATTAATGTTGCTACTTATGGTGCATGTTACTTTACATGCCATTATTATGTTTTATAAAGTCAAGTTATAACATACAAAGAAGGGAGGTTGTTTCTTCCTTGGTAGCGTAACATCCAGCGTTGGCTGCTTGTACCTGGCATAGTGGAATTTGGCAGGAGAGGAGGAGCTGAAGACCAGATCAGGTCCCAGAATAATGTCTTGGGTGCCCTCGTAAGAGCCTTGCACTTTAAAGGAGAATTCTTTCTCTAAGGAAGCAACACAAAAGCAGACACAGAGTAGTTTTCTCATCAAAATTGGAAACAAAGGTTCTTACAGAGTTCTTCTATCACAAGGCTGTTCTCATGGTTTGGATTTGTTGTGGGGTTTTTTCATTCTTATATTAAGCCAATTGCCTTCATAATATTAGCACATCATGATTTTAAAATAGCTGATGGAGAAATAACCTCACTTGATAAAGATTTCTTCTTCCTTTTCTTCTTTTTCTCAACCACCTGGACTTCCAAGCAGCAGATTTTGC
Organism: Phaethon aethereus; assembly: GCF_964289735.1. NCBI lineage: Eukaryota > Metazoa > Chordata > Aves > Phaethontiformes > Phaethontidae > Phaethon > Phaethon aethereus. Next base: position 42,511,704 of record NC_138579.1, on the reverse strand, counting down.
GAGACTGTAAGAGACACAAACAATAAAATAACTCATGCCAGGCAATTTTCCAGTCTAAGATTCTGTTTCCTAGTCTAAGCTCCTACTGATGATGATATGAATGCTATACAGGCAGTGCACTTTGTCCCAAGGAAAACATTTTCTCTCAACCATGACCTTGATTTCAGATGCTGACTGGAACAGAAGGACTCTCTGAGAAACTGGACGCAGCCAGGGCAAGGCTGGGGATGCAACATGGATGAACAGGGCTTGCAGAAGGGAGAAGGTAAGGGCAAAGTGAAAAACAGCACTCCCAGGATCCCGACAGAGATGCAGAGGACTGATTTAAACAAAAATAATGAGGAAACAAAGCTAATAAATAAGCAAATGGCATGGTCAGAAAGTCCCTGTGTAACAAGTGCAGTTATGAATGCAGGAAATTATGTGTGCCTGGGACAGGACAAAGCCCATCGCTTTGGCGATATGGGAATTCAGGGGGAGAGATGTCCAAGGGAGAGTTCACTGCTGCACTGATGTCTTGGACAACAAACCACTTCCATGTGTTGGCTTTGCAACACCAGAGGGATGCTAGCATGGGGAATCTCCCCGCTGTTCCAGCCGCAGCCTCTCCACAGGTGCCATGCACGAGGATGTGTCGTGAGGCAGATGATGAAGTAGGAAATCGCAGTGTTTCTGTGCTGGTTTGCTCAGTCAAAGGATATGTTGGCCTGATGACTGTGAGTCAAGTGGAACAAGTGTGGCAAGAGGACAAGAAAGATGACAAAACATAACACTCACCACTAGTACTCCATTAGTAATGATGGTTTCAGGAGGGCCTGAACTAGGAAACGGAAAGAAAAATACATTTTTAATAACTCAGTATAATTACAGCATAATTCATGAGCCATGCCCTTCTCCTCATTTTCATCTTGCTTATTTTTAGCTGTGTATTGGATTTGAAAGAAAACTCCCACGAGACTCACAATACAAGTTTCCTCACTCTACTCTGTCAAGGCACGACCGTCATCCTACCAGCTCATCCAGTCCTGGAGCTCAGCAAAAAAAAAATCAGGTACTGTGGGTCCAAACCGTGTAGTGATTTTACACTGAGTCCCAAGCTGAGGCTGCAGACGGTTTAACAGAATCCATTTTTTTTTTAAATTGCACTTTGTCAGAGGATGGGACAGAAAGGGCTCTAGATCAGAAATCCAGTACATTATTGCATGTTGTGCTTTGAAGGGAGGTGAACCCCCCTGCTGATCTCAAAGACAAATGCGTAACGAAGCAGCAATCCCAGTATTCTGGTCTTAAATACTGTTCATTACACTAGGCAAAGAAAAGGTTTTAGGGTGTTCTCCCTGTCTGCCTGAAGTTCATGGGAGGTCACCCTGGCATGCATCAAGTCATCACAAAACTCATACGACAGATTCCTCAGGAAACCGTGTTCATCAGCAGCATCATCTCCTTGATGCACTCCGGACAATAAGACTAGATTATTTCATGCCTCTGAATTCCTGTTTCTTTTTGCTGCAGATTATGTTGCATTTCATGTTTACTTACATATTGTCCAATGCAAATCCCACCTCTAGCTCCTCTTGTCTCTGGAAAATAAAGGAAGGAAAATGTTTTTGGCACTAGTCTACTGGCAGGTCTCATAATGCAAGTTCTTACTCTCACAATACAGGTACGCATGCACTATTTGTGACTGGCAGCGGATTTAAAATAGAGGCACCCACCACCTCACATCCGTGTGTCTTGAGCCTCAAGATTCTTTATTGATCAGAGGTTTCTGGATGGCTGTGATTGATAGCAGTTTTTAACAAAGAAAGTAGTTGGCTTGCCTGCTGCTGCTGGGACACAAGGGACAGACCCAGGCGGAGATGCTGCCTCATACCGAGTCTGCCAGCAAAGAGAAAGAGGGTCTGCCAAGGGGAGCAGCCGAAGCCTTCTGGTGTCAGGAGAGGAAACAGTGACATGCAAAGCAGCTGTGGAAGAGGACAACCACTTTGCTTGGCAATGTGTTGAGGGCATTGGGGCAGAGGTAAATCTGACATTAAGGTGGTGGAGAAGAATACAGTCCCTAGGAGGAAGAAAGCACGGGAGAAAGGAAAACAAAGGTGGGGACAGGAGGGATGATGAACAGAGAAGTGAGATCATGCTGTAGGTTACTTAGTTGCTCAAATTACCTATTGCATTAAAGACAGCAAAAAGTTATTAATATAGGACCAAAAAGATTTATGAAGGCCTGAAGAGTATGACCTCTAACTGTGCAAACGCAGTGATGAAAGGCTTGGGTATGGCACCTGTAGCCACCCAGAGTGTAATGAGCTGGGTTACTACTAGCCGAACGTTTCTATTTTACCAAGGGCTAGTGGGAGTCTATGCAGTGCTCCTGTGGCATTTTGCAGAGAAAGAAATGGTCAAATAAGGCATTTAGAGATACTGAACTGCAGAGTGGAGTTTGGGTGGGTGTACATAAGGTAATTAATCAACTGAATGGTGCATGACAGATGCACAAGACATTGGGAGGGAACTGGAAAAGGAGAGGGAGGGACAGAACATACTGGGAGGTGGGATGTTGCAACTTTCAGGGTCTCCCTGGACATCCAAAATAGTAATATTTCTTGTTGCCAAGTTGAGTGGCATGACTTAGACACTTTATTTAAACACCCACGCCACAGTCCATAATTAGCAACTAGTCTGGTTTGACACCTGGTTCCGATCACAGAGTTATTACTTCCTAATTATTAGGTTAAGTAACAAGTTATGACAAAAAGCATCATGTACTGGTGTGGACACACTCCTCGACCCTCGATGGGGGCAGGCTCAGCAAAGTGACAATTTTGCAAAGACACCTGAAGTTTGTGAGCCTCTGTGGCCAACAACACCAAACCCTTCCCTGTGCTTAAAGATCCAGGTGTGAAGAGGCTTTCCCATGTCAGAGTGAAAAACAACTCCCTTTTATGTGGCTGGGCAGTCCATACACATGAAGGAAAAAAAAGAAAGATTTTGCAAATAACATTTTAGACAGAAAAGCAGACAAACACCTTCTTGCCAACCTATTCTATTTCTTACTTCAGACCTCACCTGTGAATCACACTTGAATTGCATGAAGACTTGCTCGCCCAGGGAAAGTTTGGCTATATCAAAGTACACCGTGAAGAGGTGGTCATCTTGAGTAACCACGTCCTTATCATAGAGCGCCAGCTCCAGCACGTTCTGGGAAGGGAAGGGAAAGACTTTAGAAATGTGTCAGGTTTCATTGAAAGAAGTAGATCCTGCGGACAACTGTTCTAGTCAGCTGTTGGGAGGAGCGGTAGGACGTAAAAAAGAAGAGCGGGAAGGGAAGGAGGTGGAGGGGAAATCAACTCCATGGATGCATCTGCCTACGAGGAGGAATGCGAGGAAATCACAGATATCTTAAAGGTCATATTCTACCCATGGCTGAGAGAGAGACTTGTCTTTCACGGCATAGAAAACCATCTTAAGGATATGTGTTATTCTCACATCTTCCTGCATCTTTCCCTGCCTCTTGAGAAAATTACGTAGGTCCCTTTTGCAAAAGGATAAAACCTGGCAGTTGCTCCCTAGGTCATGGTTAACAGTGAAGTCCCAGCTCAATACCTTGACCTGACTCTGGATCCTGAAGTAGAAGGTTTCATTCCAGACTGGATCTTTGCAATTCTTGATGGGTTTCGTCTGAAATCTATCGGTTGAAGCAGTTGGCAGCCACATGCTCACGTAGCAATCAGTCTGGCTTACTGTATGTTAAAAAACACAAACACATCTAAAATGAGGATTTGCTCTAGAAGAAAGAATGAATTGAACAACATGAAGCTTTGTTTTCAAACAGAGACACTATGATACATGATGACATATTTATCCGATATAAACACTACAATTTAGGTAATAAGAATGGAGAAAAAAGAAGAGGAACATGATTCTTTTCTGAATAAACGTGATTAGAGATATAATAAATGCATTAAAAACAAAGGGTTTTTCTGTATGATCAAGCAATGAGTTTAGCCCAGGATAAAATAATTCAGAACAACCACAGCACCCTATATTTGCAAGGGTTAAAGAAACAAAGTGATAGCTTCTATTTTAGCCAGACAAAACGTAAAGCAGCGCCAAAAAAGAAGGAAAAAAATCTTCCTGACTTCTGCATAAGTAAAACTGTAATCTCCTGTTATATTTCATTTGCAGGCCATCAGGAGTGAACCTACAAAATGTTACAACACCTAGCGAGGCTTTATCTGTGAAAGCTGGTACACAGAGAATCAGGATGCCAGTTTGGATTACTTAGCCTTGAGAAAGCTTTGAGTACAATGGACTACTGGATCAAAACAATGGACTACTCCTTTTTCAGTATTTTCTCCATCATCCCAACCATACGTATATATATACATATTATATTATATTACATAAATATACTCCAGAGGAAAACACAGGAGATCTTTCCACATTTCTTGCTTTCAACAGACTGCAGAGCTGTCGCTGCTCCCGTTGGGGATGCAGAGAAATACGTGCAATAGGTACAGCTGTGGACTTACAGAGTTACCTCTGCACGCAGCGGGGCTGATGTGAAGAAGAGCAACACACTACGTTCATTTCTGGCACCAGCGTGACAGTGAGAGGACTTTCTCCATCCGTGGAAGAAATCTAAAAAGCGCTTTTTCTTGGAGCAAGACTCGCTAGTACCCCATGAAGGTTAAGGGGACTGTACAGAGCACTACAGATACTTACAGACATCTGCCTGGTGGATATTTCTTGCTCTTATGACTCTTATAGTCAGTAAGTAACACGGAGATGATTCTGTCTGCAGGGAAAAGAATCAAGCACACGGAAGACAGGAATGAATGCTAAAGTTAGATAGCATATTTAGAGGATAGAAATGATCAAGAGAGAGAAATATCCAAATCATGAACAACTTAGTTGAATTTTTCTCTGTGACTATGAAATGGCCAATACATTTATTTTCCTCCTAATATCTAAATCAAGTACTAGGCTGAAAGACTTCTCTCCTTTTATAGCATGATATGTGGATTTGTATTATCACAGAGAATTTATTTACTTTCTAACTAAGATCTAGCTGTACAAAGTGGTAAGATGCAGACACAGCTTGGGAAAAGATTTACTTGTTAAATTTCCAAGGTAGAAAATGAAAAGCTGCCTTAGGCTTCTTGCAAGTGATAAAATTATCATTGTGGGAATCACCTCCCATCCAGTCATTACACATGTTCAGTCTCCTGGGCTATGGGACATGATTTGCTCACATTCCTGCTCTTTTAAAGGGACAGTACTCCCCAGAGTTAAATGCTGAACTCTCATCCCTGCGCTGCTTTTAATGTCAGGGGAAGAGATTGGTGCTTTGCATTTCCACCATGTCACTCACTGTGCGTGTGTTTTTCATTTACAAAGACATAACTGTCCCTCCTGAGCTGAGCTCACCTCTGACTTTTTCTTGTGAGAAGCTTTTCTCTAGTTTTGAACCGTGTTAACTCTTTGTGTCTGGAGTTTCTTTGCACTGTTTTGCATAAGAAGTGCAAATACAGTGTTTTAAGCCTGATAAGAAACTCTTGTTTGTCCCCTTTGGCTTCCTTCTTTCATAATAACCTGTGCCTCCAACATTAAGGCTTCCTGCTTGACTTAGCCTCTCCGGTTCTGGTCTCATGTCGGAGCCCAAAAATGAGTCCCTGTCCCTTTTCCTTTTACCAAAAAAAAAAATTAATAGATACCATTAATCTCTCTTTCCACATAACCTTTTATTTCTGCAGTCAGGGAAAGGGGGAAAAGAGGCAATATGTTGGAATATAAATTTGGCACCAAAAGTTCTAAAATGCAAAAGGTGTTTAGCGCAACTACAGGGCCATGGACAGGTAGTGCCACCACCTGCTCACTCCACCTATACTGCACAATGACTATAAAAAGACCATTGCCAGTCCTGAAGTGGCGTTAGCATCACACTGACCTCGTTAGTCCCACTGAGAAGGATGTGTGACACAGGTACTGCAGGAAAGGGGAGCAGGACATTTGCTCTAGTTGGCCTGTCTGAGCAAAACAATTTGGCATGTACCGTGTTAATAATATTCCGCACTTACTGTCCGTAAGAAGTGAAGTGCATCAGTATGCAAAGGCTCGATGGAATACATGTCGGTGTGATGTCTCTCATAATGTTTAAGTGTATTAATGCATGCAGCCAGGGCTAATGAATATATGTTATTGAGAATGGGGTTAGCAGTTAACAAGTAGGCTAATGAAGAAACAGGTAAAATTAGCCTCCAGGAAACCAAAGCACCCCGTCCCAGGAAAAGGCACCAAGGACATTCGGGCTGTTCAGCTGCACCGCAGGTGAACGGGTGTGCAAATCAAGGACGTCAAACCACTGCTAGGAGTCCAAAGAGTAGCTGTGGGTAAAGACCACCGAAGGCGCTTGTACTCATGTCTAAAACCTAACTCCTAAGGCACAGAAATCAGGAGGTACAGGTGGAAAGTGCTCAGTAATTACGGAGCCAGCAGCCGGCGCTGCCAGTGGCTGCCTTTGGAGAAGGCACTTTGCTGGAAGGGCTCAACTCAGTTTCAGGGCTCGAGTCCCCCTAGAGCCACCTTTGTGGCTTGTGGTGATCCCAAAGCGCTAGGGCGGGAGGCCAGATTGAACAAAGTACTCAGGCACGTGGATGTGCCCCGTCATAACCAGGGAGCCTTGGCTTAGACATCACAGAGGTACAAATAACAAATGGCCAAAATCCTGTCAGCGGTGTGAGTTTTGCCTAAAAAATTTGAGAGGTTTGGCTTGTTCTTCTGAACCTGCCATGATCCCTGCAGTGTAGAGAGCCGCGCTTTGGTGTGTATTTTCTCATCTTTGGGATTTCCATTCAACTAATCAACAGAAAGGGTTTGCTATTCCTTAAACTGTAAGCGTAACACTTATTGCTCAGCAACTTAACTCAGCTTGAAACAGAATAAGGGGGAGTCCCTAATTATTACTGAATGGCCTCAAACTAGAGAGAACAAGGTCAAAAAACCTTTTTCAGCATATCTGGTCCTCCAATTTCCTAGAGGAAAGAAATCATATAACATGTCTGAAGTCTCCTGGAAAACTATTAGTTTTTTGCAGAGACCAGAAGAAGGATTAATCCAGGAAATAAGGTCTTGAAAATCCACTTCAAGTTTGTGCCATGCTCTTTGTGGGAGTAAGCGGCACAATTTCACAGCTCTTACTACCTAGACTGTCAGTAAATTTGCCCTTGTGCTTTAGCAAGACATGTGTAGCAGAAAACTTATTCAAACCCATCCTTTCAAGGGTATTAGTCTTGTTAAAACAAGGTTCATTTCCCATGCACCAAGGATAGAAAACAGCACTAGGGCTTTAACGTGAAGCAAGATTGCCTAAGTGAAGTGATCAAAACGATAAGCGGGACAGTGTTGCACAGAGGGAGCTGGATGGGTTATGGTAGCTAATTAGACTGTTTGGCAGATGCTGAGCCCTGTCTGTTCTCACCTAGGCTCCACCCAGCAGAAAAGTCTCTTTTACGGTTTCCTTTTGGAATTCTCCGTGGCAGTACCTTTGCGAGAGCCGTCCACCGTTCCCCGTCAGCATTCAGCCGCATGACTCCTTCTCCTAGCCGAGCGGTTTGGGTGATCAGCTCCTGCAACAAAAAGGGCCAACATTACCCCTGGAAAAACCACCCTGTCTCCTAAAAGCAGTCCTCACTGGGAACTGAGAACTGCAGAACAGCAGCGAAGGGGAGCCCGTGGCCAGTGCTGGCCACGGGGCTTCGGCAGCTACAGGGGTTTCCTGCTGTGCCCGGAGCCACTGCCGGTGCCGTGCTTGTCCCAGGAAGCTGGAGCAGAGGTGTAGCAGCCCGGTAAGGTCCACCCTTTGCCTGACACACGGGGAGGGAAGGCAGCTCCTGGTTCTGGCTGTTAAAGGAACAGCAAACCTGTCTCCCCTAAACACGCCCTGTCATTAATCTTTCACCTTGAAGCACATCTCCATGCTATTTAATATTTATTCTAAGGTTGCACATATCACGCGTCTAAAACGAAGGGAACCCCTGCATGTACAAAATGCTCCTTTTGCAAACAAACTCTTACTCCCCAAGTAGTTTTCACCTCCTTCCTGTGGGTTGCTATCATTTCTTTTAGTTTTGACAGTGAGTTTTTGAAGCACTGACTTTCTTCATCCTGCGCAGTCATTTATAGTTAATTTTAGGTCAAGAAAGTAGCTCCGTCTTTGCACCATGTGCGGCATAACCAGCTGAGACCCCAGATGCCTCGCTTTGCTCTGCACCCTTCTCACCTGAGACAAATCGCCATCTTGCTCCATCGTGGCTGCTGTCACGCACACGTCCAGTGTTACATGTGGCAACGCAATTTCACATCTCCCAGCTTCCACGGACACCAACAGTTTAAATGTCTCAGATGCAGGTGAGCAACTGTTTTATAAACTGACTCAGAGCCCCACCTCTGCCTGATTTCTTAAACCCGGCTATTCCCCTCCCATTTTCTTATGCTAGGAAGCTGAATCCTGTGGTCGAATGAGTAGGAAAAAATACCTTTGCCTGTGCGGTAGCTGGAAGTATGCTGTTTGAGTCACTTTGCCCAACACCGGCCGATGGCAGGTTTATAACTAATGGTAAGGATGCCATTTTATCTGGGCACTGAACTTTCCCCCTAGCAAGACCTCAAAGCCTACAGAAAAACGTACTCTGCAGTAAGATGCAGCAACAGTACGTTAATTGGATTTAGGTTATCTGTGACAGTAAGCAGGTAGGGTAAAACAGCTAACGAAAAAAATAAAAAGAGGGACAACACCACTACTCTCAGACTACACTGCAAAAGCCAGTTTAAGGCTCTCAGTACCACATGCCCCTGCAGTCCCAGGTCTAGGCGTGCAGAGCGGAGACACTCATATGGTGGTTTATATCTACTCAGCCTTGGTACAGCAGGGCTGGGTCTCCCCTCGGGTCGCTGTATTCTCTCCCCCTTCTTTCCTATGGCTTGTTGGTTTTATTATTTTTGTTTAGTTAGTTAGTTAGTCCTGAAGCAATGACTTTCCTTAGCTGAGCTCCACCCGCTGCGAATACTTCTGCACCACTTTCCAGCTCAGGCTGACTCCGGCTGAAATCTCGCCACGTTTAAGCAAGCTCCTGCGTCGGGCCCAGCGGGCCCTGCCAGCCAGGGGCAGAGCTCGGCACCGACCGTAGGCCACCCTCCGCACACCCGTGCTCGGCACACCCGCGCGCCACAGCCGCGGCAGGACACCCGCGCCTGCCCCTGTGGGCAGCCAGCTCGCCCCTGTGCCATCAAAACCAAAGACTGTTGTACCTTCAGCCGTTCGTAACAGATCAAAATCTCTGGGGGAAGGGAATCTTTTGGCTTCCCTGCCCTCCCAGTACATTGTCTGGGAGCAAAACGTTTCCCGTTCCCTGGGTGTTCTGGAGCTTACTGGTTAAATGCTGCTACCAGCCAGCACAGCTCCCCTTTGCGCGTTCCCATGCGAAATGACATCAGCAGTTATCAGGGTCGACTTGGTAGAATAAATTTTTGCCATAGGCTATGTTATTTCACAACGCCGTGAAGGCTTGTGTCTATACACATTGCACGTTTCCTCCGTGTGCCAGCTGCAATGATGTAGCTTGATGAAATGCATTTTTCATTAGGTCACAGAAAACCCTCGGCAACATCGGCTGCTTTCAGTCGTAGTTAAAGGCAGTGGTTTATTACCAAATCTCCTTGGAGGGCTAAGCTATAAACCAGACCAGGGCTGGTCCACCAGGACTGGGGCTCTGAGGCTGTTACTCCCACAGTGCCAGTGGCCAAAAAGCTCTCGTTTTCACAGATGGCATTTGCAACCCACGTTAGAGACATCCCTTGCGGGAGGGAGAGACCGTGGCTCGCTTTGTACCCCTGCAATCTGTCTCTGAGACATTCCTTTATCCACTATGCTCACAGCAAATATTTGGTATGCTCTTACGCTCTTTGCAGAGATAACAACAGTCTTGTTTTCCGGGAACAAGGGACACGCTGTGAACCTGGAGCATGTTACTGAAATGCCTGAATATGTGGAGCAAGGCAGAATTTTCATTTTGCAAACAAGCCTTTATTGTCCAGTATTGGATACATGAAATATTTGCATGTAAATAACATTTCTTCAGAGCTGGAGGTGGCATGAGCTTATAGACAAAAACTGTGTTTCTTTTTTCACACCAGGGATTTCAGGTTCCAATGGAGGCAATTCCCAGGGTTATATGCAGAGCACGTCACAGCACCGTATTTCTAATTATGTCTAGTGGAAATACCATAGACCAAAAAAACCCAGCAGAAATGCATATTCCTTCAAAACCTAAAGAGTTTCAAATGTTAATATTTATGGTCTGATCCTTAGGCTTGCAACATTAAGCTACACTTGCACAAAAAAGTAAGGTTTGGTTTGACATCGTAAATGACAAAACTGTTGGCAAAAGTCATGGTGAACCAATTTGTAAAAATAATTTGTCATTGTTTCTTGCCAAAATGAAAATCCTCAGAGTGTCATTTTGCACCAAGCCAAACATGTTATTTGACTATAAATGAAAACTGTTATTTTCAGGTTGGATTCCCTGGGCTGACGAGGTAGGTGGTCTGTTAGAGACAAGCTGTATTTCTAAACAAAGTTTGTAAAATATTAACATGAAATGTTTCAACTTACCCAAGCATTTTCCGTGGTTTATTTTAGCCCCAGATTATGACATCTAGTTGATAGGTTTTTTTGACTAAATAGACTATTTGTTCAAAATTTTCCCAGTTGTCATTAGGACACAAAACTTATTAATAAAAATGTGTATTTTCAATTTGACTTGCTCCTGGAATGTAAAGGTTGTTATGGATTTATAATTTTTACAGCTCACCCTCAGCACTTCCAACAGGTCAGAAAAGACACTTTCCATAAAAGGGAAAATGAAGAAAGTTTAAAAATGCAAACCCACAACAAACGTTATTGGTGGTTTGTGCTAGATCCCATGAAGGATCTGTTCAGATTGTGTTAAGATGGTCTTAGTTGTTGCAGACTACTGACTCACTCCTGCTTATGTGCACATTTTCAACAGGCAGAACTGAAGAAATAAGCATTTTTGTTGATGAGCTTATGTCCTAAACTGTTTAAACAAATTGCATTGAGTAAAACAACAGAGTTTTCATTGTCTAGTGGAAATAAAATATTTTCATTTCAAGGACTTTCTCATTTCAATTTAAGAAAGGAGGTTTAATATGAGAAGTAACTCAACTGGGAAAAAAGATTCCAGGGTGTTTTATTTTGAAAGCTTCAAAATAAAATGTTGGCTTTTTTATATACTGTCTCAACACAAAACAATCAAAACTGACATAAATTCACAGGAAATTTTGATGTACCCCAATTACACTTTTCACCTGAAAAAAATTTTTACATTAAAAACCTTACGCCACTTCCTCCTAAGTTGCTCCTTCCCCTCTATGTATGATTCATTCACAGCTGAAGAGACCCCAGGAGGTGGGTGCGATTCATGGGGCTGGCTGTGTGCACACACTTGTCCCTCTTACATTTCCAACCTCTGCAGCTGCTCTTCAGGACACTTGCAAAACAGAGTTGACCCAGGGATCCAATGCCAGCTGCCGGTCATGTCTCAGGTCTTCTTCATTTTCCAGAGTTGGACGCACCTTGTGTTCCACAAAGAAGGATTGTGGGGAGCAGTAGTTTACACCCCCTTCTTTCGGCCTGTAGGTATGTTGGCTGGGTTGTATTACTGTAGCACTGTGGTGGTAAAAAATTATTTTCCTATGTGTCATACATTATAATAAGTTAGGCTTAAAATAACACTATTTTAAAAATCTAACAAGGATTTTAGGTGAAGAGTGTTCTACAGACAACCTTAACTTAGGGCGCAAAACATATGAAAAAATATCCCAGGCAACGTCTTTGCCTATATAGAGGCCACTTCTTGGGAATGGAAAAAACAAACAACAAACCACCGAGCCACCTGGGCTAGTTTCTTTCTGTAGTGCAGAACGGCCAGTGTTCAAAGCGCTATGTCCCTTCTGCGTCCTAGAGCTCAGAAAACTCCTCTGAGAAGGTAGGGGCAGCGGGGCAGGTGATTAGCACGTGTTTTGCCGTCTCCTTTGCATCGCTATCTGCAAGGCCTGCATAATCATCTGTGAGTTGTTCATGACGTTGTATTCGCTGAGGTTCAGCAGCCGTCGGTAGTTCTCGTCAGTGTACCTGACCGAGAACATGCAGTAGGGGGAAAAGCGGCTGGTCAAATCAAGTTGTCCTCCTTCCATCTCTGAGCAGCAGCGCTTGACACCTGGAGAGAAAGAGAAGCTGCTGCCGTGACACGGTGTTTATCTCAGTCAGTGACAAGCTCTCCACAGCAGCCCAAACAGGGGGGCTTTTCTCTGGAAGAAAATTCATGGGGTTTAAATGCACGAATGCTGCAGGTCACGCAACCCAAACACCAGTCAGGAGAACGTCCTGTGCCAGAAGTGACGAGGGCAGAAGGGAGAAGTGAGGGATGGCATTGTAATGGTCACCCGCAGCTTACTGATAAATATCTGTCTTACTAAAGCCATGGATCAGTCAAGGATATCAGCCTGAAAGGGCACCCCAAAAGGCACTGCTGGTGCACTGCAGGTCTTATCCTGAGCAGCTGGGACCTCTGCGAATGCTGGCTGAGGGAGGGGAGTTGCTGGTAACAGAATAGAATTTAAGTGAGAAAGGAGCAATAGAAATAAGTGGAAACTTAAAGTTCCTGCAATCCCAAATGCAGTCGCAGAGGGCCTGCCACCAGGATCCACCTCTGCCTTTCCATTTCTTGTGTCTCCCAAATTCCACAAAAGCAGAATTTTAGGCTTTACCTCCCTGCTACCAAGGAGGAAAGCAAATGCATCCCAGTAACTGGCAGTGGAGGAGAGGAATACAAAGCAGGTGGCCTGGCAGAAGAAGAATGACAGGCCCTGAGCACAGCACAGTGAGCAAAATGAGCCCAGGGCTGATGCTGTACCAAAAGGAGAGGCACTGATCTTGACACTGCAGGAGTTCAGTCTGAAAGCCAGGTTCTTGCTCCCCCACCGTTCCTACGTGACATTACGCCTCCTCAGGTGTAGAATGAAATCCCTGTACAGCAGAAAATACATGCCGGGGAAAATAATCTGAGCGTGCTACACTTTTCCCAGGAAAAAAAGACTTCTACAATTAGCTGATAACTCTTCATGTTACAAATGGGAGAGAGATGATGGTAAACACCATCCAGAAGGCAAGAGCTGTGTCTGTCCTCTTAGGGCCATGAGGATGACAGGAATGAACATAGTAGTTTTGGCAGGAATGGGGAAAACACGTTTAATCAGCTGAAGTGCTCCCCACGAACCCAGCCAGCAAAGCAAGCCAGCAGCAGGAGAAAAGGCACGCTCTGACTCAGGGGAGCAGGTCGTGGTGTGTTTTGTCTAAAGCCTTGCCGCTACTTGTGACTTACCGGGTGCTTTGTATTCTCGGAAGGTATCATTCACAAGTGGAAGAAAAATCACGATTGGACATCCCGGCAAATCTGAATCTTGGAAGAGGTAGCACTCCTTCAGATTTTTCTTATCTTCATCAGTCAAAGAAATTTTGGGGAATGGGATTTTCTGCTCTGAGTAGTATTTGCACGCCTTATCTAGAGACTGGAGTATCACAGAAATGGTCAGCATTGGAATTCAACTTGTTTGTCTTAAAGCCCCCGAATTGTTATCTAGTATTAAGGTTTAGTGGCTCAGATCCATAGGGCGGGTTCTTTCTTGTCAAGGGTTACTCTACACATAATTACCACACACAGTAACCAGAATGTTAATCACAAGCTGCAAACAGAATTTCCGAGTTAGAGAGTTCATCCAGGACACTGCTTTTTAAAAAATGGAAGCAATTTGCAGAAGTTTAGGGTAAAGCATGTAGTTTTGAAAGAGCCTGTGTTTAAGCTATTGTATAGACTTACTTAGAAAAGAAAACCACAGCAATAAAATGCTTAAGGTATCTTATTATGTGCTTGGAAGTCAGGAGATAAGAAAGTTAAGTTTGAAAGTGCAATTAATTCTCTGCCTGTGCAGGCATTATGGCACAGTGTTAACTGAGATTTTACTGAGAAACTCTGAACTACTAGGCTATACTGTATTTTTACCTGAAATGTTTAATACAATATTATGTCCTACTATGTACTGTGCTATTTACTCTGCACCATCTAATAGTGGACACTATCAAATAGGAAACAGTTTCTACTGTGCTTAAAAGTGCTTAAAATGGCAGCAGCCTTTCATCATAAAATTAATCTAGACAACGTATGAGGCTGAAATGAAACTTCATTATGTGCATGTCTTATGCATCATATGGCTTATTAACAGTAGCATAGCTGTTCTCATTCACAAAAAAATAATTCCACTTAAGTGGGCCAATATGCTTAATAGTGAGTTTCTAACTAACATCGGTTTCTGAGATACAGAAGACCCAAACTTCTTTTCTGAAAGGCCTTATAGACAGCTAATTAACTTCATCTCCTTGAAACTGGAGTTTCTGCAGGAAGATACTTGTCACTGAATTTTCCTGGCAGCATCTTATTTGTCAGCCCAGAAATGACCTGCCTCTGGCTACCAACTTAACCCTTTTTATGTTCTAACTTAAGTCAGGAGAAGTCGCTTCCTCATCTTTATGCATATTCCTGTGCAGGGTCTGGAAACCTGTTTGACTCAGCATATAGCAGAAGAGGTTCTTCCCATCATTCTGGAAGAGACTGTGCCTATGTCCTCTTGAATAATTCAACATGTTCATAAACCAGCAAGAGAGGTTCCGGGAGTGGTAGGAAGAAACAGGGAATAATGTTATTCACTACAGGGGAAAACAGAGGGGAATGCAGTAGTTAGTTAGTTAAAAACTGAAGAGCTGAAAGAACTAGCAGTTCTAGGTGCTACAGGCTAGACATTTACAGGCAAAAGGAGAGACAACACATGGTAACGAGATCCTCCTCACCGACGTGTGTGATCCAGTAGTATAACTTAAATATATGATGACATCCACTTCCCTCTGTGGCCTTAGAAGTGGTGGACTGCTCGTATTGATGAAAAATCCAGCGTCTATCATGCCCAGGTGATCAGGATTTTCTATCAGCTGGTTGGGACGCGAGTCTAAGACAGTGTCTAAAAGGAAAATAGTTCTTGGAATAAGAAACGATCTGTAGGTATTTTGAAGAAAGAGATGCAAGGTGGAACTGACTGTCCCAGAGGCCAGGTTTAATTCAGTTGCCACGCTACCGGCTTGTGAATAGGCATGGGAGGGTCTGCAAAATGCCACCTTACGTTCCTGTTCTGAAAAATATACTGAGCATGACGTCATGCTTAGTATATAAACCAGGGGAGCTGGATGGGGGAGGTGCAGGGGCTCGGGAACTAACTGGGCATCCGTCAGCAAGTGGTGAGCAGTGTGCTGTGCATCACTTGTTTTGTATATTCTTTTGTCATTATTATCATTCCCCCCGCCCCGGTCCTATTAAACTGCCTTTATCTCCACCCATGAGTTCTACCTTTTTTCTGATTCTCTCCCCCAGCCCGGTGGGCAGGGGGGTGAGCGAACAGCAGCTGAGCAGCTGTGTGGTTGGCTAAACCACAACAGCTACAAAGTCCCATTCCTGGACTTATGGTCATATTTTCTGGGATATTCCAGTTGCTTCTGAAGTTAGAGGCACAGTCTTGCCAAATTAAGCTTTCTCCCATGTTAACTCTGCTCTTTGCTGCTTTAAATTTGGTTCTGTCAGCTGCGAAGCCTACCCTCTCCGTCTTGATCACAGAGATCTCAGCTAAAGAACATAAATACACATGCGTATATGTAAAAACAATCTTAAATATCTGGCCACACTGAAGTCTTAGTCTCTTCTCTCCGTTCAGAAAAGAAATGTTCTTTCAGGAGATTTTTTTTTTTCCCCTGCCAAGCCTGACAGGGTTCTTTCCTAAATTCCCTACCCCAAAACCACCTGAAAATTATGCCTGTTAAATATTAGTCCCCATTACCTTTCCATCGACAGAAGTGCTCATTCTCCAGGTAGTTGTTATGCAGCTGGTAACCCTTCAGGAAGTTGTGGTGCTGGGCAACGGAGAAGCGGTCAGTCAATGCTCCCCGAAGGGCGCTGGACAGGGGGCCAGGAGGGGTGTACATGCGGGTCCTCAGCTCGTGAGGTCTTGTAGGCAACACCGGGTCTTCATCTAGAGGAGGGGAGAACGATTGGTGAACTGTTTGTTAATTGATGTTCATTTCTGGTTGTCCTGGTGTGTAGGAGATCTCAGGGGTTGTTCTGGGATGATTCACTAAACACAAAAAAACTATTCTGGAGGAGAGGAGTGGCTTCTGGACAAAGCTCTGCTGATGGTCTTGAGCTTTGGCCTGAAGACAGCTCATCCGAAGCAGTCTTCGCTCCTGGAAAAGGGACACCTTAAGGGAACTGAGCAATTCAGAGAATGTCCTGTCAGAAAGTTACATATCCCACAGGAAGATACCATGAAACAGAAGCAAGCATGGAGAAAATGGGGCTGAAGCATATGCTCCCACTCAGTCAAATGGGTGACAACAGGGCACCACAGGGTCTGTTGCAACAGTGACAGCTTCTACCTGATAACCACCCATGGCTACATGACCATATGCTTAATCAGCAGAATGAGAGCATCCCAGGAAAACCTGAGGCATACGTTCATATTTAGAAGCTACAGGTCGTTTTCAGGGTGACTACATAGCAGCATATGTGGGTGAAAAATAGAAATGGCACAAGGTGTGGTTTCTTGAAATCACAACCTGCTTTGCCGGACCAAGTGGCTGATGGTGCAGCAGGAGAGACTTGGTGGTTTCCGTGATTGCACAGATGTATTTCTTTATTTTTGAGATGTCTGTAATTATAGGTACTATCATATTAAATGATTTAGCAATAAAACCATGGTTTCTGTATTGCTTCAGAAAATACCCTCTGGGCCTCATTTATCTTTGTGCCAGGATGAATCCAATGCAGTAATTACTCTACTGAGTAATAAAATAAAAACCCAGGAAATATTGATTAACCAATTTATATTCAGGTTTATTATCTGCACAGGTACTAAAAATAACTTTATTCTCTGCCGCTGGTGCTTGGTTCTGTATGGCTGAATGAGAATGGGCAATGCCAAAACACATCCTGAGAAATGCGTGACCCCTCTAAAACTTCCTCTTAAGGACAGAGCCTTTTAATCAGTAGGGTTTTAGTAAGTCTAGTAATTATAGCAGCATTTCCCTGATCACCCTCTTCCCCTTAGTCTTTACAGTGGGAAGGGAAGTCACTATCTCTTAGGAGGATCTTGTGATGCTGGCTTCAATGCACTTGACAGGGCGATGCCAAAGGCATCCAGAAGACTAAGTGACCATAAATTAAAAGCTCTCACCAACTTCTTCTATTCTGTCCTGTGTCCATCTCTTCCAGAAGTCCTCTGAACTGTGGGACAGTCCCCATATTTGTAATAGGTTCACAGAAAATATACTGCTCCACATACCTGTAAAAGGAATTAGTGAGCACAAGGTCACGTTACCACAAGAAACTGCCTTTCTTCCTTCTATTTTGACCTCCTGGATTAGTTTTTGAACGGGCTTAATTCAAATATTTCTAAACTTTTGGACTGTTAAATTCTTCTTAACTTGCTATGGCATTGGTTCAGGTCATGCTGCCGCCAGTTCTGCGCCTAACCTACCGCATGGCTCTGCCGCACAGTAGAGAGAGAAAAGAAAGGGAAAGAAGGAGAAAAAACCACTCACTCGAGAAATGGAATAAGAGCTCAGATAATGCAGACATCACAAAAACATCCTTTCCACCCCTGTCTGGAGTAAGAACTCCAGCTTCTCTCATTCTGCACACACTCTGGTGCACTTCATGCACCCTGCATTTTTTCACCGGGGGATGAACTGGCTCTTCAGCCATTTAGTTTGTAAGAGAAGGTCTAGCACCGCGGCGCGTAAAGGCTCACAGGTGCAGCCGGCTCCTGCTGCCCTGCGCGCTCTTTTCTCTGCCCAGCATTGCCGCGCTCTGCCTCCGCACCGGGGGCACGGGTGGCTTTGTTGACTAAACGCAGTGCCACCATTCCATCTGCCGTCGTAAATTTAAATATTTAAATATTTAAAGACTCATTAAAGACTAATATTTAGTCTACCACAATGAGACTTATTAATTGTCAGTGGGGCACAGAAATAAGTACAGCCTACACTATATGTAGATAATTACTTTCCCAGTAGCGGACCAGGTAAAAAGGGCCAGTCCAAGAGGTGGTATTTTAAAGATACTCGGGCTATTTAGTATCACAGCATGTTTACTGAAACCCAGGAGCTTCTAAGCAGCATGAGTGTAAGAGGAGATGACTGAAACTGAACTCACCAATGATTCTGACTCCTTGGTAAAGGGATTTTATTACTTTTACACACAATCCATCAGTACACGTCAGGGACTGACCAGGGAGATTCAGATACCCTTTGCTTCTGGTCCCATTTTTTGTCCTGGGCAGCCTGCATCTTTAGTAGATGGGATTCTCTACATGGAATTGCAGTTAAACCTCACAGTGGAGGCACAGCGGTGTGTTTCCTGCTGTCTCAAAATTTTCGTAAGTTGGAGTGCATTCAGAGAGGAATCGGAAGAATAACAAAAGGAGTGGGAACTGTTCCTTACAATGAAAGAATTAAGGAGCTTTGTCTATTCCATCTATAAGATACAGTGCTAAAAAGCTTGTGCATACCAAGACAGTGACAAGAAACTGAAAAAAGATGTGGGATTTTTTTACGGTATTTCGGACGAGCTACCACCCCCCCACACCCCATTTATCGGCAGGCAATAACACAGCAGCATTCAGTACATTAGACCAGAAATATCCACCCTCTGGTTAAGAGTGTTGCACTCCTCCGAAGTGCCTCCGTGCCCTGACAACGCCATACATCACCTTGAAGGTAGCAGATCCGGGACTCGGGGAGCCTCTTCAACAGGCGTCCCATGAAGAACTCGCTCCCGAAATGCTCCGTGCGAACGAACGCGCCGTACTTCAGAAGTCCCACCTCGTACGGGGTGAATTCCACCCACTCTGCAAGACAGCCGGAAAGGGGCACTTAGAGGGCTCCCAGTCTGCTGTGGCTGCCTTGGCAAAGCCTTGCTTAGGTAAACGACCGCCCGCAGGGTTGGGCAGCCGAACTCGGGCACCGTGGCAGCGGGGAGGCAAGGGTTATGCCACTCGCGTAGCCGTGCTGGTGGCGGTGGCACCGTGCCGGTGGCGGTGGCACCGTGCCGGCAGCACAAGGCTCCAGCTCCTGCACAGCCCGTGTGCACGCGCCCGTCCTGGGCGCTGCAGCCTGCGTGAGGTTTCGCTGTACCCTTGCCACGCACCACGTCTAGGTGAAAACACTTCCACTGTTATTGACGTGGCGAATTTAACTTCCCTTGAATAATTTGGCTATGTACAAAGACAGGTCCTCCGCCCTTCAGAAATTAGTTTTTTGTAAGAGGCCAATTACCCTCTTTTACGTGCGGTACTAAGGAAGATAGAACTTGACTTTCTCGGATATCCTCTCCAAGTGAAGTGCAGTTGTCTGATAGAACTGCAGTGTGAGCAAAGACTGGGACAGAAAGGTCATGGACCTTTATTTCCTTTTTATTCAGGAGTGGTTCATTTTTTCACCTCAACCATAAAAATTTTGATCTGAATTTCTTCTCCGCCTCTTCTCCTCCTCCAGCTGCTTCTCCTCATGGAAAAAAATAACCAAAACAAGGAGCAAAGCAAAAGATTCAGTTGGGAATAGGTTGGATGCTTTCACAAACTTTATCATAACTATGTGGTCTTTCTTCATATTGAAACTATAACTGGGCATTGACAAAAAGCAGTATTTAATCCTCGGACAGTTCCAATACTTCTTATTCTAGGTGGATCAGATAATATTTCAAAAATGGCCTTTCTGGCAGGATTTCAACTCTGGATGTCTAGACAGTGAAATGCTGATCTCAAAAAGCTCTTGTATTAAAATTGTAAGGCATAGAGGTGATGGTTATTTCTCCAAAAAACAGCTAACACAGTAAGACTATTTTCTCTAAGTGAATCACAGGAATCCAGTTGCCAGTTTTAGCCCCATAGGATCTGAGACATCATCCTTACCTTTGAAATCATTGGTGCTGTAGTTGTCCCGGACGCTGACTGCCACGTAGATGGGCAGTGGGTTCTGGCCATCACACAATGCTTCTTGCTGTTGTGAAAGTTTGTGGGGGTCTTTCTGGTTTTGAAGAAAAACACTTATGTGAGAAGAGATGGAAATGACACACGGTGAACTCGATGGCCCCAGCGCTGGAGGAGCTTGGGCAGCTCTTCCCCCAGCACGCAGGAGGTGTCATGGCAGCCCCATGGCACAGAGCTGGCTCCCACCAGCCAGGGTCTGGCCTGACTTTGTGCCCAGGCTCACAAAAAGACAAGGAGAGGGAAAACGACTTCTGCATACATGTCTGTACGTACCAGAAAGTGTTGCCCTGGCGAATAGGAGAAGGGGCAAGCTGCCCCTTAGGATGAGGAGTGTCATGGGCAATCCTTGCTCTCCCGGGGCTGAAGGAAGCCCTTGAGCATGTTGGCATTGATTTTCCTTTCTTAGTACACAACAGCTATCGCAGTCCAGCCTTGCAAGGGGACTGGAATTTGGTGGCGAATTATTTGCATCCCACCCAGCTTCTTTGCTGGAAAAGCATATTCTCATTGAAGAGTTTTGTAAAAAACATATAATCTCATGAACTGCTGATAAATTTAAGAGCAGCTACTCCTGGCAGATTAGGGAGAGGTTAATGGTTACATAGCAACAGTCAACACTGCTCCAAGGGAAAGATGCTTGGCTGGATTGTGAGGGGGACCTCATCTAGCTGAGATGAAAAGAGGTACAGCTATTGAACTTATACCATTTAATATGTGGCATTCCTCTCTTCATGTATTTATTTTCGGTTTACATATATATAATACTATATATGTACTTATATAAAAATAAATGAATAAAATTAATGAATGGCTGACTGACTGCAGCATTTCAGCCCCCACTGGAGGACACTTCTGTTCAATCCTCAACCACTCATCCCTTCCCACTTCCCAAGTGCTAAAGCACACATCCTTGAACTGTGGTCCAGCTGGAGAGAAGAGAGAGTGGACTGCTGTACAGTAGAAACCACTTCAAATGATAGAAATGCAGTTCTGTTATTGCTTGTAAAAATTAATATCACTTAAACCAGCTACTGTCTGAGCAGCCGTTCTCATCAAAAGTAAAGTATGCACTTGCCTCCAGCCTACTTGCAGATCAAGTTAACCTGCCAGTGGATGCAAATCACCAAGCACTCTAGCTGTTTCATGCTTGCTTTGGATGGTTTTCACACTGTTGAGATTGCTTTGCATCTTGAACTCTTTTTGCATGCGTAATCTACAACTTAGGCAGACTGCCCGAGATTGCCTCCACTTCTATTTAAATGCAAGAGTTCAAATGGCTGCATCCACAACCTAATTTATTAACATATAGGATGCATTTCTCCCTAGGTGGACTATTAAAGGAAATAAAATAATCTGAGCATTTGTTGACATGGAGAACTCCACTCTGTTTTGAGGTACGTTCTCTGAAACGATGGGCTTGTTTCCTCTCCATTCACTAAGAGACAAACACATAGTTCTCTAAGAAATGGAAAGTACATCATACCCCATCATTTAGTAAGTACTCAATCATGAGCCCCCAAAGATCTATAAATGATGTCCTGTATCCCTCTTCTTTCCGCTGACAAAGCTGCTTGTTGTAGTACTTCATGCGATCCATAGAGAAACAGCCCATCTTGCATTTGGTTGCTTGTTTCTGGGCTTCACCAATATGTGAGTCTAGGTCCTTCTGTGACCAATAGGCATCTCTGTATAAGTTGGCCATGGTCCTGGAAAAAGATAATACAGACAGAAAAAGTCAAAAGGAGAAAAAAAAGACTTGAAATTTTGTGCCTTTGGGGACAGAAGTTTACATTTAGGGATTCACTTCTGTTCATACATACTCTGGGTTTGCTGCTCCATTCAGCAGAATGAACACTCCAGAGTTTCTATGACTGTTTTAAAGATGGCCCTGAAGGATAAGGCTTTTTTTTTCTGTTCTCGACCTTTTTTTTTTTTAAACAGGACTGGCAGCAATTTAAGGGATAAAATTGCCAGGTGTGAACATAGGTACATTTCTGAAGCATAAATTAGGCAGAAAATTATAATAAATTTTCTTTGCTTGTTTTCTAGCACCATAAGTCAGTTCACACCAGGTGCTGTCGCTTGGCTTTGTATCACTTAGTGTTAGTCTTTTGGTATCATCATGCTTTAACACCATCCTCTATTTTACCAACCTTCCCTATGTGGGACCATCAGACGTTTGGTAGTTGTAGTTAATAGTAGTTGTATCCCCTGTGAGCAGGGAATAACACAGCCTAGGGGAACTCAGTCCTTTCCCAAACTGACAGGTTGCAGGGGTAAGTATATACTGTCCTGCTGTTTTCTTTGTGTGACCAATTTGAAAGCAGAGCCAGTCTCAGAAGTTACTGGAAGCAACAACTGGGACGTCAGCGGAGAGAGGAAGAGGCGTAATGCTATGGGCATCCACAGTTACATCCACAGTAACTACTTAGAAACCATTTTGACAAGTGTAGTTGTCATATACATATTTAACTGCTGCAAAGGTGGAGGTGAAAAGCACAGTAAATAACTGCTAATGAAAAATCGGTACATCAGATCAAGCTAATACCTAACGGCCTGTTACTGAGAAACAGCCTGTTTCTATGATGTTTGAAGAAAATGTCCTGATCTTGTCTGCTTCCAGAAGCTCCTCTCTGCAGCAGCGTCACCCTCAAAAGGCCTGGCCAAGCCCCCTGCATAAGCAGCTTACCACGTGGTGCCGGAGAGCCCGCTGATGTATGTCACACAGTCCAGGAGATTTAATTTCTTGAGTCCCATGAGGCTGCCATATAGTCCTGTCATTGACTTCAGTCCTCCGCCTGTCGTGATGATGGCCACAACGGGGACCTATTGGGCAGAGGAGGATGGGACACTCACACCGACAACGTTCAACATGGCATCCCAGACTGCAACGGGGTCTGGCCACCGCACCCAGCCCAGATCCTGATCTTAGAGTCCGAGTCCCTCTTTGGAAGGAAAGGCTCCGAAACCAAGCAATGACTGCTACTGCTGCTTCTCTTTGGATAAACATGGGTTCAGAGATTAACCCAAACATGGGTTCTTGCCCATCTCTAGGGCAAATAGGGGGACAGATGAACAAGAAGAAACCCTTCTGTGGAGGCAACAATGTATTTTCTCTACATTTCCCACTCCTTTGCCACTTTTTTCTTATTTCACACATCTGGTACTACTGTATGAAAATCCATATTGCCAACCACATGAAGAAATACACTCAATTCACAGCCAGTGTTGCTAAGCTACCCTCATCAATGCTGTTATTCTTCAGTATTGTGAAGTTACTTTAAAATAGATTATATTCATTTTAAGTTATTTCAAAACTGCAAGAAAGGGAAGATATTATAAGAAGCACTCAGAGATGTTTATCCTAAACTCTCTCAAAATGATGACATTTGAACAAGGGAAGAAATTTTTCCTATGTGATGTATTTAATACGCACACAGTATTTCTGAACCAAGCCAGTTATAGCATAGGATGGCAGGGACGAACACACCTCAAATCTGACAAATTCCAAACTGAGAGTCATGAAGGATGCAATTACTGCAACTAGAGTTTCTTGCAATAACAAACCTTGGCAGCAGAAGCAAAGGTACTTAAGACACATGGATAAGCTGGTACCCGCACAACAGATAGATGTGGCCCATTTCCTCGTCTAGAGGAGTACATGAAGGCACTAGAAATTCAAAATCAAAATTGCCGTCCCAACACACACATACTTCATGATCCTGCAGATCTTGTTGTAGGTGAAAAACATTTTTCAGGGCACTTGCTACATATCTCTTTCTTTTCCCCAGGAAGGTCATCTCCTCTGAACATAAGTCAAACCCAAAGCGCATGTCCAGGTCTTGGTGGCACGAACAATTACTAAGATAAAAACAGGCACATATTTTACATATTAACACAGCCATAACAATATTAGGACTTTGATCAAAGATAATCTACAGCATCCTTCCCTTCAAACAGGGTGATGCAATGTGACAGGAGCAAGAGAGAATATTCTAATTATTTTTAAAAGTAAGAAAACTTATTTCAATTAATAAACTTAACCCGTGGCATTATAACCCATTATTACTAACAGATGAAGAAACAATGTACAGTGCTTACAAATGAAACAAAATATTTAAATTAATATTCTAAAACTAAAATAATTGCAAGTTTAGAAAATCTGTGCAAATGGTCAAAAGTGAGTGTATTGATATCCAGTTTTGAAATGCTGGCATTTCCAACATGAAAGAAAGTCTCGTTTTGAGCAGCTCGAGTGGGAACGCATCCCCCTCTAGCGGTGAGCGTCGCTGTGGAGAAAACCCATCCACTCGCCTGCCAGGCACGGGTGGCCATGAAACCCTGCTCGCTGCGGGGATGACCTGGGTGACATCCAGCCCCTGGGTGGATGGAGATGGGTCACTGAGTTTAGTGG
Organism: Phaethon aethereus; assembly: GCF_964289735.1. Taxonomy (NCBI): domain Eukaryota; kingdom Metazoa; phylum Chordata; class Aves; order Phaethontiformes; family Phaethontidae; genus Phaethon; species Phaethon aethereus. The sequence goes on along the minus strand of NC_138579.1, from coordinate 42,487,067 downwards.
GGCAGGATTTCAGCCCCGCTGCTCTGATGTGTTCGTACTTGCACAAGCTGCCTCACAGGTCAACGCTGGCAGTTGTATTTCACACCAACCTTGACTCAAAAATTGTAAAGCATAATGTTCCTCAGAGGAAGATTTTATGTGCATCAATTTTGAAATTGAAGAAGTCATTCCTTAAAAGTCCACTGTTGTAGCTTATTTCCCTGGGAATTTGTGCTCTTCTGCTCACTAACCTGCCTACTGTCTCTTCATGCCCTGCGCCTACAAGACATCAATGGGCAAGAGATCTGGCATGGTGTCTTCAGGCCAAAGCTACCTGTGGACTCCCTGGCTGGCCAGCTAGCCCCAGCCAAGCATTGTAAAATGGTAGGGTTTTGCTTTTTTTTTCGGTGACAGAAATTCTCTCTTCTACTGAGTCCATAATTTCAGTGAAACTACTAGTGAAATTTATTTTTGAGATTTCTCCACCATCAGATTTGGATAAAGTCAGCCAAATGATTACAACTGTATTTGTAAATGAAGACACACAAGTGGAATTGAGTTAGGTGGAGTTGCACAAGCCAGCTTCCATTGTAGATCAAGATACAAACAAATTACTTTTAAAGTTCTCTTAAAGTAAAATAAATAATCAGGAAGGATTTTTCCTGTCCTGGAATAACATTGGTTTTCCTGTTGTCATTGATCACTTGCCTTTCCGAAATGAATGCTATAAAACTCTGTTTGAATTCAAAATTAAGTTATTTTTCCCTTTTGTTTCCTAGTCAGGCACACACACAAGAAGATCACTTTGCCCAGTTTATGTGTGTTACATATAGCTATGGATAACGTGAAACATCTTCATGTTTACGGATGAGTATTAATGAGCATTTCTATAGATATCAAGTCACTAGCCACATTGTCTACGTTAGTTTCTACTCAGTATACAGTATAGCTGGACTTTACAGAACACAAAGTTTATTGCTACTGAATATCGATAGTTAAGAAAAAAATATTCATAATTTCTGGTCAAGTTTAATATTTAGTCCTGTCTATTCTGTTTTTTTAGTCAGCTTTGTTCTTTTTGTGAATTTCAGAGACTGACATTGATCAAAAATAATAATCTGTGTTCAGAATGGAAGGGATAATGTTAAAATTAATACATGTTAACCAACATTTGATGATTAAAGCCAAATATACTGTGCACATATTTCATGTTTTAGTAAAAGCACATTCCAGTTTTCAGACTCAGAATGCCTGCTTATGTCATTTTCATGTGGCTAAAACAATATAAAAATCAATAACCCAAGTCTTTAGGAATAGAAGAAGATCTCTTACCAGTTTTGTGCTCTCACATTCAAGTCAAATCTTTTCTCCTGAAAAACAAGAATGTGTACTGTAATTTTTTAATTTTAATTTTAAAATTTCTTTTTTCCCTTTTTGTCTGGGGTCAGAGCTTCATTTAGACCCCAGCAAGGTCTGGCAGTCACAAAGTTAAATGCCTGGCATATATTTCCAAAAGCATTCACTTATCTTTAGTGGAACATCCCTACCCACAGATCCCAAAAGCTTCCAGGCTACAGAAACCGTTAACAGTCTTGGTATAGGAGGTTCCCAAGACTCATGCAATAGGTCCCATTTCCTGTGTTATTCACAAGCTTTCTGCAGCATCCTGGAATACCATTTTTTGTACACTTCCCGTTCTTTATGCTCTGATACACAGCAGATCTTTGATATCCTGACCCATGAAGAGACGGCAAGTCTGCATTTGCTTCTGCCAAGACTTTATCCTGTCTTAAAATCATTATTGCGACCTTCATATTAACTGGCAAGAAGTGCTCTGTTCTGAGAAGATGTTTTAATGGCCCTGAAATCTGATGTTCTCCTACTTCTTCTCAACATGACAACTAATATTTGGACAAGATTGTCCCTAACAATCTGGACATCTGTAGATGTTTCTTAGCAGAAACACTTTTTTATAGTAAGGATCTTTTTCTTCTAATAATTTAATTCAAAATTATACAGCACATACATCTATTTCAAGCAATATCCTTTAAAATCCATATGCTATGTCTAATTTTTCAATATATTTTAATATGTTGTGCTTCAAAACACATGGTTTACTAGGGGCAGGTTTATTGACTTTTTCTAGCTTGTGTCCAAGGAACAATTTTCAGGGAATTTGGACCCTAAGCAAAGGAGGGGTCAGTGAGTCTTTGGGTAAACAGGGGAAGATGTACTGAAGGAATCATCATGTTTTCTGACATCCTTATTGGTCTCTGTATCCACTACTGGCACATAATAGAGACATTAGGATAGACATAATGGAGGCACAACCTGCTTCTGTGGAGAAAACAGCTGGCGAAACAAAGCTCAAGGTCTGAGAAAAAATCAGAACATTTCTGACCCTCTTAGCAGCCATTTGGGACAATATTATGGGGAATGGTTTCTACCTGAGTGACCTTTTATTCCTAACAGCTGGAAGTGATGCTCACCTCTGCAATGGTCATTTTCCTTCCCATGGGCAGTGAATTCAGCATCACAACCGGGGAGCCCGTCTCCGTACTGTACTTACAGCTCCACTGGGAAAACAACATGGTTTAGGACAAAAACAGTAATGGGTTTACCCTTGCCCCCTCCTCCCGCTTTCTAGAGAGGCGCTCATGGCCAGTTCATCATTAAGGCCACTTCCAACATACAGGGTGATAGTGCCTCTTCTTTGGCATCATGACGTCCAATGTTGGCTCCGCGTACTTGATATAGTGGAACTTGGTGGGACCTGATGGGCTGGCCACTCCGTCGGGGCCCAGCGTGATATCCCGCGTCCCCTCAAAGGAGCCCTTCACAGTGAGGGAAAGCTCTTTCTCTAAAAAGGCAAAAAAAAGGTCATGAGAAATGTCGCTATGATTTAACCAGATAATTGTTCTGGCTTGATTAAAAGTGGGGTGCAGGCAGCAGAGCTGTAGAGTTTGGACCACAGCTTTGTCTAGCAGAAAACACTCTGAAGAGAGCACTGGCAGCAAAGGGGAAGGAGCAAAGCGAATGCTATTTTCATAGAAAGGGGACTCTGAATGTTCTTGCTGTTATATAGAACTGGGATTTCAACTTTAATGCAGGTCTAACAGACCTTATTTACACATACCTAAAAGAGTATGAGCTGCAGTCATTAAAGTCTATAACAACCTAATGTGTTTACCTGGTGTTAACTGCACTGAATTCTGTGAATACTATTTATTCCACTAACACGTTATATGAAAGGGGCATCCTCTCATCAGTAAGCCTGCAATTATTGGTAAATAGATAACAAAGCAATAAGCGTACTTGATTTTTGCTGCATCTTCTCTGCCACTTCAACTTCCAAGCAGCAAAGTTCACGACACTGTAAAAGAGAACAGGAATCTGTTCGAAAGATCGTCACATCCCAACCTTGTTACAGGGAACTGTGAATCACTCGGCTTTTGGACATGTCTGGTTACCTGAAGTACCTAATTCCCTGGCATTTCTGGGCTTTTGCCCAGTAGCCACTGACTAAGAAAAAGGAAAAGCTTTGAAGGGAGTTGTAGAGCATCTTCCAGTGACAATGACAATCGATTTGGCACAGTAAGAGGAAGATACAAAGGAAGAAAATCATGAGCATTTTCATTGATAATAGCATAGACACAAAGGGTTAAACTGGGAAAAACGTAAATGAAAGATACATTGCTGAGAGATCAAGAGTCAGTAGTAGAAAGGGTTTTCTGAAGAAGCATTGCTATTAGCATTTTGGGTGGTTTTTTTAATGGCACTCACTCTTCTTTCACGTAATGTAGTTACGATAAGGTCAATACTTAGTGCTGAGCTTACCCGCCAGGAATGGCTCATCTCCCAGTGGAGAAAAGGACTGGGCAGGTTATCAGCAAGTGGTTTCACAGCCTTTTTGCCATTGTGCTTTGATAGACAGCAGTGCATTTTTTGAAGGAGTACTGGTACCAGAGGAACGTTGTCTCTGTGTGTGTGTTGTGTCGAAATATAGGACAAATGGGAAATAATGGGATATCACCAAAGAACAGGGCAATAAAATATCCCATTCTCAAAGTATCTAAACAGGAAAGAGGGATGAAAGAGAAAGAACTGGCCTACTGGCTTCTCTAGCCCCCACCCTCCTTATCCTTTATGTTAAGGAAACTTATAGAAAATTTCTTGGGAAAATGACACATACCACCAGGACTCCATTGGTAGCAATGGCTTCATGAGGACCAGAACTGGGAAACAAAATGAAAAACATGGATTTTTTTAGAACAAACAAATGCCCGTTCATCCTTTCCCAGGGTGTTGCCCTTTCTCCCCTTTTAGAAGAATGATGGCCAGAGGGACCCCAGCAGTTATGTAACAAGCTCCTGTCCATGCTTGCTTGGACTGAGCACTGCTCTGAGGGGACTTGCCTCCGTACCAAAGCTGAGCGATGTGTATCGTGGATACTTTTTTTTCAGTGCAATCTCTTGATCATCTGAAATGGAATCTGCGACTAGGCGGTCAAAATCTTCTCCTCACTGTAGCATGTAAAGTACATGTGTCGCAGCGGTAACATGCTACTATGCCAGTATATCGCCATCAGGAAGCCCAGTTCTATCTATTTGCTGGTATGCAAATACAAAAGGGCACAGGGCAGCGGGTACCAGTTACATGGGGGGAAAAAAGCTTTCCAGGTCATTCAGGTGAAGTCAGAAGATGCTGTGGAGTGACTTGAATCCTGGTATTGGCCCCCCAACTAGTACATGGGCTGACCTTAGGCTGGTCACTTTATTCCTGCCTTGCCTTCGTTACCTTGTGGCAACACGGAAACAAAAATACTGATTCATATGGATGGCAGGCTGACCATGCTGGAGGAAAAGCCCTGTGCTAGACCTTCCAACACATTTGCATTGTGTTGGGCAGAAAGAAAAGAGAATTACTAGGACCAAAACAGTGCTGCAGGGTAAAACCAAAGGAGTCAGAGACACACTGGAAACCTGACCAGGATGGTGCAACATTAGGAGTCTGTCCAATGCATAGGCTGAAACAAGCATGGAAAGAGTGATAGACATGCGTGCACACAAACACATGCACACACACTCAGAAAGTCTTCTGGAATGTCCCCAGGTAGACAAATCTGGCATTGTGGATAGAAGAGACGATGCTGGGAGGTGCATCTTTGAAAGCAACTAAACTACAGAACAAGCTGACTGGAGGGATCAGCTGGATGTCTGAGACTGCAGTAATGATGTAGGAGAAGTCTGGCACTTTTTTACAGAAATCCCACAAAGCGCGACTTCTAATGTTATTTCTTTGTTTTAGCGTTTAATGATTTTTTAAATAAACTGTGTATCACTTACGCAACCTCCAACTTGAATTCAACCTCTAGCTCCTCCTTGGCCTGAAAGCAAGAGCAAGAAATTAAATGAAGTAGTCACTTAATGCTTTCTCCCTTGTCTAAACCCATGTCCCTGGAATGCAATACTGAAGTTAATTGCTTGCAATGCAACAGCCTGTGATAGATATTTCAGACTGGGAGGTCTGAAACAACATTTCAAACCAGATAGTTTAACAATTCCTTCCGTACCTCTTTCTTTCTTCAAGGTATCATCAAAACAACCTGCACTCCTATCTTAGTGTGAAGCTGCTGCAGAAAGACAATTTGCAACTTGCTTACTCTTCTGAATTCTACCTTTTTCTCCTAACTATTCCCAGCACTGTCCTGCCATGACTTACTGTCCTTGCTATTAGCTTGGAAGTTAAAGATACTTTCCACCCACCGCTTTAACATAATAAACGGAGACTGGTATTATTGAGTGTTTCAGAATTACAGTTATGCAACCCCCTGTAAGGCAGCATTGATATGTATGAGCTAGTTGTGAATGACCTAGTTTGGGTACCAGAAGCAATATACCCACAGTAGGAAGAAGTTCCATGTGAGATATTTTACTGATCTCATCCATAGATCTCAAAGGGAACAGAGAATCAAGAGTCTTTTTCCCATTTTATAAATAAGAAACAGAGAAACAGAGTAAATCAGTCATTCAGAGGTCCAAAATCACACTAATTCCAATAGATGAGTTAGCAGGGTCAGCCCTAGCTGAGGTATCACTGCAGAGGACAGTGCTGGGGTACACACAGGGGCAACTTCAGCTTTGCCTTTGGGATGAAACTAAATACAGTCAAAGGGCAGGGGGTAGTGGCTATGAATTACATGGGGAAAAAATTTACATATCACAGAATCACAGAATCATTAAGGTTGGAAAAGACCTCTAAGATCATCAAGTCCAACCATCAATGCAACACCACCATGCCCACTAAACCATGTCCTTAAGTGCCAAGTCCACGTTTTTTGAATACTTCCAGTGATGGTGACTCTATCACTTCCCAGGGCAGCCTGTTCCAATGCTTGACCACTCTCGCAGTAAAGAAATTTTTCCTAATATCCAATCTAAACCTCCCCTGGTGCAACTTGAGGCCATTTCCTCTTGTTCTGTCGCTAGTGACTTGGGAGAAGAGACCAACACCCACCTCATCACAGCCCCCTTTCAGGTAGTTGTAGAGAACGACAAGGTCTTCCCTCAGCCTCCTCTTCTCCAGACTGACCAACCCCAGTTCCCTCAGCTGCTCTTCATAAGACTTGTGCTCCAGACCCCTCACCAGCTTCGTTGCCCTTCTTTAGACATACTCGAGCACCTCAACGTTCTTCTTGTAGTGAGGGGCCCAAAACTGAACACAGTATTCAAGGTGTGGCCTCACCAGTGCCGAGTACAGGGGCATGATCACTTCCCTGCTCCTGCTGGCCACACTATTTCTGATACAGGCCAGAAATTCACCCTGCAACAGCTGTGCAGCCTTGGTGTTGCTCAGAGATAGCTCACAGTCAGATCCTTCCCCTATCTACTGCACTGTTTCAGTCATATGCTCTTTAATAATTTATAAAAATACTGGGAAGAGGGGCTCAGGCTCTGAAACCCAGACTTTTTACCACATTTTTTGTGTTTATATTTTGAATGGCAATTCATGTACCCATTATTGGGATAAGTCATCCATGGCGGATTCAGAAAGCTCACCCCAAGATTCTGAAAGTGTTGTGTAACTCTCCACTGGTTTCTTAGTTGCTTTATTTTTTTCTCTCACCTTTGGGCTGGGCTTAAAATACAGGAGCACTGTTCTTTCAATTGGTAGCTTAGCGGTATCAAAGAGTGCACAGAGGAGATGGTCATCTGGAGTAGCAAAATCCTCATCATACACTGTCAGCTCCAGCACATTCTGGAAAAAGAAGGAGTTTTATAGTTTCTACAGTCTGGACATCGTTAGATCTAGGGAAGGAGTGTTGGGAACATGCTTGATAAGAAAAGTGGAGAAATTAAGTATCACCATCCTTTGGAAAAACATCCTATAAATCGAATGTTCATTCTTCCCTAGTTCAGTTTAATTGCTCTAACATGAGTAATACATTGGCTATACCTACACAACAGCTTGGTTTACTCCCAGATTCTGTATTCGTCTTGCACTGATTTATATGAGTCTCTAGTTTCCCTGAAATGTCTACTGAGCTTAGTTTCTGGCCCTCCTAAGCAGCACTGTTGAACAGGCACAGGAACTCAGTCACCTCTGCTGTTAAACAATTTGAACAGTCCCTTATTAATTATTATTATTATGCCATCTCTTAAACAATTCCTGGACAGAGTTCAAGAGATAGATAGGGCCCACCATACACAAAATCTTCAGGTAGCTTCAAGCAGACAACTTTGGCTCTTACCTTGACCTGACTCTGGATCCTGAAGTAGAAAGTTTCATTCCACACTGGATTGTTGGAGTTTCTTATGGTTTTAGTGCGGGACTTTTCACATGTCGCAGTCGGCAGCCACAACGACACGTAGCAATCAGCCTGGCTTACTGGGTAGGGAAAGCGGCAAAACAATTGTTAATGTGGCAAAGTCAGTGGTGCTGCATGACGTTGGAGAGGTTACTGCATGGTACCAAGAGCAAGTATGAGTTGCTTAAAGGCAGAAATGCCTGATGTAATGTAACTTCTTTCAAGATATCCTTCTGAGAGGGAAAAAGCACAGACCATAAGATGATGTAGAACAGGAGGTGGTTTCTATTCTTCCTTGCATGTGTTACAGACAAGAGCAATGTTGTGTATAAAAGAAGAGGGTGAGAATTTGCTTTTCTAGTCAGCCACTTTCTTCAGTTTCTCAACCAACAAGTTATCCTGTGCTCATGTGTGCCTGCACCCTTGGTTGCTCCATCTCTGCCTTGCCTTCAGTGATTTTCTTGGTGAGGGTTTGTGAAAGCAGCTGCAGGACTACCCCTGTTATGGGAGATGGCAGAGACTTCCTCCAGAGGAGCTCATTGAATTAGACATTGGATCTTAAATAATTACCACCTCCAGGAAGAGAAAGACGAAGTCTCTCTCCAAAAATGCACCAGGAGAAGGTTAGTAAAGAATATTCCATCCCATTTCCCAAAGGCACCTAAATTAAAGTATATCTCAAATGACTGCAGCCAAAAATGTGATGTACTGTGTGCTGGGGAAATGCAATGTTTCTTCATGCGGGTTATGCGAAATACTTCAGTACCTTGAAACTCTCTCCTACACAGTTCTTAACTATAAAATGATCAGATATCATGTAACGCAAATGGGAATGGATGTACTTTGATATGAAACTTTTGAGAGAGACAAGTGATGGCAGCAGTAAATGGAGAGGACCTTTCAGCAGCAGGTAAGGACTCTGCAAGTAGATCAGGGGAGCAAGAGTTTGCATATCAACTTGTGGGGAAAGGCAAAAACTCGCCTGGCTGCAATAGCCTGGCTGCTCCCTTGTCTTCTCCTTTTCTTTCCTTCTCCACCAGTTTTTGCCAGGTGTCAATCCTACAGCCGTTGGCTCTGTCTCAAACTTGGTGAAGGCTGCATTTTATGTTGTTGAAAGTGTATTTGTTCAAAAAAGCTTGCTGCTTTTCTGCCCAAGTCAGAACAATTAACTGAAATTCAGAACTGCTCAAGAAATTACATAATGCGTTGTGATATGTCAACTAGCACCTTAATTGTTGGTTTTCTACTTTTTAAGATTATAACACAGAAATGGAAAAACATTTTTAATTCTGTCAAGTTTTTTCTAAAAAAATTGTGGAGAAATCAACACATTCTTCCAGAGTAAAAAAACCAATATTCCTCTGATGGAAAAATTTGTTTGGAAAATATTCAACAGGCCCTAGCTGCCTTCCTCTCCTGCTCTTTGCCACTTTCCATATCTTATTTTGTATTTAAAAAATGTTAAATATTAGGTTCAGACAGCAGTTTAGCTGTCCTTGTCTGGAGTCATATCTCTTGCTTTCATTCACTTCCACCTTCCCACCACTCCTATTTCTTAGCCTCCTTCCCTGTACTTTCTTCCTGACTCTGTTAGTTGAGAGGACCTTTTGCCTCCAGGGAAAGGTTTTGTTCCTTAAGGAACAAAATCCCCAGGGGAAGGAAAAGGGCAGCTACGGGCTGCCTTCCTTCTCTGGGTTCAAGCCCACAGGTGGAAACAACAGAAATTACCCCAGTAGCATCTGTTTCCCTCACACAGGTAGCACGACAGGCTTTGCAGACTGATGACTCAGAATTGTGATTCCCAGGGATGTCTTTTCACTTCAGACATTTTGGCTGCATACCACATCCCTTTGCCTCCTGCTCTCCTTACACCCATGCCCGATTTGCATTAAGGTCTGGGAGACATACCCAGGTCTTTACCATTCCTGTGGGTACAGATAAACAATAAGCAACATCAAAAGCCCCACAATTTAAGAAGGATGTGAAGGACTTTGAATACGTCCAGAGGAGGGCAACAAGGCTGGTGACAGGGCTGGAAGGAATGTCCTATGAGGAGCAGCTAAGGATTTGGGCTTGTCTGGTTTTCAGAAAAGGAGGCTGAGGGGTGACCTCATTGCTCTCTACAGCTTCCTGAGGAGGGGAAGTGGAGAGGGAGGTGCTGATCTCTTCTTCCTGGGATCCAGTGATAGGACACATGGGAATGACTCAAAGCTGCTTCAGGGGAGGTTTAGACTGGGCATGAGGAAGCATTTCTTTACCAAGAGGGTGGTCAAACACTGGGACAGGCTTGCTAGAGAGGTGGTCGATGCCCCAGGCCTGTCGGTGTTTAAGAGGCATTTGGAGAGTGCCCTTAACAACATGCTTTAACTTGGTCAGGCCTGAACTGGCCAGGCAGTTGGACTGGACAATCATTGTAGGTCCCTTCCAACTGAAATAGTCTATTCTGTTTTGTTCTGTTCTATTAATAAATGATGCAGAAACACTGCAGTGCACAGATGATGCATGTTGCAGCAGGCTGTCAGGAGACGTGCTGCTAACATTGAAAATATTGGCTGTTCATACCAAAAGTCTCCCCAGTAAGGGTTGGTCTAGTCAGCCTGACCAGTCTGGCTGCCTTACACATTTTGCCTTCAGTATCTTTCTGAAGGAGGAACAAAGTGTCTCATCTGTACCTTTTCCTTGCAAAGGAAGTTGCTCGTCTTCATTTGATTTATAGACAGAGTTGATTTAAGAATTAGATTGAAGGCTGCCCTCCTTCTGTCCTAAGACAAAACTTTTAATTACCTACTACTTGTCAAATTCCAGCATTCAGTCTATGTGTTTCCAGGAAGCACATCTGTCTTAGACTGGGCATTTCAGGAAAGTCTCTCCTAGAAGAGTTTACCTTTTTTCCCAAGGATGAGACAGAAGCAAAAACACTAGGCTTTTTCACATTAATAACTTCACTGCCAGGTAATAACCCTTCTACACCTTGCTCCAGAGTAGAAGAAACAAGCTAATTCTAGAGCAGTACTGCACCTGATCCACCGTCCATCATTCAGGCAATGCCAGAGTAAGGATCTCCAAAAGCAGAGTCTGCATTGGGAATACTGTGTTTAATACACCTTGCTAGACTTATACTCCATGAATAATTTCTTTTTGAACAGATATATTTTAACATTGATACATTCCCGTGACAATGAGTTCCACAGTTCACGTATATTTCTTTTATTTGTTTTAAATTTCCTGTTTGATAATTTCATTGGTTGCTCCTTTGTTCTCATGTTGTAAAAAATAGTGGAAAAAGACTTCTTATTCACCTTCTCCCTCCTATTCCTTTTTGTAGAGACAGATTCCATGTCCTCCTCAATAATTTCCCTTCCACTGTTAAGGCCTGTAGCCTATTTAGTCCCTCTGGTGTAAAAGTTGTTTCAGATCTGTCATCATAGTTGGTGCCTTTCTACAGCTTCTTTTATTACTCTGTTTTCTCAAGCGTCAGAGGCTTTTGCAGTGGACCTACCGAATGTATCCCCCTCAGAGAACTGTATGAGCATAAATTTAATTCTGTACGAATGACTGTTATTTCTTTTTTTTTTTTTTTAATCTGGGAAATTCTATGCAGATGATCATTCTTTGAAGAATTTTGAAACTGCAAAAAGGAGTATTCGAATATGTTTGGCGATCCTAGAAATAATGATACCAATTTTAAAACGTTTTAAAAGAAATTCTGCATGACTACTGCATGACTTGAGGTTTATCATTGGCAATCAATGTTGGCTGTTTGGCTGGCAAAATACTCTGTTCTACTGACGTGATTCATCATTCTTGTATCTTAACTGTACTTCGAGATACAGAGCATATCAAGCAATCCTTAATTATATGAGCAGATGCAGGCAAACTAGTCAGCTGTGTATTTAATGCAAGATATTGCTTCAGTTCTGCTTGCACAATCTCTTTCTACAACCTAGTTATTTGTGATTTTGTCTTGCCGCCTGACACACAGAAGATCAGAGATGACTCTTTGATGAAACCTTTCTGTGTTATTGCATCATCACACATGTGCCACAGCTGTGGACCAAGAGGGAGGTGCAGGTGCAGAGTGTGACCCGCTGATATGACCGAAGATAGAGCTAGTATATCCCTCGCTCGGAGCTGTGACACCGGGGAGTCTCCTGATACACCTTCCAGAAAAACATGTGACAACCACAGGGCAAGATGGGAATGGTACTGCATGGTAAATCCAGACCTTCGCCTTTCAGAGTATCTTCCCTGGCTCTTCCTGGGCAAGAGACTACAGTGCCGAGTGCTGCCGCACACAGTGAAACAGGAGGGTCAAGGGAGGCGGCAGGGTCACGCCATGTCCCTTCCACACTCACCCTAGAGCTAGTTTCAGCATCCTTTCACAGGTGGCCACATAGATGTATTGATTCAAAGAAAACGAACTGTTAACTTGCCTATTTTGTGTGAAATGCCTCTCCTTGCTGCACATGTAGGTAGTCCATGTCCTTCAACTAAACAGTGGTATTTTCCTTTCCTGCTCACTCACTTCCCACCACTTTCCTGCCACGTTGACTCACACACTTGCACAACTGCAAGACTGCTGCACGAGCGTTAGAAGGGGCAAGGCATCCAGCTCTCAGTCAGTTCGTTTTTTGACAGTCATTTCAGGGTAATTAATAATGACATTAGCCTGTCGGTAATGATTTTAGAAAGTTTTTTTCTTGTTCATTTCATCTGTGTCAGAACCAAGATCGGGGGGTATGAAAAAGTTTGCTTCTCCCAGCCACAGTTGCCAAAGTGCTGCAACCCAACGGCAAAATTACCCCTTGCTTTTGAAAACATGGGATGCAGTCTTTTTCATCCGCCTGTGTCAGAAACCCTCCTTTCTTTGGGAGAAAGTACTTATCCTCAAAAACACATTCGAGTCTTAAAACCAACCTTTCAAGTCTTAAACCAACAGGAATAACATTCAATGAAACAGCAGCAAGCAGACAGGATTGACCTGGTTTATAGCACTTAGTTTAGATAAACACTGGGTTATTTCAGAAACACTTGGAAAAGGTTTCTATACAACTCTGAGAGAAAACTTGTTGCCTGTACCCTGAGATATCACTAAGAATGGAGATACTTACAGGTGTCCACTCGCTGGAGATTTCTCATCCGGATGATCCTCACGGTCAGCAGGTAGCAGGGAGAGGATTCTATCTGGAGAAGAATGGTATAAGACAGAGTATGGATAAGCTTTCAGTGGGAAAAAGTATTACATGTGCAAACTAAGCAACTGCTACAAAAAAATAATACAGTAGGTAAAAATTGTGTTGACCATCTCACTATTCTGCAGATGAAAATCTGCTATTAAAGAAAACTTGTTTTAACATTTTATGCATTTCACTCTGTTTTTGCTGTGCTACCCTGAGATTCTGGATTGCTCATCATAGCGGAAAAGAAAGGCAAAAATCCCTGAAAACTGACACTGACTGTGAGACGCTTGCAAAATCCCTTGCTCTGAAATTGCAGAATTTAGCTCTACAACACAGGTACAGTAAGTCTCTTGAACAGAGTAAATGCACTGGTGAGCACCATGGGGGAGTTGTCAAAATACTGGCAGTCTTACTCAAAGTTATGGTCAGTCCCCTGAGTAACCACCCATGAGGTCCCGCCGCACTGAAAAGAGCAGTGTGGAGAACGTCTGTTGTCACTGACTCGCACGAGATAAACCCGAAGCACCGCTCTCAGAGAGGTGTTTTTGCCTTCTGCTTCAAAAGCATAGATTTCTCTTTTTTTTCCCCTTTGCAATTATACAGGAAAACCAGTAACGATAATCCGAGCTTTTGTCAATCACAACTATGAGACAAACCAATGGCATAGAATTGTTTTGAGGATTTAAGGGGTAAGGAATTAGTTATCGGTTGCCTTTGGGGGAATATAAAGAACAATACCCCCCTCCAAAAATCTCTGAAGATTGAAAGTGCTTAACTTCCTTTGGTCCCTTTGAATGTCTCAGCCATAACCTTCTATAAAAGAAGTCTCTCCAGATTCTGTGACTGCAGGGACCTCTTCCTATTTATTGTTAGATGATAATGTGATTTCCTTCTGCTAAGGAAGGCAATTTCCTGCTGGCTCATTCCATAAAGCTGTCTCTGGCTCAGACCTATCTGCAAAACGCTACTCTGACAAAGCCAATAAATAAATCAGCATTTCCTGTGACTGTAACACACGGTCATTTCCTCACACTCCTAGAAACATTTCCACCTGTATAAGTGGTTACAGCAGAGCCCTCCAAATCGTTCTTTCTGACAACTGCTATTTTTGTCAACCGATTTCCTTGCATTTAGGAGCATCCTTCTATTTCTATAGCACTTCAGAGACTTCCTAGATCGACTATAAACAAGCCGACAAAATAGATGCCAAGGCAGATAAAGAGAAGCTGGAAGAACCTAATTTAAAACAATAGGTGTAATGTTGCCTTTTTTTTTTTTTAAAGAGAACAGAGTGAAAAGGACCTTATTTTCAGATGAGAAGACAATTAGGCCTCCTTTGTCGTAACAAATTACTTTTTCAGTGTGGCTTTAAATCCTCTCTTCTCTCTCCTAACATATCATGTTATGTTAAAATGTTTTTGCTGAGACCTTAAAAAGAGTTCCTTCTTTCACCCCTCCTGTAATGTGCCTCAAGAATTCTTTGTTTCCTTTCTTTTTTAGTACTTCTGCATGAAATTCACCCTCAGCAATCCATCCACCTTCTATTTCAAGTGTTCTCGAAGGAGAAAAAGCCTAGCAAAAGCTGCAAAATTTGCAAACAACAGCCGATGGAGGGGTCTGTCCTCAGAGCTACCCCATGCAGGGACACTGGTTCACATTTCAGAAACAGTATAGCCATATTAATACAGTTCTCCACCCAGCTAATTAACCCTTCTTCTCAGCTGGGTAATTAGCAAAGGTGGATCACCACACTCAGATGTTAGGAATGAGCTTGGGCACCTCAGCGTATGCCCTAGAAGGCAGAAACTCACTGTTCAGTAGGATCTGCATAAGCACGGGGCAATTCTTGCAGCCATTTATCTCCGGAGATTGCACAAGGTGCTGCCCCAGCTCCTGGATCAGCTCCAGCTACACTTCCTCGGGCATTGCTTGAGTGAGAACCGACGGATTCAATATTTGCAAAGCAGTTTGAGACTCTTAGACAGGAGACGTTAAGAAAGTGTGGTGGATTGGGGTTTTTGTTAAATGAGTATTACACAGTTTCTGCCATCTGATCACCTGTCTCCTGGTTCCCGTGTAACGACTTTCTAACGTGTTAGCCAAATTTCCCCACCTGGCATGGGGAAATCAATTCTCAGAGATGCGGGGTTCACAAAAATATTTACTGAAGTTTCACCAAAAAAATCAGTGGCTTCACAGAAGCTACAGAAGTCAGCACCTGTGCTTGCACTGGGGGAGAGCAGATGCCACCAGCCAGTTAGCCGAGGAAGAGGCAGCAGCCAGGCGTTAGCCGTCCTGGCAGCCCTGGCCCCTGCCAGTGGGGGTAGCGAAGACAACAGGGAGAGCAGAAATCACCTGGTGATGAGACCTCACTAGTTCTACTGCTCCCAGGAGGATATGCTACTTTAATTAATTCCAGTAACATATTAAACAAAAGAAATGCATTTAAATAGCAACTGTGACAACCATAACATGATGTACTAGGGTCTAGTTATACCAACAAAGAAAATAACAGCTATGCATGCATAAAGCAAAGGGTAGAAGTTCTGTTATTCTGTTTCCTTAAAACCTATTATGATATCTTTAATGAAAAAAAAAAAGGCTTCTGCTATGTCATGATGTTCCACATACGGAGAGGTTTCCACCACAGCCTTGAGTGGTGGAAGACCCCAAGCAGTGTCCCGCCCTGGGGCTAACAAGGACATACTACCACAACCACTTAGTGCTGTCACGTTGCGGCTTTGCTTTTGACAAAATCAAGACTGATGTAGTCACTCTGTGGCTGTTCCACTGATTGTGAGTCTGTCGGCTTGTCTCCAGTTCGGTGCTTCCCAAATTGTGCTCACGTGTGCTTGGTGTACATGCCTGTATGGTACAGCTGCATGCAATACAGCACGCTGCGATGCCAGCGCACGAGCAGGGAGTGCGCTGCTGGTTTGTCTGTCCTTCCAGAGAAATGGAGTTTTACTGGGGTTTTCCAAACAGCAGCTCCATCAAACATAGAGCAGACCTCATAGTCTCTTCTTCCAATTTCCCCCCACTTTCCATAAAAAGGAATAACATGGTATGATACTTGGCACCAAGTTACTATGTTGGTGGAAGTAAAGGATTCCTCTGTTGTGTGAATGATTTCAACTTTCTCCCAGTTGTGAGTAAAAATTTTAAAACAGAAATTTCTCTGTCATGAGCGCTGTGGTGATGCAGGCTGTCTGCATTCCTGGCAGATTTGTGCCTCTGTAGGTCTACCCCAGCCCTCTTTAAAGTCATGCTTCTATTCAGATGTAGGTATGTGTGGCATGCATCCATCTCACGAAGCACTGCTGTAAATTACTCCACTAGTTTAGCTGCATAATGCATCCTGTCACATCACAAGTGGCTGTAGAGCTCCAAAATGGCAGTACTCCTTAATGAGACAAGAGTCCATGAGACCAGAGGAAGGGTATTCTTCTTTACCTTTTTTAACTTGCTGTTCTCTCAGTACCTTTCTTGAACCTCTAGGCTTTTTCACCTAACAGACTCTTCTAGCATGGGCTATTGCTAGCAGCATCTTTCCAGCTTGAGATAGCAATGTTATGGATATTCGCCACTCCACCGTGCCTACTGTAGACTACCCCAGTCTTGCAGTTCCACAATAGTACAGTCAAATGTATGTTGAGTCAATTCATGTTTTGGTTTCCAGTGTTAGCTCCTTGTTTTACCATAGATGTTCGATCAGGTGGCAAAATATTGTAGCTGCCTTCCCAAAACAGAGAACAGTCATCCAACAACTCTGATCCAGAGAGGAGAATTTACTCTTGAACCTCCAGGGGCAGCCAACACATTCTTAGCCTTGATTGTTGCCCTTTTTAGATTGGTATTTATTCCAAAGCAATTATAAACTAACAGAAAAATCATGCAGAGATCCTGAAATTCATCTTCAGTGTGTGTGATGAAAACTACATCATCACCAAAAAGCAGCTGTCCTCCAAGTAGGTGCTCAGCTGTTGCTTTTCTACATGAACTATGGAATGCCTTCCATCTGGTCTCCTGAGGAGGTTGCCTTTGTCATACTGGATGAAAAATTGTGATGAGGAAGCAGAAAAAACTATGTGCCACAGTGTGCCAGTGCTATTACCTATTTCAGTGCAACCACGCTGCATGCTATTCCACTAACCATCCTGCAAAGATCAGACGAGATTTAAAAATACCTTGAGGACAATCAACTTACTTTTTCAATGGTTGAAAAAGGCCATTTCTACAGACCAGCCTGAAAACATTTGTATTATCTATGAAAACCATGAAAAGAGCTTCCTCTCCACCCACACATTTTTCCTGCAGTCACCCAGTAATAATGCCTCTGTCCGTTTCTATGTCATCTACTGGCACAGCATCCTTTCCTGGCAAAGACAGCTTCCCTGCCTTGACTAAGGTCCCCCCTGCATTCCTGGCCCGGAGAAGCATTCTGCTGAGATGAAATCACTCACAGGATGTCACCGGCGCACTCCTTTCTTCATCTCCAGGTGCTAATTTAACTAGATGGTAGCCAGGGACTGAATCAAAAGAACTAAAATACTTTGCTGCTGACAGTCTACCTAGAGCTGGTGGTGCGTGAAGAAGCACCTATCTTGAGCCGCCTGGGAGTCAGGTCTCCTTAGAGAATGTGCATCCTCAAGTTCTCTCCAGCTGTGATCAGGTTGGTTCAGGCTGGAGACCATCACTCAGCCTCCCACTGCTGTGGGATGTGCCAGCGGACCCTGCTGTGGCACGCTGCCTGGGCTGAGCACGGCCAGCTGCGGTGTTTGGCCACGTCTCTGGAGCTCTTCCTCATTCTCAACACACCCGGGCTCCGCGCCGGAAAAGCAGCCGCTCTAATCGCTTCCTTCCTTCGCCTCCTCCAGGCGCGGGGGCTGCGGCACCTCCATCGACGGCGGCGGGGCTGCACGGGGGCTGGGGGGTGCCGAGGACCACTGCTGCCACCGGCTGGTTTCTACCAGCCGCATGTTTCGTATTTTTTATTAGTAACATGACTTCTAATCAGGCCCCCTTTTCACCAGAATTAGCAGAAGTCTTGGTTGGATATCGGTGAATTAAACACTCCCACAGCTGGATGGAAACACCCCTTTCGTGCATATGGCCCCAGTAACCCTAGTTTCAGCAGGGAAAATTTATCTTTGTCCACAGGAGCGTGAGGGGTGTATGCGAGGCCACAAGAATCGTGTCCTTCAGAACACTGCTTCCTCACACATGTATCCATCATGGGACTCTGAACACTTTCGAGGAATAAGACTGTGCACATGATACTGTACTTGAAAAGCATTTCCAAAAAGCAGAACTTCAAATACTGATCAACACAACATGGATACTCCCAGTGCACAGTGATCCCAACTTCTGCAGAGATCTATTATTTGACTGATAGCTCAGGTTAGTTACATAGCCCTTTCAGTACTTTTAACATTGTCCTCCATCTTTTAGTGTTTCCAGATGTTTAACAACCAGATTTTTTCTGATTTTGAAAAATAGGTCCGTTTGAAAACATAGAGCATTCACAATTATTTCCATCTGCAGGACTGTAGCCAGGGGAATAGGGTAGCCCATCCATGAAAAGACAGAGCCCTCTTATACTGCTTTGTCCTTCCCAACCAGAACAAATATGAGAGAAAGAAACTAGACTGAGCATTAACCGTCTGAGTATGGAGACTCATCACACCTAATTCCCTATATCTGTAAAATAGGTGTTTACATCTGACAGCTGTTAGGCGTTTCTGGAGTCTCATCCTAAGGTAGACATTACCACGGGACATGCATCACACTCTGAAAATCTGTTTCTGACTACTGATTCTCAAAGGAATCTAGAGGTCTCTCTCAGACACAGATGTTTTACATTTTTTATGTCAAATGTAGGTAAGATAAACCGTATTTCAAAGTTATGAGCTGATGGGAAGTGGCCTCCTTTGACTTTGCAAGGTTCATTTTTGAAGTGGGAGGCATGCTGGAGCACGTCATTTCATCAGTCTGTATTTTAGGCATCCCCATACCACCACTCGGGGAGGCACCTGGGCTCAGAATAGCTTCTGCAGCTGAGCAGAGCTGTTGCTGGTGCCATGCTCCTACAAGCACCACGGGGCTCGGGTGGCTCAGGAGTTGTTGCCTCCTGCATTTGCAGCTGCTGCCGAGCCCAGGGCTGGATCTGTTCCTGAGAGCAGGCTCTTGCCCTTGTGGGACACAGGGACCCCATGCCTGGCACCGGCGGGGACCCAGCTCTCCCACCTGCCCCAGCTCCCGGTTCATGTGATGGAGTCCCACCTGCATCAGAGGCAGCAGCTGCAATCTCCTCCTAACCTTGCTGTGCAGCGTGGCAGCTCCTCACTCTTCCCATGATTCAGGAGCTGCTTCCAGCTTCCAAAACCCCGCAGAAGCCAGAGCTTCTGCTTTGATCAAGGGTGAGAGTTTAACCTGCCTCTTTTCTGTTAAAGGGATGCTGTTCTCCCAGCTGCACAAACCCTGCAAGAGCAAGAGGCCTTTGCCTGGCAGGGAGATGAGGTACCACTTGACTTGAAGTATGAGGCTTCTTTCTTACCCTTGTTAAGACATGGCTCATGCTGAATTCAGAACTACGCATCCCATTTTTCCCCTCCCCTTCCCTCACATAAATTATTGTACGAGACCTGCTGCAGTTCTTACGTATTTTAATATCAGCACTGACATCTGCAATACCAGAGCTGGCTCTGCCTGCTGCTTTAGCATGGGCCAAAGTACCAGGCAAGGTCTGAATAATACAGATTTCTTAATGCAGATAAAAATCAGCATGTTGGTGTAAAGGGTATGCTGGGGTATATTTCTAACAGATGATCCCTCTTAGCAGGCAGGGGCCCTCATATCTAAGTTTTCTGGTAGTTTAAGTGATGAAAAATTTACGTTTGAGAAAAACTGAGCAGAAGATAAGATCATGTATGTGTCTTTCACATAAACACATGATATACCGCAGTAATCAAGTCACGATCATGCATAGGTGATAGAGTGCTATGTTCTGATCATAGAGGAAAAACCAGTGACTATGTAACCAGATGCAAGAACAACAATTCAGTCCATCACCAATGGATTGTCATGAATTTTTGGAATTTTGGAATGTGAAAAATAGACCTTCGGTGAGAGAGAGTGGCAATATAGTGGTCTAGAAGAAGGTTATGGTCCCATACACGTAAGATGATTCTTTTGGTGCACTACTGTCACACCCACCCCCTCAAAATTTCACGACACTTAAAAGTCTTTGATCTAAGCCTGTATCCTGAGCAGATAATGGAAAAACAAACACATCACTGTGTGGGATTAAGAAATGAAGACAAGAAGTTACCTGTCATATGTATAATTATCATAGGTAATTATAACCCAGAAGTTTAAAACTTTTTGCTTTCTCTCATCATGATTTTAGGTTCCTTACCCCTTGTAGGGAGCAGACATTATGCCAAAGACTGATCAATTCATTGTTTTTCGGCCTGTTTTTACTATCCACAAAATTCTTCATCCTATACATGGTCCAGAATTTTGGTATCTCCACAGACTGGAGATATCAGACATTGTAAGCTAAATATTTGCAAGAAATGCTATAAAGAACCAAGACTGGTAGACTATATCATGAGAAAATACAGTATAATCTTTCAATGCCACTGATTTTTATTTTTTTTTTTAATAAAAATCCTAATACTGGGCAAACACAAAAGCTAAACTTTGAAAAACGTCTGTGAAAAGTAAAAATACTGCAAATGTGAGTAATGTGAGAATTTGTTTTAATTTCTTGGTGCCTAAATTGTATCAGGACTACTGGGTAACTAGTTCATTACAAAGCTCACCTGCCTACCTGTCTACAGGATTACTTCAACTTCCATAGAAACCTCCTTTTCAGCTTCATTTTGTCTCAATATAACTTGTCTGCATGGATTACAATGCAAATTTCCATAGAATTATCTGGCTCAGAAGCAGACACTTTTTGGGACAACGTTGTTATACGAGTCACATTTAAACTCCTCTAATCCTGACAGATAGGAAACAACGCCTGTGCTTACTGCACGGGTAGCAAAGTAGCAGAATGAGGACCCCAATCAAAACGAGTCATTTCTAACAAAAATAAACCTACAACTGATCTTCAAACACAAGAACTAGTGGTAGCACATTCAAGCATCACTCCTTTCACAAAACCCCCATTACCTTTTTCCTCTGGTGGAGCACAGAAGCCTGAAAACTCAGGCTTCAGTAATCCATGACTCCCCCCATAAAACGCGAGGATAGAGATTGCACTGCCTAAACCATTACAGCAGAACATGCACCACTCTTACTTTTGGCCCTTTCAGTTCACAAAGAGCATTGTGGAACAGAAAGCTCACCAATGGATTTATTTTACAAGTAAGTGAGGGATTAAAATGGTAGATATTCTGCATGCTCCCCATAAAACATAACAGAGAAATACAACAGGCAATTCTGTAAACCATAAACATAAGTGGAATAAAATGGTAAAAACAATGAACTTGAGGGTGTTTGCCTTGTAACACTCAAACTGCTGTCATTATTATTTATCTACCTGAGCCTTCTCCCCTTTTGAGCAAAACAAAACCCTCAGCCCTCTTAGGTTTGAAATTCTCCTGTTCATAATACCTTGAAATCACCTTTGTCTGGTACAGTACTTTCTTCATTTTCTTCTTGCGGTTCACTATCTCCCAAAGAATCGGTATCCGAGTCTTCATCCTGAAGAAAGAGAGAAATTATAAATTATAACGTTCAAACAACAACAGGAGCATTCTCAGGGTAGATAATTAATTCCTACTTGCAATAACTCATGCTGAAACCCCAATCAGAACAGCTGGCGGTTACACCCAGCTGTGTTACAGTGCTCAGCATTAATGAACAAACCACCATGTGGTGGTACAAAATCCATGTCAGGGGTACCCTTTCAACGAGTCAATGAAGGAAGAGCCGTTTCAGCCGTGAAACACCCGAAAGGTGCCTCTGCATTTGTTTTCTGAATAAAGGTTTGCTATTTATTTCTAATGTGACCTTTTGGCAATCTGCTCCTTCTCTCAGGAGTATTAAATCTCCATTTAAAAAACCCCAGAATTTCTTCTCTGGGTTTGAACTCACAGCACGAGACACGTTGCAATTGCAAAATTTTAAAGCTAACATTTATTTTTTTTCAGGGAACAGAAGTTCCTAAATACTTCTACAATGTAGGGTGCCCCTTTTCAAACGCTTTGTAGGAAAACACCATTAAAGGACAGTTCCTATAAAAAAAGTCAAAAGTATTCTGATTCTGTTTCCAGAGTACTTCCTGAAGTGATGTGCCTTTGTCCAGTCAAAGAGCACACAGAACAACGTGTAACATACTACAGTCAAACTTAAATGCAAGTCTTGAAATGACCCAGAGAATGTAAAGTGAAATGGAAAATTCAGAACAAAAATAGAACATGGAGATAAAATTCAGTTCCTTATCCCTATTCTCTATCCTGTCCTTATCCCTTTTCCAATAACAAAAAATGGGGTTGTCACATTAATACACGTCAAAATTTTGCTGTTGATACAGAAATATTAAGTTTTTAATAGAAGTAGCATTTAATTATGGAAGAAAAAAGGGTTTTTAAGGCTGGGTCTGGATTCAGGCTGATAATTCAGTCCCCTAAAAATTGTTTCATTCCCTGTTCATTTTTTCCACAGTCCCTTCTTTTTCTGTCTCCTTGCTACGCTGGCTTCTCTCACTTTGCCTGTGAAGCTGAGATCTTTGTCTCCAGTGGAGCCGGGATGACTTTTGCCACCGATCGCCAGAAGAGAACATTTCACCTTAAGCTCCTTCAGACAGAGACATTGCCACCTGGTCCCAAAGTGAGTTTGTACAGTAACTTATATATATACACACAAAGCAGGATTTTGTTTTCTGTCAAACGTGGTGGACCTTAAGCAAACATTTAAAGCCATTTTCTTACCTGTAGCGCTTTTGCATTTGATGGTATCGTGGCCTTCCCTGGATTCATGTAATGGAATGTTTCTGGCACCTCCACGGGCAGCAATTCCTGAGACATGTTTGCAGGATTTACTCCTGTAGGAGTCAATGACAAGTTATTTTATAAAATGACCTGAGGCCCCACCCATCTCATCTCTATAAGTAAAGGACTGCCCTCCCATTGCTGAAGATGGTGGAGCACCAAGGGTGACTGGCTGCTCCAGGGAAGGGTCTTATGGGGCCAGCACAGCAGCCAAAAGGGATGCGATACCTTCCTCTACCCAGGAACCTCTCCCAGCCTGCGCTTGCTCCTTGGGTCTTGCACTGCTGCCACCCTTTTGCCATGGCGAGCCCCGCTCCGGGCCAAAGCAAGGGAGAAGCACGGAGGACACCACCGCTGGAGCCTGCTCCTTCAAACCCAGCTGGGTTCCAACAGGAACTGCCCCGAGCAGAGTGATGGCAGCTCCTCTCTGGGGGAAACTGAGCCCTGGAAAAAGCCTCTGCGTGTAAATAACTCCCGGTGACCTGCCCGTGTGCAGGCACACGCCTGCCCACCTTGGCCAAAGCCTCCGTGTAGGTGGGGGGACCCGAGCTCGCTGCCTGCAAAGAGATGCTGTCCTGCGCCATGCAGTAACCCCCCTTGGAAAGGGCCACCCCCACCACCTGACAGTGGACCAGCAGCTCCCAGCTCCTCCTGGGCTGCTCCCGTTTCTTCTTCCCAGGGGAGGGAGGCCAAGGCATGGTGGGCACAGGGCTGGGTCTTTTGTTTGCAGAGGGGAGCAGCGGGCAGGGGAGGTGAGTGCGGGGCATGGAGTAGCGGTACCAGATTGTGTGCGACAGGGTGGCAGGGGAGAAGGAGGTGGACATTTACAGGGGTCAGCAGGGATCTTGAGGTCAATACCTATGGCTACAAGTGTTACCCAGGACTACTACTGCACTTGGCAGTGCCTTAAATTCAACAAAAAAAAAAGCAAGAAAATAGATAATAGCTGTGCAAAGCAGGTAAGAGTTATGCTTTTGTACATTTTCCAGAGAAAGGCAATTGAACTTTACACAGCAACTTCAGGAAACTCACGTCAAAATGCATAGAATATGGTATCCATTGGTTTAGTTTTATTAGTTTTATTTTACAGAGATTCTGTTCAACCAAAGAGCATGAACAAAAGAGCACATGGACATCTCCAGGCATACCCAGTGGAAATTGCCATCTTCAAACACAGAAAAACAAATGAATAACAAACTAGCAGCTCCGGTAACAGTAGGCTGTGTCATAGCATCTGCATTTGCAGCATGAAAAGTATCTCTGCCCACAGTTGAAGAACAAGAGCATCTTTTGGCCTCAGGTCACGGACACTCTGAGCTGCATCCTGGAGAACTCCTCTTGCAGCTTAATTCAGAGGAGAATCATTCATCTTTTTTTTTTTAAGCCTCACCAGAAAAGAAGACCTGCCTGACCTTGGAAGACCTGCCATGGGACACTAAAAATGTCGGTGCACTTGTTATTAGAGCAGGCCAGTTTTCCCAAGGCTGGTTAGTTCAGAGGACCATTAACATAAGTGATGATATTCACCTAGAAACCCCTCTAAAGGTGACGACTCTTAAGAAATTTGAGATTCTGTGTCCTCAAGGAAACCTGTGGAGAAGAACAGGTGGATTCTGTGTACACACTTCCATGTCTGCAGAGTTAATTCTCCATTATATGCACGCTTGAGCTTCTGCAATGATCTGTATGGCCTTCAGCTAAATCAAAGTATTCTGCTCCCACCTGAGTGAATCCACAGGGAATGCCATAAAGTAAGCAAACTCCAAGGCTCTCATTAACAACTGAGCTAGAGTTATCTACTTTAAAATCTGAATGTACAAAGCTGGATGGTCTCAATTTGTAGAATGAAAAGCAGAGGCTCCGAGTGGAATGGTTTTATTTCTTTACATTTCATGTATCAGTAATTTAAAGATAGATGAACCAAAATAACCTATCTGCTTCAAAGATCTAACCGTAGTTGCCCTAGCAGCAAACAGCACACTACGTTCATCCTTTAGTGCTTGCCAGACCTCATACTCCGTCTAATACTTGGGTTTCTTATTCACACTACAACCCAGTTTGTAGAAGCATCGATCATTTGGCAAAGGTACCCGTATTACGTCTCACTGCAGAGACAGGCTGTGAAGAAACGGAGCTGCATGACAAACTTAAAAGTTTTCAACACGTTCAAATATAGCTTTGTGATTTCTTTTATCACAGTCTTGGACTGGATCAAAACTGCTGATAGCCAGTGCCCCCCTAAATACCCTGCAAAGGTATATGCTTCCCTAGCTTTTCGAACAAGCAAAATGAACCTGGGGTTATTCTGGCAAGCTGGAAACACAACCAGGACTTGCTGTGACCGCCTCACTGCTCTCAGTCATATAGGAACGTCTATACAAAAAACAGCATTGGAGAGCAGAGTCAGATGGGCCTTCTGAGTCAGCAATGTCCTCTTCCTGCAGTAGGAATGGTGCCTTAGACCATCACTTGTGCAGTTGTTGAAGGAAGGAGATGTGGAGCAGGAGAGGAAACTCAGGGGAGGCAGGGGCACTACTGCTGTCTGTCATCTTAGCCCTGTCGAAGGTAAGAAGGAATCTTCTGGGAAATTAATTTTAAAGCAAGTCTTTAACCAAAGAGTTTAAAAATACTAGAATGTATTCCTGGTAGGACATGACGATCATGCTGAGAAAAGTATGGCACTTTATATCCATTACATATATGCATCAGCCTTTGTATGCATCTAGCATATGACTAGTACACAGCTCTGATACTGAAAGGTATTACTTTCCCAGTAGAGAGACCGGCACCATTAATAACTTTTTACACTCACAGTTAAATGCTTGTCTATGTTTCTTCCATGTTACAGTTACTAATGCACTGGGTAAAGCCCAGCACTTACCATACCAGTCTTAGAGCAGCCTAATTAAAGTGGAGATTTGTGCTTCGTTTTAACTCTCAGATTTTATGCATGTTGCAAATGTACAGTCCTCAATGGTTATGGTTCTCACCTGTACAGCGAGAAAGTCCTCTGTGCCTGGAGTTGTGTCACCATGGGACATTTTCTGTACTGGGAGAAGGTTTCCCAGGAATACAGTGAACTAGAAGAGTGGTTCCCAAAGTTTTCTGAATCACTGTTCACTCTCCACATTTCGGCAGACTACTTGCAAGTTTCTCATCGCCTCACGAGCTGGAAACCAGTACGAGGGCAGGATGACCAGCACAACGCTTCCTCCCCTGCCCCAAACCAGCTGTGGATTACAGGACATCAGCTCTTGCGCCAGCAGCAGTCATGGACCAGAGCTTAAGAGTGACCGGAAAAGGTATTTGTTAAGGGTCTGTGAAGGATTTTCTGAATACTTTCCTGCACAGGGAACCAAAACATTTCATCTGTAACAAATTCTAGGATATCATATAATCTGTTAAATCTCAAAAATAAACTACATCATGTGTTTACAAAGTAGATACCAAACCAAAGCAGTAGTGGGTTGAAGGGAGTGCAAAGGTGACCTCAGCACCTAAGGAGGAAGAAACTGGAGACATGACAAGACATCACAGAGTTTTGATATGAAGAGCTGGAGAAGTGGGAGGAGTGCTGGGCAAGTGCTTTATGAACGCTGCAGGTGTGCTGGGCTTCAGTGGTAACCTTGCAAGGGACAGACTTTCAGGAGGAGCTCAAAGGTACAAAAGTTCAATGGCATGGAAGACACACAGCTCTCAACCATTGCTACCTGTCGACAAGCATACCATGATCAGGGCATGAGGGAACAAGCCCTGCTGGAAATGAGGCCCTATTGGCCTCCTCTGCAGCATTATTACTCTAGTAAGACAGTGGGATATTGCACATATACAGCAGACCTTTACAGGTGAGCAGGTTTTGGCACAGTGTTTCTCAGAAGGCAGTCCTGCTCTACCACCCACGTTCTCCTGTATCTGCTGTGGCAGACACATTTCCCATCATTCACGTGATGCAACCTGTAGTCTCACAAATTAATAGCTCACTTCACTCAGACTGTTTGCAATAATCTTTTGTTTGATCACTCTTTGGGCTACAGAACAGCGTAAAATGGTGCTGCCAAGCATCCCATTAGCTTCTGGTTCCTCAGCGGCACTCACCCGACAGGGCTGTCCGAGTACTCACATGCCTCGCGAAGGTTTTAAAAATCCCACTGCTGCTTTCCTTGGGTTCCTATGGGCTGACTCACCTCACTGAGCTGCCGGTTCTCGATGCACCTTTGTGATAATCGGAAGGGCTGGGGCAAAGGTGCAATTGCATGCTAATCCCTTCACTTACCTACAGATAATGAATAGGTAAGAAGGAAAAGCCAGACACAGAAAAGATGCAGAACGTATTCATTACAATTAAGGAGGTCACCATGTTAGTGTTTGTAGTTCCTATTACCACAGCTACCACCACTTCTCTCTTTTAAGACATTTAGGAAAAATCATGCTAACTGCTGTCAGTGCTAACACTGTGATACCGTGTGGGCCTGGATTCTTGCAGTGGTTCTCCCCTCCTAGTTTGGTTCCTCCCTTGAAGGGATAATTCCATTAAATTACTCCTATTTCCTGTAAAAAGGGACACTCCCAGCCTGCAAAACCAAAAGTGCTTTTAAATGCCCACATCTGCAGCTGTTACCTACATTCTTTCAATGCCTCAGTACAGCCCAGAGGCTGAGCACGGGCAACATACCCCGTTCATTAGCAGCTGAACCAGAACAAAAACCACCAGAAGACAAAGCCACACAAAGCCTCCATACTGGCTTGCAAGAACTGACAACCAGGATCTTCTGCAAGTGTTCTGTGCAATTAATTAATAAATTTAATGACAAAAAGCAAGTTGAGCCCAGCAAATTAACCAACCCCCTAAGTCACAAACAAATCACCTCTACTAAACACAGACCAGGAACACTGACTAGATGGGAGTCAGGAGAACAGGCCATTGCTGAGGAACAGTCTCCTAGAGACACCTCTACAATACCTCAGAGAGGAAGAAACCAGCTGCAGATGGCATGATGGGGCTGGTGTCCTTCCCCTCAACTCAAGAACATTATCTATGGGGTTGCTACATATCTCTGGGTGAAGGCCCCCCCCCCAGTCCCCTTGGAGAAGGACAGCTGGATTAAGCCAGACCTTTTCCAGGGTCTACAGTAACACAGGACATATTGCTGTTTTCAGGGTCACAGCAATAACCTTGCTGTGGGACTCGGGTGGCTGTGGGTGTATCTGAAAGAAGAAAGTCATGGTTGTCTGAGGACTGCAAGGGGAGAACTGGCAGGAAGATCCAGTTCTTGTCCAAGAGCTTTACCCATGCTGAAAGCACCACTAGGAGCTATTGTGTGGGCCTGGCCAGACTGCCAGCAGGTGGGACGGGCTCAGCCCCTACAGGGTACAGCAGAGCCAGGAATGCCTTAGTGGTGCATCTAGAATAAATGGGGCTTCCCTCTGTTAAAAAGAAATCAATAAAAAAGGACAGCAAGGGAAGCAAAAGGGTATAGTTAAGGTCAGGGATGGGGAGAGAGAGAGGCAGGGTTCTTGAAACTTGGTGTCATTGACAGCTTCGGATGACAGCTCTTGACGATGCCCAAAACCCCAGCTGGAAGACAGGCAGATGGGAGAACTAGCAAACACATGTGTCACCCCAAATGGGTTTGCCATAATGATAAACAGGGAAGGCTGAGAGGGAGTTACAGCTGGGGCAGAGGAGAGGCAACGCCGAAAGGGACTGTGTGACTCAGCAGCAGAGATCACAAAGAGGAGCCCTTGATGAGCACTGGCAAGTAAACACCCATTTCAGCACACTGGAGGTTTGAACCAGGGCTGCAAATTGGATGGAGGTGTGAGGGCCTGGAGAAGCAGCTGGGGCAAGGACACACCATCCCTAAGGGGGCTGAAGTCATCAGAGGTGAGTGTGGGAGACTAAAGATGACAAAGGCTTAAAGCCATCAAGGAATACTTGAAGGAAGAGAGAGAGACAAATGATGATAGCAAGAGGGAAGAGAAATTTTCAGCCTTTTAGAGGTTCACATTTCATTTTGAATTAAGGATTCATTTTCTATTTTGGCTATGATTGCATTATGCATAGCTCTGTGTGTGCCAATAAATGTTACTTCAGCACAGACAAGTTACTGCATTTCATTTAAATTTGAGGTAATTAAGGGCAGCTGATACTGACTGAAGCATTATATTTTTTTTAGATTAGCATCTCTGTTGTAATGAAACAGGTTTACAGAGTATTTGCATTATTAAAATCCTTCATAAAGCAAATAGTTATTTTGGTCTTCATCTCAAAAATAAGCAGTTTCAACAAATTGCCTTGTGCTATTTATAGCAGTTGCATAGACTGTATGTTGATTGTATACAGTCAGGGACTAGGTTATACAATTACCCATGAATTACCTATAGGTATCAGTGTAAAGCACTTAGCTTGCCTTCTTACCACAAAGTCTGAATGCCTCTCAGTTTTTGATGTTTTTATTCTCACAGAATGACATCCTATAATAATGAGAAATACTATTAAACCTGGGACGCAGATGCTGAGCTGGATCCTCTAAATACCATGAGTGTTCAGTGAAAAGCACAACCCCGAGTTAGGTACATGCACCAGAAGAGTCAATCCTGACTCACAACAGGGTTTAGAACAGTCACTTCCAAGGGGTTTTCCAAACCTAAATACTGCTGGTGTAGTAAAGCTTGTAAATTCAGAAATATAGAAAATCTGTATTTTCCATGTGAAATAACGGATTTTATATAGCTTTTATGTTTAGTTTCGCATGTCATTTCCAACAAAATTTCTTGCTGACACTACAGGAAAATAGTTTTCTCTTTTTCTTTGAAATGGTCCACATTTATTATGTATTTTTCTGTTGCACTATATTTGGAATAAATTAAATTGCTGTAGCTCATTTGTGTTCGCTTCACATATAACTTCTACTAGTACAATAAATCTGAAAGAATTGGTATTGCTGTCCAACATGTACGCTTTTAAAAAACTCTGCAATAAGGCCCATACTTCCTAAGCTTTGATTTACTGCATATACATGTACATACATGAAAAATAAAGTTTGCCAGCAGTGAAATCCAACAAAAATAAAGCACGAGACTAATAATTATTTTGTTTGATCAGTTTATCTAGGATCGCCATGTGGTGGAGAGGAGCCATAGGCTGAGACAAGTCTTTGTGCTTTACCAAGTCCACCATGTTCATTCACACACAGGTATTGATTCTTCTGCAGGGAAAAATATTATTTGGGTATCTTTCTGAAACTCAGGACAGCATTTATTTTTTGTGCTGTCGTTTCTGCTCTATAGCTGAATTCAAAGCCTGAAGGATCAGATGTTTGTTGTTCTGAATGTTGTAGCTGGTCAGTTCTACCAGCTTGTCAAACTCCTCCTCTGTGTAGGTAAAACTGTTTAAGCAGTACGGGGAAAAAATGCTGGAAACATCCACGTTGCCCTGCGCCATCTCAACGGGGCTGCGTTCCACACCTGACAAATAAAGAAAGGTCATCGATGGGGTATAGATGTGGTCCCACATCCCGCTTTCCGGATGGGGCACGATGTCGCTCCTTGCTACCCAAACGCCTGTCTCCCATGGGAGCCACAGCAGGGGACGGAGGGGACCACACTGGACCATGCCTCCCATCCTGACACAGCCAAAGGGTGGCCAGGTGGTGGGAGGACCATCTCCGTCCCATGGCTTACCAGGCTCTTTGTATTTTCTGAAGGTGTCATTCACCAGTGGGAAAAACACCACTGTCGGCGCCTCTGGGGTCTCTGCGTCGTCGAAGATGTAACACTCCTTTAGATTTCTCTTTTCTTCTTCACTCAGGTGGATTTTGGGAAATGGGATTCCCTGCCTTAGGAAGTACTTGGAGGCTTCTTCCAAAGGCTGCATTCAGACAGAAAAAAAAGAAAAGATCATAAATCCTGGCCCCCACCCAACTTTTTCTAATGTACAAGGCATCCATCAAAGGCCCTTCACAGAGATCCAGGAGCAGCGTTTGCTGGCAATATTTCTTCTGGCCTTTGGCTCTTTCGTGAGGTATTAAGTACTAGCTATTAATAGAACAACAGTTCAAGACCCAGCCTCCAACTTGCACTCTGATTGTTGTCCTACCTCCTCCTCCTACTTAGTCTTTATCTGCAAGATAAATAAGATGTTCATGGGTGGCCTAGCCGCTTAGGACACAGAAACATGCCTCTTACTGGAGAAAATCCTGAAATTAGCAGAATGGACAGGAATCTAAATGGTACGATTTTTAAATACAGATTCACAAAGGTACAAACGTTTTGTTGATTTGGCATGAAATGTTTAAAAGCCTCTAACTTTCTTAGATGCCTTAAGATGGTTGTGAAAAGTGTTGTAACTGAAACGTTAATTTAATATTGTGGGTGTCTAAGTAGTTTTTGAAAACGAGATTTTTGTTGCTTAATCTGGTTGGCGCATATGAAAATTTTAGTCTTCGAGAACTTCTGTCTTATCCATATGTAGTAACAGGAATTATAGACCAGGTTGTTAGCTGGTATTTGAAACGGCAAATATGGCGTAAAAGGACAATTCTTCTGCACAAATTAGAACAAAAAAAAAAAAAAATCCAGCTACTCTTCTAAAGACAACTGGACAAATTACTTCTAATTCAACTGTATGTGGATATCACAAGACAAACGAAACGAGTTCATCAGCAGTGGTACTAGTTCCAGAGAAACACTGCATGCAGAGCGTAGCCTTGACAGCCACATAGAGACCCCAGAAGCACACAGGTCTAGGAGATAACATTTACCTATCAAAGGGTTAATTAAAATAAAAGATTTAGAAAACTGATACTCTTCTCTTCTCCTTAGGGGACTTGCCATGGTATACCAGCATCACTGAGAGACCTAGGCATCTACAAAATGGGAGCTGTACACCAAGAATCCTTTTCTCCCAGAATCAGTTTCTTCTACATGTATTATTCTGACTTATGAGGCATTAAAAAGGGCTAAAAGGGCTAAAAGACAGCAGTCATTATAGAAGAAAAAAGAGTGGTCATCGCACCGATGTCTGTGATCCAGAAGAATAGTTTAAGTGTAGGACAACATCCACTTTCCTCTCCGGCCTCATGAGCGGTGGGTAGCTGATATCAATGTATCCCGCTGTGTCTGCCAGGCACATGAACTCTGCTGTTTCTGTCAGCTGGTTGGGGAAATTCTCTAGTATAGTATCTAAAAGGAAATATTTGTTATGGCAAGTGATTCACTGAAGAAGTAATTTATCTGTTGTTTGGCTAATAAGGGAGGAAAAAATGCCTCATCTCCCCATTACTTTTGCTTTCCAAGACCCTGCCACACCATGGAAGCTCAGCCTTGACACAGAAAAGAAAGACTTGTCCAAGGCAAGAAGACAGAGCTCCTTCACTTCTCATGCTGCTCTTCTTTAGTCCCCAATGAGCAGTAGTTGCACTTCTCTAGAATCAAGGTACTTCTTGGAGCTAATTTGACTGCATGAAATTTTACTAGCTATCTTAAAATTTTTGTTTCCAAAGTGAAGAATAAAGCCTGTTCAACCTCTGCCTTCTCTTCACTGATGAAACACCAACCATCTAAGCAGATAAAAATTAATATTCAGGGATTTTTACCTTTCCATATACAGAAGTTTTTGCTCTGAAGGTATTCGTTGTGCACTTGGAACCCCTTCAGGAAGTTGTAGAACTTTGAAACCATCACCCGCTCGGTCAGGACCTGCCGAATGATGCCCATGATGCCACATTCAGGAGTGACTAAGTAAGTCTCCAACTCATGGCTTCTGGCTGGTGGCGAAGGCTCTTCTCCTTCTGAAGGGTTGAGGAGATGAACAAGTTGTTGTTTTGATACAGTTCTTTGCAATACTTAAAATACCAAAAGGCACCTAATATTAGCTAAAGGAAAGAAGATCCTAGTAAGACATGGCAACATACAATCAAATCAATGTCAAAGTAGGAACAAGAAGAAAATCAATCTTCAATAAAATATATTCCATGAAAAACAAAGTCAGAGTGGCAACAAACTTCCTAACACTGGAAAAAATGACCTACTGCTTGATAGAAGTTATAGGTGGATTCCCTTTGTGAAGGTCAAGGTAGGCTGAGAATCTGAACCACTTTCTTTCAAAATTAGTCCAAACCAGCTTTGAAAAAAAAAAAACAAAACAAACGCCGCTGTCAGGAGGCTTAGACACCCAAAAAAGAGCAGAGAAACAGGATTGTGCTAAATGGTACCTCATGAGATTGGGAAAGAGGGCCAATAACTTTCTATCATGGGCTTTTGTTGACCTCACAGTTCTGCAACACTTCCATGGAGAAAGTGATGAAATGCCCATAAACCAAACTTGCTAACCACATTTGAACCCAGGAAGGACAGCCAACACCTCTAAGGAGAACACAGGTTTACAAGAAGATCAAAGAAAATTGACATGGAGTTCCAAGTAATTGATGTATCCAAGTCTTCAACAACAACATACGAAAAACACCATCTGCCAAAGCAGACAGAGAACACAGCACTGAGATGTTTGTTATGACACATAGGTTCACTGAAAGACCCCTTGCAAAGATGATCTGTTAAAAAACTTTGGTAGTTGGTGGCAAATCATCACTTGCATAAATTCAGTCCAAGGCAGACTAATGGAAATAATGTTG
The DNA here is from genome assembly GCF_964289735.1 of Phaethon aethereus. Classification (NCBI taxonomy): domain Eukaryota; kingdom Metazoa; phylum Chordata; class Aves; order Phaethontiformes; family Phaethontidae; genus Phaethon; species Phaethon aethereus. The sequence goes on along the minus strand of NC_138579.1, from coordinate 42,453,466 downwards.
CTATGAACGAATTCAGAGAGGAAACCTAATTAGATATTACTGGAAACATGACCCCTCAGGGGGGGAGGGGGAAGCAGTGCATCATTGGCCTCAGTTTTAAGATTTAAAAGACCTTCATTAAGTTTTCACACTATATGCACCTGAATGTAACATTGATTTAAAGATTCATAAGACAACAGGTAAAATACAAACAGAAATGTAACCAACCAACATCAACAGTCCTGTGTTGGGTACACCTCAGTGAACACCTTTCTGTAGGATCCGACGAATGCCAAGCATCGAGGAGGTTGTAGGAAAAGACGTTGCTCCACAGGCCTGTGCAATGGTAGAGAACAGGTAAACCGCTTTGGAAATATTTTAACGGAAGGTATTGCTTTAAAAAAATAAACTTCCAGCTTTGCAAGGGGTATCAGAAGGCCTCAAGGTTTCCAAACTCTCACCAAAAACTGTACAAAGTATTTTTGCAGCAGCTCACATTCTGTCCTCGAAGAAGAACCTAAATAGTTTTAAACACTGTGCCAGGCCTTCAGCCACTGTGATTCATTGTCACATACAGCTATTGCTAATACACGGCAAAACAACATTTTCTGTCCTATAAGCAACTGTCATCAGAGAGCAAAACCACACCATTTCCCCTAAAATAAGGTTTTGGTCTACAAAGTATGTTATCTACAACCATATAATCTGTTAAAAGTTTGGAGGCTACTCCTGAACACCCAAGATTCAAGTGGTTAGAGCACAATTTGGCATAGTCTGCAGAGCAGTCCTCTAAAACAAGACATCTTCACTGTTGCTTGTGAGATATAAGAACACATCCCTGAAGTGTTCAAGGTCAGGTTGGATGGGGTTTTGAGCAACCTAGTCTAGTGGAAAGTGTCCCTGTCCATGGCATGAGGGTTGGAACTAGATGATATTTAAGGTCCCTTCCAACCCAAACCATTCTATGATTCTATGATTTCTCTTGCCACAAGCTCTTTTGAGTGAGACTCCTCTCCCTTTCCTTGTTATTCTCATCCCCATAGTCCTTCTTCCACTTTTGCCCTCCCACTTAAAGGAGCACCTAAAAATGTCTCCCCCGTGCAGAAATCTCCAAGACTCTTGGATCTTGAAAAGTATTTCTTCCTCCACAGCTCTGCTGCAGGTCCTGAGAGGAACTCTGCCAGAGAAGGCAGTGCCGGGTTTTGCCTTGAAAATCTTTACCAGTGAAAGTTTTGCAAAAGCCATACATCACAAATATTTTGCAATGTATTGCAATAATTTGCATTGCACAATACAATAATTATGCATTCCATAAATTAGTAACGGAAATACAATTTCACAGAATCACTGAATCACAGAATCATTAAGGTTGGAGAAGACCTTTAAGATCATCAAGTCCAACCATCAACCCAACACCACCATACCCACTAAACCATGTCTCGAAGTGCCACGTCTACAGGTTTTTTGAATACTTCCCGTGACGGTAACTCCATCACCTCCCTGGGCAGCCTGTTCCAATGCTTGACCACTCTCTCAGTAAAGACATTTTCCCTGATATCCAGTCTAAACCTCCCCTGATACAATTTGAGGCCATTTCCTCTCATCCTATTGTTAAATTTCCTTTTAAACCTATCTTGTTTGTGGAGTGGGACAAGAAGCCCAGGGTCTTCTGCTTCCCAGGAAGTCCCCATTAGAATGGTACTCACCTGAGAAACCTTAGAAATACATAACTAAGAAATCAGATAGGGGCGCTCTGGCTCTACACTTTGCTGGCAACCAGAGTTCATTTACAGATAATTACTGGCCAGTTTCCATCAACACAACCTCATTTCCCTGCAGCTTGAGAACCTTCTGTCCAGGCCTGCTGTGACAGAAGGCCTCTCATTTCTCCTGTCTTCACTTGGTGCCTTCTCACTCCATAAACCTTCCAGCTCACCAAGCTCCAGGAGTTACATGCTGCATGTGCATTTTAATATCTTCCAAACAATGTTGTCCCCCCAGAACTTGGTTGCAATTACATAGTAATGTTTCCCTAACCTCTGGCACTGAATTTTCATGGTACCTATCGTTGCTGAAGTAAGAGCTATGAGGAGAGATGGTATCTTTTACTAGGCTGACAGAGTTGAAAATAACAGACAAGTTTTTATGCACCCCAGTCTTTCTTCTGGAAACCTGAGGATCTTATATTCCCAGAAGCTCATCCAATCTTTCAAGCTCTAGCCATTGCTCTTACAAGAGGCCTTACCTCTCCCTGCAAATGACACTTTGCTTTTATCCTTAAACCGTCACGCTGTTACTAAGAGTACATTTTTAATTGCGAGCCAAGAGGGCATTATATGTTGTATCACTAGATGGCAACATTGCTTTAACTCTCCACTATATCCTTCCTACACCTATGGCTGTGGGGTCACCAGCCTAATTCAGGTGCTGAGGGTGAGAACACAGAGCTCAGCCCAGACTGGATGTGTTGGGTGTGCTTGCTACCTGGCCACCTCGGGTTTGGACACACTACAGTTTTGTCATTGCAAAATTGTAATGGAGGTACAACATCATCAGAAGAAGGCTCTGTAGTCCCACTTAGCTCTGTAATCTACCTCCTACCTCTGGCGGTCAGCACAGGGTGTTTAATGGAAGAATACAAGAAAATGGAAAGTATGAAGGGATCTCTTCTCCAGTGTACTCTCCAGCATCTTGAGGTTCTGGATTTGGTACTTCTAGTGCTGGTGGCTGCATCTGAACTATTGTGTTTCAGAGCCACCACTGGGACTACCTTCCATGAATTTGTCCTCCCCTTTTCAGACCTGTTTATACTCTTGGATCCTGTATTATCTTTTGAGTCTTTTCCCTCAGCCACCTCTTTTCTTAACTCATGACATCACTAAAAATTATAAGCATAGCCATTAAAGCTCTGAGATGTAGCGTCTGTGTGGTTAAGAACAATATACTGTTCCTCATGCCCAGCTATTGTCTCGTGGTTGTACCAATATGACTCTGGACTCCTCCTGCATCATACATCAAGGTGCACAACTTCTCTGCACACCAAATAAGGAATACCACATGGTGTTGCTGTTTTTACGGATTTTTCAGTTCATAAGTAAACCCTTTCTTACTGGTATGCTTGGTGTCCTGTTGCGTGTCATGCTTATTTACATGTAACACAACTGTTGCTCAGGGTTTAAGAGCAGATGAATTCTTCTGGAGACAACTTCACTCAGAGAACAAGCATATAAAGGGGTCTGGCAGAACATTCTAGCACCAAGAAAAATTAAAATAATAATTGCATAAAAACTGCAAAGCTGTCTTTCATATATTACTGGGAGTTACCCACTTTCCTGAAATAAGCATGGTAAATCTCACTGACTTAATCATGCTAGCAAAATTACAAAGGATTTAAAATACTATTAAACTTGCACAAATATCAGTAACAGTTCAGAAAGCTACTCAAAATTGCCATGTTTTATAACAAACTCTGTAACAACATTGCTTTTTGTTATAAAATTGTGCCATTCATAGACAAATTTGGTTTTAAGATTCCAGTTTCAAAATACAAATGTGTTCAATGTGAACTCTGCTGCTGATCAGTTCAAAACAAAGCTAAACTTTTTAAGCAGCCCTGAAACTTCAGGCATGAGAGTCACCATTCGAGACAAAAGCAACCATGAATAGTGTCATTTGAAATTTCCTCTAAATTTTTTTAGCTCATCTCCAGTGTCTAAGGGATTCAGCCAGAGTTGAGAGCAATATGTTGTACACTTTGCCTCAGTCCTGCATGTTGCAGGGCACTGGTTGCAATATGTGGGGTCTGCATTATGTTAAAAATAAAGTACATTTTTATGCAGTTCAAATTTTCACAATGGAGCACATCACCTTTCATGAAACAGATGCGGGACTCGGGGAGCTTCTTCATCAGGCGACCCATGAAGAACTCGCTGCCAAAATCCTCTGCACGAATGAAGGCGCCGTACTTCAGGAAGCCCACCTCGTATGGCGTGAACTCCACCCATTCTGCAGAGGCACAAACTGAACTTTTAAACCTCAGTCCTACCCCTACCTCCCTGCAGCAAGGGCTCTGAAATGACAAGGAAGCAGCTGCAGGACAAACCCTATCAGCAGAGTGATCAGAGACTGGCCTTCCTCAGGGTAAGGAGTTACCATTCGGCTAGTTTCAGCCGCTCACTCAGTAACGTTTTCCAAACTTGTTCATTCAGAACTTCCCAGCAAGCCTCTCCAGACAGGACATAAGTGAAGTTTATACCAAAAAGGGTCAGCCTAAGTTACCCCACATGTGGAGGTGAGGTGAGGCTTTGACTTGTGAGTACCTTGGCTGTCCTTAAGCACCTCCCCCAGATTTCTCCTGCCCCATAGAAGATGGGTTCTTCCCAGAGCCTAGGCACAAAGTCTAGAAATGGAAGAGGAAGGGAAGTTAAGGAGGAAAAGGAACTGTTTATGAATGCTAAGGTTCAGCATTGCAAGAGGTTGCAGGACATGTAGTAACTGACAATGCAGATCATTTGAACACCGAGTCCAGATACAGCCCAGTTTTGCCATCACCTTTGAACTCTGAAAGGCTGTAGTCTTCTTTGATGTTGAGGATCATGTAGATAGGTAGGGGATTCTGACCCTGATTCAATGCCTGTCGCTCATCTGAGAGTTTGTGGTTGTTTTTCTGTGAATTGACCAGAAACAGAGAAAGAGCAAACACTTTGCGGTACAATGGTCTCTCGTTCTTCCCAGTAAATGCATCCACTTTACGTGGATTATTTAAGTTCTTAAAGGGAGGAATAGAGCAAAAGAAAGCAAGGGTAGGACTCTGCTGTTAGGTGCCCAGATACTCATACTGGTAGAAGGAGACATAAGTTTTCTGCTCTACAAAATACCCCTTGGGCTGCTAATTATGTGTTGAGAGATATGTGGGACATATATCCCCTCTGTTAGCCAGCAGAAATCATGTACTGGACAATGCTGGCACACTCTCAGGCTAGCATCTGTCCCTGGAGCTTCATTTCCATACAACAGTATTCAGTAGCTGTTAGGGAAAACAGACATGCTACCCCATCACTTAATGCTTTTTCCAGCAGAAGCCCCCAAAAATCAATGCTAGAGATCTGGTATCCCTCTTGCTTCCGCAGTTTTAGCTCCTTGTCATAGTACTTCAAGCTCTCCAGGGAAAAGCAGCTTAGCTTGCACTTGGTCATATGTCTGCGGACTTCACCAATCGGTCTGGACAGATCCTTGCGTGACCAGTCAGCGCTCTGGTACAAATGTGACAAGGTCCTGGGGAAAAGAAAGGAAGGAGGTTGTCATATGCTCAAGATGCTTTCACTTTTTAGACTTGGATTTAAAGAACTAGCTGAGGTTCATTAAAAACATAATTTGGGCTCAGTTTGTTACTGAAGAGAAAAGACGTTTTGATTTAGAGGACCCACTCCAAATCACTAGTGAAACCTGAGGACTTTCAAAAAGCCCCTCTGTGCTATGTAAGCTTATGCCCAAGGCTGTGATTTGCACCAGGTTCACTCACTAGGAAAGATCTTACAGATGAAACAAATAGTGAAGGAAAATGCTCCTTTGTAAGCAGTGCCTAGGCCATACACTGCCTCAGGCAACGTGTTCCCAGTGCAACAATAAAAAAGCTGGAGTCTGAAGTAGTACACCTTCCTTTACCAAAATGAAGAGAATAAATCTCTCACACAGCAAACTGAAGAGGTGATGAATGATGTCTTTGTTCAGGATCTCCTTACCATGTTGAACCAGATGACCCAGTGATGTATGAAATAGCATCTAAGAGATCCAGCTTCTGAAGACCCAGCAGGTTGCCTAACAGAGATGTCAGTGCCCGTGTGCCACCTCCTGTTGTCATGACTGCTACAACTGGTACCTGTTTAAACAGCAACACAGCAATGGTAAGCAACAACTTAGTCTACCAGCACATGTGATTACAGCTGAGAAAATTACAGCATTTATATCCCACAAGAAATTCCAAGACTTCACCATTTCCCCAAGCAGAAGAGAAAAAGATGGAAACCTGGTATTTAGCACAGAAAAAAATTGAAAAAAAAAAAAAAAGCCTGACCATTTGCTAATTTTTACTTTTTTAATCAAAACCAATCAATTTTGATTCTAAATTGTTACATGCTGGTTTACCAAAACAGCTCAAAACTTGTTGTTTCAAGGCATTTCAATATTAAACTGCATTTTCCTTAGTGAAACATCATCTCATAAGAGCTCTGATTTGAGAACCGGCAGAGCTCATCCTCTCCTCTAAGTCAAGTATAATGACTAGATTACATGTCCTATAAAGTGCCTACAGTATATTATTGCAGTGATGAACCACAAAGCCTAATTGCATGGAAATCTAAATTGTGTTACAGGAAGACAAATTCTCCAAGAAACCCACTGAGAGAAGAGGACCCACATGACATTTCCCATACACATTTCCAGGCAATTGCATCAACCTGATTCAAATCACGCATTTCAGGCCAAAGCAAAGTATTCTGATTTGGGTTCACTTGACTACAAGGAAGCATTCTCTTGTTGTAAAATCTGAAATTAGTAGTTAGAAGTACTTCCCCTAAAAAATTCTTATACTTAAGAAACTGCTTTTTTTTACTGAAACTAGTGTGCTAATGAGAAATAACATGCTGATATGATCCGTTTGTGATCAGGGACATAATTTATAGCATCCAAAGCCATTCTGTCATATAATGCTTAATATGCTTTTGGTCCAGCTGTCCTGGACAAAGAGAAAAGCATAGGTAAAAAAAAAAAACTCTCAAAATGAAAACTTGTACATTTCTGAAGTGCCTGATCGCAGACCTTATTCCCTCCTTAAAGCACCAACCATCCCTATACCAGCATGGACGTGAACAAATACAAACCCTAATTCAGACAGATGAGAGAAAAATGTTGAATGTCTTAGTGCTGTGAGAGTGACAATACAGCTGAGATGATGAGCACCGGAGGAGAGAGTCTGTGATAAGAAACATCCTCATCAGTCAGTGTTATGCATCACTTTCATTGTTAGGTTTTCTCCCTCCAAAATCTGGTAATATAAGAATCATTATGGGGCCTTGGTGACTGAATGCTCAACTAAGAGAGTAGGACTATCCACGTCTATAATTCACAGATGAAAAAGAAATCAGGCAGGAAAAAATTGCTGATTTATGACATTCTGTTTTCTGAGCAAACATGTAGCAAGTGGGTTTGATACTACCCATGCTCTCACATTGTTTCATCTAAACATTTCTTGATGCTTTACATGGGGCACTGAATACATCAGGACTGGTTAAGGAACAATATGCAAACAGTTACAAGCATAATACATTCCTGTTACACAACACAGTCCAGTCCCTATGATGCTCCCCATACCTCGTGGTCTTGTAGGTCTCGCTCTAAGTGAAGTGCTTTTTTCAGAGCAGAAGCCACAAACTTCCTCCGTTTCTGTAGGAAATTTTTCTCTTCCATACACAGATCAAACTCCAAGCGAACATCTAAGTTTCTTGACCTCAAACAAAGTCCAGGGTTAAATAGGATGTGCACGATCATTTACAATTAAGGTCTGGACCCATGCTTACAAGTCGTAAACTCTACTGTTAGGCTTAGAAAACCTCCTATTGCAGCCCCACAAAAGCACATCACAGACAGTATAGACAACGTAGAGAAAAGGCTGAGAAAGTTATAAAGTTGTAAAATCTTACAGAAAAAAACCAGAAATGTTGTTTATTGCTACACTGATTTCCAAGGGGTGTCTAACATAAATACTGCAATCCATTTACAGATACTATAAACAGTGGAATATTTAGGATTTGTTGCCTGAAGACCTGCAGGTTTTATAAATACAAATACTTTAGATTCTTTACAATTAAGGAAAGTGAGGTATAAACACATATTTTTCTAAACTCATGGCTCCATGGATTTTGCAGCCAGGAAAGATTATTCTCCCCATCCAAACTGAACTCCTGCATAGTAGCATAACAGGAAATTTCACCCAGCACAGCTAACAACATTTACCTTCTGGACATGGGTAACTAACAGAGGGTAAATAGGGGTAAATATAAACATTGACTAAATACTTTCTCCCCAAGTTACAGAAAAAGGTAAGAAGGCAAAAGAGCTGAGCAGCATCTTTTTTTTCACAACCACAAAACCCAAAGACAGAATTTCTTACCAATCATTTGACTTTACATGTAAATTGATTGTTTCATCCTAGGGAAAAAAAACACAATATAAGCACTGGAGATGATTTTATGTCCTTTCTTTTCCTTTCAGTCATCTTTGTAACCCTTCCTTTTTTCTAAGAGCCATGTTGGAGCCACAAAACCATAACAATCTGAAAATCCATTCAAAGTTTAAAACTTCTCCAAATACACTTCATTTTCTTTAAATTGTTTTATACTAAAGGTACAAGGAACAGTTATACAGTGAAAACCAGCACCAGCTCTGCCAATGTACCCCATCTTGCCTCATCATTTGCATTTGCTCTGACCTGCATTAATCCCCAGCTAATCACAGAAATGCCTCACTCAAATGTTTGGCTGTGGTTTGTGGTTCTTCCTGGTTCATACGAAAATGTACAGGTCCATAAACCTCTCTGGTAGGAACGTAAGGGCACTAGCAGTTATATATCTAAATCCCTGATCTAGTTAACTCATGCCCATTGATCTTTGGTCCATAGCTTCATATTTATTCTAAAAAGTTGGTATCAATCACCTTTGCTACTGCTACTTTCTCCTTGAAGGGAAGTGAATCCAGAGGAATAGTGAGGGATGCATGGCAGTCTTTTTTCTCTTCACCTGAGGTACACTGAAAAATAAGTTATAATGTAGAAAAATATTTAATGTATACACCACAAAAAGCACCGCCACCAACTTATTTTTTCAAATGGGGTCACCATCCAGCAGTTTCCAAGTTGGCACCTAGTTTTTAGGTGTCATAGGGGGCACAGTGCTCTTCCAGACTAGAAGATCACAAAAGATGTTTTTTAATTCAAAATACAAATTCTTTCCATTTGCCTCAGTCAGTTATGGAAAACCATGACTTTACTGTGCTTACTCAAGCTAACAATCACACACCGAGCAGATATGAGGCTTCTCTGCTAGAGCCACATGCAGCTCTGACAGGCTATACTTGATGTAATGGAAGTGCAGGGGCTTCACAGGTTGCCGGGGAGAGCCCAGCGACAGGGTCTGGCTCTCTTCATAGGATCCCTTCACTGAAAACAAGAAGTCTTCTTCTGAAAAAAACCAAAAGATGAAAAGCATACAGAGAAGTTAATGACTATGATCTCAGAAATAGGAGATTAAATCATCATTCAGAAGTTGTAATTTTAATATATGAAACATTCAACAATGCTTAAAAGCTCCCAGCCTCTGTTTATCCAAACAGGAAACATTACAGGAAGAAAAAAAAAAAAAAAAAGAAAGAAAGGGGGAAAAAAAGAAAACAAAGTGCTTATAAAACAGCAGTAGCTCTTTTAAAAACTCAGATATACAGGCAAGTAGGGCAAAATGTAAATTATTGAGACAGAAGTACATATTTACTTATATTTTACAGCACTAATAAAATTCATTATTACTCTAATCATTGACTCTCATTTGAAAGTCCAGATTTTATAGTTAATTAGTGTAGACATACTATAATTGCTGGATCTATGATCCTGTATATACTTCTAACCACCCAATTCCTGTGCTGTAATTGTAAGAACAAAGTAGGGAAATTACCGGATAAGAAAATGACAAAAAAAAGAGAGAAATTTACAGTTTACTGTAAAATAAGATTTTTTGTTTCTCATTTAAAGTCTAACCTGAAGGTTCTTTCTTCATCTGTCTATTGTCCACCAGGACTTCCAAGCAGGAAATCTCACGAGACTGTAGCAGGGATGAACAATGAGGGAATTAAGTATACAGACATGCCATATCTGAGTCACCTCACTGCTACCCATCTCTGATCACCTGGGTCCCTGGGGTCTGGAATACTGTCCACCCTGTGTTAATTAGGCTGATAAGAGAAAGATGTTGTCGCTCTGAAGATGTGACAGGTTTAGAGTGAAAGAAAAATGACTGTGGTGCTGTGGTCCATCCACATGGATGGGGCTGGGAAGGGAGGGGAAATAATAGGGGAGGGAATGGGCATGTGCTGAGGCCTCCTGAGGGTCGGCCAAATCACAGGGCTGCCCTCACTGCCCTGCTTTGGTGAAGCTGGACAACCAAGTGCTACCTCCTCTAAATAATGTTAGGGGCAGTTGAGCAAGCAACTTCCATATCATCCCATAGAGGTGGGGAAAACAGGATGGCCATGAGAGGGTCCCAAGAGAAGTCCCCAGAGGGCCATGAGGGGGTCCCAAGAGAAGTCCCCAGAGGGAATGACACAGAGGCAGTAGGTCAATGAAAGAGCACTGCAGGCTTTGTCAAGAATCTTGCTATGCGCTTATGGTGTTGGACACGTCTCTGGCTATCCCCAAAGGCTGTGTTCACTCTTTCCTAACACATCCTCCCACAGGGAGCAGTACAACAGGATGGCTGCCAGTGTCCAACTACCCATCTCCTTCCCCTTCAGCCCTGCCTGCAGAGAGGTGTTGGGGCACCTGCCAGATTCACCATTCCCATCACAAGCACAAAAATGAACATAGAAGAGAAATAGTTGAAGATTACCACTAATACACCATTAGTGACAAGCCTTTCCGGAAGGACTGGACTGAAAGAGAGGGGAAAAAAATGCAATCAGAACTAATATGCCCTAATTGCACCCTTAAATGAACACCAAGGAATAATGCTTTCCTTCAAGGTTGCCTTGTCCAGCACAGTCTGAAATATGTCACCGATTTTTAATTTTGGGAGACATCTGAAATGTGACTTCCGTATTTTTTTAATGATATTGGTAAACAATAGTAGTAATTGGTAAACAATAAAGCACAGTGGCTGGGGTTCTTATCATCCTTCTCCCTCTTCCAGTAAACTATGGGATAAATTAGTATCCAAGATGATTCTTGGTAGACAAGGAACACAGTGTTTGAGCCAATATGCAACTAACATGATAAACACCAACTATTGCTATGATGCTGAGCATTTTAAACTATATTATACTAAATCCTAGCGTGTGTTTGACTGTTTGCTTTTGCAAAATACAGTTCTTCAGTCCCGTGTGGGTTTTACTCACATGCTCTCTGATGCAAACTCAACCTCCAGCATCTCTTGTGTCTGTAAAACATTAATTCATCATAATCATTTGAATTCATTTTCTTTCTCACTAGCTATGGTTGTCAATGATTATTCTGGGTCCTGAAACAGCTCTTAAAATCAAATTTCCCTCCTGCTCGAGGGTATGCTCAGATGAGTGAAAGCAATGGAGTTAGAGTAATTTTGGAAAGTATTCTCACTCCTTCGTTAATTATCAGTCCTCCGGCTGACTGCACTTGTCCATTTGGTGGCGAGGCAGAGTAAAATAGTCACATAAGCAATCCCCAGTGCTAAGACTGCAACACCTCTTGGCTTAAAACTGTCTAAATCCTTGTTTTTTCTGTGTAACATTATCGCAAGACTGATACTGTTGGATAACAGAGGGGATTCTCAATTCTTCTGATTGAAAGGACTAGTATAACATGGACAATACATTGGGCAGTCACCAGACAAGTTAATATAGACTGCCTGCTGATATTTCTGTAGAGCTGAATATCAATACGTATAAGAAAAGTCAATGAAACTGCATATCTATAAAAGTATCTAAATAGGACATCCACATCCCATGTTGAAGTCATTATGTACGCATTCAGGCACACCGAAATAACAAGATATTTACAGTAATTGGCCATCAATGGGTTTTAGCACCTGAGCATGGATCTTTGTGTTATATCCAGGTATACACAAAATAATTACAGGGCAGGGTATCAGTTTTTAAGTGAATACTCCAACATCTGTGCCAGAATATGCCAAACTCACAAGTGCCGGTCCCAGGAAAAGAAGTTCTAAGAGAACAAAGAGAAACTTTATGCAACGGTGATTAAGTCTTTTATCTCCAGCAAAACCTATTTGAGAAACACAAAAAAAAGGGAACTCTGGTGTCAGAAAACCCTGCTAAGAGGTTTGAGGAGCAAGTAAAAATCTTCATGATTATGTCCAAGGTAAGGAGGTAAACCTTGTCCACTTCGCTGAACAAGGTTTTGAAGGTATTTTACAGGATACATGAGGTGCAAATCAATAGGAAATAAACCCTCCCACTTACAACTGCTTTACAAGATGTTTTTTAGGAGGTAATATGAAAAATGTATTTCCTTCCTGTGGCCAAGGCAATTTTACTCCTCACCTCTGGATTTAGCTGAAAAGTCAAGCAAACAGTTTCTCCAAGCTGGATTTTGGCAACATCAAAGAGGACAGTGAAGAGGAGGTCATCTTTAGTGATTGCATTTTCATCATAGACCTTCAGCTCAAGAATGTTCTGTGAACAGAGGTACAGGATTAGGAACATCTCTATTTTGAGACCTTACGGAGGCACAGGATCATGTGCGTAGCGTGTTAAGGAAAACAGAAAGGATGGGGAGAAGTGAGGGAGCATGCACAACCTTTTCATCCACACAGAGCTGAAGAAATGTATTCTGAGCCTAAAGTAGTTCAGTTTGTTGCTGATTTTCCCCTGCAGGGTAATTTAAATGACAAAGGCTCATAGAATCATTGAATATTGGGCTCCCATATTGAAAAACAAGTTTGACCTCTAATTTGATTTGAGGTCACCACTTCTCCCTGAATTGTAGGAAACCATCCAGTGGTCAGGACTTCATTTCTATTGGTGAAAAAAAAAAAGTCCTTGGATATAATCAGTGATTAAAATACATTAAGTAAGTGCCGTGTAACTACTGCATGGTTGCCTAATTATATCCTGCAACTTATTAAATAGATCACATGGAAATAATTGCTACGGAATTGATATGGTTTTGTTCAGCTGGTGACAAAATGCACAGAAAGCAGCAGAACAAGGGCCTATTTCCATCGGATCATATCCTACACCTCTCAATCTCCTCTTCCTTCCTCTCACTGCACAGATCTCCTCCTTTCCCTCTTCTGTCACCTGCCTGTTTGGATGGGCAGGAAGGGTAACAGCCTCTGCTGTGCCTGGTTGGTAGCTGCACATCAGCTGGCTCAGAGGTGCCTCCCAGAGTGCTGAGGAAATTAACATTAACGGATGTTTTCTCAGTGGGGAAAATGGTGCATGGTCTCACACACAAACCCATGCACAAAAAAGAGTGAGCTCATGAGCTTTGTTGCCTTAAAAGTTCATAATGAGTCGTAGGAAGGTTGGTAACTAAATCTGATAGGTGATTGAATATACAAATATACTAAAAGAAAGATGATCCAGAATCCAGGTATTCGATTTTGAAATCCATCATTTCTGTAAGAAACTAGCAAGTGAGGATGGCAAGCTGTAGTGAACTTGAGTTTGCAGTTCGCTGTCAGAAGGCAGGAAGGCTGCCGCCCTTTGAGGCCGTACATAAACGTATCACGCTGTGCTTCAGACAGAAGAACAGTTCCGTTTGGGGCTGACCGGGTCAGTGGTGGGTTACCGTCCATCATACTCGCTAAGAGAAACACACCAACAAGAGGCAGAGAGCAGCAGTCACAGCAACTTGGTTTACAAGCCAGCCATAAATAGCCTGTAAAGGATTATGGAAGGTGATGGAGGCGTTACGCTTAAAAGCAATAGTTTGCAGTTTGTAGAAGGCAGGCTTACACCGAAGAGCAGATCAATTTTCCTAGCTGTGATACGGCAACAGACTGTCCTTATTTGTCTAAAATGGCTGACATTTTCTTAGTGACCGATTGATTTGCAGTCCCTCCGTTACTCCCAGCCCCCCAGGAGGGGCACGCACAGGGTGCGGGCTGGCGGGGGCAGGTGGCTCGCTGGGACGCTGCGTGGGAAGCAGCCGGGGACCGGCTCACCATTTCTGCCCGCTCCTGACAGAGGACGCGAGAGCAGCACCGCTGGGAGCCGGTGCCGAGCAGCGCCGGCCCTCGGCAGCGCTGCGCGCCGCCGGCCCCGGGCACGCGGTCCTCCCGCCGCTGGGGGCGCGCTGCCCACGGCACCAGCCCGGGCAGCCCTTCACTGACTGCGCTTTGCCCGACGTTCACCAAAACACACGCCTTGCGGTAAACACGCCCGCTCCTGGTGGGAAGCAGCCTGGCATACCCAAACAAGTTGGAATTTTCTCTTCCACAGTGACAGTGTATTATATGATTTTACCGAGCTCTGGCTCCCACGATTTAGCAAGATGAATACCTCAACAATACGCAAGACAGGTGAGGAGGGAAGAACCAGACCGGCAGAGTCTGGCTCTGCTCAGAGGGCAATGAGCAGAACGGTTGCAGTGTATGCAGAGAAACTTGTGAGAGCCTTAACTTAGTCTGATAAGCCCAGACAGCAGCGAGGCAACGGTGACAGACATGCCAGAGTGCTTTGGTTGTCCCAAATCCCCAGGACACATTTTGTGCAGCCCATACTGAAGCCACGGCGACCACCGCTGCTGTTGCCACGCACTGAACGTTACTGGTGCTAATGCCACGTGTCTTGTCTCCTGCTGCAAACTTACCGCGAAGTAAACGTAAGGTCTTCCCAAAGACTACTGCGTGAAGGACTAGTTCAAGCAGCTTCCTGTGGCCAAGATGTTTCTTTCAGCTGTTACGTGTGGTATGGCAGTTTTGAAAGACATGGCAGCCACAAACCATGGCAAGGAGCAGGTGTTCTCATGCAAGAGTTGCAGATCAGTGGGTGTTTGTTCCCATGCTGCAGTGTTTGTCCCTTGCCTTTTGCCTCCCTGATAAACCCGCAGGGCTCAGCGAAATTGTATTCACTTCAATTGTGTGCTTCACTGGTATTTTGAAAGAAGCTGGAATTTTTTCAGGTCTGCAGGGAAAGCACTGGATATAGGCCACAGAGGGGCAGATGCGATAAAGCCAAAAGCCATACCAAAGAGGAGCAAGCGGTACCATCTAACTGTGGGAAGAAGCCTGAGAACTTGTGTCATGGGCAACTTCTGCAGACAAAGGCAAGAGGGATTGTTCACTGGAGACCCTGTGGTGTAGCAACATTTTCAGCTACTCTGAATGCTCTTTCAGAGTTTATCAATGCTCAAGAGAGCTGGGGGACAGGCCTGCTGATTTGGCACCTGGCAGAAGTGCTCTTGTCCTGCTCTGCCACCAGCACTACGAAATGAAGAGTGCAAGTTATAAAGCAGAGTTTGATTGTCCCAGGTATGAAGTAAGCTTGGCTTACTTGGCCTATCACTGATCTTTATGGATTTCTGGGATTTGATGTTAATGCTGTCTTTTGGAGGGAGTAGATAGTGAGACTTGCAAATCTTCTTAAGCTCTAACATTTATCATCATGGTAAGAGCTCAGCTGGTCTTCTTTTGCAAACTTTAACATGATGTATTGTGATTTTTTTTTTATTGCAGGTTGTTCCAGATGAATAGTAAAAAAGTACAGCACTGTGATGCTTCCACTACTTAGCTCATACATGTCTTTTAAGCTGTTCAATTTACTCTGAAATTCTCACCTTCTCTTGAAAAACAGTGATTTAAAAAAAAAAAAAAAGAAAAGAAGAAAAAGTGAAAACTGATAGAATAGGATATGAATAGTTGTGAAATATCTTGGCTATCTTGTGTGCTACTCCACATCCCCTTGCCCACATCCTTGTAGTCCCTCACACACATTTCTTTTTATGGTACCCTGCATACCAATCACACAATGAGATCTCTGCCCCAAAACAAAAACAAATGCACTCTGCATCTTACTTTTACTTGGCTCTGGATCCTGAAGCAAAATGTTTCGTTCCACACTGGATCTTTGCAGTTCTTGATGGTTTTGGTCCGGACAGCCTCAGGGGAAGCAGTTGGCAAGGACAGGCTTACATAGCAATCAGTTTGACTAACTGTATTTGAAAAGATATATTGTAACTAAAAAATTAGCATAAATATCTTAGAGCATAGCCTTATAGCACGGTATAGACAGCAAGGAGATGTTGTTTCTATTGCTTTTCTTTCTTTTTTTTCTTTCTTTTTTCTTTTCTTTCTTTTTTCTTTTCTATTATTTTTATATCTATCTCTTTTCTATTACTCTTCTCTTACTACTATTCAACAGCACTCACTACTGTTTGTTCCTTCCTGCAGGTGGGAGCTCTGGTCGTTAATGGAGATTCAAAGAAGCTACTGCAATAAAGGTAACTGGAAAGAAAAAAAATACGCAGAGCTAGTTTTACTTAACAAAACCCATTATTGGTATGTGCCTTTTTTGTTGCAAATCAACAGATTTCTGTGATGGAGAAGAAAAAGGTTCTAAGAGGACCTTTTTGAAGGGTGAAATATTTATGTAACTCTTTGAGCATTTAGAGAAGGGGCTAACTTTGTTTTTTGCTTGAGAGGGGAACAGAAGAAATAAAAGAGGGTCTGGGTATGAAGGACCTTCCCCCTCTGGCCTGCTGCCTCCACATAGCTGTAGCCCGGTCCATGTAATGAGCCAACTGTCTCACCAAACAAGCAGTCACATCCCTTCCCCATCAAACAAATATGCAAAACCAGCAGTGCACTTCTTTTATCTATCTTACTGATGTAAGCTCTGAGCCTTGATAGGGAAGAAACTTCTAATATCTGAGAAAGGTGTTAATGCAACAAAAGGTTGCAGAGTTACCTACAAGTATGTCATCAAATCTTCATAACACATGGGGGCTGCTTTGGGGTGGGCTCTCAGGAAGTGCCTCCATCCCCAAGCTGGGGCAAACAGCCTCCCAGCCAGGTGAGCACAGCTATGCTGGGCACTGCCGCAGGGTGTTGACAAGTTGTCTGTTGGGAACTGGCAGAGGTTTTGGGTGAGAGGCAGGTTGAGTACTTGTATGTCTGTGCAACAAACTTTCCTTTCATGAGCTAACCTGATGTATGTAGAGTATTTGGTGGTTAGGATTCTCTCATACTGCTAAGAAGATTATTTTTTTTAGCAGGGAGTAGTGTTGGGCATCTGCTACTAAGTCTGTAACAGAGTTCATGTCTCATGGACCTGTGGTAATAAACTGAGACCCTGAAAATACAATGAAGAGTGGTGGGACTTGCTCTCTCTACACTGTCATTCACCCTTTCAAGCTCTACCATTTGGAGCAAACTGCTATCCTTCAGTCTTGTACACTGTTTGCACTGATTTTTAGACAACAGACATTTCTTTTGTCTGCTGGGCAACTACAGCTGTCTCTAATATTTCCGGCTCTAAGAACTTATTTTGTAATCACAGTAACAGGTCAGATTTGGATGTAATAACAAGCACTTTGGTACTGTGAGGTACATGCTGAGAGGCAGCATGACCAAGTGGGTAACTTGCTGGAAAAAGTCTCACGATATGTTGGCTCCAGTCTCAGCTCTACTCCAGGCTGCTAAGTCACTCTGGGCAATTGCTTACATTTAAATTTATCTTGCTTCTCTATCTGCATTTCCTCATCAATAAAACAGTGATAATGATCCT